>NW_027040687.1:0-600000 GCF_037179485.1 Ochlerotatus camptorhynchus | reverse complement strand
AAAATACAAAGTACACATTTTCAATTTGGGTAGATGAATCGAAAATACTCAAGTTGACAGCCCCTTGGCTTAAATCAATTTTTCAAAATGCTTTCTTCTGTGAAATGTTCAAGTTACTCTCTTAAAACATAACAAAATTAATCTATCCACAACTTTTGATACTATTTTTGAATGTTTTATATAATTTTTTTTTGTAAATTTTTGCTCATAAAACATGGTTGAAAGATGTTGTTTAATGATTTTTGTTAAGAGAATCAATCAAAATCACTTGCACCCCTGCTTCCAAGTTTGGTTACAAGATTACAACTCTGGAGAGCATTTTGTGTGGTCGTTGGGGGCTTGTGGTTTTGAATATGGACAAACAGGCACAGATAAATTCTATTCCAAATCTTTACTGATATAAGCTTGATGGCCCTGAAAAGAGCCGTTTTATTGTAGAGGACATCCATGGCCACTTACGCTTGGCGTGTTTAGTGTAGGTGACAGCACCACGGACCTCATTTTCCAGGAACACCTTCAGCACACCTCGTAGATCAGACTGGAGATACGTTTGACACCGTCACGGCGAGCCAGACGACGGATGGCGGTTATCTTGAAGAACTTTGCGATGACGCTTGGCACCTCCTCTACCAAACCTTTTCCTCCTTTGCCACGACCAGTCAATTGTTGCTTGTTGGGGTAGAAGGACTAGTGGTGGACTAGCCACCACCTTCCTACTGCTGCTATTGCTGCTCACCACGCCGTCCGAAGCGAAAATGAGCTAATGCCATTTTTTTGACTTTAAATGATCTTTATTTCTTGTGTTTGTGTGGTTTACATTTATGAATTTTTCAAGTGACTCAGATGCGTCTTTTCAACTTTAGTTCATTTGAGATTTTAATTATTATTATTACAGTTTCTAGTCCTTTCAGGCCTGTTTTTTTAAAGTATGACCACCTTGGTGGGATTGGTTTGATTCAAATTGGAAAAAGGAGACTACTTATAACTACTATTTACAACTACAATTCCTACCTCTTCATGTAAATTTGTAATTCCAATGTCGAAAGGACGATCAAGAACCATCCTCAGCACTCTATTCTGAGCGATTTGGATTTTGTTTATTTCCATTTCGTCAAGCCAGTGTAGACTACATACAATGATTATTACAATGTTTACTTACATACTATGCATTAATTCTATTCTGTTTTAGCTTAGTTTTTATTTGCTGCTTGGACATAGTGATGTCAATAGTTCCGCAATGCAAATTATATAGGCGCACCATTCGATTGATTGGGCTATTTTTTGCATAGTTTGTTCTGTACGATTTTTCTGAAAATAAATTCCGTGTTCTAAGATATCGACAAGGTGTGTAAAAGTTTAATTGTGCGAGAATTTCTGCCGAATCTATACGCATTGAAATAATGTCGTTGATGAAGAAAAGCATTGCAAATTGGCGGCGCTCCTTAAGTGTTTGTATATTGATGAGCACGCAGCGCGCTTCATAAGATGGTAATGGAAATGCAGTCCAATTCAATTTACGTAAAGCATACAAAAGGAATTGTGTTTGGACAGATTCTATGCGTTCTTCGTGTATAGAAATGTATGGATTCCATACTAGGTGGCAGTATTCCAGAATTGGCCTGACATATGTGGTATATAATAGCTTAATAGTGTATGGGTCTTCGAAACTATGACTGAACCTTTTGATGAAGCCTAGCATTCTGTTTGCTTTACTAATGATAGTATTATAATGTTCTATAAAAGTTAGTTTGGAGTCTAGGATTACACCTAGATCTCTTACAATTTTCCTTTTTATCTACTATTTGGTTGCCTAATGATATTTCAATATACGGTGTTTCAATTATTGCAGTACATTTTTTTACGTTCAGTTGAAGTAGACTTTTACTACACCAGGTAATATATTGATTTCATTCTGGAATTCTTCTGCATCGCTAGATTTACTTATTTCCATAAAGAGCTTCATGTCGTCTGCATAAACAAGCAATTTTATTTTTTTAAGTATGTAGGAAATGTCGTTTATGTACAAAATAAAAAGAAGTGGGCCTTAATTAAAACCCTGGGGTACCCCAGAGGTGACTGAAATTGGTTCTGAAAGTTTATTTTGAAAGCGGACTATTTCTTTACGATGTGTTAGGTAGTCCAGGCTCCATCCCTTTTTTTTTTTTTTTTTTTTTTTTTTAACTCTTTATTTGTTCCAAATTCAAAATAAATTACATTTCATTTTAACCTAGGTGCTCCAGTTACTGCAGTAACGTACCAGCCTTAATTGTTATGATATAAATCTAAGTGTTTTTACATTGTTCATGTCTTGGCAATTCAGTATTTTAAACAGGTTTTTTAACCTGCATGTCAGTATAACAATTGATATCTTAAAACTAAAAACTAAAACTAAATCTTATCTAAGTATAAAGGGAATTAATCGTTGCAATTGAGGATTGCAACGATTTTTGCCTGAAATTATTAATTATTTTGTTGGACATTTGTTCTAAAGTCTCAACATTCGAAATTCTATGTACTTCGGTTGTACTGTACCAGGGAGGCAACTTCAAAATCATTTTCAGAATTTTGTTCTGAATCCTGTGAAGTGCTTTTTTCCTGGTAGTGCAGCAACTAGACCATATTGGCACAGCGTAAAGCATGGCCGGTCTAAAAACTTGTTTAAATATTAGAAGTTTATTCGTCAGGCAAAGTTTGGATTTCCTGTTTATAAGAGGATACAAACATTTTATATATTTGTTACATTTGGCTTGAATGCCCTCAATGTGATCTTTAAAAGTTAATTTTTGGTCAAGTATTAATCCAAGATATTTCACTTGGTTTGACCAGGAAATTGGAACTCCGTTCATAGTGACTATGTGACTACTACTAGGTTTCAAAAACGAAGCTCTAGGCTTATGTGGAAATATTATAAGTTGAGTTTTGGAAGCGTTGGGAGAAATCTTCCATTTTTGTAAATAAGAAGAGAAAATATCTAAGCTTTTTTGCAGTCTGCTGCAAATAACACGAAGACTTCTTCCTTTAGCGGAAATGCCTGTGTCATCAGCGAACAAAGATTTGTGGCAACCCTGAGGCAAGTCAGGGAGGTCCGAAGTGAAAATGTTATACAATATAGGCCCAAGAATGCTACCCTGAGGAACTCCTGCCCTAACAGGTAGTCGATTAGATTTGGAATTTTGATAATTTACTTGAAGAGTTCTGTCAGTTAAATAATTTTGAACTAATTTCATAATATAAAGTGGAAAATTAAACTTTTTCAATTTAGCAATCAAACCTTCATGCCAAACACTGTCGAATGCTTTTTCTATGTCTAGAAGAGCAACTCCAGTTGAGTGGCCTTCAGATTTGTTTGTACGAATTAAATTGGTAACTCTTAAGAGTTGATGAGTAGTTGAATGCCCATGGCGAAATCCAAACTGCTCATCTGCAAAAATTGAGTTCGTATTGATGTGAAGCATCATTCTATTCAAAATTATCTTTTCAAAAAGTTTACTTATTGAAGAAAGCAAACTTATTGGACGGTAGCTAGAAGCTTCAGCTGGATTTTTATCCGGCTTCAAAATTGGAACAACTTTTGCATTTTTCCATTTATCAGGAAAGTATGCCAAATGGAAACATCTGTTAAATAATTTTACCAAGAAAGACAAGGTACTCTCTGGGAGTTTTTTGATGAGGATATAGAAAATTCCATCATCACCTGGAGCTTTCATATTTTGAAAATTTTTAGTTATAGACCTTACTTCGTCCAAATCAGTCCCCCAGGAATCATCAAAAATATTTTCCCGAGAGAAAATATTCAGAAAATCCCGAGCAACCTGATTCTCAATAGGACTAGTAAGACCCAAACTGAAATTATGGGAACTCTCGAATTGCTTAGCAAGTTTCTGAGCTTTTTCCAAATTTGTGATCAAAATTTTACCACCTTCTTTAAGCGCTGGAATTGGCTTTTGAGGTTTTTTCAAAATTTTTGTGAGTTTCCAAAAGGGTTTGGAACTCGGGTCTAATTTAGAAATATTATTTTCAAAAGTTTTGTTCCTCAGGGCAGAGAATCGCTTTTTAATTTGTTTTTGCAAATCCCGCCAGATAACTTTCATGGCAGGATCGCGTGTTCTTTGATATTGTCTCCTACGGACATTTTTAAGACGGATCAAGAGCTGAAGATCATCGTCTATTATAATTGAATCGAATTTAACCTCGCATTTTGGTACTGAGGCAGCTCTTGCTTCAACTATAGAAGTAGTCAGAGATTCAAGAGCATAATTAATTTCATCTTTGGTTTGCAGAGGAATGTTTGGATCGAAGTTATATTCCATAAATGTTCGATACTGCTCCCAATCAGCTCTATGGTAATTGAAAGTAGAGCTGTTGGGATTACAAATTATTTCTTGGGATATTTCAAAAGTTACTGGAAGGTGATCAGAACCGAAGTCAGCATGGGTAACCAGTTGGCTACAAAGTTGACATGAATCAGTTAAGACCAAATCAATAGTGGAGGGATTTCTTGCAGAAGAAAAGCATGTTGGGCTGTTTGGATATTGAATAGTGTAATAACCTGCAGAACAATCATCAAACAGAATATTACCATTGGAATTGCTTTGAGCATTATTCCATGAGCGGTGTTTTGCATTAAAATCACCAATAATGAAGAATTTAGACCTATGACGGGTAAGTTTCTGGAGGTCACCCTTGAGAAAATTCTTTTGCTGGCCTACGCATTGGAATGGCAAATAGGCAGCTATAAACGTAAGTTGTCCAAATTTTGTTTCAACAGAAACTCCCAAAGTTTCAAAAACTTTGGTTTCAAATGAAGAAAGAATTTTATGTTTGATTCGTCTATGAATAATGATGGCAACGCCACCACAGGGTCCATCAAGACGATCATTTCTATAAATCAAGTAATTTGCGTCCTTCTTAACCTTATGGTCAGGTTTAAGGAACGTTTCAGTTATAACGGCAATATGCACGTTATGAACTCTTAAAAAATTAAATAGCTCGTCTTCATTATCTTTAAGAGATCGAGCATTCCAATTTACAATATTTAATGCTTTAAAATCCATTACTGAATTTTAAAGTCATGACAATATTATTTGCAAATTTTACTCCAGTTTGAATAGCATCAAACATGGAGTTAGATTTAAGCATATCAGAAATCATGTCAATTAATGAATTCTGTAAAAATTCCATTTTGGGGGCAGTAATGCTTCCTAAGTCAAAATTGTCAAAATTTCCGTTAGAACGTTGGTTAGTATTTTGATTTCTACCCGCTGCAATAGCAGCATAGGTAGCTCCATTAACTCGCTGAACATTGTTAGCAGCGAGGGGAGTAGGTACAGATGAAACATTTGAAGCAGGGGAGATATTTGTACCTACGGGTACGAATGTAGAATTTGTTCCTCGCTGACCGTTGTTAACAGCAGAGGAATTTGTACCTGGTCGGAAACGTGGAGCGTTTCCTACCTGACGGCTAGAACGAGATTGTAGGATCGCTTTGCGAGTCTTACATTCCCAAAAATTGGATTTGTGGTTTTCACCACAATTTGAACATTTAAATTTCTTAGGATCTTCCTTCACAGGACAGTCGTCCTTTGCGTGAGAGGAATCACCACAATTCATGCATTTAGCTGGCATGTAGCAATTTTTAGTTCCGTGACCCCATCCCTGGCACTTACGGCACTGGGTGAGGTTTTGGAAATTTCCTCCAGTCTTCCTGAAGTGTTCCCACTTCACTCGGACATGGAGCATAAGGCTAGCTTTTTCTAAGGCCTTAAGGTTGTTTAGTTCACTAGTCTTGAAGTGAACTAAATAAAAATCATTAGAAATCCCGTTGCGCGAATCGCCAGGACGGGATTTCATTTTCATTTTGATTACTTGGAGTGGCACAACTCCAAGTAATTTTGCCAGTTCATCTTTGATCTGATCCAGGGATTCACCACTGGGCAGTCCTTTCATGACAACCTTGAACACACGTTCAGTTTTGGTGTCGTAAGTAAAAAATTTGTGCTTCTTCTCAGTAAGATACTTGAGAAGACATTTAAATCCGTCCAAGGTTTCAGCCAATACACGGCATTCACCCCGACGTCCAATTTGTAGTGAAAACTTAACTTTCACGAAATTCAAAAGTTCCATGCGAAGAGCATGGAAATCGGTAGTGGTTATCACAATAGGGGGAATCTTTTCCTTCTTGGCATTAAGCCGGGAAAGTTTACTAGAATTTTTCTTGGATGATGGATCATTCTCATCATCCGTGAGCAAATCAAATTGATTACTCAAATTAATTTCATCAGAAGGGGGGTCAAGAGTTAGAAGGTCAGAAGGTACAAAATAAGATGATTTCCAAATTCAGGGAATTTTCCATTTTTCAGAGACATGTTGAAACGACGCTCTAGAGGAAATGCGAGTTCTTCAGAAAGTTTTTTCAAAAATATGGGTGCGATGCCATCAGGTCCAGACCCTTTCAACGCGTTTAAGTTTTTTAGTGCATTGAGGACTTCATGTTGAGAAAGTTGGTTGACAGAGATGTTTTTAGAAATTTCAGGAATGAATGCAAAGAAATCGCGGTCACGATCTTCTTCGGAAAATGTGGTGTATACTTCTTGGAAGAAATTGGCAAAGAGATTGCAAATTTCAGAAGAATTCTCACCTACATTTGCATCCAAATTCATTCGCGAAGGAAAATTGCTGCTTTTTAATTTCGTGTTTACATAATTAAAAAAGTTCTTAGGACATGATTTGACTTCATTTTCGACTTTGCGGTTATAGTCCTCATATGCAGAGTTGATGGCTGTATTTAATTGGTTGCATAAGTTGTGATAGTTTTGCAAATTGGTTTCAGTTTTTTTTTTCTTTTTTGTATAGTTTATGAGCTTTCTGTTTTTTTATTCTTCAAATTTTTCAGTTGTGGATTGAACCATGCGGGTAGTTTATTGTGTGGTGCTTCATCAGCCAAAGATTTTTCAGCAGCTGGTTTGTCTCTCCGATAAATGCGGAGTTCCAACAACCGATCTGAGAGAAAAAAAGGTTGTTCTAGCAATTCTGAATGAATGAATGGCTTGGTTGCCGTCGTTCGTGGTTTTCCACATGGATTGTTAGAGGATCTTCCTTAAAATCATGAGATTCCTATGGTGATGGAATTTCATTCATCATCTGGTTCAGAAGCAGCAGGCTGCCAATCTATTTCGGATCGCGGTCGGTAGAGTTTTCTGAAGACGAATCAGAAAAATCCGAAAATTTTATACAAGCAGAATTCTTCGAAGGATACGATGAACAATGTTATAAGACACTTTTCGGCCCCGGAACCGCTAGGACCTGGAGAAGGACCTGCCAAAGCCCCAAGCTGCCGGTCTAAGCCTACGACAGCTCCCGGGGTGGGCACTCACGACCTCTGATAGTTCCGGGTCTCAAGGCGTACGGGCGTGGGAGAGTTTTCGGACAAAGGATCCTATCAAACGCTACGGTCAACGGCTGGGCTTTGGTGGTGACGGGTGGCGATCGGGTGATGGTCGGGTGGCAGTAGGATGGCGTCCGGTAGGCGACCAGGTGGTGGCCGGGTGGTGTCCGGGTAGTGTCCGGGTAGTGTCCGGGTAGTGTCCGGGTAGTGACTGGATGGTCGCCGGTAGCAGCCGGATGACGCTCGTACGACGGCCGGGTATACTGCCGGATGAAGGCGAGTTCGGTCGGAGGAGGCGGCTGAGTGCGGCCGGATGAAGACCGAGTTGCGGCCGGGTTGGCGGCCGGAGGGAGGCGAGTTCGGTCGAGGGGACGACTGAGTGCGGCCGGATGAAGACCGAGTTACGACCAGGTGGCGTCTGGGTAGTGTCCGGGTAGTGACTGGATGGTCCCCGGTAGCCGCCGGATGACGCTCGTACGACGGCCGGGTATACTGCCGGATGAAGGCGAGTTCGGTCGGAGGAGGCGGCCGAGTGCGGCCGGATGAAGACCGAGTTGCGGCCGGGTTGGCGGCCGGATGAAGACCGAGTTACGGCCAGGTGGCCGGTTACTTAAAGCAGCTGGAAGACGTCCGGGCGGTGGCCGGGTGGCGGCTGAGTGGCAGCCCGTCGGTGGACGGATTATGACCGGGGTTCGATCGTACGATAGGTGTGGTGATCCCGCAAAAGTACGGCTTATCACTATGCACGTGGTTACAGTTCGAGATTTCTCTCAAACCCTAGCCGTCTGCTCACTGGACGACACACGAGCGCACGTCTTGCGACTTCGGTGGTTGGCTCTAAACTTCCCCAGCCTCCGTTATCTGCTCACTCTCCTCCATCGTGGGCTCCGTCACTTTCTCCAGGGAGAGTTTCCGCCCACACTCTCTTCGAGTTCAGTGGATATCGCCACCACCCACCTGCACTCATCGTTTAGCTGTTCGATCGTCTGACCACTTATGCCACCCAACAACGAATTCAAATTGACCGTTGCCGATTAAATAATCTCCCTAATATAAATACAGCGATATCCCGTGTAATAAACAGATGAAAACAATGTTACCCGCCGGTAACAATGTGCCAGATCGGTTTTTATTATCTTGTATTAATTCAAGGTAGACAAGACTGAGAACATCATATCTTTTTTCAGGAGCCTTCGGATTACGATCAATCGGCAAAATTTCATTACACCATTCGTGTCAAAGACATAATGTTTATGGCACTGAATTTTCACATAAGGCACAAGCTTACCCAAGGAGGTTTGGAAGACTTTATGAAAATGTTGAATGTTTTCACGATAGGCAAAACTTTTCCCGAAAGCTTTATCACTTTTACCAGCTCCGAAAGGGTTTATTTTTGTATGAATTGTCATGATGGGTATGTCGTCTTCTTGTTCAATAATGACAGCACACTAACAACCTATTTTATTTTAAGATATGAAGCTACTCCACAACCTGAACCTCTATGCCCCGTGGAAAACTCTGGATCAATTTAGATGGACTTTTTGGTTACTTTTCCCTTAGAGCAGCAAATCAGATAATCTTTTTTTGAAATACTCCAAAGAAATAGCTGAATACGAGACATCGGTTATTACTGAAGAAATTCGTGATTTAAGCCATTTATGCACAGATGCCTCTAATGATCGTCACTTAGAAACAGAAAATAGTGAATAAACTTATATTTTGAAATCATTAATACATATTTTATGTATTGATAGTAATTAAAA
Source organism: Ochlerotatus camptorhynchus (assembly GCF_037179485.1). Lineage (NCBI taxonomy): Eukaryota > Metazoa > Arthropoda > Insecta > Diptera > Culicidae > Ochlerotatus > Ochlerotatus camptorhynchus. The sequence continues at coordinate 590,853 of NW_027040687.1, read as the reverse complement.
CTGAGATTGTTAAAATTCTGACATGATGAGAAACTTCACCCAAACCTTTTTTCACTAATATATCAAAATATAACACACGTTGATATAAATATCAACCATTGATATAATTGTGCTATAATTTTGTTATGCCCTTCTGATCGGGTATGAGGATGTACGCAATACGTGGACTACGTGGTCTTATATAATAAATGTTATTTATTAACTGCAGCAGGAGCTTGTGTTTTATATAGGAATAAGAATTTGAGCGGGATTCTCTCTGTTTATACTCTTTAGTATGACTACACAGCAAAAAAATAATTTTGATATCACATCAAAGTGGATGCACTACAATCATGTCGAAAATTTCATGTAATTTTTATGACCACATAAATAAACAAATGCAGTAAAAGCAGCGTAATGTCAGTTCATGTATTGTATGAATGATAATTTTGTCCTTTTCAGCAAGTAATATTACACCATATTTTCGACATGATTGTAGTGCATCCACTTTGACGTGATATCAAAATTATTTTTTTGCTGTGTATGATTGCCCTGAAAAGAACCTTTTGATATGAATTTTTGTAGAGAAATCTTGGTGGTCCTGAAAAGGGCTGATGGCTTAAGGCCTTTGGAAGATGATGATGACGCGTAGGCAGCTGGATCAGAAAATCGGGCCGGACTGTCCCATATTTTTTGTTTCAATCATTGGATACTCGCAAGAGTCTCGGCCCGTATGCTGCTGGACAGTGGTTGAACTGGTGTCTGTGACAGGTTGCAAGGCCGTAGAATATCAGGGTCCACCCACACACTTAGAAATAACTAATTTCACACGTGAGGGCCCATGAATTAATTATGCCACGCTAAATCGAGGAAAAATAAACCCCCCTCCCCTCTTTCGTCAAGTTTTTCCTAGACCTTAAGCATCGCTTGTCACAAAATCTCTCCCCTTAGAGTGTGACATAATATATGCATCAACCCTGATGGAATTCATCTTTGACGTAATAAATGAGACGTAAACAAACATGGCATGTAATATTAAGTGCTCTGAGACTGAATAGTTTGTTGCTCGACGAAAAGTACGTTTGATTAAGCTAAGAGCGTAGATTTCCAAAATAACACGATTAGTCAATTTTAAGATGCGAATATCTTTTAATTAAGAGCAACGGGCAATTTAAAAATTCTGACCGTCAACAACAAACTGTGTTTTTAAATATTTACACTAATTTAAGGATTTAGCAGTATTTTCAAAAATGCTAGATTTTTAAAAAAGTCTTATTTTTTTGTTTATAAATTGTCCAACTTAATCACATTTTCAATAGTTTACACGTTACTTAAGCTTCGATTTTTAAAGTTGTTATTCCATTTTTATTTTTTTGTTTCAAAAATACACTGAAGTTTTTCTCAATTTATATTTTTTCTAGAGAGGCTCAAAACTGTTCTATAACTTTGCCGGAAACCCCATCTCGATCAAACAAATCGTTCTGCAGATATGTATTTTTCTATCTATGTGTGTCATTTTACATAACCCCTTTTCAAAAGTTAGTCACGTACAAAACTAAGGAAATGAATGTATAAAATGGCATTAAACAACTGTATAAAATTACAGATAATTCTAAAAACATCGATCCGAAACGATTTGCTAGTCTGCGTGGAACTGCGCAGCAGCGAACTTTGTTTGCATCCAAATCAAGTTGGAGATAAGAATTTTTAGTTATGTGGTGCAATCCGTAAGCAGATATCGTCGATAAGGTCTGGATTAGCATGTTTGAAACGAAATTTTTTGACTCACTTAAAATAAGATAAGCATTTAGATTCGGTAAGTACTGATAAGGGAAATGGGGCTCTCCAGCAAATGAGGAATTTGTTAACTGACATAATCCCAAGCAATCAAAACTTCCTCAAAGTACCAAGGCTGCAAAATGCATGTTGATTCATGGTTCTCCGCAATTCAATTAGCAAATTTTAACATTTGAAAGGTATGACTATCTACTTTTAAACGAAACAGACAGGGGAGCGATTGTACCTGTGGTTGGGTAGTCGGGACGGGAAGTTTCGTGAGAGTGGCTCTGTGAAAATTCGTATTGACCGGTATAATGGTAAATTCCTGAAAGTAGACCTACAGATCCGCGCTACCGGGTGGCCAGAAAACGGTCCTGTTGATATCCTGAATCACCGGGAATATGGTCAATTCCTTAAAGCTGACCAGGAGAACGCTATTTCTGCTAAATTGCATACAATCTTGAGCATAGAGGAAATATGCTAACACTTGATCGTTTCTGCTACGAGGATGTTGGAAAACAGTTCTCCGGATATCTGGATTGTTGTTGCTGTCTCTTATAAGCAGTGTCACTTTCAAATCTCATTCATTGAGCCTCGCTGTGAGAATAAACTTCCGTGTGAATCTGGCAAACAAATCTCACACTTGTCTCATGCATTTTCACCGCGTGTATAAATCTAAGCTAGTAGCACCAAAGATGGGTCAGCTGCCTCAGATCCGGATAATGCCGTTCCTACGACCGTTCACGTTTGTAGGATTGGACGGAATATTTTGGCCCCTGCTTCGTTAAGGTAGGACGAAGCTCCATCAAGCGCTTTACGTGCCTTACTGTCCGTGAAATACATTTGGAGATAGTCTTAAGTTTGACAACGGATTCGTTTAATCATCACTGGAAATATATTTTGGGAAGCGAGATACGGGAAATCAACGACACGACGAGCAGCACCTTTAGGGCTGCGCACACCAAATGGCGGTTCAACCTCCTTCTGCTCCTCACATGGGTGGGTGTTGGGAGCGTATGGTACGGTCAGAGAAGACAGCATTGCCAATGTTATGGAAGTTAGACTAAGAATCCTTCATGCCGTTGATATCGGAAGCAGAACATACGGTCAACTCACGGCCATTGACTTACACGTGCCACTGGATAACGAAGAGCGGTAGTCGTTGACTCCAAGTTACTTTCTCATGCTTAGTTCAAGCGGCGTTCGACAGCTGGCCAAGGCTCCTGTGGACGAAAGGAAAGCTGTAAGGTCTGTATCCCCATTAATCCCATCAAACACATTCAAATCTCTGCAACTTATGAAATATTGCACGTAGGAGTGAAAAATTTCGCTGAGGTATAGCTGGGAGCTATTGATGAAACATACTATGATTGTTGTTAACATTTCATGTTTAGTGTTTGAGCTGGCGATGATTGGAAAACACGTGCGCGAGCGGATTTTGTACGGACGTAATGCAAATCCTGATTTGTCAATACGGGAACCTACAAAACATAATTAGATTTACCTAAATCCACTGTTCACGCTGTGCTCAAAACATTTTCGGAACGTTTGACGGTCGAGAGGAAACCGAGAAGTGATGGACCGAAAGGTGAAGTAAATTCCGAACCTCTTTGTTTGAACGGTGGCTCGTAAAATAGGAATGTCACCTGGTTTTGTCCAAAAATAAAAACAGCATTTGGGGCTGAAGTCGTATAAAGTAAAAAAAGTAGTGAACGACAAACAGAATTTGACAGCAAAATCACGGGCTTATATTTGACGAAGTTTTCATGCGTTATTATGGACAATGAAACTTATGTCCAGTAGGATTTCAAGCAGCTTCCAGGGCTGGCTTTCTATTCTGCTATGGCCAAAAATGCTACAGCTGAGTATTTCAGGACGAAGCAGGCGTCGAAATTTCTTAAAAAATACCTTATTTGGAGTAAATCTTTCGTCGCTACAGGCCCAATTAACAAGGAGATTTATCAGAAAGAGTGCCTGCAGAAGCGATCGCTACCCGTCATCAAAAGCCACAAAGAAAAGCCCGATTTGAAATCATGCCATTATGCTAAAACTGTGATGGAGTGGTACGAAGCAAATCAAGTGAATATTGTACCATTTTGGGCTCTGATGAAGCGGAAACTTTCTGGAAAGAAACAAGGAATCAAAGATATCAAACACTTCCGAACAATTTGGACAAAGACGACCACCCCGGTATCTGAGGAGTTTGGACAAACCCTATTGGATGGATTTAAGCGCAAAGTTCGAAAATTTCAAACAAATACCGAATAACTATGTTTTGACTTCGTGAATTTTTAAGTTACATCCCATGAATCTAACAGAAACAACTACAATTGAAATATAATGCGAAATTTGTGTTTTACTTAAGTTTTGATGTGTCCGGATTATTGTGGATAGAGAGGCTGATACAACCCATGCTGGATGAGTTTTGGCGTCGTTGGATCGTCGAATACTTGTCGATGATATCTCGGCGTACTAAATGGTTCCAATACGTCACACTAATTAAGGAGAATGCGCTAGTTTTGATAGCAGACGAAGGGGTCCGAAAGCAGACAAAGATGGAGTAGTGTGCCGGGCAGATGTAAAGACATCTAGTGGAGTTTTGCGGAGACCTGTTTGTAAACTGGCAGTTCTTGATGTTCGTGGTGATGCGGAAGTCAAAGCAGAGATTCGAGGAGGTGCTGAATTCGGAGCAGAAATTAGCGGAGACGGTGACGTTGAAACAGTGTTCGAGCGACACGAGGGGAGAATGTTCCGACAAGTGATTCCATTGGACAGAGGAGATAAAGGATCGTTGTGGCGTTAGAAACCTTAGATTGATAAGAGATCATCATCATGTTATTGATTTGTCATCATTGTGTTAGGATGTGTATAGAAGCACAATTTTACAAGTAAATTACAATCCATACTTTATTATGCCTAATTAGATTATTTTAGTTAAAACTAATTACAGGTTAATCTTAAAATAATGTTGAATTTATTAAACATATTGGAATTGTGAATAACGTAGCTCTAGACCGATGGTATGTAGATTGTATTGAACTAAAATAACTTCAAACTCATAATAATAAACTTTATAGCTTTGAGCTGTCGCATCACAAATAAGAAGATTCGCTACAAAGAGCTCAGAAAAGTACATTTTCGCAACAGGACTAGACACATTTTCATGATTCTGGGACTCTAATGAACATACTTTACAAAAAAATTCCCTGATTGATGACAACATTTCCTTATAATTCCAGGCTTTTGAGGTCTATTGAAATTCCATGATAATTCCAGTTTTTCATGGTGCTTTTTCGAAATTTTTGAGCTAATTTAATTCATTTGCCAACATCGAGTGAATGTGAGTGAACGTGATTCTCTATTCGATAGTTAATTTCCGCGAAATTTGGAAATCCTATTACTGCGCACTGAATGCTGAGATGTGAAGTGCAGTTCTACCATAGAGGTAACTCTAAGACTAGAAGGTCCCGAAATACCGTGCTCAACTTTTTTGCTCAGCTCTGGTACTCTCTTCGGTCCCAAGCTAATCGATTCACCCCTCGAAAATCCACTAACCCCTCATTTTATCTGTCAAACTTTCATAGTGCAGTTCTACCCAGGGCATCACAATATCGGCTTCAATCGACAAAATAGATACGACGAAGAAACTGCTAGTTTTCTTTTTTCTGTTGCAGTCGAGCAGTTTTGCATCATTCTAGCACCACCCTTTCAAGCTTCGGTGAAGCGGACGAGTGAAAGAGCGCTCGACTTCGATCAGCTAGCCTTTCATGGATATATATATTTAATGCATTTTGCACATGTTAACATTTGAAGATTGCACATACTGTCTTTCCTCCATATGTTTATTTTAAAAAAGTAACGAGAGCAGGTGACAAAGTGTCGATGAAAGGAATTGAAAGTCAATGTGGTGAGGCTGCGTTTCAACTCGAAAATCGATGCTGCTTTCATTGAAAGAAAATGGGCAAAGCAAGGCGAGAAAAAGTACAGCCAGGCTTTCGTTCTTTTTTATTTTTTTTATTAATTACTTTATTTGTACAGGCTCAATCGAATAAACTTTACAGAGCCGAGCTATCATTTTCGTTATACATTATTAATGTCTTATATTTAAAGTTAAAGGAACTGGACCGGATACGCGCGGTTGTCTCGAGGTTAGTCAGGCTTTCGTTCTAAGCGTGTTCTTTTTTATGTTAATTTCGCACTGATAGGATAGCTAGGCGTTTAAAAATGATGCGTTAAACACGTTGCTTGAAAAAAGAAAAAAAAAAAACTCGAGCTCATTTTAGAGCTTTGAAAATGTAGAGTCCCCTTCAATATCCGGAGAGCTGGTGTTTGGTACCTTGTTAATCAATATTTAGATAACCTGAGCATGTCCATTTCAAGCTGCCAACTGAAGTGCAGTCCTTTGATCTTCGTCCACTACGTTGACTTCACATCAGCAAGAGCTCTGCAACATTTTAATGACCATGCCATGCTCCGCTATCAAGCGGAACTCAACCGGTATTTAAACACTTATAAAAAAATCATATAAATTTACATAAATTTGAGTCATAACAGGCGCGATATAGCTTAATCAAACGTACTTTTCGTCGAGCAACGAAATTTTCAGTCTCAGAGCACTTAATATAACATGACATGCTTGTTTACGTCTCATATTTTATGTCAAAGACGGATTCCGTCACGTGCAAAATTAGTTATTTCTAAGTGTGTATGCGAGAGTTGCCGTTCACTCCATGATCGATTAAACATTTTATTACCTCATCGTGCCCATTTTCAGTTGCCAAATGTAGAGGTGTCAATTTTGCTTCATCCGTTGCATGGACGTTAGCATTGTTCGCTAATAAGAGTTCAGCAACATCTTTATGACCATTGCCTGCTGCAATATGAAGTGCAGTTTTACCGGAAATTGAACACATGTTAACAGTGACACCGTTGTTAATCAACAGTTGGATCAACTGATCGTGTCCATTTTGAGCTGCGAAATGAAGAGCAGTCCATTGTTTTTCATCCACTGCATTCACGTCAGCATTGTTTGATATCAAGAGTTCTGCAACGTTCTTATGGCCATTTCCAGCTGCGGAATGAAGAGCAGTACATCCATCTTTATGCACTGAATTCACGTCCGCTTTATTCTTTAATAAGAATTCACATATTTCAACAAACCCACCTTCCGCAGCAACCAGTAACATAGCCGCTAGGTTTTCTGTTGAGAATGATTTAAAAATTGGTTCAAAAGAGGAAATGATACTCAAACAGTCACACTCACATGCCCACAGTGCAATCTCCCAGCTTTTTTTACACAGATTACTTAAGATCGTGAGGTATGCCTGGTTTCCTTCCATCTTGGTCATAGAAAATCTTCGAACACCGTGATTTGTAGACAAAATTTGTATGACAATTTCTCCTGACAACGTAAAAATGTTGTCGCATAGATATTTTGCCACAAAGTATTCACTGTAAGACCGATGGCAAAAATCAACCTTCTGTTGGACTACATGAACCAGTTGTGATGTATCTGATTCATGTTCGCATCGTTTTTTAAATTGATCATGTATATCTCTATAATATTGATTTGTGAACAATTCGTTACGTACTTCAATGTTTTGCAGCTCCATAGCTAACAACTGATGCTTCAAAATATAATCACCCATCAACAAATCCAATTCAGCGTCGCTCAGAGCATATTTGGGCTTGAATTTTTCCATAAATTTCTTGTGAAAACATCTTTTAACAAACTGTCCGTACAGCTGTGGAATATTCATTTTTTCTTTAGTCAGATCAACGAGCTGATTTGGGTTCTGTTTTTTCAATGAATGGTATTTTTTAAATTTTTCTAAATAAACCTCTCCCAGCGTATTGACCATGAAAGGCGCACCACAAATTTCACCAAAATTTGAAGGGATATTTGATTTAAATTTGTTTAAAATATGTTTCGAGTAGCTATCAAAGCAATGTTCATCTAGATCTGGGTCGTACCACATCTTTCTCAAATAGTTGATTTGCTCTTCCACACAGAATGGCTCCAGAATCATAGATCTTACATTAAATTGCTTCTCTAATAATACTTGCATATGTTTTCTGGCGCTGATGATGATTCGAATGCTCTTTTTCAACTTGAGTTGTTCCAGCATCTCAATCACCCTGTTGGTGTACTTGGAGTGGATCTCGTCGAAGCCATCCATCTCTATAAGAATGGAATAGCCTTGGTCATCCCTTTCATCTGGGGCATTTTTAATGACATCGAAATATCGCTCTGAAAGGATCACTTTGAGTACATTAAGCACATCATCCAAGCTTGAAATGTGTTCTACTTTTTCGAGCTCCATTACCAACTCGCTCAAGTATACCAACAGTACGAGGACAGTATTTTGCTTCTGCACTTCAAGCGCTACAAACTGAAGCAAGCTAGTCTTCCCCATTCCAGGGTCTGCCAGAAGTATGATGATCTGATGGTCTTTAAATGTTTTCCCAAGCTCTTCGACAAACTGAGTGTCACTTTTTTCAACTTCAAAGACATCTTCGCCATTTATAATACGGCGATTGATGTAATATTTTTGCAATTGTTTTGCTTCCTTACCTTCAAGGTTCTCGTTATCATTTCTAATTTCACTAAGACAGTTTAGTATATCACTTTGTTTCAAAATTGCCTTCATTTTATTCTTTATGGGTTTATTGAGTTGGTCAAATTTTAATATCAGATCTCTAAATATCAGATCGGTGTTACTCAGTTTTCTGAGTACATCTGGACAAATCCACGTCTCACACCACGTCCACAGCTCGTTTTCAATCATTGGACATAAATCATATGGTTGACCCACTAATAGAGAAAAGTCGTCGAAGAATGGCAAAATTTCCTCCTCACTGACATAACGTGGCAAATGTTGCACCCTTGAATTTTTGAGTAAAAAGTTATTCACTGTTACTGTCTTCTTCATATCAAACTTATCTTTTTCCAGAGCATTAAATAGTTGGGCAACATTGAATTGCTCGCTTTCCGAGTTGAAGCTATCTAAAAAACTGCATTCCTTTTTTTTTTATTGTTAAAACGTCTTTCAGAGGAGTACTATAGGTTTCTAAAATTTTACTGACGGTTCCATTGTTGAAAAGCTCTTTGATTGCCTCTTTAAGGTTTGCGAAATCTTTGTTGATAAAATTGCTCAACTCCTTAATCGCTTCTTTGGTTGGAACCAGTTTCAGGTATCGGGCCTTGGAGCCAGGAAATCGTAGGATTTCATCTACTTCTACCTCTTTAGTCGTCACCCAATCATCATTGGAGATTTTTAAATCCCTATTAGTAAATATATAGAACTGCTTTTTGTATTGGTCTTTCTGAAAATTTTCAACAACTTTCAGATAGGATTGCAGGTATTTGTAAATACTGAAGTCTCCGTTGTGTTGATCTTTTAGTGCATTCAAATCGATATCATTAACCTTGTCATCTTTGGCAAGGGCGTGCTTCACCTGGAGGAAGTGTATCACCTTACGCTTATCGTCAAAGATCACTACGTCTTCATACTTGTCGGCTAGTGACATATTATAAGCCAATCTGAAACTGTCTCTCCGCATCCGTAGAAAAAACGCGACTGCAATTTGTTTTTTGAATACTTCACCGTGGTAGCCTGTTTTGCTTTTTCTTTCATATGTTCCGTGCTGTATTAGGTTCAGCATTTTGAATCACCTGGAGAATAGAAGAGAAATAACGCATTAGCGAAAGTGACAAAGTTGTTACAGTTTGACGATGGTGACAGTTTTTCACCTCAACAACAGTCCTGTAATGGAGCAGCCAAATTAATTCTCAGATTTGCAAGTTTGTTGTGGGCAATGATTCACATTCAGCTCCCAAAAGTGTTAAAACCAAAATATCTCAAAATAATTTTGTCCGTTTTTCTATTAAATTTTTTTTCTCGAAAAGCGCAAACTTAATTATTCACACTTAAAAATTGACAAAAATCGATGAACAAGAACTTTAAGTCAAATGTTTGAACTTTTCGTTTAAACGTACTTCTGAAAACAATGTTCAAAGAATTTTAAATATTTTTTTTTTTGAGAAAATAAGCATAAATGCGTACCAACAAAAAGTTCAAAAAATTTACCAAAAATTCATGTTCTACATTTTTTTTTCAGTTTTCAACTGTCCATGGTTTTGAACTTGCCAAAAGTTTGCATTTCTCATAAGCTTTTTTCATAAATCAGGCAAAGAAATTTTGAGATTACATTTGTGTTACATTTTTACTTGAAATAAATTATAAAAACCTTTTGGAAAAAGAAAGACATTATTTTCCTCTGCAACTTTGTTTCAGACATCATATCTAAAATTTACAAGTCACAAAATGAACGAATTTAGCAGAAATGTGAATCTTTGCCCATAACAAACAACTACGCAAAGTGTAACAAAAATCGAAGAAGGTCGATACAAAAATCCATGTTTTTCGGCTATTTTGCCAGGAACTTCTTAATTCCTCACTCGATCTTCTCCGATTTACGTGACGCTTTTCATAATTGTTTGTTATGGTCAATCATTAACATTTGACCTTTACTTCGGCCTTTTTTAATCTCGCAAAAATCTTGATGATTATGATGATGATGATGATGATGATGATGGTCCCACCTCTTACCCCTACAAAGGTTTGAGCTGGACGATTTATCTTTAAGATAATTAAATATGACATTTTAACCAGGTTAGCAAACAAAATCGAACTGCTTTCAGTTACAGATATAAATTCCCTCTACAGTTTACAGTTGCTTCACAGCTATATAAATTTGGAAAAGCTCAGGCGTCCACCTCTTAGCTCGCCTTTTTGTCCACCTAAACTATTGATAAGTATTACAAGCGATCAAGAGTTAATGAACAATCAACAAAGCGAGATTTTTTTAATTAATCTACTATTAAATCAAATGTTAAAAATCCATCATCACCCTCGTGGCGAACAGAAATAGTTTTTGCAGTGCTACAATAATTATTAAAAAATCGTTATGAAAGCTATCCATATAAAATAATCCGTAAGAGATAACTTCGTCAAGATACATAATTTGTCAATTCATACAAAAAAAAAACAATGGATAACCTTTCAAAAGACAGTTTTAACGTGTAAAATGCAATGTATCTTAAATTCTGTTAATGTTGTTGCACGTTTAATGTGTCTAGGTATGAACTAAAAAATATTTATTCCTTAAAAAATAATGAATTTTGGGAAGCACATGTGTAACCTTGGATTAATTTGACTGTGATATTTTGCCACTAATTGAACATGCTCGCGTGAGGATCGAACTAAGAATGAATTTATTCAGAATTTACTTAATCCTTCTTACATAGCTTAGCTTGGAGACACTTGAAAGCACTTATGTATTATTATGTATCGGAACACCAATCAGCGATCGATACTGGAAAAGAGAGAGGACAGGGAGAGAGAATTCTGGAGAAGGCTAATTGCGCCAAACCAAATGCGCTTGACAACGACACGTGTATTGTCGTGTCAGGCTTTAAGTCATCGAATTGCTTTATGAACTCATTTGCATTCGTTGCATAACGCAGTTCGATGGCGTTGGAAATCTACAGGGTGTCGATAAGTGTGGTCCTTGAGAATTTTGGGATATGTTAACATGTGCGATACACATGTCACACAAGTCAAGATATGCGGTGTTATTATTTCAACCGCGTTTTTAGTATTATATCTATGATAATCACTTCCTCTTTCAATTCGATCACACAAATATCGAGGCAGCAAACCGTTAACTACTTTAAAAATGAACACCATCGTCAAATAAACAATTCTTTGCTTCACCGACAACCATCTAGCATCAAAGTTGAGGAAGTGAATCTATTACATCTCAAAATCAAACGCATTATTTTATTCTGCAAGCGCTGTAATATCGATATTTGTGTTTTATTGACCAGAAATAAAATGGAAGGGGAAAAGTCTAGATGAGGAGAGATTATTGATTTGTATTGCTGTATTTTACTGGCTATAGTTAAATCGTTTTTCAGTCGACATAGAATTCCATACTTCTCGGCAATTTTCTTGATGACATTGTCAATGTGAGAGTTGAACTTAAGTGTGTCATCAATAATCACGCCAAGATATTTAATCTCCCGAACGCGATCAATAGTCTCATCATCAATTACAACAGAGACGTTCTCATTTACTCGACTCCGCGAAATTACCATAAATTTAATTTTTACTTGTATTCAATTTCAACTGCTTATACTTCAACCATCTACTTAGAGAACGCAAATCTTCATTCAAGTGTAAAACGGCATCATCTTAATCCTTAGCTGCAATGAATAACACAGTATCATCTGCAAAAGATTGATGTCGCAAAATCGTAAAACACGTCGCAAGTCATTAATATACATCATAAATAACAGGGGCCCTAATACACTTCCCTGGGGCACTCCAAGGTTATTCCCCACGGGACTGGAAACAGAATCATTAAAAACAGTCCGTTGAGTTCTGTCAGACAAATAGCTTTCAAACCATTTATATGCAGTACTCGTAATTCCAAAGCGCTTGATTGATCTTAATAATAAGGGCCTAGAAATTGTTCCAAAAGCGCGTTTCAGATCCAAAAAAACAGCAACAATCGTATCTTTACACTCCAAGTTATTTTTCCACTTCGCTAATACCAAATTCAACGCGGTTTCACAAGAATGACCTTCCCGATATTCCGATTGTTCTGGTATCAACAAGCTATTACTAGTTAAATACTCCTACAGCTGGCCTTTAACAACAAGTTCTAAGATTTTCTATAATGTGTGCAACATGTTGATAGGATGAAACTCTTCGGCTTTCATCGTTCCAGCAACTTTTTGAATAGCGAGCACTAAGGATTCCTTCCAAATTTGTGGCACATAACTCTAAGTTCATCTAATGTAATTGGGTGAAAAACTTCAAATCTACAACTACTATTAACTGGTTGTTTTATTTCGTCATGTTCATCGACCAATTCAATGGATTGATTAATCAATGAAACACTGTCTACGAAATAATCGTTAAACTTAGCTGCAATTACTTGTTCTGACTGTTATAATGTGCCATTAAAAGTTATGGACCGCGGTTTGCAATTACTAGGTTTTAATAAAGATTTCAAAATTTTCCATAACTCTTTGCTGTTGTTTTGATGCTGATCAATCTTCCTTTGAACATATTCACAACGAGTTTTCTTTAACGATTGTGAATACTTATTACGCGCGATTGTGTACCTAGTCCAATGATTGTCATTATTAGATCTACAAAATTTTTTGTACCATTTGTCCCTTTTCCGTTTAAGACGCAAAAGATCCAAATTGTACCAGCTGTTCGAGTTTTTCAAAGAAACAAACTTTTGATCAACTAGTTGATTGGTACACGTTTTCAAAGCGTTATTAAGAACAGCTGTAGATTCATCTAAGTTACCGGCGGCGAATGGAAAATCCACGCTCCTCTCAACAAGATTCGAAACAGCTTGTTTCGAATATTTCCTTCCAGCACATGGTCTAAGATATTAATCACTAAGTCTTCACAAGAGTTGATTTTGTCTTCTTTTTTTATGAGCTTGTTCCAACACAGTGCAAACCCGAACAATGTGTCAATGTAGACCCGAACCCTCGCCAGTTTTCAAAAATAAACATTCCAACGGACGTTTTTGAGGAAACAAGAGCACCATTCTATTGGGTAGTACCAATCCAGGATTGAACGGAAGAATTAATAATTTCGTTATTAGAAACTATTTTTTTCAAATTGTCGTTTTTATTACTGTTGTCAAAGAAGTAACCCATGTTCTTCAAAGCTAAATTTTTTGGTCAAAAAAAAAATGCTCTGAGCCATTTATTTTTCGAAGATATCGATTACCTCCGCGAAAGGAAGTAAAGGGGCAGGCAAGTAGCTTTTTTTAAATGTTTGATTTAATTTTTAGTTTGTTCCCCGAAGAGTTAACGACATATGATTTTTTGCTAGATCTAAGTCAGGTCAATTTATTATATAGCACACAGTGTTGAATAGTTCATTTTCAAAAAAAAAAGAAGTTATTTCGCCGTTCTACAGAGAATCATTTCGCTGAAGAACTAGCTATGCAAAAATCGCAAACGAAATGAGGATAAAAGTTCCCGAACGAGATGAGCGAAACAGTGTAGCAAACGATTCCGAAAGAAAATTCCGACTTCACTCTCTCAACCTATTTCACAAAAAAATCAAGAAACGAGCAAGCTGATGTTCTTGTCTCCTATGTCATGTTTTGTCGAATGGAATTATCTCGCTTAGTTTCTGTCACCAGGGTTGCCAGATCTACTGATTTATCGGAAGTCCTACCGATTTTTGGAATGCCTACCGATTCTCAGACGAAAGGTTCAAAACTACCGATTTTTCACTTTCCCTACCGAGAATCACAGATTTTAAGGCTGTGTTCCATTTGGTGAATTTTCACTTAAACTTTACGCTTCGAAAATAAATTGTAGTGTTCGAAAATCCCTCTGTTGTTGATCGTCCGATTTTTTTTAAGAAGGTCAAGATTAATTCCTGATCGGTCAGAAATAAGTCTGCTGGAATAGCAGGTTTATTTGAATTTTTTTCATCTGTCAAGTTTAGGTGAAAATTCACCATTCGAACACAATGTTCTTCTTCTTCTTCTTCTTCGCATTTCAAGCTTATTGCATATCGCACATTAGCTTATTGCGTGCTCTCAACTTAGTGTTCTATAGATGCACTTACACAGTTATTAATTGAGAGCTTTCGATGCCTGTACCATTTTTGCATTGATGTGATTGTGTGGCAAGTCCAATCATACTTCTATGCCCAGGAAAGTCGAGAAATTTTCCAACCCGAAAAATTCCTAGACCGGACCGGGAATCGAACCCAGCCGCCTCCAGCATGGTCTTGCTTTGTAGCTGCGCCCTTACCGACTGAGCTAAGGGAAGCCCCTTAGTAACACAATGTTAGTAATCTCGAAAAAATTTCAAAACCTATTTTTTGATGTCCTAATAAAAATGTTATGGTTAATTTGCTTAACGACGTGTTCGGGGTATCATCCAAACTATTTGTGGATGATATGTTGTCCTCCGTTTTTGACAACATTAGAAGGAGAAAAGGAGACAAACTAGTCAAAAGTAGGTAGCAGTGGGTACTTTTTTCTCACCGTTTACGAATGAGTTTTTTTTACGTTTAATCAACTTACCAATACTTGTTCGTTTACCCTATTAAAAAAACATCGGTTCGAAAGTCTGACATTGCGCGTGATTTGTTTTCATCGACCCCTCCCCCTCCCCCCCCCCTCCACTCACAAAGATTTCAAGTTTCGGAAGAGCCTTCGGCCTACCGATAACTTCCGATAAAAGTTTTGAGAACCTACCGATAATGAAAAAAAATAATCTGGCCACCCTGTCTGCCACTCTGCTGTTTTCTTTTTCTATATAAGGTGTTTTGCTTTATGCATGATGATATTTAGGTTACATACTTGTTGGAGCTACCCGTAAGTCATAATTGCTGGGAGTTTACATTTAAGATGCATTTAATACACATTTAGAAGGATTTCACTTTATGTAACTCTAGTTTTAAGTTAGTCATAAGAGCATCTCCACCGCTGGTTCTCATGTCGGTTGTTAAATGATGCCCAGAATGGGTCTCTATTTAGTTTAGAAACCGGACAAAATTGGATTTCCCTCCGCTGTTTTTTTTTAGGTTTTGTTTTATTTTTGTGTTGTGATGGTCGGTGCAGGAGGAATAAAAGTAAGTTCCCGGAAAACGATATGCTGTTTGTTCTTGTAAGTATACTTGAATGTTTGTTGTTTAATAACATGTCTTTTTGACGTAGACTACGTCTTACGGGAAGGTACTGGGGGGTAAATCGAAAATCTAAAATTGCGACCGTCACGAAAAGGTGTAAGGTTTTGAACGCTTATAACTTTGTCAGTTAAAGATGAAATTTTAATCCAAATACACCAATCGATAGGAAATAATTCTCGTAAGCTGTTACAATAAAAGATTTTTCAATGTTAAAAAAAAAACTCCAATTTATTATAAAAAAAGAGGAAATCGACTAACTCCTACATGATTTCCCCAGAAGTTGCACTGGTGGTCATATAGGTCAACACAGACTTTATCTAAAGCTGCATGATTTGTACCACTGGCATGGAATGAAAATTTCGATCGCAAAATTCAATTTTGCAAAATAAATAAAATTTTAAAAAGGGCAAAAGAAACATCGATTCCTGCATAGGCATTTGATGTTATATCGATTGACACTGTTGGACCTTTGCCAAAAACAGTTAGCAATAATCGCTATTGAATAACAATACAATGCGACTTTTCAAAATTTGCTGTTCTGATACCCATCCAGGATAAAGAAGCTTCCACTATTGCACGCGCATTAGTAGAAGACTTTATTTTAAAATTTGAAAACTTTTTAGAATTGAGATCTGACAGTGGTATGGAATATTGTAATGAAGTACTATGTCAGATTGGAAACATTATTTATTTCAAACCAAACTTCTCAACAGCCTATCACCCACAATCAATAGATGCTTTAGAGAGAAATCATAGATGCCTGAATGGGTATCTAAGGTTTTTCTCGAATGATCACCACAATGATTGGGATGATTGGGTAAAGTTTTATTCATTCGTCTACAATACGACTTCATACACAGACACGGGGTGTACACCCTTTGAATTAGTTTTTGCCAGAAAAGCTAATTTGCCACAGGATCTCATTTATAACAAAGTTCAACAAATTTATAATTTTGAGCAATACTACAATTAAATGAAATTTAAAATACAAAAAGCTCATGAAAACGCTAGGAATAAATTAATTCAGGAAAAAATACAAAGAACTTCACAGTTGAATAGAAATTTGAATCAAATAGATGCGTCTGTTGGTGATTTAGTATATAACATATGAAAACCGGAAAAAAATAGATTATTTTTACGTTGGTCCAAACAAAACAAAGAAAATTGAAAATTGTTACTGTGATATTGAATATTTAGGACAAACAAAAGAGATAACAGTACATAACAACAGATTAATAAATTTATAAAAAGGAATGAAATAAAAAAAGAAAAACAAAAAAAAAGAGGGAAGGATATAGCAATTAGGATATATTTAATGAAATATCGAAAGTTCAAGAAGAAGAAGATCAAAAAAAGAAGAAAACAAAATCAAAATGTATAACAAACTGCATTTCAAAACCTTCAACAAAACAATACTCAAGGAAGAAAAATTAAATTCTTATTTTCAAAATTCATACGAGTGTAAAATTTCTTACGCTACTTTTTCTAAAGAGGGAAGGTGTAATGTGATGATTAAGGATTCCTAAAATTTAACATAAACTGTCACTCGGTTGCCACACAATGAGACGGATGATTTTATCGTTTGTAATATAAACATCGTAGCAGTAATAAACGTACATAGTGTAATAAACTTATTATTGACCGAACCTTTAACCTAGTCATACGCTGCTAACGGCAGTTTATATCACAGCCAGTAAAGTAGTTAATAACACAGCACTGTATTTGAAATATCCTCGCTAATTTTGTGAAAAACAATCGTCACTTGTGCTGTGCCACTCCCACACCAATACACGGACTGGTGAACTCACACATTCACACTTTTATCACACACACACACACACACCCACCAACCCATTGATGGGACTCAAATTAGGTTAAACGATCATCAATCAACTGCGTCGTCCAAAATGGGTAGAAAATGTATCGAACTAAGTCGTTGCACCCACGCACTTACCTGATGGTACTTTCCGCCAAGTCACGAAGGTAATCAGTAAGCAATGGTTAAGGGATAAACGTCTGACCGATCACTTCCTTTTGCAACGGTTTATGGAGCACTGTGGTACTCTGAAATTAAAAAAAAATAATAGTGTTAATACTGTATTCACCTTCATTTCTTTCCCTAAACAGCCAATCAAATTGGAGAATTATTAGTGAACGCAAAACGCACAGGTTCGGAGAAGGAAGAAAATCCTATTGCAGCTAAAGACACACTCACGTTTTACTTTTTTTGTTGAATGGTTAGAATCTTCCAATGGTGAGCAACGCCCCAAGCGGATACAACTAACTAAGTAGCACTGCCGAAGTGATGCGTGCTGTCATCAATGTCAAATGACGTAAGATGTTGGTGATAGCACTGAATTTCGTGAATCCATGGATCATAGCACACTAGCCGAACCAATCACACACTTGCACATTCCAACCAATCGCATTAATATTCATTAAACGGCTGCCTCATTCATACACAAGACTAAACACTCAGGCCATGCTACGGTTCGTTCACACATGCAGCTTTAGAGTGGCCCACATGTATATGGGTGAAAATTTGACGTAGGCCTACGTCTTTAATTTCTATACTGGGGGTAACACTGAAAAAAAAAATCCAAACAATAGAGCGCAAATCGAACAAACGACACATTGCTCATGCGCAGTGTTGCCATATTATTTCCATTTTTAATCTGTATTTTCGAAGCAAAAAAATATTTTTAATCTGTTTCTGGCTGACAAAAATCTGTAAAATAATCAAAAAATCAAATCCCAATAATGAGAGACAAGAATATTTTCGTAAAACTTGATTTTTTGATATCCGAGATTAGAAAAATCTTTGTCAGGTCGTTTGTTAATTTTTTCTCAACAATTTAAAAAAATGAATAATAGGCATTAAAGTTTTATGAAGTATTAGTTATAAAATGTTATGCTCGATGTTTCATTTTCTCAAATTCTTCTAATCAAACCAAATTTCAACTTTATCTAATCATTTGGCGGATTAAAAGGATATTGAATTCGCGAGCTGTTGCTCGAACCTATATACCTAAGTGCACTCAGTATTTTTTGCGATAAGCTTTGGCATGGTTTCATCTGATTTTCTTTATTTGCAATCGTGTTCATATGTTCTATCACCTTAATTGTATTTTGTCACAAGTCACAACACATAACTTTTAATTCGATGCTTAGTAGAATTGAATAGAATATTCTTTATTTTTGATACTACGCTAGTCAAATGTCAAAATATCCAGTTGACTCTTCGACTCAGAAACTGTAATCAATCAGCTTGTGGGTTTTTGAAACGGCTTGTTTACTTAAAACGGCGACAAATTAAAAAAAAACATAGTACCTCTCATCTTGTGAAATGGTTATTTAAACAATAAGAATGAAAAACTAGCATCCCTTTTATCGAGCAATCAGAAATCAGAACATCTGCGCATCAGAAGTCCGTTCAAGATGAGGGTACACCTATGTGAATCTATTTAAAAAAAAAACCTTTAAATTGGCATTCTAAGATCACGAATAGCTATTTGGTTGTGGAGTAATCTCTTCTGAAAAATGAAATTTTTAAAAAATCTCAAAAATTCAGGGTTGTAGCCCAAAAGGACCTAGGCACTTTAGAGTAAAATAAAAAAAGGCGTTTGTTCAGAATGCCAAAATAAGCATTTTGGCCAAGTTTGGCTCAAATCGGTGACATCGACCATAACTTTTTTTAAATTCTGTATCCACTTGAGCTGGAATGACTCATAGGTGTATAGGTATTTCAAGACATCAACATTGCACCATTTGTTTAAAGTAATACATCTTCAATATTTTAGCTCGCCGTTACAATGATCAAATCGAATTAAATTTTTTTGCTATCTTGATAATTTTATCGTGCTGCTATATGGCTGTCAGTAAGTTTTAAACGACTATTCATATTATGATACTCACTCTTAGTTGCGGTACAATTTACGCTTCGTTGGTTTCACTTATTTGAATTCTTCTGTGTACAATTATGCTCACCAAATTAAACACCACAAAAATACTTCTTCACCTTACAGCTGAGCACTCTAGATAAGGACTAACTGGACTTCACCGTCACATCGCTCTTATAAATGGATTGTGATGAACTAATCTGCTGCGCAGCGTCGAATTTCGATAACGATAATTATACATAGCAAATTCACAATCTCGTACTGGCGAGCAGTGCTGAGCTTTGTCATTGTCATTGACAGACTTTTGCGCGATATTGACAAAATTGTTTTTCACATGGTCAAAATCTAATTTATTTTTTCGTCAATGACAAAGATTCACCTGGTAACAAAAGATGTAATTTCGTGCATTCTGCAAGAGAGCGTGTCACTTTTACTCATTCGTATGGAGAAATTTCTTAAAGCTGAGTTTCCTACGCTACGCATAAATTTCTCCCAACGAATCACTAAAAGGCACTCACTCTCTGGGTCAAATTCGTTTTCGGTGTAAGCATTTGGTAACCAGTCGACAAAAACATATTTTTTGGGTGGTTTATCGGTTTTATCAGCTCAATTTTTAATATCGATAACAGGCCTGTCATGGTGATTACTCATGGTTACTTGTTTTTTTTTTTTTTATCAAAAATAACTGGGCGCAGAAATATCGATCTTCATGTGAGCAGTTCCACGCCAAACGACGAATAGATCAGACTCGACCTTCTCCAATTTGTATGAAACTTTGTGTAATTGTTTGTTATGGGTTATTATTCACATTCTTACTAGAATTCGGGCCTTTTAGATTTTGGAAATTCGCTGCTGCTGCGGCCCAGTCAGTTCTAGGGTCCTCCACCACCCCTGGTTGATCATACGCTGGTGCTGTCTCAGATAAGCCTGTCTACAATTCTCCGTTCACCTTGGAGGAACTTGTGACGCTCGCGGCCGAGGTCATCACCCAGGTAACAATTTGATGCTTAACAAGTGTTGATTAATCGATATCAATTCAGCCTTAGATTGAATAATTGCTGTACATAGACCACGTTAGCCTTTGTCCAGCTTTTAAACATCTAAATCTGGTGATTTTAATCAGCCAAAAGCTCAACAGTTTTATACATTATAAGCTTTTTAAGGCATTAAATAACAGTCTTTTCCAACCCTTGTTCAGCCTTCTAATTTTATTTCAAAAATAATAATGGAAGACCGTTCCATGTCTTATGCATTTATATGGAAATTGCTTTAACTTGTTGCTGACTAATTGGATTAACATATTTATATTGTTAAGATAAGTCTAAAAATTACCTTTGCATTTCGGGATTCGAACCGGCAATCGCTGATTCATAGGCGTCAACCATACCTTCTGGACCATTTAGGCATATGTGTGGTAAAAGGTATGATCATTAACTTGAAGCACGTCAAATTTATGTAGAATAACAGCAACCGGAACAGTATTATACAGCAATGCAGAATTGTAAGCAACAACTGGTGAGAGGAATGTCATTGTCATGTGCACTTTACACAATGTGGACACAAGCACGCGATTTATTTTGATGGTCATTTGGATGCTATTTTAGTGCCATCATTGAGTAATATTTTTGGAATGCGGTCTGAAAATTCAGTACAATACAATATAAAGTGGTGAACAGTCAAAACACAGAAGTACAAATGTTAATACTTCCGACGTCCTCGTAGACCACTTCTACCTATAGCTATTCCTAAAAATCTCCTTTTCCTTGTCTCTACTGCTGCCACTGCCTGTAATTAGAAAGGTAGGCAGTGAATTTAGTAGAACTAAAATGCCGAACATGCAACGAGTTAAACAGACACTGACGACATTTAACTAATCAAGCTATCAAAATATGTGGAACGTATTGCTAATTTGTGGAGTTTTGTAAAGTTTAAATAAGGCTTGTTCAATCTTTGGACGAGCTTACCTATTTGAGGTTGGATTATGGGGATACAATTCGCTTCATGCACTACTAATCAACTATTTATTCAGCCTGATGTTAATCAGCTTTGTACACCTTATATCAACCAATAATCAGCTTCTGTTCTTAATGTTCAGCTTGTATTGTTACTTGGGCATCATCATGCGCACCTGCAAGACTCGATCTGAACAGCTCCATGTTGCCCTGCCCCTGTATGGATCGTGAGGCCATCAAGATCGTAAATTGGAACGCTTGCTGCTTCAACATCGAGTCAACAAAAACATCGAGTTTGTGAACTTTCTCAACGAACGGCACATTGACATAGCCGTCATCACCGAGACTCACTTGAAGCCCGAGCTGAACGCCTTCCTTTCCGACTTTCGGCTCGTAAGGCTTGACCGCACCAGCTCCGGAGGAGGGGGAGTGGCTATCGCTGCGAGACGGAACATCAGCTGCCGGCTACTACCAAACTTCCAGCTGAAAACTATCGAAGCCATCGGAGTTGAGCTGAGCACATCGCTTGATCCAATCACCATCATCGCGGTCTACTGCCCCAAGCAAACCAACATTAGAGACGGCTCGGCCGCAGACCTCCAAAGAGACATCATCAACCTAGGTGGCAAAATTTCGTCATCGCTGGCGACCTGAACGCCAAGCATCAAGCCTAGGGCAATAGTCGGCGAAACCAGAACGGCACTTTCTTGTTCAACAGGAAGCCCACTACATAATCATGTGCCCGTACACTCCCACCCGGTTGAGTCAATCCGGAGCTTATGCCACCATCGACATCTTCATCAGCAACATTGGCGATAACATCTCTCAACCTGTCGCCTATCAGGAACTGAGCTTGGACTACTATCCGGTGGTGGTCCATGTAGTTACCTCGGCCAATAGGTTTCAAATTTTCCAGCGAAATTACTATCATGTCAACTGGCAGCAGAAGGCTAACCAACATTATCCAGGCCAGGATGGTGGAACTCAGAAAGGAATTTTGAAAAAGTTCAGGGAATTTTGTAGAAGATCTAAAGATAGTTCAGTAAACTTCTAAGAACTTCAGGGGTTATCACTTCAGTATAGGGAACTTCGTTGTAATTTGTCAGTGATCTTAATTCTTAAAAGCTCCGTGAACTTCTTGGAGGTTTTGGTAACTTTGTTAAATTTCAAGGAATTTTCAAGATGTTCATTAATATTTGTAGATGAAAGGTGCCGTTCCAGAAGTGCAAAGATGTTCAGAGATCTTCGTAGAATTTAAGAGAGATTAACAAAATATGTAACTTCGTAGAAGTTGAGGAAATTTAGTAAAACTTAAGGGAGATTTGTAGATGTTTAGGAAGCGTTGCATAAGTTACAGGATATTTTTTCAAACATCCTTCCTAGACAGCAGGAAATATTCAAAAGACCTCCATATAGACGAAGATATTAGTAAATTTCTCTGGATATTTTTCCAAGACTTCAGGTGGATCAAGTTCTGAGGATCTCCAACTGTTTAAAATTCAAGTTTCTCTCAAGACTGTAGGTTGTTCAGGCTGTACTGTAATCCGGGGGCAAATTGATAATTATGCGTTGCACTTTTAACTGTCACGTATAACATGATCGGTGAGAGATATCAAGAGAAATCTTAAAAGTTTATCAGTAATTGTATAGAGCTGACGTTAGGTAGCACACAATATCAACATTCAAACAAACGATCATAGAACTGCAACGAATGATTTCATTACCATTCAAGAAGCATTTTTTACTAAACTAAGTGTCAATGAATTCGAATTATTTAATTAATTGCAGTAGAATGTTTCAAATATCAAGAAATCCAGGGTTTTTCGCAAAATTACCAGTGAATTTGATTGAAATTGGCTACATTTAGGCACAAATGAGCATTTAAGACATATTTTTTGGCATTTCTGCTGAAAATACTTTTCACATAAGAGTTTAAGCATCTGAATCTGATTAAGGGAACCCACATTTTATAAGAACCATTACTAGAAATGCACTGGGAAGCCAATTGAGGGGTGGATCAATTTTCAAAAAATTCCTAAAAATTAACAAAACATCCAGTATTATAAGAAATCACGCAGGACGATGGAGCCTCATAGCTACTGATTTAAATACCATTAGTTTTTCAATCTAGTTTATTCGAGAGAAATTTATTTATTAACGTTAACAAGTGATCAATCTATCCTCGGATTACGGTATTCAAATGTTTTCCAGCTAATTGAATCTGATGGAATCTTGAATGATGAATCTAGATTTTATGGAAGACCCGTGCCTTGGTGATTTAGCTATATTGTCAAGAATTAGCACTCCTGCAGATGAATTTCGGGCATTAATTTCAACAAAAAGATGCAAGTTTCTACATATATCAACTATGTATGCCCGGAATTCAGCTGCATGATAGTTTGAATGCCTTAGCACATAGAAAAATTCGTGCATTTTTGTGTGTGTGTTTTTTTTATTAAATTCATCAAGAACACTGAAAACCTTTGTGTAAATATTTGATTGGTTCCGAATGGGTAGAACCAAAACTATCTTTATTTAAAATTTTAAAAAATCCCACATCTTCTGTAAACATAAATTTAATTATTATCTAGTTACAAACAGGGACACAATCATTCAAGTTTCGAATTCATTCATTTCGACTAAAATTAAAGATAAATCTTGATTGACTCCGAATGTTCGTTAGTCCGATGCATCGAACACAAATTGTTCTGGATAAATGCTTTCTTACTTTCTTTTCGCTTCAAATATTACTTTTCATAATTTTTGCCAGATGTAAAATTTTTTATAAATTTTTGAATATTAATCTTGCACATTTTCTTATTTTGAGATGCTTAAATTTATGACATCCGGACGTTAGGTGATTTTATTAAAAAAAAGCATGAACAAAGGATCATTGCTTGTTTAAATTTAGTAAGCTTTTAAGGATCCCCCAATCGAGGTCCCAATCTAGTTGCTATGGAATAAATATAATCAAATGTATTGTTTCACCACTAAAATAAAAGTAAGACTCAATGATGTTTTATTGTTCACAGAAAAAAAATGTACCCGAAAACAAGCATTTTCGCGAGTTTTTATTTAACCGTAGTCCAGATAAATTTTATAGCTACGTCAATGCTAATATCAAGACTACACTTTTGCCTAGGGCAAACAGCCGGGTAATTTGCTTGCCGCTCGACAGACGACCATACGCATCAAACGAAAACCGTCCTTTTCACCATCACCAAAACGGTCCTTTTGAGGGCCAGAAAACATCAAAACGGATTTTTTTCAGGGCCACCACAATTTTCAAAGAACAAGAATAATTACACATGAACTGAAAAAGAGTCTCATTAGTAATAAACGGAAAACGGACACTGATCAATTATGAAAATTTGGAAGAAATCAACGGATGTCTTAAAAATGCCGGGAAATTTTGAATAACGTTCGATCAAAATAGTTAACATATGTGAGCGTAGTCCTACGTCAACTGTTCGTACAACCCCATTGGGCTGTCCTTTGTAGTTTTTTTTTAAGCTACGTACGATAACAATCACTATATAATCTCATTTTATTCGATTTCATACCTTACGTTTATTTCGTTTTCTTCTTGTGATTCATATTTCGGACACTGAATTTGAACAAGCGTGATGTATGATAAATCTTCAACATGTTATCTCACCGTAACATGAGCGAATCAAATTAAAATCTTTTGCCATCTCGATAATTATATGCGCTGTTATATGGCTGTCGGTCAGCTTTAACCGAATATTCATATTATGATACTCACACTTAGTTGCGCTCCAATTTACACTTCACAAGTTTCTCCAATTTGAGTTCTTCTGAGTAAATTTTTTTTTTCACCGAATTGAGCACCACAAAAATACCTCAAGGTAGTGAGTTCTTCACCTTACAACTGAGCAATGTATGTAGATAAGGACTAACAACGAGCTTCTGCTTGACTTCACCATCGCACTGACTCTTATAAATAAATTGTGATGAACTAATCCTACTGCGCAGCGTCGAATTCCGTTTCAATGAAAATAATTCGACGCATCTGACGCGCTGATAATCTCTCTTCATTTCAAACATCATAGTCAGTACGTTTTGCATGTTAAACAATAAAATTATGAGGTTTTGTGCAAGGCATTATGGTAGATGTGGATGTTATGTAATAATGATAATTATGTTTCAGTGCATTAAATAAACTGAAAACTTGAGTCGTCTTACACTCAACTTGAGTGAAATCTAGTCAGCATGTTCATTATTCCTTTATTTAACGTCGGTATCTGTTCTGCAATTCGGTATCTGTATCTGTTGACGGAAATCGAATGTGCAGGAAGGCAGCTTCCACACCTGCGTAAGATATCGCACCCATTCAACACACACACACATGGGCTGGGACCAACGGCTTTACTTCCCTCCCTGAGTTATTTATTTAACAAAGAAAATGTAACAGAACGTGTCATAAACATTGGCTGGTTAGTTGTTAAAATATCAAAAATCATAATATAATGAAAATTCATCTAGTGGTAACAATATTATAACAGATCTTGATATGATTTTATCAAAATTATTACAAAATTAGATATAATCTATCGCATTCAAAATTATATATATCTATATATAAACCGTTGTAATAAATTCCCATATTTCTGGCAATGGAAATGTCATTTATTTTTTACCTTTTTTTTAATCTCAGTCAAATAATTAATGGGAATTCATCAACTGTAGGTCATTTTAATTAAATAAGAGTAATTTTCCTGGCTTCTTTTTCCATATTATGCCAGAACTCGTTTCATAATTTATTTATTTCCATTTCGTCAAGCCAGTGTAGACTACATACAATGATTATTACAATGTTTACTTACATACTATGCATTAATTCTATTCTGTTTTAGCTTAGTTTGTATTTGCTGCTTGGACATAGTGATGTCAATAGTTCCACAATGCAAATTATATAGGCGCATCATTCGATTGATTGGGCTATTTTTTGCATAGTTTGTTCTGTACGATTTTTCTGAAAATAAATTCCGTGTTCTAAGATATCGACAAGGTGTGTAAAAGTTTAATTGTGCGAGAATTTCTGCCGAATCTATGCGCATTGAAATAATGTCGTTGATGAAGAAAAGCATTGCAAATTGGCGGCGCTCCTTAAGTGTTTGTATATTGATGAGCATGCAGTGCGTTTCATAAGATGGTAATGGAAATGCAGTCCGATTCAATTTACGTAAAGCATACAAAAGGAATTGTGTTTGGACAGATTCTATGCGTTCTTCGTGTATAGAAATGTATGGATTCCATACTAGGTGGCAGTATTCCAGAATTGGCCTGACATATGTGGTATATAATAGCTTAATAGTGTATGGGTCTTCGAAATTATGACTGAACCTTTTGATGAAGCCTAGCATTCTGTTTGCTTTACTTATGATAGTATTATAATGTTCTATAAAAGTTAGTTTGGAGTCTAGGATTACACCTAGATCTCTTACAATTTTCCTTTTTATCTACTATTTGGTTGCCTAATGATATTTCAATATACGGTGTTTCAATTATTGCAGTACATTTTTTTACGTTCAGTTGAAGTAGACTTTTATTACACCAGGTAATATATTGATTTCATTCTGGAATTCTTCTGCATCGCTAGATTTACTTATTTCCATAAAGAGCTTCATGTCGTCTGCATAAACAAGCAATTTTATTTTTTTAAGTATGTAGGAAATGTCGTTTATGTACAAAATAAAAAGAAGTGGGCCTAAATTAAAACCCTGGGGTACCCCAGAGGTGACTGAAATTGGTTCTGAAAGTTTATTTTGAAAGCGGACTATTTCTTTACGATGTGTTAGGTAGTCCAGGCTCCATCCTTATTTTCGGCATTTTGAGGATTAATAATGGTATGTCGATTCGGTCAAATGCTTTACTGAAGTCGGTGTATACCGTTTCAACGTGCTTGCCACTGTCCAACGCTTTAATAATGAAAGATACATATTCTAGAAGATTAGAGGTAGTTGAGCGACCTTTAAAAAAGCCGTGCTGTTTACTTGTAATTAGATTTTTCACCTGCTGAAAAATATTGCCGTTTACGATTGATTCAAAAAAAAATTTGGAATGAAAGAAATAATAACAATTCCACGATAATTTCGAATGTCTGATTTTGCACCTGATTTGAAAATAGGTACCAAATAAGATGATTTCCAAATTTCAGGGAATTTCCGTTTCTCAGAGACATGTTGAAACGACGCTCTAGAGGAAATGCGAGTTCTTCAGAAAGTTTTTAAATATGGGTACGATGCCGTCAGGTCCAGACCCTTTCGACGCGTTTAAGTTTTTTAGTGCATTGAGGACTTCATGTTGAGAAAGTTGGTTGACAGAGATGTTTTCAGAAATTTCAGGAATGAATGCAAAGAAATCGCGGTCACGATCTTCTTCGGAAAATGTGGTGTATACTTCTTGGAAGAAATTGGCAAAGAGATTGCAAATTTCAGAAGAATTCTCACCTACATTTGCATCCAAATTCATTCGCGAAGGAAAATTGCTGCTTTTTAATTTCGTGTTTACATAATTAAAAAAGTTCTTAGGACATGATTTGACTTCATTTTCGACTTTGCGGTTATAGTCCTCATATGCAGAGTTGATGGCTGTATTTAATTGGTTGCATAAGTTGTGATAGTTTTGCAAATTGGTTTCAGTTTTTTCTTTTTTGTATAGTTTATGAGCTTTCTGTTTTTTATTCTTCAAATTTTTCAGTTGTGGATTGAACCATGCGGGTAGTTTATTGTGTGGTGCTTCATCAGCCAAAGATTTTTCAGCAGCTGGTTTGTCTCTCCGATAAATGCGGAGTTCCAACAACCGATCTGAGAGAAAAAAAGGTTGTTCTAGCAATTCTGAATGAATGAATGGCTTGGTTGCCGTCGTTCGTGGTTTTCCACATGGATTGTTAGAGGATCTTCCATCAAATCATGAGATTCCTATGGTGATGGAATTTCATTCATCATCTGGTTCAGAAGCAGCAGGCTGCCAATCTATTTCGGATCGCGGTCGGTAGAGTTTTCTGAAGACGAATCAGAAAAATCCGAAAATTTTATACAAGCAGAATTCTTCGAAGGATACGATGAACAATGTTATAAGACACTTTTCGGCCCCGGAACCGCTAGGACCTGGAGAAGGACCTGCCAAAGCCCCAAGCTGCCGGTCTAAGCCTACGACAGCTCCCGGGGTGGGCACTCACGACCTCTGATAGTTCCGGGTCTCAAGGCGTACGGGCGTGGGAGAGTTTTCGGACAAAGGATCCTATCAAACGCTACGGTCAACGGCTGGGCTTTGGTGGTGACGGGTGGCGATCGGGTGATGGTCGGGTGGCAGTAGGATGGCGTCCGGTAGGCGACCAGGTGGTGGCCGGGTGGTGTCCGGGTAGTGTCCGGGTAGTGTCCGGGTAGTGTCCGGGTAGTGACTGGATGGTCGCCGGTAGCAGCCGGATGACGCTCGTACGACGGCCGGGTATACTGCCGGATGAAGGCGAGTTCGGTCGGAGGAGGCGGCTGAGTGCGGCCGGATGAAGACCGAGTTGCGGCCGGGTTGGCGGCCGGAGGGAGGCGAGTTCGGTCGAGGGGACGACTGAGTGCGGCCGGATGAAGACCGAGTTACGACCAGGTGGCGTCTGGGTAGTGTCCGGGTAGTGACTGGATGGTCCCCGGTAGCCGCCGGATGACGCTCGTACGACGGCCGGGTATACTGCCGGATGAAGGCGAGTTCGGTCGGAGGAGGCGGCCGAGTGCGGCCGGATGAAGACCGAGTTGCGGCCGGGTTGGCGGCCGGATGAAGACCGAGTTACGGCCAGGTGGCCGGTTACTTAAAGCAGCTGGAAGACGTCCGGGCGGTGGCCGGGTGGCGGCTGAGTGGCAGCCCGTCGGTGGACGGATTATGACCGGGGTTCGATCGTACGATAGGTGTGGTGATCCCGCAAAAGTACGGCTTATCACTATGCACGTGGTTACAGTTCGAGATTTCTCTCAAACCCTAGCCGTCTGCTCACTGGACGACACACGAGCGCACGTCTTGCGACTTCGGTGGTTGGCTCTAAACTTCCCCAGCCTCCGTTATCTGCTCACTCTCCTCCATCGTGGGCTCCGTCACTTTCTCCAGGGAGAGTTTCCGCCCACACTCTCTTCGAGTTCAGTGGATATCGCCACCACCCACCTGCACTCATCGTTTAGCTGTTCGATCGTCTGACCACTTATGCCACCCAACAACGAATTCAAATTGACCGTTGCCGATTAAATAATCTCCCTAATATAAATACAGCGATATCCCGTGTAATAAACAGATGAAAACAATGTTACCCGCCGGTAACAATGTGCCAGATCGGTTTTTATTATCTTGTATTAATTCAAGGTAGACAAGACTGAGAACATCATATCTTTTTTCAGGAGCCTTCGGATTACGATCAATCGGCAAAATTTCATTACACCATTCGTGTCAAAGACATAATGTTTATGGCACTGAATTTTCACATAAGGCACAAGCTTACCCAAGGAGGTTTGGAAGACTTTATGAAAATGTTGAATGTTTTCACGATAGGCAAAACTTTTCCCGAAAGCTTTATCACTTTTACCAGCTCCGAAAGGGTTTATTTTTGTATGAATTGTCATGATGGGTATGTCGTCTTCTTGTTCAATAATGACAGCACACTAACAACCTATTTTATTTTAAGATATGAAGCTACTCCACAACCTGAACCTCTATGCCCCGTGGAAAACTCTGGATCAATTTAGATGGACTTTTTGGTTACTTTTCCCTTAGAGCAGCAAATCAGATAATCTTTTTTTGAAATACTCCAAAGAAATAGCTGAATACGAGACATCGGTTATTACTGAATAAATTCGCGATTTAAGCCATTTATGCACAGATGCCTCTAATGATCGTCACTTAGAAACAGAAAATAGTGAATAAACTTATATTTTGAAATCATTAATACATATTTTATGTATTGATAGTAATTAAAACTGAGATTGTTAAAATTCTGACATGATGAGAAACTTCACCCAAACCTTTTTTCACTAATATATCAAAATATAACACACGTTGATATAAATATCAACCATTGATATAATTGTGCTATAATTTTGTTATGCCCTTCTGATCGGGTATGAGGTTGTACGCAATACGTGGACTACGTGGTCTTATATAATAAATGTTATTTATTAACTGCAGCAGGAGCTTGTGTTTTGTATAGGAATAAGAATTTGAGCGGGATTCTCTCTGTTTATACTCTTTAGTATGACTATGATTGCCCTGAAAAGAACCTTTTGATATGAATTTTTGTAGAGAAATCTTGGTGGTCCTGAAAAGGGCTGATGGCTTAAGGCCTTTGGAAGATGATGATGACGTGTAGGCAGCTGGATCAGAAAATCGGGCCGGACTGTCCCATATTATTCGTTTCAATCATTGGACACTCGCAAGAGTCTCGACCCGTATGCTGCTGGACAGGGGTTGAACTGGTGTCTGTGACAGGTTGGAAAATAATTTCACACGTGAGGGCCCATGAATTAATTATGCCACGCTAAATCGAGGAAAAATAAACCCCCCTCCCCTCTTTCGTCAAGTTTTTCCTAGACCTTAAGCATCGCTTGTCACAAAATCTCTCCCCTTAGAGTGTGACATAATACATGCATCAACCCTGATGGAATTCATCTTTGACGTAATAAATGAGACGTAAACAAACATGGCATGTAATATTAAGTGCTCTGAGACTGAAAAGTTTGTTGCTCGACGAAAAGTACGTTTGATTAAGCTAAGAGCGTAGATTTCCAAAATAACACGATTAGTCAATTTTAAGATGCGAATATCTTTAAATTAATTCTTTAATTCTGACCGTTAACAACAAACTGTGCTTTTAAATATTTACACTAATTTAAGGATTTAATAGTATTTTCAAAAATGCTAGATTTTTAAAAAAGTCTTATTTTTTTGTTTATAAATTGTACTACTTAATCACATTTTCAATAGTTTACACGTTACTTAAGCTTCGATTTTTAAAGTTGTTGCGCAGCAGCGAACTTTGTTTGCATCCAAATCGAGTTGGAGATAAGAATTTTCAGTTATGTGGTGCAATCCGTAAGCAGATATCGTCGATAAGGTCTGGATTAGCATGTTTGAAACGAAATTTTTTGACACACTTAAAATAAGATAAGCATTTAGATTCGGTAACAGTTCTGAAGTACTGATAAGGGAAATGGGTCACTCCAGCAAATGAGGAATTTGTTAACTGACATAATCCCAAGCCATCAAAACTTCCTCAAAGTACCAAGGCTGCAAAATGCATGTTGATTCATGGTTGACATGGCTGGTTCTCCGCAATTCAATTACCAAATTTTAACATTTGAAAGGTATGACTATCTACTTTTAAACGAAACAGACAGGGGAGCGATTCGTATTGACCGGTATAATGGTAAATTCCTGAAAGTAGACCTACAGATCCGCGCTACCGGGTGGCCAGAAAACGGTCCTGTTGATATCCTGAATCACCGGGAATATGGTCAATTCCTTAAAGCTGACCAGGAGAACGCTATTTCTGCTAAATTGCATACAATCTTGAGCATAGAGGAAATATGCTAACACTTGATCGTTTCTGCTACGATGATGTTGGAAAACAGTTCTCTGGATATCTGGATTGTTGTTGCTGTCTCTTATAAGCAGTGTCACTTTCAAATCTCAATCATTGAGCCTCCCTGTGAGAATATACATGCGTGCGAATCTGGCAAACAAATCTCAAGCTTGTCTCAGGCATTTTCACGCACTCACACTCACAGCGCCAAAAAATCATTCCAGCTTAAAACTCATAAACTTCACTCAAACGTCAATTGATAGCATGCTTATGCATGTTGTGTTAGTTTTCCATGCACTGATTCAAAAATAAAACATTGAATTTTTGAACTTGAAAAGTCATCGGTGATTTTTGCACAGTTGAATTTTGCAAGGCAGAACTCATAGCCGAATGAACTCTCGCATGAGATTTGAGTATTTGAGTTTTTTCAAACACTGCTTAAAAGGTTAGTATACCAATCTCATCTTGACCATGCCTTGGAGGCGAACCAGCCCAAGGCTGAAAGCCTCCCTAATAAAGTTAAATAATAA
This sequence comes from Ochlerotatus camptorhynchus, assembly GCF_037179485.1. Taxonomy (NCBI): domain Eukaryota; kingdom Metazoa; phylum Arthropoda; class Insecta; order Diptera; family Culicidae; genus Ochlerotatus; species Ochlerotatus camptorhynchus. Next base: position 558,384 of record NW_027040687.1, on the reverse strand, counting down.
TAATAATCTTGATCATGAGAGTATGTAATATAATTGTCTCTATTATAGTTTACTCGTGGAAGTACTGATGATTTAATATGGCCATCACTTCTAAATTGATGATTTTTTTTTATATTTTGATTTTAATTATTAGCAGCGAAATATAATTTATTATTATTATGGATTAAAATTGAGCTATCATAGATTTTTTTTACATGCAAATGAATAGTTTCATTTTGTTTCCAGTTCTAACACAAAATTTAAAATTCTCCCGCAAAACCAAATCAAAACAAAATTCATTCAAATTTGGCACAGTTGTTGAAGACATCTGTACAGACTGAAAGAGCAGATGGGAGTATAAAGTGTTGATCCACAATACATACGTGAAGTATCCTAACGTACATGCCGATATTTTTTCAAAATGTGGAGGATTCAAAACATTTTGTAAAAAACGGCATGTCGTAGGACCGGAATTAACTTTTCCGGTGAATTCGGATATCTGAAGAGGTGTTTTATGCCTACTGGGTCACCCAATCAATACCAGTTCAAGATTAATGTATGCTGACGATTGGACGTACATAAACCTAAGAAGAAGAGGAGACTACTGGCTTCCTACTCTTTTATTTTTATTTTTATCTCTATCTCTATCTCTATCTAAATCCATATCTCTATTTACCTCTATTTTTCATCTCACTGCGTCCTAGCAAGAAGTACGGTCGACTTGTTTCGCGCTTCGTTGTTTGGGAAGTTTTCTCGGTATTCGCTTGATATAAATTATCAGTTTTTTTCTCACTAAGTGACTCCTGGCATAGTTCCCGGTAAATTGATCGAAAAGTGAGTTTTTTTTTAGTAGAAAGTGTCATTTTCGGAACGATTAATCCGTGCTATTGGTAATTCGCAAAACAATTTGGGCATCATCGTTGCGTGGTCACGCATACGCGCTCACGCATACCCGCTCACGTATCATCATCATCGAGTGTGAGCACCCGTTTCTACATCTACATCGTTCATCAATCATCGTGCGCCTGTGTGCGCTGAGTACCGAGCAGAGATGCCAGATTTGTTTCTATGCAATCCCGTAGACTTATTCAAATCTACGGATTTCTACGGATTTTTTTAGTCGAAGGCCCCATTTTTTTTAGTTCTTAAGTGATATTTTACGTTAAATGATAAATTGAAAGAACTTTTGAAAAAACTACTAAACTACTACAGCCCTTTGGGGTTGTACGCAATGGTGACGTTGGATTACGTGGTCGTATATAATAAAGTTATTTTTTAACTGCGGCAGGACTTGTGTTTTGTGTGGGAATGGGAATTTGATCTATGACTATGATTTCCCTGAAAAGAAGCTTTTGATAAGAATTTTAGTTGGGAAATGTTCAGAAATTTATCCCTTTTGGAAAATCTTAGTGGCCCTGAAAAGGGCCGATGGTAGTACAGGCATGAATACCATGATACTGTTGCACCTGAAGTTTTGGACATACTGATGGCTTCACGGGATCCTTGTTCAGCCATAGCAAGATGTGCGCGTGAGGACTTCCACGGTGCTGAAATTCAATCGTGTCAACCAGCTTGTTGAAGTACACACAGCTCGTGACTGGATTATCATTGACCAAAGTTGCTCTTTGTAGTGCAGTCAATTCCTGGATAGGATTTGTTAAGTCATTGCCATTGTGTCCTTCTGACAATCGATGTAGGAGATTCAACAAATGGGGTTACTTCATCTCATTTGCACTGAGTGTGAGGAACATTGTAGGCTTTCCCAATTGTCACATCATGGTGAACAAATTTCTCTTCCTTTGTTGCCAATACTGTACTGAATTCGGTATTGAGGAAGGATAGATTTCGCTCAATGCACTGCTCCATAAATAAGGCGGTCCTTAAGGTTGACACCTGTAATGTTTGCAGTCCCCGTGCACTTAAAAGTGCATTGCAAGTCTTCGGAAACTCTAAGGCTTTCATTGTCATATACAACAAATGTTGTGGTTTGGCCAAACAGCTGTCTTGACGACGAGTTTCACTGGATGCCATCATGAAATATGTCACCTGAACCCCTGGATTGAATTTCCATAGATGGCCGAAACGTATGGCAGGAAAAGCTATCTCTTTGTGTGCTCATCATATATTAATGGCAGAGGAACCCTGTTTTGCGCGGGAGCGATCTCCAGACATCTCATTCCATAGGAGCGTTTCCTGTTGCCCAAGCAGTCATTCTGACTCATTATCCACGGCAAAGGTTTCCAGCTCAATTTGAGGAGCCACTACAGGGGTTTCAAGTCCATCTATGGCGATCTGATCAATTTTGATCCCGTAGCGGCGGTATAGTGGTGTCGTAATCTAATAAGAAAGCCACGCTTTAACCGTAGTTTCCTTTATAAAGTCGGACAAGTACGACGACTTATGGATTGCGAGCTATTTGATGACGGTCTGATCATCATCGAGCTGATGGGGAAGAGAGCGTCGTCTCTCTTACACAACGCAAACGGTAGAACAACATTCGAGCAAAAAGAAAATTATCAAATAACTATCAAATGACACATGTGATTTCGTTTTAATTGCTCAATTTGGTGTAAATTAAACCATTTCTGATCAGAAATGTTGTAACTAGGACATCGTTGCTTGCTATTTTCAGAATTTACACAAGCACAACATCAGCAGCTCTTAGTATATTAAAAACTAAAATAAATACATTTGTGACGGCCTTCGGCGACAGTGTCGTATGACAGAGCCTGTTGTATGACATTTTAGTTTGGTACTGTAATTGTTTTGCAAATATCGGAAGCAACGGCAGTCAATTATCACAGAGAGACGTTCACTGAAGAAAAAATCCATAGAAACTGTACCAAATTCCGTAGATTTTGCCTACGGATCCGTATTTCCGCAAAAATTTGCAAAAACCGTAGATCTACGGAGATTTCCGTAGATCTGGCATCTCTGGTACCGAGCCTCGATCAAGTGCACCACAACGAAGGTCATCCACGCAGCGCGTCTCTTCCAGCCAACTGTGTAAACGCCTACACATATATCGCTCGCTGGTAGTAGTATAGGATTATCAGATAAGTTTTTGTTTTTTTCTTGTTTCTTTTCCTCCCCCATTAGTTAAATTTTCATTTTGTATTTCTGTGTTTGTAGTGTTTTCTGTGTATTGTGTACATTCCAGCCTCTGATGTGGAGATCGAAGGCGTGGTCACTGAGGCGAGACTGAACCCCGAGATACTGGAGAAGCAAGCGGTTGGCCGATTCAAGAACCCCTTGCTTCCTCCGGTAAAGATACTGGCCGTTCATAGAATGAAGTCAGTATCGCTCAGCGAGGGTAAAAAGAGTTTTACCCCCACAGACTCGTTTCGGGTGACCTTTTCTGGATCTGCCCTGCCTCAATACATCGAGCTGGGAAAACTTCGTCTTCCTGTGCGGTTGTTTGTACCTCGGGTCATGAACTGCCAGAATTGTAAGCGGTTGGGACATACGGCCTCCCACTGCGGCAACAAGGCACGCTGCTCCACATGCGGGGAGAAGCATGAGGATGGCGCCTGCGCAGCTACTGCACCAAAATGCGTGTACTGCAACGGAACTCCTCCTCATGCTCTCTCGTCATGCCCGGCGTACAAACAGCTCGGGGACAAAATGAAACGCTCCCTTAAGGAACGTTCCAGGCGGTCTTTTGCAGAAATGCTTAAGACAGCCACGCCATCGACCAATGACCAAAATCCCTTTTCTCTTTTGTCAGATGACGAGACTGACTCTGACTTGGCTGAGGAGGGAACTTCTTTCAGTTTTCCGAAAGGTTCTGCACGGAAACGAAAGCGCATCCGTTCGCGGATTGTTGCAAATAAAGAATCCCAAATCAGCTTGCCCAAATCAAGGAGTGGTGGAAAAAAGGAGACTTCTACTCCTCCTGGATTCCGCAGAACTGACTATACCCAGGATTTTCCACCTCCTCCGGGGACATCCAAAACCCCTGATGCCCCAATTTTAAGAACAGAAACCCCTTCTTCATCTGGGCTGTTCTCAATTGATGACATTGTGGACGGTATTCTCAAATACCTCAACATTTCTGATCCTCTGAAAAGCATTGTCCTCACATTGCTTCCTACTGAGAAATCCTTCTTGAAGCAATTGACTTCAAAATGGCCCCTTCTTGCAGCTATCATCTCCTTCGATGGATAATTTTCCAAACGAGGTTGGGGATTTGATCACTGTTTTACAGTGGAATTGTCGAAGTCTTATTCCAAAATTAGATTCGTTCAAGTATTTAGTCCATAACAATAATTGCGATGCATTTGCCCTCTGTGAAACATGGCTCTCTTCAGAAATTGATCTCCCTTTTAACGATTTTAACATTATTCGATTGGATCGTGAGGATTCACGTGGAGAAGGGGTACTTTTGGGGATCAAAAAGTGCCATTCCTTCTATAGAGTGAATCTTCCCGAATTCCCCGGTATTGAAGTTGTCGCATGTCAGGCTACCATTAAAGGTAAGAGCCTTTGTATTGCTTCTGTATATATTGCTCCTAGAGTCTCTGTTAATCGCAAACAACTTTTCGACATACGTGCGGTACTTCCCGCTCCATGGTTGATCATGGGAGATTTTAACTCCCACGGTACAGGCTGGGGGGAGCTGTACGATGATAACCGTTCTACTTTGATTTATGATCTCTGCGACAACTTCAACATGACAATCCTTAACAATGGAGAAGTAACACGTTTGGCTGGTCCATCCTCGAATGGTAGCAGATTAGACCTCACCTTTTGCTCCAATTCACTATCGTTGGATTGCACGTGGAATGTGATCCAGGATCCGAACGGTAGTGATCATCTGCCGATCAAAATTTCGATTGCCATTGGGTTCGACTCGTCAGAATCCGTTAACGTCGCGTATGATCTAACCCGTAACATCGATTGGACTAAGTTCCAATCCGCGTTAGACGATTCAGTATCGTCAGTGGAAGAGCTTCCGCCGTTGGAGGAATATAATTTCCTCTCTAATCTCATCGTCGACAGCGCACTTCAAGCTCAACCACGACCGGTGCCGCGATCGTCGCTCTGGTGGGATCAACAATGCACGGAGGTTTACCGTAAAAAGTCCGACGCGTTTAAGCTTTTCCGGAAACGTGGAACACCCGTGTATTTCGAAGCGTACTCGGCTCTTGAACGCGAACTCAAGAGCCTCATCAAGGCCAAAAAACGGGGTTACTGGCGGCAGTTTGTAGACGGATTGTCGCGTGAAACGTCTATGAATACGCTTTGGAGTACGGCGCGAAGAATGCGTAACCGGTCTACTAACAACGAAAGCGAGGAATGCTCGGATCAATGGATTGTTAAATTCGCGCGAAAAGTGTGTCCGGATTCCGTGCCGTCGCAGTTGATTCCTCGCGAAACCGCGAATTCGGTAGACGAAATCAGTCAGCCTTTTTCAATGGTGGAACTTTCACTCGCTCTTGTTAATGTATAGCCAGATGGGCTAGTTTAAAGGGATTCCCCTAACCTCTGGTCTAGCCACGGAGATCGTCTGGGGTGGGCTACACTCGCCTCTTTTGTTGGCTAGCTCGAGCTTGAAACCCTGGAGCTTCAAGGCTCCTGGCTTGTCGGCACTGATCAAACGTACAAAACACCTCTTTATCACTTTTACTCTTTATTCTCTCACTCACTTGTTATGTCTGTAGTGTGGGTGTGTAGATTGCTGGCCAGCGATGACGGAATTCTGCAACGGGTGGGGTTTTTCGGCGGCGGATGAACGGACTGTTCCCAGTGGATGCGACGGTGCTCGACGGTTGTCACCGTGTGGCACGACGGATGTGGCACTGGGACTCGATCGGGTGATCGACGGTGATCTCCCAGTGGTTGTCGGTGTATTACCGATGGACGCTTGCTACACGGGTGTTGGCGTGTTAATGGACGCCCTCGTGGTTTAGCCCGTAATTAATGGGTCCTGAAGGGAATATGAGAGGTGGTCTTAGGGCTGGGAATTCCGCTACCGGGTATTAATTGGGTCCTACCTGACTCTGTATTCGGTAGTTTCACCGGTATTTGTTGGCGACTCTATATTTTTCAACTTTTAAGAAACTTAACTTGGCAGATCGATCTATCTCGCGCAATGGCTAAAGTGAAAGAGAACCTTCTCTTCAGTTTGACCCAGTAGCTGCCCCCTTGACCTCAGCCCATTTCCACCTCCCTCCCACGTTTTCACCACCCCTTGTCCATATCCTTCTCTTGATTCCAACGCCCACCTTCATCCTTACTCCTTCCCGTTATGTGTTCTGTGTTAAGTGTTGTTGGTGTGACTGGGTTACAATATGTAATTGGACCGTTGATTTGGGAGTGGTCTTTCATTTGCCTAACATATTTAATTATATTTACATTCAAAATAAGACAATATTGCATACAAGAAACTGACCTACAGATTGAATTCACAATAAACACACATATACCCTATTCCTCGTTCTCGCTATCTCCTGATTTTTCTCGCTCGAAGTGAACCAATAGGGTACAGGAACCAAAACGGTAACACTCTCCTTTCGTGTGGCAATTCTGCCCCGGGATCTGATAGAATCAAGTTCATCTTGCTGAAAAACCTCCCAGACGTCGCTAAGAGGCGCATGTTGAACTTGTTCAATCAGTTCTTGGAGCTCAATATTGTTCCCAACGATTGGAGACGAGTGAGGGTGATAGCCATTAAAAAGCCTGATAAACCCGCGTCGGATCACAATTCGTATCCGCCCATCGCGATGCTGTCGTGTATTCGGAAATTGATGGAGAAAATGGTCCTTTTTCGCCTCGACAAATGGGTTGAGACGAACCACCTTCTTTCAGATACTCAATTTGGTTTCCGTAGGGGTAAGGGAACGAACGACTGTCTCGCGTTGCTTTCCTCGGAAATTCAGTTAGCTTTTGCTAAGAAAGAGCAAATGGCTTCTGTGTTCTTGGATATCAAGGGGGCTTTTGATTCAGTATCCGTTGAAGTTCTTTCAGAGAAACTCCACGCTTGTGGATTGTCTCCATTAATGAATAATTTTTTGTACAATTTGCTGTCAGAAAAACATATGAGCTTTTCTCATGGAAACTCTACAGCTTTTCGATTTAGCTACATGGGTCCCCCTAAGGCTCATGTTTAAGCCCCCTTTTGTACAATTTCTACGTTAGAGAAATTGATGTCTGTCTTAGTGACAATTGCACGTTGAGACAACTTGCAGATGACGGCGTAGTGTCTATCACAGGGCCAAAAGAGGTAGACCTGCAACGACCCTTACAGGATACCTTGAATTCTCCACGGAGAAAACAGAGTTGGTCGTTTTTTCTAGGAAGCATAGCCCAGCACAACCGAAGCTTCAACTTTTGGGTAAACCGATCACTCATTCTATGTCTTTCAAATATCTTGGGGTCTGGTTCGATTCGAAATGCACCTGGAGATCCCACATTGAGTATTTGAGACGAAAATGCCAACTAAGGATCAATTTCCTTCGATCAATAACCGGAACGTGGTGGGGAGCCCATCCACAAGATCTTCTGACGTTGTACCGGACAACAATTTCATCGGTTCTAGAATATGGTAGTTTTTGTTTCCAGTCGGCAGCTAAAACGCACATCATCAAGCTGGAGCGGATCCAGTATCGTTGTCTTCGTATCGCGTTAGGATGCATGCACTCGACTCATACTATGAGTCTCGAAGTGCTGGCGGGCATGTTGCCACTATCCGTCCGTTTTTCAGAGTTATCTCTGAGGCTTCTCACCCGTTGCGAAGTAATGAACCCACTGGTGATCGAAAACTTTGAGAAGCTTCTGGAGCTAAATCCTCAAACATGTTTTATGACTTTGTACTACCTATATTTAACACAGGATGTCAGCCCTTCAAGAAATATTCCCAATCGTGTAGTCTTCTCCGATTTCGGCAAATCAGTGAATTTTGATTTATCTATGACGCAGGAAATCCGCGGAATTCCAGAGCATCATCGTCCTATGATTGCTCCGTCATTATACGCTGCAAAGTTTGGCCATGTTGATTCTGCAAGAACGTTTTTCACAGATGGATCTCTAATAAAGGAGTCCGCTGGTTTTGGTGTATTTAATGAATTTCATAGCGCCTCTCGAAAACTTGAAGCTCCTTGTTCTGTGTATGTGGCTGAACAGGCTGCAATTCACTACACTTTGGAAACTATTGCTTCACTTCTTCCAGACCACTACTTTATTTTTACGGATAGTCTCAGTTCTGTCGAGGCTATCCGTTCCATTAGACCGGTAAAGCACTTCTCGTATTTTCTCTTGAAAATACGAGAACTGCTTAGTACTTTATCCGTGCGCTCTTTCATCATCACCTTCGCGTGGGTCCCTTCGCATTGCTCAATTTTGGGCAATGAGAAGGCGGATTCATTTGCGAAGGTGGGCGCTATGGAAGGCGACATTTATGATCGACAAATCGCCTATAGTGAATTTTTCTCTATTTATCGTCAGCAGTCACTCGTTAGCTGGCAACATCAATGGAGGGAAGGGAGCTTGGGACGATGGCTACATTCAATTATCCCTAAGGTGTCGAAGTTTGCATGGTTCAAAGGGTTGGACTTGGGTCGAGACTTCATACGCGTGATGTCTCGTCTCATGTCCAATCACTATTGTCTGAACGCTCACTTGTTTCGTGTGGTGTTGGGAGACAGCAATCTCTGTGAATGTGGACAAGGTTACCAGGACGCTGATCACATCCTTTGGTCTTGTGCGGAGTATCGTGGAGTCAGATCACATTTTATGATTCCCTTCGGGCTCGAGGTAGACAACCTAATGTTCCAGTTCGGGATATTTTGGCTAGACGCGATCTGGAGTTTATGAAATTCATATATGTTTACTTTAAGGATATTAACTTTAGATTGTAAGTTTGATTAACCGTGTGTTTAGTTTGTATTTTGTACGTGTGGTGTTTTTTTTTCAATGTTTGTTTTCAAGATGAATAGAAATAATTTCATGCTTTAGGAATAATTAAATAGTTGTATCATAAACCACATTTCAAACCTCCTTCTTCCCTTTTCCCATCCAAAAAATTGTAAATCTCCACTAACCTCGAGACAACCGCGAATACTCGGTCCAGTTCCTTTAACGCGCACGTGTTTTTCATTCATCGCCATCTTGAACACTAAATATGAAATGTTATCAACAATCATAGTATGTTTCATCAATGACTCCCAGCGAAATTTTTCACTCCTACGTGCAATATTTCATAACTTGCAGTGATTTGAAGGTGTTTGATGGGATTAATGGGGATACAGACCTTACAGCTTTCTTTTCGTCCACAGGAGCCTTGGCCAGCTGTCGAACGCCGCTTGAACTAAGCATGAGAAAGTAACTTGGAGTCAACGACTACCGCTCTTCGTTATCCAGTGGCACGTGTAGGTCAATGGCCGTGAGTTGACCGTATGTTCTGCTTCCGATATCAACGGCATGAAGGATTCTTAGTCTAACTTCCATAACATTGGCAATGCTGTCTTCTCTGACCGTACCATACGCTCCCAACACCCACCCATGTGAGGAGCAGAAGGAGGGTTGAACCGCCATTTGGTGTGCGCATCCCTAAAGGTGCTGCTCGTCGTGTCGTTGATTTCCCGTATCTCACTTTCCAAAATTTATTTCCAGTAATGATTAAACGAATCCGTTGTCAAACTTAAGACTATCTCCAAATGTTTTTCACGGACAGTAAGGCACGTAAAGCACTTGATGGAACTTCGTCCTACCTTAACGAAGCAGGGGCCAAAAACTTCATTGCTTACCTGTCATAAGTCTTCCCCCAAAATCGCTTTTTCTCAATTATTTGTTGATGAGCTTTTTGTATGAAATGACAGATACGAGTACACTTATGTCCAGAGATAGCAAACATTAGAAGCAACCGAACTGTCAGTGACGAATGCTGAATGATTTCACATTTTGAATAAAAGGAAGTTCATGGTAAGTAATCTTGCAATTATCAGTTATTAACTTTTATTTCGTTCCAGCTTATCTCTTCCACATTATCTTCTCGCAATGGTCAATTAAAAATTGATTCAGTTTCTTTCGAACTGACAAGCGCGAATTATGCTTAACTTTAACGTTATCTAGAATCTATTTTACGCAACGCGGCTCGACTGTACCAAGCTTAATCTTAGAGGAAACGTACACGGTAAGAAAAAATTACCCAACGGAAAGTTCACTTTTGCTTACTTTTGACTATTTTGCCTCCTTTTCTCCTTCTAATGTTGTCAAAAAGGGAGGAGCAAAACCACCGAACAGGGTGTGTAGGAACCCAACGTTGAGTATCACCACATTTACCTACTTTTGGGTACAACTAACTTACTTTTGCGTTGAAAGCTAGTGGAAAACACAAGTAAATGAAAACTACTTTGACTAGTAGGAAAAACGTGCTTTTGGGTTCCTGCACTATAGTGCCGATATGAGTGAAAAGAACTTACTTTTGGGTACTTTTTTCTTACCGTGTAGGATCTGTCAAATAAGCAACAGAGCACGGAGAAAAAATACTGCCCAAAATTTGAGTTCTTTTTACTTAATATTGAGTTCAACCTCTCACTTGCACTCTTTATTGTTGTCAAAAAGGGAACGAGAGTTATTGCTTTTTAGTTACTTTTGAGTAAATGGCATATTCTCAAATTTACGTGAATTAAACTTAATTTTGGGTAGAATATAGTTAAGAGCAGGATTTATACGGAGCGGTTGGTACGGTATGTCCCCGCTCTTTGATTACCTGTGGATTAAATGTTAACCACTTATTAAGTAGACATGGTAAACATTCACTTCCACAAAAATTAACTAAACGCTACACAGTAGGCCTGGCCGCTTTATTGTTTGTTTCACATCCTTGATGTGCAGCAGGCATTAATAATGACAAGAAAAATGATAGATGTATCATTTTCCAGGATTCTTTCAAGTACTGGCTGTGTATGTGTAGACTAGACTAGACTAGACTAGAATATAGTTAAGAGCAGTATTTTTTTGCTGGTGTTAACTGGAAACTACTATACGCGATTTACTCGAAATTGGGTTATTGGGCTGAGCCCCGGAATTGAGGGAAAAGTACTTAATTTTGGGTAGTTTTTCATCTCCGTGAGCACACTGTACAAATACATCATCCTTTGCTCGAATGAAACCACTCAAATTGAAACATCAAAATCACTTTTTCGCATGATGAAAGTTATCTGGTGGGATTTGCAAAAACAAATTAAAAAGCAATTATTTGCCCTGAGGAACAAAACTTTTGAAAATATTGTTTCGAAATTAGACCCGAGTCGATGTCCGCTTCTCGACGTAGTCACGTTGGTACACTCAACAGGCAGTTACATTTTATTTTGCGCTTGCTTCTGAACGCAGGGAACCCATTTTGTGTGACAGTTGCAACTCTCGAATATTATATGGATTAAATGTGGAAAACGAAAATATCATGCAATTTTATTGCATGACTAAATTGTATAAATTTAAAATCTGTACAAATGAATAACTAACTAAACAGATAACTAAATACATGGAAAGCGTACTTGTTACATGTTTACAAACAACACAGTTTTAAAAGATAGTTTAGATCACTTTATGCATTTAGGATCCAAAGAAACTGATCAGAAGAAGGTTTTTAATAAAACCAATATGAGTTAATCCATAGCGTAGGCGAACGAACAGTAGAAAATTGTAACAGCTGACGATGTCTGTCTCCTCTAGAATGTCTCACGAGGGTGAAGCAAGGAAGAATTTAAAAATACCAGTAAAAGAAGCAACTAAACATTTGCTAATCGAATCCAGCAGCTGGTCCAACTGAAACAATTGATCAGCCAAGGTAATGCAAGTAGCAATCTACAATATGAAATTCAAAAAGCTCCATAAATCACTCGCATTTCCGTAGAGATACTCAAAGCTTTCCACGCAAATGTTGCATTAAATATTCTGCAATATCTGGACGCTACTAGGAGTTACAGGACCATCTTAGTGAAGGTCTCAATAAACGGGATCTGGCTGTGTGAGACAATTGGTACCTTATTGTTACGCTTCGTCATTGACTACGATGAAGCTTCCGATCGACTCAATCACGTACGAGGCATTCAAGTGCAAAGTTTTGCGTAATGGAGCCTTGTCTGACCCTATCCAGGTCGCCTGTGCTGGGTGTCGCCATCATTGAATGTTAACACGGACAATCCTTTCAACTTTAAGGTAGCTAGGTAAGCAATGGATAAAGGTGGAAGTTTCCAATATCTCTGCAGACAGATAGCGTCAGACGATGAGAACAACAGCAACATAGATGCAGAAGCAGCACGAATTAATTACAGCGGAATTTCAAATGCTGAGTTGTATCATTGATGCCATCAGAAGCCAATATAAAGTTAAATTGGCAAATGTAATTGGAGTTGAGTCAGCCACATACCACGAAAGAGTGAACACAAAATCTGCAAGCAAGTGCTGGATTGGAATCCGGTAGACCATCGGAGCAGAGGCGAGCCAGGATTCATGTAGTGGAGCCTCACCAAAAAACGACCGAAATTTGAATTGGGTCCTGGTCAAAGTGAAAGCAAGCTGCCACCAAGGTAAAAAATCTTTCACGTTATCTCTATGCATCACTAAAGTGGAGCTGTAGGACAATCAAAATTTCGTAACATTTTTAAAATCTTCGTTCAAAACTACGTTCCTCAAAGCTTGAGTGGTAACGATAAGCCTTAAATATGCAGGATCTGTTTTTCAGGTTTATTGTGGGCGAGTATTCCGGTATCTGATAAGTCAAATCGTAGTCAGTCACTAATACTACATCATTCTATTTTACAGATTCATTTTGAAATCTGTGCTCATTCATGGAAGCCATCGAAGCGTGGTGTGTATCAGTGGTTCAACTTCGGATAGTTTCATCGACATAATAAACAATATGCACTTAAATGAATTTTCATCACAATCAACCAATGATTAAAGTGTTCGAAATATCTGTATGAATTCCGATCCCAAAATGTAAAACAGATTCACTTGTGTTATATTATTTGATTATTTATTATTATTAGATGACTTGAATTCAAATTCAGATACATACTATTCATTTGACTCATAAATTTCATGTGTACCTACTTCCGAGTGGATTCTGTTCATGTGTGGACACATGAAAATCATGTTAAAATGTGTGTGAATTAAAATTATTTATATATTTTGTTTCCTCGATTTGTTTTCCGGTGATCTTGTTTTCCGTACTGAGTACCGACGGCACGAAAGCAGCTCCTACACCTGTAACCCTACCTATCGACCCATCAACGGCTTTACTTCCCTTTCGAAGGAAGGCGTGATCAGAGATTTTATGCTTCAGAACATCATCATTTAACCCAGGCCCTTTGGGGTACGAGACAATCACGCTTACCGCTACACCACCGGCGCCACTATTATTCATAATGCGCTATCACATATCACCCAGCCTCAGGACAAGGAAAGTCTTTACAATCAACAGAATACCATCATGGATAAGGACCTCTCGTTCCCTTTTTGACAACAATAAAGAGTGCAAGTGAGAGGTTGAACTCAATATTAAGTAAAAAGAACTCAAATTTTGGGCAGTATTTTTTCTCCGTGCTCTGTTGCTTATTTGACAGATCCTACACGGTAAGAAAAAAGTACCCAAAAGTAAGTTCTTTTCACTCATATCGGCACTATAGTGCAGGAACCCAAAAGCACGTTTTTCCTACTAGTCAAAGTAGTTTTCATTTACTTGTGTTTTCCACTAGCTTTCAACGCAAAAGTAAGTTAGTTGTACCCAAAAGTAGGTAAATGTGGTGATACTCAACGTTGGGTTCCTACACACCCTGTTAGGTGGTTTTGCTCCTCCCTTTTTGACAACATTAGAAGGAGAAAAGGAGGCAAAATAGTCAAAAGTAAGCAAAAGTGAACTTTCCGTTGGGTAATTTTTTCTTACCGTGTACGTTTCCTCTAAGATTAAGCTTGGTACAGTCGAGCCGCGTTGCGTAAAATAGATTCTAGATAACGTTAAAGTTAAGCATAATTCGCGCTTGTCAGTTCGAAAGAAACTGAATCAATTTTTAATTGACCATTGCGAGAAGATAATGTGGAAGAGATAAGCTGGAACGAAATAAAAGTTAATAACTGATAATTGCAAGATTACTTACCATGAACTTCCTTTTATTCAAAATGTGAAATCATTCAGCATTCGTCACTGACAGTTCGGTTGCTTCTAATGTTTGCTATCTCTGGACATAAGTGTACTCGTATCTGTCATTTCATACAAAAAGCTCATCAACAAATAATTGAGAAAAAGCGATTTTGGGGGAAGACTTATGACAGGTAAGCAATGAAGTTTTTGGCCCCTGCTTCGTTAAGGTAGGACGAAGTTCCATCAAGCGCTTTACGTGCCTTACTGTCCGTGAAATACATTTGGAGATTGTCTTAAGATTGACAACGGATTCGTTTAATCATTACTGGAAATAAATTTTGGAAAGTGAGGTACGGGAAATCAACGACACGACGAGCAGCACCTTTAGGGATGCGCACACCAAATGGCGGTTCAACCCTCCTTCTGCTCCTCACATGGGTGGGTGTTGGGAGCGTATGGTACGGTCAGAGAAGACAGCATTGCCAATGTTATGGAAGTTAGACTAAGAATCCTTCATGCCGTTGATATCGGAAGCAGAACATACGGTCAACTCACGGCCATTGACCTACACGTGCCACTGGATAACGAAGAGCGGTAGTCGTTGACTCCAAGTTACTTTCTCATGCTTAGTTCAAGCGGCGTTCGACAGCTGGCCAAGGCTCCTGTGGACGAAAAGAAAGCTGTAAGGTCTGTATCCCCATTAATCCCATCAAACACCTTCAAATCACTGCAAGTTATGAAATATTGCACGTAGGAGTGAAAAATTTCGCTGGGAGTCATTGATGAAACATACTATGATTGTTGATAACATTTCATATTTAGTGTTCAAGATGGCGATGAATGAAAAACACGTGCGCGAGTGGATTTTGTACGGACGTAATGCAAATCCTGACTTGTCAATACGGGAATTGGCAAAAAAAAATTAGATTTACCTAAATCCACTGTTCACGGTGTGCTCAAAACATTTTCGGAACGTTTGACGGTCGAGAGGAAACCGAGAAGTGATGGACTGAAAGGTGAAGAGGATAATGAAGGAAATCCCGAATCTCTTTGTTTGAACGGTGGCTCGTAAAATAGGAATGTCACCTGGTTTTGTCCAAAAATAAAAAAAAAGCATTTAGGGCTGAAGTCGTACAAAGTTAAAAAAAGTAGTAAACGACAAACAGAATTTGACAGCAAAATCACGGGCTTATATTTGACGAAGTTTTCATGCGTTGTTATGGACGATACAACTTATGTCCAGTAGGATTTCAAGCAGCTTCCAGGGCTGGCTTTCTATTCTGCTTTGGCCAAAAATGCTACAGCTGAGTATTTCAGGATGAAGAAGGCGTCGAAATTTCTTTAAAAAATACCTTATTTGGAGTAAATCTTTCGTCGCTACAGGCCCAATGAACAAGGAGATTTATCAGAAAGAGTGCCTGCAGAAGCGATCGCTACCCGTCATCAAAAGCCACAAAGAAAAGCCAGATTTGAAATCATGCCATTATGCTAAAACTGTGATGGAGTGGTACGAAGCAAATCAAGTGAATATTGTTCCAAAAATCACAAATCAGCCAAATTGTCCAGAGCTGCGTCCAATTGCGAGATATTGGGCTCTGATGAAGCGGAAGCTTTCTGGAAAGATTCAAGAAATCAAAGATATCAAACACTTCCGAACAATTTGGACAAAGACGACCACCCCGGTATCTGAGGAGTTTGGACAAACCCTATTGGATGGATTTAAGCGCAAAGTTCGAAAATTTCAAACAAATACCGAATAACTATGTTTTGACTTCGTGAATTTTTAAGTTACATCCCATGAATCTAAAAGAAACAACTACAATTGAAATATAATGCTAAATTTGTGTTTTACTTAAGTTTTGATGTGTCCGGATTATTGTGGATAGAGAGGCTGGTACAACCCATGCTGGATGAGTTTTGGCGTCGTTGGATCGTCGAATACTTGTCGATGATATCTCGGCGTACTAAATGGTTCCAATACGTCACACTAATTAAGGAGAATGCGCTAGTTTTGATAGCAGACGAAGGGGTCCGAAAGCAGACAAAGATGGAGTAGTGTGCCGGGCAGATGTAAAGACATCTAGTGGAGTTTTGCGGAGACCTGTTTGTAAACTGGCAGTTCTTGATGTTCGTGGTGATGCGGAAGTCAAAGCAGAGATTCGAGGAGGTGCTGAATTCGGAGCAGAAATTAGCGGAGACGGTGACGTTGAAACAGTGTTCGAGCGACACGAGGGGAGAATGTTCCGACAAGTGATTCCATTGGACAGAGGAGATAAAGGATCGTTGTGGCGTTAGAAACCTTAGATTGATAAGAGATCATCATCATGTTATTGATTTGTCATCATTGTGTTAGGATGTGTATAGAAGCACAATTTTACAAGTAAATTACAATCCATACTTTATTATGCCTAATTAGATTATTTTAGTTAAAACTAATTACAGGTTAATCTTAAAAAAATGTTGAATTTATTAAACATATTGGAATTGTGAATTACGTAGCTTTAGACCGATGGTATGTAGATTGTATTGAACTAAAATAACTTCAAACTCATAATAATAAACTTTATAGCTTTGAGCTGTCACAACACATATAAGACGATTCGCTACAAAGAGCTCAGAAAAGTACATATTCGCAACAGGACTAGACACATTTTCATGATTTTGGGACTCTAATGAACATACTTTACAAAAAAATTCCCTGATTGATGACAACATTTCCTTATAATTGCAGGCTTTTGAGGTCTATTGAAATTCCATGATAATTCCAGTTTTTCATGGTGCATTTTCGAAATTTTTGAGCTAATTTAATTCATTTGCCAACATTGAGTGAATGTGAGTGAACGTGATTCTCTATTCGATAGTTAATTTCCGCGAAATTTGGAAATCCTATTTCTGTGCATTGAATGCTGAGATGTGAAGCGCAGTTCTACCATAGAGGTAACTCTAAGACTAGAAGGTCCCGAAATACCGTGCTCAACTTTTTTGCTCAGCTCTGGTACTCTCTTCGGTCCCAAGCTAATCGATTCACCCCTCGAAAATCCACTAACCCCTCATTTTATCTGTCAAACTTTCATAGTGCAGTTCTACCCAGTGCGTCACAATATCGGCTTCAATCGACAAAATAGATACGACGAAGAAACTGCTAGTTTTCTTTTTTCTGTTGCAGTCGAGCAGCTTTGCATCATTCTAGCACCTCAGTTTACGTCTATAAACAAATTGTCTATCGCTATTCTTTCTTTCTCCCGTCGCATCATTCGTGTTCCTTTCAAGCTTCGGTGAAGCGGACGAGTGAAAGAGCTAGCCTTTCATGGAGGTGTTCAATCGAAGTTGCGCAGAAATCAAAATATATATATTTAATGCATTTTGCACATGTAAACATTTGAAGATTGCAGATACTATCTTTCCTCCACATGTTTATTTTAAATAAGTAACGAGAGCAGGTGACAAAGTGTCGGTGAAAGAAATTGAAAGTCAATGTGGTGAGGTTGCGTTTCAACTCGAAAACCGATGCTGCTTTCATTGAAAGAAACTGGGCAAAGCAAGGCGAGAAAAAGTACAGCCAGGCTTTAGAGCTTCGAAAATGTAGAGCCCTGGCTCTACCATTAATATCCCGAGAGCTGGTGTTTGGTCCCTTGTTATTCAATAGTTTGATAACCTGAGCATGTCCATTTCAAGCTGCCAACTGCAGTCTTCGTCGACCATGTTCACATCTGTAACATTTTTTATGACCATGCCATGCTGCGCTATGAAGCAGAATTCTACCGGTGATTGAACTAATGTGATCTTTGCGTATTGGTTAGCATCCGTACCTCTTACGCCAACGTCACGAGTTCAAATCTCTCCAAAGCCACATAGGAAACAAGACCGCTAAATTGACTAAAGTAAGAGTAGAAAAATTAAAACAAAAACAAAAATAAAAGCAAAAGAAATGCAAAAAATCAATTCAAATTTAAAAGTGGCACCGTTGATAATCAACAGTTTTATCAACTGGTAGTGAAGATTTCGAGCTGCATAAACAAGAGCAGTAAATTGATTTTTATCCACTGATTTCATGTCAGCATTGTTTGATATCAAAAGTTCTGCAGCGTTCTTTTGACCATGGAATGCTGCGATATGAAGTGGAGTTATACCGGTTATTGAACAAATGTTAACATTGGCTTTTCTTTCAATCAACAATTGGATCAACTGATCGTGTCCATTTTGAGCTGCTAAATGAAGAGCAGTCCGTCCATATTCATTCACTGCATTCACGTCAGCATTGTTTGATATCAAGAATTCTGCAGCGTTCTTATGACCATTGAGTGTTGCGTTTTGAAGTGGAGTTCTACCGGTATTTGAACAAATATGCTAACATTGGCTTTTCATTCAATCAACAATTAGATCAACTGATCGTGTCCATTTCGAGCTGCTATATAAAGAGCAGTCCATCCATCTTCTTCCACTGCATTCACGTCAGCATTGTTTGATATCAAGAGCTCTGCAGCGTTCTTATGACCATTTTGAGCTGCTAAATGAAGAGCAGTCTATTGTTTTTCATTCACTGCATTCACGTCAGCATTGTTTGATATCAAGAGTTCTGCAGCGTTCTTATGACCATGGAATACTGCAATATGAAGAGCAGTCCATCCATATTCATCCCCTGCATTCACGTCAGCATTGTTTGATATCAAGAGTTCTGCAGTGTTCTTATGACCATGGAATACTGCAGTATGAAGAGCAGTCCATTGTTTTTCATCCACTGCATTCACGTCAGCATTGTTTGATATCAAGAGCTCTGCAACGTTCTTATGACCATTTTGAGCTGCTGAATGAAGAGCAGTCCATTGTTTTTCATCCACTGCATTCACGTCAGCATTGTTTGATATCAAGAGCTCTGCAACGTTCTTATGACCATTTTGAGCTGCTAAATGAAGAGCTGTCCATCCACCTTCAAACACTGCATTCACGTCAGCATTGTTTGATATCAAGAGTTCTGCAACGTGCTTATGACCATTGAGTGCTGCGCTATGAAGTGGAGTTCTACCGGTATTTGAAAAAATGTTTACAGTGGCTTTTTCTTCAATCAACAGTTGGATCAACTGATCGTGTCCATTTTGAGCTGCGAAATGAAGAGCAGTCCATCCATCTTCCTGCACTGCATTCACGTCAGCATTGTTTGATATCAAGAGCTCTGCAACGTTCTTATGACCATTTTGAGCTGCTAAATGAAGAGCTGTCCATCCACCTTCAAACACTGCATTCACGTCAGCATTGTTTGATATCAAGAGTTCTGCAACGTGCTTATGACCATTGAGTGCTGCGCTATGAAGTGGAGTTCTACCGGTATTTGAAAAAATGTTTACAGTGGCTTTTTCTTCAATCAACAGTTGGATCAACTGATCGTGTCCATTTTGAGCTGCGAAATGAAGAGCAGTCCATCCATCTTCCTGCACTGCATTCACGTCAGCATTGTTTGATATCAAGAGCTCTGCAACGTTCTTATGACCATTTTGAGCTGCTAAATGAAGAGCTGTCCATCCACCTTCAAACACTGCATTCACGTCAGCATTGTTTGATATCAAGAGCTCTGCAACGTTCTTATTTCCATCTCGAGCTGCGAAATGAAGAGCAGTCCATCCATCTTCTTCCACTGCATTCACGTCAGCATTGTTTGATATCAAGAGCTCTGCAACGTTCTTATGACCATTTTGAGCTGCTAAATGAAGAGCTGTCCATCCACCTTCAAACACTGCATTCACGTCAGCATTGTTTGATATCAAGAGTTCTGCAACGTGCTTATGACCATTGAGTGCTGCGCTATGAAGTGGAGTTCTACCGGTATTTGAAAAAATGTTTACAGTGGCTTTTTCTTCAATCAACAGTTGGATCAACTGATCGTGTCCATTTTGAGCTGCGAAATGAAGAGCAGTCCATCCATCTTCCTGCACTGCATTCACGTCAGCATTGTTTGATATCAAGAGCTCTGCAACGTTCTTATGACCATTTTGAGCTGCTAAATGAAGAGCTGTCCATCCACCTTCAAACACTGCATTCACGTCAGCATTGTTTGATATCAAGAGCTCTGCAACGTTCTTATTTCCATCTCGAGCTGCGAAATGAAGAGCAGTCCATCCATCTTCCTGCACTGCATTCACGTCAGCATTGTTTGATATCAAGAGCTCTGCAACGTTCTTATGACCATTTTGAGCTGCTAAATGAAGAGCTGTCCATCCACCTTCAAACACTGCATTCACGTCAGCATTGTTTGATATCAAGAGTTCTGCAACGTGCTTATGACCATTGAGTGCTGCGCTATGAAGTGGAGTTCTACCGGTATTTGAAAAAATGTTTACAGTGGCTTTTTCTTCAATCAACAGTTGGATCAACTGATCGTGTCCATTTTGAGCTGCGAAATGAAGAGCAGTCCATCCATCTTCCTGCACTGCATTCACGTCAGCATTGTTTGATATCAAGAGCTCTGCAACGTTCTTATGACCATTTTGAGCTGCTAAATGAAGAGCTGTCCATCCACCTTCAAACACTGCATTCACGTCAGCATTGTTTGATATCAAGAGTTCTGCAACGTGCTTATGACCATTGAGTGCTGCGCTATGAAGTGGAGTTCTACCGGTATTTGAAAAAATGTTTACAGTGGCTTTTTCTTCAATCAACAGTTGGATCAACTGATCGTGTCCATTTTGAGCTGCGAAATGAAGAGCAGTCCATCCATCTTCCTGCACTGCATTCACGTCAGCATTGTTTGATATCAAGAGCTCTGCAACGTTCTTATGACCATTTTGAGCTGCTAAATGAAGAGCTGTCCATCCACCTTCAAACACTGCATTCACGTCAGCATTGTTTGATATCAAGAGCTCTGCAACGTTCTTATTTCCATCTCGAGCTGCGAAATGAAGAGCAGTCCATCCATCTTCTTCCACTGCATTCACGTCAGCATTGTTTGATATCAAGAGCTCTGCAACGTTCTTATGACCATTTTGAGCTGCTAAATGAAGAGCTGTCCATCCACCTTCAAACACTGCATTCACGTCAGCATTGTTTGATATCAAGAGTTCTGCAACGTGCTTATGACCATTGAGTGCTGCGCTATGAAGTGGAGTTCTACCGGTATTTGAAAAAATGTTTACAGTGGCTTTTTCTTCAATCAACAGTTGGATCAACTGATCGTGTCCATTTTGAGCTGCGAAATGAAGAGCAGTCCATCCATCTTCCTGCACTGCATTCACGTCAGCATTGTTTGATATCAAGAGCTCTGCAACGTTCTTATGACCATTTTGAGCTGCTAAATGAAGAGCTGTCCATCCACCTTCAAACACTGCATTCACGTCAGCATTGTTTGATATCAAGAGCTCTGCAACGTTCTTATTTCCATCTCGAGCTGCGAAATGAAGAGCAGTCCATCCATCTTCCTGCACTGCATTCACGTCAGCATTGTTTGATATCAAGAGCTCTGCAACGTTCTTATGACCATTTTGAGCTGCTAAATGAAGAGCTGTCCATCCACCTTCAAACACTGCATTCACGTCAGCATTGTTTGATATCAAGAGTTCTGCAACGTGCTTATGACCATTGAGTGCTGCGCTATGAAGTGGAGTTCTACCGGTATTTGAAAAAATGTTTACAGTGGCTTTTTCTTCAATCAACAGTTGGATCAACTGATCGTGTCCATTTTGAGCTGCGAAATGAAGAGCAGTCCATCCATCTTCCTGCACTGCATTCACGTCAGCATTGTTTGATATCAAGAGCTCTGCAACGTTCTTATGACCATTTTGAGCTGCTAAATGAAGAGCTGTCCATCCACCTTCAAACACTGCATTCACGTCAGCATTGTTTGATATCAAGAGTTCTGCAACGTGCTTATGACCATTGAGTGCTGCGCTATGAAGTGGAGTTCTACCGGTATTTGAAAAAATGTTTACAGTGGCTTTTTCTTCAATCAACAGTTGGATCAACTGATCGTGTCCATTTTGAGCTGCGAAATGAAGAGCAGTCCATCCATCTTCCTGCACTGCATTCACGTCAGCATTGTTTGATATCAAGAGCTCTGCAACGTTCTTATGACCATTTTGAGCTGCTAAATGAAGAGCTGTCCATCCACCTTCAAACACTGCATTCACGTCAGCATTGTTTGATATCAAGAGTTCTGCAACGTGCTTATGACCATTGAGTGCTGCGCTATGAAGTGGAGTTCTACCGGTATTTGAAAAAATGTTTACAGTGGCTTTTTCTTCAATCAACAGTTGGATCAACTGATCGTGTCCATTTTGAGCTGCGAAATGAAGAGCAGTCCATCCATCTTCCTGCACTGCATTCACGTCAGCATTGTTTGATATCAAGAGCTCTGCAACGTTCTTATGACCATTTTGAGCTGCTAAATGAAGAGCTGTCCATCCACCTTCAAACACTGCATTCACGTCAGCATTGTTTGATATCAAGAGCTCTGCAACGTTCTTATTTCCATCTCGAGCTGCGAAATGAAGAGCAGTCCATCCATCTTCTTCCACTGCATTCACGTCAGCATTGTTTGATATCAAGAGTTCTGCAGCGTTCTTATGACCATGGAATACTGCAATATGAAGAGCAGTCCATTGTTTTTCATCCAATGCATTCACGTCAGCATTGTTTGATATCAAGAGTTCTGCAACGTTCTTATGACCATTTTGAGCTGCTAAATGAAGAGCAGTCCTTTGTGTTTTATCCACTGAATTCACGTCAGCTTTATTCTTTAATAAGAATTCACATATTTCAACAAACCCACCTTGCGCAGCAACCAGTAACATAGCTGTTAGGTTTTCTGTTGAGAATGATTTAAAATTTGGTTCAAAAGAGGAAATGATACTCAAACAGTCAAACTCACATGCCCACAGTGCAACTCGCCAGCTTTTTTCACACAGATTACTTAAGATCGTGAGGTATGCCTGGTTTCCTTCCATCTTGGTCATAGACAATCTTCGAACAACATAATGATTAGACAAAATGCGTATGACCATTTTTGCTGAAAACGTGAAAATGTTGTCGCACAGATATGTTGCCACAAAGTATTCACTGTAAGACCGATGGCAAAAATTAACCTTCTGTTGGACTACATGAACCAGTTGTGATGTATCTGATTCATGTTCGCATCGTTTTTTAAATTGATCGTGTATTTCTCTATAATATTGATTTTTGAACAATTCCTTACGTACTCCAATGTTTAGCAGCTCCATAGCTAACAACTGATGCTTCAAAATATAATCACCCATCAACGAATCCAAATCAGTGGAGCTCAAAGCATATTTGGGCTTGAATTTTTCCATAAATTTTTTGTGAAAACATCTTTTAACAAACTGTCCATACAGCTGTGTAATATTCATTTTTTCTTTAGTCAGATCAACGAGCTGATATGTGTTCTGTTTCTTCAATGAATGGTAATTTTTAAATTTTTCTAAATAAACTTCTCCCAGCATATTTACCATGAGAGGCGCGCCACAAATTTCACCAAAATTTGAAGGGATATTTGATTTAAATTTGTTTAAAATATGTTTCGAGTAGCTATCAAAGCAATGTTCATAGCGGCGCCGGTGGTGTAGTGGTAAGCGTGATTGCCTCTCACCCCAGCAGGCCTGGGTTCAATCCCAGTCGGCGCCGTCGGGATGTTCTGAGGCATAACATCTCTGATCACGCCTTCCTTCGGAAGGGAAGTAAAGCCGTTGGTCCCCGGTTCATGAGTTTGATGGGTCGATAGGTAGGGTCCAGGTGTGGGAGCTGCCTCCCTGGCGTCGGTAGCATTGGTGCACAGCACGGAAAACAAGATCGACGGAAAACAAATCAAGGAAAAAAAAAAAAAAAAAAAAGCAATGTTCATCTAGATCTGGGTCGTACCACATCTTTCTCAAATAGTTGATTTGCTCTTCCACACAGAACGGCTCCAGAAACATAGATCTTACATTAAATTGCTCCTCTAATGATAATTGCATATGTTTTCTGGCGCTGATAATGATTCGAATGCTCTCTTTTAACTTGAGTTGTTCCAGCATCTCAATCACTCTGTTGGTGTACTTGGAGTGGATCTCGTCGAAGCCATCCATCTCTATAAGAATGGAATAGCCTTGGCCATCCCTTTCATCTGGGGCATTTTTAATGACATCGAAATATCGTTTTGAAAGGATCACTTTGAGTACATTAAGCACATCATCCAAGCTTGAAATGTGTTCTACTTTTTCGAGCTCCATCACCAACTCGCTTAAGTATACCAACAGTACAAGGACAGTATTTTGCTTCTGCACTTCAAACGCTACAAACTGAAGCAAGCTAGTCTTTCCTATTCCAGGGTCTGCCAGAAGTACGATGATCTGATGGTCTTCAAATGTTTTCCCAAGCTCTTCAACAAACTGAGCGTCACTCATCTGTCGTGAAAGTTCCTGAATGTTGTCTTTCATACCTGTTTTCTCAACTTCAAAGACATCTTCGCCATTGGTCGGTTCACTATACGTGTATATAATACGGCGATTGATGTAATATTTTTGCAATTGTTTTGCTTCCTTACCTTCAAGGTTATCGTTATCATTTTGAATTTCACTAAGACAGTTTAGTATATCACTTTGTTTCAAAATTGCCTTTATTTTATTCTTTATGGGTTTATTGAGTTGGTCAAATTTTAATATCAGATCTCTAAATATCAGATCGATGTTACGCAATTTTCTGAGTATATCGGGACAAATCCACGTCTCACACCACGTCCACAGCTCGCTTTCAATCATTGGATTGAAATCATATGGTTGACCCACTAATAGAGAAAAGTCGTCGAAGAATGGCAAAATTTCCTCCTCACTAACATAACGTGGCAAATGTTTCACCCTTGAATTTTTGAGTGAAAAGTTATCCACTATTACTGTCTTCTTCATATCAAACTTATCTTTTTCTAGAGCATTAAATAGTTGGGCAACATTGAATTGCTCGCTTTCCGAGTTGAAGGTATCTAAAAAACTGCATTTCTTTTTTTTTATTGTTAAAACGTCTTTCAGAGGAGTACTATAGGTTTCTAAAATTTTACTGACGGTTTTCTTGTTGTTTTGTTGCTCTTCCATTGCGGTTCCATTGTTGAAAAGCTCTTTGATTGCCTCTTTAAGGTTTGCGAAATCTTTGTTGATAAAATCGCTCAACTCCCTAATCGCTTCTTTGGTTGGAACCAGTTTCAGGTGTCGGGCCTTGGATCCAGGAAATCGTAGGATTTCATCTACTTCTACCTCTTTAGTCGTCACCCAATCGTCATCGGATATTTTTAAATCCCTATTAGTAAATATATAGAACTGCTTTTTGTATTGATCTTTCTGAAAATTTTCAACAACTTTCAGATAGGATTGCAGGTATTTGTAAATACTGAAGTCTCCGTTGTGTTGATCTTTTAGTGCATTCAAATCGATATCGTTTACCTTGTCATCTCTGGCAAGGGCGTGCTTCACCTGGAGGAAGTGTATCACCTTACGCTTATCGTCAAAGATCACTACGTCATCATACTTGTCGGCTAGTGTCATTTCATATGCCAATCTGAAACTTTTTCTCTGCATCCGTAGAAAAAGCGCGACTGCAATTTGTTTTTGGTATACTTCACCGTGGTAGCCTGTTCTGCTTCTTCTTTCATATGTTCCGTGTTGTATTAGGTTCAGCATTTTGAATCACCTGGAGAATAGAAGAGAAATAACGCATTAGCGAATGTGACAAAGTTGCTCCAGTATGACGATGGTGACATTTTTTCACCTCAACAACAGTCGTGTAATGGAGCAGCCAAATGACTTCTCCGATTTGCAAGTTTGTCATGGGAAATGATTCACATTTTGGCTAAAATTCGGCCATTTTGAGCCTTGTTAAATTTTCAAAATGACATCTTTTAAATTTTTGAAAAAAATGTTACATGATCGAAATGACGTCTAAGACAAAGTTGTAATGAAAATTAATATTTGTATAGGAAAAATATACAAACATGTGGTTTCCATTAAAAACTAAAAAAAAAGCTAGTTCCCCACGAGAACATTCTAAAAAAATTATATCATGATTGTATCAACTTCGGTTATATATAACAACCGTTGATATAATCTTGCTTTAAGTGCTCTGTGGTGAAATGACGAATAAAAAATCATCATGGTATTTGATATAAAATTGTTACACAATTTGTTGGAAAAAAAAAATTAAAACAACATTTTAACTACGTTTGTTAGCATTAGTAGGGTTCGAATCCCTGTGGCAGCTATAAAGACGCTCTGTGTGTGAGGGGGTGCTGTGTTGGGGGGGGGGGGGGGGAGGGTGCTCTACGTAGATGATTTTTTAAAATATTTTAACAACAATCTAAAAATAGAAAACACTAAAAAAAATATGTTACCGAAAAACCGTGTTAAAAAGTTTAGTTCAAATCGTTTTTAGTTTTTACCCTAATGGGTTATTTTTTAACAAGGTGTGTTAAAAATATGATCTAACAATAGTTGTTATATTCTTGATAGCACGTAGAAGGTTTCTTGTTATATTTTTTGTTATTTAAACTACTAACGGTACATGTTTTATAACAGACCATGTTACGAATAATTTTATATCTCAGTAACACAGTGTGTATTATTTCTGATACTTCGGGAATTGCCTTTATTAATGAGATTTTAAGCTGGTTCAGCTCCCAAAAGTGTTAAAACCAAAATATCTCAAAATGATTTTGTCCGTTTTTTTTTTAATTAAAAAAACTCTTAGAAAGTTCACACTTTTGGAATGTTTACAAATATCCACACCTAAAAATTGGCGAAAATCGTAGAACAAGAATTTTTTATTTGAACGTTTTTTTTTTCATTTAATTTAGACTCAGAAAACAATGTTCAAGACATTTTCAATAATTTTTTTAGAGAAAATAAGCATAAATGCGTACCTACTAAAAGTTCAAAACATTTACCAAAAATTCATGATCTACATTATTTGTCAGTTTTCAAGTGTCCGGGCAAGGAAGTTTTGAGATTACATTTGCGTTAATTTTTTACTTAAAATAAATTATAAACATTTTTTGGGAACAGAAAGACATTATTTTCCTCTGCAACGTTGTTTCAGACATCATTTCGAGCAGGAACGCCATTTTGAAAATTTACAAGTCACAAAATGAATGAATTTTAGCAGATATGTGAATCACTGCCCAAAACAAACAATCAAGCAAAGTGTCACAAAAATCGAAGAAGGTCGACACAAAAATTTATGTTTTTACGCTATTTTGCCAGGAGCTTCTTAGTTCCTCACTCGATCTTCTCCGATTTTCGTGAAACTTTTTATAATTGATTGTTATGAATCTCGCAAAAATCTTGGCATAAAGGGTGTATTCGATTAAAATGGCACACACATATTTACTCACCAAAATTAAACCGATTATCAGATTTTTTTGAAATTTTCAGGGAACGAAAAACTACTAATGAGTTATGATTTACCAAATTTGTTTTATTCAATTTCGTCTCCCATCCCGAATGCGCGCCCCTTCCTTTTCACTCCACTCATCAAATTTTGTACAACCGATTCTCCCAGTATATTTGCTGTTTTTACCTAAATTTTCTTCAACTCCAGCTCTGTTTTGATAGTTTTGTGGCCAGAATTTTTCAATTGGGCGAAGTTTTGGTGAATTTGGTGGGTTCATATCTTTTGGGACAAAATTGACTCCGTTGGCTCGGTACCACTCCAACACGTTTCGAGCGTAGTGGCAGGCAGGATGCTAGATCAGGACAAAACATGGTTGTTCCTTTGTGCTTCCTTAAGGCACTCTTCCGTGTAAATTGATTGTTCCGGAAGTGTTCTTCTTTCGAACCTCCTCCGGAATATCGAATTTAGACTTGGCAACGAAATATTCTTGCCCAGGAAATTGACGGAAGTCGGCCATGACGTAAGTTTCATCATCCATCCATCATGCAACACGATTTGGTGAGGAACTGCGTGTAAAGTTAAATTGACATGTTTGAACAGTTTTTGAACTGTTGAACCACTATCCTGGCCATTTCACTGTCCATTGGGCCACTTTTAAGACCACTCCCTTCCTTCCTTCGGGCACTCAGATGCTCCTTGAAGGTTCTTATCACACTAGACACAGTTGTATTTGCAATTCCAAGCTTTTTAGTGATCCATCGGTGGAACGCCGCTGCATTTTGATTGTATGTGCACAAAATTTACTGTATGAATAATTATGAAACTTGACAGATGTAAACAATACACGATGAATAAGATTTACTCGGTTTGCCATTTTTATCGAATACACCCTTTATGCTATCTTTTTCAACAACTCATAACTCGGGAACGTCCTTTCCAATCGAAATGACGTCTGACATAATGTTGTTGCAAAAAATAATTGCTTTTCAGGAAAAATAAACACGATTCCAAATTTCAAGTGATCGAAAAAGTGTTAAAACCTAAATGAAAAAAATTAAAGGGTTGTGTCCTAGACACGACCGCAGTATGACGTAGAACCTATCTATCTATCTCTTTCTATGATGCATGATTTATGCATTTAGGTCAACATCCGACGTCCCTCCTTTTTACATATTTTGCAGAAAAAATACATCCGAAGTCCCTCCTTTTTTTAACATATTCTGCACAAAACATACTTTCTAAGCCCCGCAACTGACAGGATTTCCCGCCATTATATTATGAATGGAGGCGGGGCAGAACGTTTCTTTTGTCACTCTTTGCTCGACTGTTGAGCTGTTCAGTTCGTTTTCTTTTTCGCTCGAGTTCTCGCTTCGATTCGGTTTGTGCTGTCGCGTTGCGCCGTGGAAGCGTCGCCACCTTCGCGCGTTCTGGCAAGTTTACTGCAACTTGCCAACACGAAACAAATGGTGCGTAAACGTACCAATGATTCAGCAGCGGGCCCTTCAAAGAAGGTGGTAATCCAGCACAGCGCGTCGCAGGATGATGCCGGAAAACGGGTACTGCAAGCCAACCAGTTTGCGGTGCTCCCCGAAGAAAATGGCGATGGTAACGTCGTTCCCATCGCTGCAAGAGAGCGGATTCCCCCGCTTTTCACGCCGGAGAAGGATGTTGCCAAGCTGCGTGCCGAACTGGCAAAACACAAGCTGCTGCCTCGCTTCAAGCTTTGCAGCATCGGCACCAAAATCATGTGCTCCAGCCTGGAGGAGTACAATCAAACAGGATGTTTCCTAAAGGAAAACAACGTTGACTTCTTCACGCACGATCTGCCATCGAGCAAGCCACTGAAGCTGGTATTGCGTGGATTACCGTCGTTCGAGGCGGCTGTGGTTAAATCCGAGCTGGAGCGGCTTGGGCTCAAACCTGAGGCGGTGTTCCCAATAAACCGGCGTTCCAACCACAACACCAGCTTCCGTGACCAGTTGTTCCTGGTGCACTTCACCAAGGGATCCACCAGTCTAGCGGCTCTGAGATCCAAAATCTGGGACCTGTTTCAGGTCATGATCAGTTGGGAGCATTACAAATCCCAACATCGTGATGTTACGCAGTGTATGAACTGCCTCTCCTACGGCCATGGCACCAAAAACTGCCATATGAAGACTATCTGCGGCAAGTGTGCTGGAACTCACTTGACTGCGTCCTGTGAGCAAGATGATGACATCGAGCCAACGTGTGTCAACTGCGGTGGAAACCACCAAGCCTCCAATCGCGGATGTCCCAAGCGAGTGGAGTTCATCAATATCCGTCGGAAGTCTACGATCAATAATCAGCCCGGTCGCCTCCGTAATCATCGTTCGCCTCCTGCACGCACGGAAGTCCAGTACCCAGCTCTCCAGCCCCGTCAACATGTTCCGAACTTAGTCCCACTTCCGCTTAACAACCAACAAGTCAAGCATGTGAGTATTCCTAACAATCGAACAGTCCAGCATCGTCTCGCTGCTGCTGTTGCCCAGCCAATGCCAGGTCCCTCCACCGCCCCTGGTTTATCATACGCTGGTGTTGTCTCAGGTGAGCCGGTCGACGATTCTCCGTTCACCTCGGAGGAACTTGTGACGCTCGTGGCCGAGGTCATCATCATCTTGCGCACCTGCAACACTCGATCTGAACAGCTTCATGCTGCCCTGTCCCTTGTCACTAAGTATGGACCGTGAAGCCATCAAGATCGTAAATTGGAACGCTTGCTCCTTGAAGAGCAAAAACATCGAGTTTGTTGAGTTTCTCAATGAACGTAACATCGACATTGCCATCATAACTGAAACCCACCTGAAGCCTGAAACAAACGTCTACCTTCCCGATTTCCGGCTCGTGAGGCTAGATCGAACCAACTCTGGAGGAGGAGGAGTGGCTATTGCAATAAGGAGAAACATCTGCTGTCGACTGATGCCCAGCTTTCAGCTGAAGATCATCGAAGCCGTAGGGGTGGAAGTTTCTACTCCTATCGGCCCCATCACCATCGTCGCGGCTTACTGCCCCAAACAAGTCAACATCAGGGACGGATCGGCAGCAGATCTGCGACGAGATATTATCAAGCTAACACGACGACGGGAAAACTTTATCATCGCTGGTGACCTGAACGCCAAACATCAAGCTTGGGGCAACAATCGGCGCAATCAAAACGGCACCATCCTGAACAACGACCTGCAGGAAGCGCAGTACAACATCTTGAGTCCGGAAACTCCCACCCGGTTGAGTCGGTCCGGTGTTCACGCTACCATCGATATCTTCATCAGCAACATGGGCAACAACATCGCTCAACCTATCACCTATCAGGAACTCAGCTCGGACCACTACCCGGTGGTGACTGAGGTGGGATCCTCCGTAAATCGATTTGAAGCTTTCCGGCGCAACTATCATCGTGCTGACTGGGGTCAGTTCCATCATTGCGTCGACACCGCTGTAGACTACGATGTCCAACCGGAATCGTCCGAAGATGTTGACCGGTGTCTGCGCTCCATCGATCAAGCAATTTCCCGGGCCAGGGAGCTACATGTGCCAGTATCCAGACAGGTGAGTAATACTCTGAACCTTGACAGGCCTACTAAAGACCTCATTAGACTCCGCAACACGATCCGTAGGCAGTACCAGCGTACTGGGCTGCGTAATCTGAAGACCAATTGCAACCGTTTGAGCAAAATCATCCAAGCCAGGATGGTGGATCTCAGAAATATCGATTTTGCAAACAAGATTCGCTCTCTCCCAGATTGTGCTAAGCCATTCTGGAAAATGGCAAAGATTTTGAAAAATAAGCCGAGGCCCATTCCTCCCCTTTCCTCTCCTAACCAAAATTCGGACCCATCTTTACTAATAACCCCATTTGAAAAGGCCAATGCTCTTGGACAACACTTTGTAAATTCACATAACCTTGGCCACGCCATGGTGAGTCCCCACGAGCCTGCAGTATCACAGGCAATGGCTAGTGTCGCTGCCACCCCCGTAGTTGTCCCTGACGAAAGTAGAATATCGGCTGATGAGGTGATAGCAGCGATTAAATCAACAAAGAACATGAAGGCCGCTGGTGTCGATGGAGTGGTCAACCTCGAGCTGAAAAACTTGAGTGTTGACTTCTTCAAGCACCTTGCAGTGGTCTGCAACAAGTGTTTAATGCTTGGCTACTTCCCTGCATGCTGGAAGTTAGCCAAAGTTATTCCAATTCACAAACCTGGCAAAGACCCTACCAGTGCCAAAAGCTATCGCCCCATCAGCCTCTTGTCCTCCATCTCGAAGCTATTCGAAAAATTGATACTCAGCCGTCTGCTGGTGTTTTCAAATGATAATAACATCTTTCTCAAAGAGCAATTCGGGTTTAGGAAAGGCCACTCTACCATCCACCAACTCGCACGGGTTACTAACATCATCAAGCGGAACAAGTCCGTTTCCAATACATCTGCCATGGCATTGTTGGACGTCGAGAAGGCGTTCGACAATGTCTGGCATGATGGTCTAGTGTACAAGCTGCATCGATACAACTTTCCGAACTACCTCGTGAAGATCATCAAAAACTACTTGTCGGGCAGATCATTCCAGGTCTACTTGAACAATGTCCCCTCTGATACGTTCAACGTTGATGCAGGGGTCCCTCAGGGTAGCCTGCTTGGGCCTATACTATTCAACATTTTCACGTCAGACGTTCCTCCCCTGCCGGGTGGTGGTATCCTGTCTATGTTCGCAGATGACACCTCCATCATCAATAAGTGTCGAGTGATCCGTGCTCTGGCGAGTAAACTACAATCAGGCCTGGA
Source organism: Ochlerotatus camptorhynchus (assembly GCF_037179485.1). NCBI lineage: Eukaryota > Metazoa > Arthropoda > Insecta > Diptera > Culicidae > Ochlerotatus > Ochlerotatus camptorhynchus. The sequence goes on along the minus strand of NW_027040687.1, from coordinate 526,173 downwards.
TGTTTTGTCCGACTATTTTAAGAGCTGGAAGATTTGTATCAATGCAGCTAAAACACAAACCATTCTGTTCCCACACTCGAATTCACCTCGGCTTGTTCCACCTGCTAACAACAAGGTCCATCTTGATAGCACTCCCATTGAATGGTCGAGTGAAGTAGTCTACCTTGGTCTCACCCTCGATAGCAAATTGCTATTCCGATCCCATGTGGACAAGACATCCACCAAGTGTAACATCTTGATCAGGTCGCTCTATCCTCTGATAAACAGGAAGTGCACCCTGTCCCTCAAAAACAAGCTTGCTGTCCACAAGCAAATCATTCTGCCGGCTATTGAGTATGGTATGCCAATCTGGGAGAGTTGTGCAAAGTGCCACCACTTAAAGCTTCAGAGGATCCAAAACAAGATCCTCAGAATGATCCTTAACAGTCCACCGCGAACTCGTAATTCTGAGATTCACCACCTGGCCGGTCTTCAAACACTCGAGGAGCGAAAGACTTCCACGCTGGAAAGGTTCAGAGTCGCCTGTCTGCGATCAAACCACCAGATCATTCGTGATTTGGCAACCTAGTATAAGTAGTTAGGTGCTCAAGTAGGTAGGTTATCAAATTTTTAAATTCAAACCAAAACAATCCCACAAAGGGTATCCTGTAAATTAGCGCTAAACGCAATCATCACATTAGAATAACCAATTAACTAGAACAAAGATGAAGAGCCAAAGGCTAACCAATTGAAATGTTAAATCAAATGTTGAAACATAAAACCCAGAAAATAAACGTAAATTTTACTACTACTACGTTTCTTTTGTGCAGAATATGGAAAAAAGGATGGAGTTTGGATGTTAATATAATTTCATGTATAGTGGTACCAGATACGTTTTACAGTCAGTTGTGTGTAATTCACCAACATAATATCATCGAATATGTCTTTCAAGCCATTTTTTTTCTCAAATTTGAAAGTTTTGGTGCGGGAAGAAATTAAGGGAAAAACTTCTGTTTTTACTAATAATTGTGGTTTGTTTAAAATTTATTTCCCGGAAAAAATTGATCGTCAAAGTCCATATCTTTTTCGGGTTATTGTTGAGGGGGGGGAGAGAGGTTGTTGTGAAGGGGGGAGGGGGTTTACATACATTGCTTTTCCTCATTCCTCATTGTGTTTCATTCTTCATTGTGGTCACGCCATGATCCACTTTTAGCCACTGACTTGGTCCTGCTTGCTGCAGGACCTAGTGCCACGCCGTCCGAAGCGGTAATGAGCAGAGACAGGAGAGCAGCGTTGATTTATATCTTTAAGGTTCAAGCAGAATGATGTGCAACCAAGTGGTATTCGTTTATGATGACTGGGTTTGGGAAACAGGCTTATTTCTTGAAAACAGTGATAAAATTATCATTTGTACATTTTCAAAAGTTTAATAACAGAAAAATTGGAGAAATAGTTATTTCAGCTGGTTCGTAATATAATATCCTATCGATTGGCATATTTGGATTTAAATTTCATTTATAAATGACAAAGTTACAAGCGTTCAAAGCCTAACACTCCTTCACCACACATATTTTTTGATTTGCACCCCAGTATAGTCGACAAAGACGTAGTTCTACGTCAAAAGTAGAAGGGTATGTGCCTAGGGGCACGAACGGAAGCTTCACGTAGGACCGCTAGTGGACGGAATAAATGTGAAGAGCATTACGTTCTTTTAATTGATCAATTATCTATTATCTCCACTCTTTCCGTTTTTGAATTGTAGGCGTACCAAATTTGTAGTAATCTTTTTCAAAGAGAAAGTTGATTACGAGAATCAATCAAAATCACTTGCACCCCTGCTTCCAAGTTTGTGTGGTCGTTGGGGGCTTGTGGTTCTGAATATGGACAAACAAGCACAAGCCAACTCTTTACTGCTGTAAGCTTGATGGCCCTGAAAAGGGCCGTTTTATTGAAGAGGACATCCATGGCCACTTACGCTTGGCGTGTTTAGTGTAGGTGACAGCATCACGGACCTCATTTTCCAGGAACATCTTCAGCACACCTGGTAGATCAGACCAGAGATACGTTTGAAACCACCACGGCGAGCTAGACGACTGATGGCGGTTATCTCGAAGAACTTTGCGATGACGATTGCCACCTCTTTTGCCACGACCAGTCAATTGTCGCTTGGTGGGTTATAGAAGAGTGGACTAGCCACCACCTTTCTACTGCTGCTATTGCTGACCACGCCGTCCACAGTGAAATGAGCTGATATCAGACAGCAGCGCTGCTTTATATCTTTTCAGGTTAAAGCAGACAGATGTGCGACCAAGTGGTATAAAAGCTACAAAGACTCCTCCCATTATGAGTAGTTTGCCATCAAGTAGCGACACTGGCTCTTTTCTTTTTTCGCGTACACGGCGAATGAGAACGACCCAAATTTGAGTTTAGTTCACTCATAATCGCCAAAAGTGTAGGAACTCAGCAATGCTTCCCGTTGGAGCTCAGCCGAAGTTCATCATTGTTCCCGCCATCAAAGTCGTCCCGGTCCTGTGTTCGGAGGAGAGGAAGGGGTCTTCCAGCCTGCACTTCCAGGCAAGTATGCATGTTGTAGCGGTTTTTCGTTTCCTGACAAAGTTCCAAATTTCAGTATTTCACCCATCACACTAAATTTCATCACCCGACCGAATGTTGACTCCACTGGAACTGCTGATTTATGCAACCTAGCTGCAGCTGCTGTTCTTCGAAGTTGTTCCGATAATTCGACCGTTGTTCGTACAGAACCCGAGGTATCACATCAGAGACGCACCATGGAAAGGTTGATGGAAGCCCCCAATCTCTCCAACCCAGTCCCGCCTACCGCAGCCAGCGTACCTCATAATCGTCTCGGTCCTGCGGTTGGAAGTAGGGAGGGGGTCTTCCACCTTGCTTGTACAGGCAAGTACTCGATTCGACCTAGTATTTCATCGCGTAAAAAAGTTTCCCGTACACAGGAAATTGCACACCCTTTCATACATCAACCTTTGGAACCAGGACGCACTGAAAATAGCATTTTGGAAGCCCCTAGTCCCTCTAACACGGTCCTGCCAGTACCAGCCAGCGTTCTTCACAGTCGTCCTGGTCCTGTTGTTAGTAGGGGTTCGGGGGTCTTCCAGCCTGCTATGCCAGGCAAGTACAATGATAACTCTGAACATTCACCGCCTGACGCCATTCCGAATTTCAGCACTGTATCGGTACTCTCTAACACTCGACGTGCGGGTTGCACCACTGGATTCTCCGATGCAGCCCCACCTTCTGCTGCCTTTGATCATCGAAGCTGCCCTAATGCTGTTATCAGAAGTGAAATTAGGATGCCCAAAAGTTCCCTCTCAGGCGAGGTGTACACAGATTCTCAACGTGTTGCTAGTACTAACCAGGACGTCACTATTTACTATCAGAACGTAGGCGGGATGAACTCGAACGTTGAAGACTATCGTATATCCGTATCTGACCGATGCTATAATATTATTGCTCTCACAGAGACTTGGCTCGACTCCCGCACGATCTCCAATCAAGTATTTGGATCTGAATACGAGGTTTTCCGTTGTGATCGTAACCCCCGCAACAGCCGAAAATCAACGGGAGGTGGTGTCCTCTTGGCTGTCGGTTCTGAATTGAAAGCCAGAGCAATTGAAAATGATCTGTGGAACAGCGTAGAGCAGGTCTGGGCAGCTGTGGACCTAGCGGATCGCACGTTGTTTGTATGTGTGGTCTACATACCTCCAAACCGAGCTCGAGATATAGATTTCATCGACACCCATTGTCGTTCAATTCAAGCTGTCTTGGAAAGCGCAACTGCTATTGACGAGGTTATTGTCTTGGGAGACTACAATTTACCTGGTATCTCGTGGCAACCATCCCATAGCGGTTTTCTGTATCCGGATCCAGAACGATCAGTGTTCCATTGTGGAGCCACTATGCTTCTTGATAGCTACAGTACGTCTACGTTATCGCAAATCAATCATGTAGTCAACGAGAACAACCGCAGCTTGGACCTTTGTTTCGTCAGTTCTCAGGATGTCGCTCCATTCATCTCCTGTGCACCCGCTCCACTAGTGAAACCAACTCCACATCACCTTCCTTTGATTGTGACTGTGGAGAGCAAGTTACTTCACGATTTCGACGAAACGCCCGTTGCTGTTTCCTACGATTTTCGAAAAGCAGATTACCGCAGCATCTCAGACTTGCTCTCCAGCTTGGACTGGGAAAACATCCTCGATCATCACGATGTTGAGGTAGCCGCAAGAACGTTTTCACACATTTTGGCGTATACTATCGGCAGACATGTCCCGAAGATAAGTCACCAGAAAACAGCTCATCATCCATGGCAGACTAAGGAGCTCCGTAGACTGAAATCTACTAAAAGAGCTGCACTACGCAAATACACCAAGTACCGTACGTTCCAATTTAAATGCTATTAGGTATGTTCGACTAAACCATCAATTCAAACGGATCAGTCGCCAAAGCTATTCGCGATATCAGCAGGGAATTCAGCGCAGGATGAGATCACATCCGAAATCCTTTTGGAACCATGTAAACGAGCAGCGAAAGGAATCCGGTCTTCCATCGTCCATGGTGTTCAATAGCGAAGTGGGATCCACAAATCAGGAGATTTGCCGACTCTTCTCTCTCAAATTTGCCGATGTTTTCACTGACGAGAGCCTATCTGACGAATATGTTAACCTCGCAGCAAGCAACGTTCCAATGCACGGCGATACATTAAATGGCATCGACATCAACGATATGACTATTTTAAGAGCTGCTTCCAAGCTGAAATCTTCTTGCAACCCTGGACCCGATGGAATCCCGTCCGTTTTTCTCAAGTATCGAAGCTTTTTGAACTAGTCATAATGGAACCGCTACTTTCTCACTGCAAGCATGTTTTGAGTGATGATCAGCATGGCTTCATGTCAGGTCGTTCCACCACCACCAATCTGCTATGCCTCACATCTTATGTAACTGATAGCATGGTTGACCGAGCTCAAACGGATGTGATTTATACCGATCTGTCAGCAGCGTTCGATAAGCTAAACCATGCTATTGCTATTGCTAAACTAGACAGACTTGGGATCAATGGTAACCTATTACAATGGTTTCGATCGTATGTAACCGGTCGCCAACTGATGGTTGCCATAGGCGATTACCGATCTGATACTTATCCTGCTACATCGGGGATACCCCAGGGTAGCCACCTTGGACCTTTGATCTTCCTGCTCTACTTCAACGATGTGAATTATGTGCTTGACGGACCTCGACTATCGTATGCTGACGATCTAAAAATCTACCTTCGGATTCGTTCCATTGCCGACTGTCACTTTCTTCAACGCCAGCTTCATGCTTTTGCTGACTGGTGCACCTTGAACCGAATGGAAGTTAACCCGGCGAAATGCTCAGTAATCTCCTTTTCTCGGATAAAAGAACCAATCATTTTCAACTACAACCTATTGGGTTCAGCAATTGAACGAGTGAGCCACGTGAAGGATTTGGGAGTCATTTTGGATTCGCAACTCACATATAAGCAGCATATTTCCAGAACACTAGGCTTTATCTTTAGAATAACCAAAAACTTTACTGATATTTATTGCCTGAAGTCATTGTACTCCTCACTGGTCCGATCAGTCCTTGGATATTGCTCAGCAGTTTGGAATCCAAGCTACAACAATGGTGTTGAAAGAGTCGAATCAGTCCAGCACCGATTCTTACGCTTCGCCCTTCGGCGATTGCCTTGGAGAGATCCTTTCCGTTTGCCTAGCTATGAAAGTCGATGTCAGCTGATTGGTTTGGAAACTCTTTCGACCCGAAGAGACGCTGCAAGGGCTTTACTTGTCGCCGATACATTGCAAGGGAGAATCGATTGTCCTACTATCCTCGAAAAAATCGATTTGAATGTACGACCACGTGCACTAAGAAACAGTCTTATGCTGAAACTTCCCTTTCGTCGCACGAACTACGGAATGAATGGAGCAATAAACGGACTGCAGCGAGTTTTCAACAGAGTTGCCTCAGTGTTCGATTTTCACGTACCACGTCAGTTTCACCTCGATATTTTCGGGCACAGGTAACCGTGAATAGCAGTGTAATGTTTAAGTTTTAAGCACAGACAATCATGTTGTTTTTTGTATTACTTAACATCATTGGGGCTTATTGAAGCCTGTTGATGGAATCAATTAAATAAATGAGTAAAAATTTATCTCATGGTTTCCTGTGGAAAACCTAGAAAAATTGCCAGAAAATGAGAAAATTGACGAAAATTTTATTCAGTCTCGGAGTAGTACCAATAGACTGAGTGAATCCAATCTTTTTACCCTTCTTACAAAGAAGGGTATAGATATCACTTGAAAAACCGACTATCGATCCGAGGCCCGGAGGGCCGAGTGTCATATACCATTCGACTCAGCTCGACGAGATCGGAACATGTCTGTGTGTGTGTGTGTACGTGTGTATGTGTGTTTGTGTGTGTGTATGTAACGAAATGAATGCGCTCACGTTTCTCAGCAACCGCTCAACCGATTTGGACAAACTCGGCGCCAAATGATAGGTCTTGGGGTCCCATTAAACGGTTTTGGAATCGGTGAACTGGTTCCGGAGATATGGCCGGAATAAGATCAGGTGAATATGGGCCTTCACGCTGGATTTAACGGAAAACGTATCAAAACCATCATACGACACATCAAATTACTACAGAATTCAAAAATAAGATCAATGCAAGTCGTGTTAAGTGTTCCAGACCACATTGGACACACTTGGACATGTTCCGGGTACCCCGGGGAAGTTGCTTGAATATGAATTGAATTAAAACCCATTAAATCACATTAAAATACGATGATAAGGTGATTGGTAGCCTCACCAAATAGACTACACCCGGATATATTCCGGGTACCCCCAGGCAGTGGCGTAGCGTCACTGGATGACACCGGGGTGGGGGGCTTGGTCACTGATAATGACAATAAAATAAATAAACTTGAATAAGTAAGAAGGGTCTGATCACACCATAGGTGGATAAATTCGGGATTTTTTTCTCAAATTCGGGAATTTTTCCCTGGAAAATCCTGGGAAAACATGAGGCAAATTTACTCATCGCTGAGTTCCTGCACTTTATTTCTTATTTCTGAGATAACTAAACTCAAATTTGGGTCGTTCTCATTCGCCGTGATATCACCTTGAAAGATATCGGCGCCGGTGGTTAGCGTGATTACCTCTCACCCCAGCAGGCCTAGGTCCAATCTCAGTCGGCGCCACCGGCATGTTCTAAGGCATAACATCTCTGGGAGCTGCCTCCCTGCCGTCGGTAGCATTGGAGCTCAGTACGGAAAACAAATCTCGCGTCACTGTTCAATAGGTCCTATACATTGATCGATTCTCTTCATCGACACTCTCTTTGGTAAATAGCTCGGCTTCACAAATGTTTCCTGCCGTCTTCGTCGAATTACATGCTAGATTGTTGCTTCTTCCATCGAAAATATCCGGCCGTGGCGATTCAAAGTTGATCAATGTTGATCAAAATAATTTGTACCTCTGCTTCCAGTTTGATTACATGAGCATTTTGTGTGGTCATTGGTTCTGAATATGGACAAACAGGCAGATGAATTCTATTCCTACTCTTTACTGCAATAAGCTTGGTGGCCCTGAAAAGAGCCGTTTTGTTGAAAAAATTGCTGATGATTTACCTCCGAAACCAAACAGAGTGCGTCACTGTCACTTCAAAACGTAGATGACATCCATAGCCGCTTACGCTTGGCGTGTTTAGAGTAGGTGACAGCATGACGGTTCTCATTTTTCAGGAACACCTTCAGCACACCTCGTAAATCAAACCAGAGATACGTCAGACACCGCCACGGCGAGCTAGACAACGGATGGTGGTTATCTTGAAGAAATTGCGTTTGGTTCTGAATATGGCGATGAGTGTGCAAAATATTACGCAATTCCATCCTCCCTATTCGCACGCGCCCGAGGATTGGAGGCGAATGCCACTTCGACTTGTTTCGTCTACTTACTACTCTCTGACGACTGTGCTGGGGAAGCAGCATATGCATGTAGGTCATTGGTGGATTTGTTAGTTAATTCGACACTTTTGAACAATTCTGGACAATTACCAGTTTTTCAATAGTTTCTTGTTGAAAATCAACATTCGGAAGCATTTTTATCGATTTGTAGCCATATTGCTGATCGATTGGTGATAAAATTGTTGAAATTGGAGCAGGGGCAGCTGAGTTATTAACGTTCAAAATCTTTTTTAATTTGTTACATGTTCAATTTTCGGTTTTCACAAAGTGTACCCTCATATAGAAATCAAAGACGTAGTCCTACGTCAAAAGCTATTGGCAAAAGATGGTTTTCATAGGACCACTCTAATGACAAATTTAAATAATATGTGCTAGTACATTTGTTTCAATATTTGGAAATTTAGCGTCTTCAAAGAAGTTTTTGTGCTAAAAAATTTCCTTCTGTTGGTGTTTGCAGAAGTTGGGGTAGTCTTAAAATAAGAAGATTTTTAAAAACTATTTTTTTTTTGTTTTACAAAATAAAGACACGTGATGCTTGAAAAAGTTGTAGATGAGTTAATTTCAAGCAACTTTTTCTATCTCTTAACGTTCTAGTTTAAGAGAATGTTTTGGAGTTGACTTTGGGTGTTCTTGAAAAAAAAAAAAATAGTTAATTATAACTAACTTTTTTTATTTTAAATATCTCATGAAAGTCATCTTCCAGAGACTTTTAAAGCTCTTTTAGACGCACGTTTCATAGCAAAAATTGTAGCCTATAATTCTTCTAATAAAGAAGATTTACCTAATTATAGTAAAGAATATGAATAAATTCAAATTGATTTTATGCGAGTTTGAAAAATAAGATAACTCTAATTTATTCACATTATTATTAAAGTTGTTACAAATAACCGGGAAAATGTTTAACCTCTAACCGGGAAACCGGGAAGACCGCGATTTCCAAAAATTAAAATTCGGTGTCCACCCTGTTATCTACCTTTATATAATAATTGACATTGTTCAATTGGTTTTATTAACATGGAGAACAGCATTGTATTTGAAATATCCTTGCCTGATAAATAAAAATAAAAAAATGTCGAAGACGGTGGAAAAGAATCGCACAAAAAGACAAGTAAGTCTCACTTGTGCTGCGCAACTCCCTCACCAATGCACGGATTGGTGAACTCACGCACACACACACACACATACACACACACACACACACACACACACACACACACACACACACACACACACACACACACACACACACACACACACACACACACACACACACACACACACACACACACACACACACACACACACATACATACACATACCCACACACACACACACACACACACACACACACACACACACACACACACACACACACACACACACACACACACACACACACACACACACACACACACACACACACACACACACACACACACACACACACACACACACGCACACACACACACACACATATATATATACACACACACACAGGGCTACAAATGGTGAGTTGACAACCTAGCTCTGGTTCTCACAAGTTCCTACCTCACGCCTCCCCGTGGTGTAGCCTGGGCAATGTTGTCCTTCTGACAATAGCAAAGTGAGGGGGTGCGACGCGAACACTGGCGCGGTAACCATAACACGGCGATAGAGGAAATGCTTCGTCAACCCGCAGGAGTGCCAACCGGCACATTAGGATCGACGCCAGTAAGATCCTTATTACGGCATACTGGATACGGCATGGAACTATGGACACGACACGGCACAATGGATTGGATACCACGATACAGGGCTGACAGTCGTGCTATTCTGCTCCCTAAGTAAAGAAGGGTGACACCTTCTTGGAATGGCGAGTGGGCTAATAGTGCGGCTGCCCCCGTCCCGGTAAAACCTTGGCAGGCCTCCGGATACGTTCAAAACTCGTCACCAATTGGTGATTGGTGAGTAGTAGGCTCAGATGTAACATTCCTGACTTACGCCGATCTGGCTCTGAACACGGCCCCCATGAAGGACCGTGTCAACCCTAGCATGGCCTCCCTGCTTGCATAGATAACCATGGGATCACGATAGGAGACTACATACAACGAGTGGAGATAGCGGCCCGAAGGGGGGACCCATCAGAATGGATAAAATTGGAGAAAAAAATAAAAATGAAGAAAAAGAAAAAACCAAAAAAAATATGAAGAACGACGGCAATACGCCAGACAGTGAAAACGGAGGAGCAAACGTGTTCGCAAGGAGTGGGATATTGCAGAGATCACCAGTGTCGAACCTGGGGGTCACTGCGAGTTCCAGCAGCAGCAGTAAGTTTCAAGAAGAGCAGCCAGGCGTTGGGCTAAGCCAGATATTCACACCAATATCCAGTAGTAGCAAATCCCAAGAACTGCAGCTCGGGAGAACCAAAATGACGGAGGTCAGGAGGAAGATCGATGATCTCTATGTGTTCGTGAAGGATAAAAACAACGTACACAAAGAGATCAAGCAACTTGTGACCGGTATCAAATCCGGCATAACAGTGGCAGATCGGGAATGTCAAGAGTGGAGAAAAAGGGCCGAAAATGCCGAAAAGGCTCTGCTGGAGGCCAAGGAGAGCATAAGACTGGCTCAAGCACATGAGACTCCGAAGGGACCCACAAATCCACGTCCTGAAAAGAGAGATAGGGACACGCCAGGAGATGAGGAGGAGCCCAAAAAACGCAGGGACGACGAGGAAGGCATCAAGGAGATGGGAGAAAATGGTGCGTGGCGTAAAGTCGAGAACCAGAAGGAGAGGAAGAAAAAACAGAAGGAAGATGAAGTGAGGAAGAAGGAAGAGGAAGCGAGGAGGAAGGAAGAAGAAGCGAGGAAGAAGGAAGAGAAGAAGAAGGAAGACAGGAAGAATAAGGAGAAGCCTAGGCCTCGGAGGGAGAGAAGCAAGGGTGACGCTCTGGTTGTTGAGGCAAAGGACAAAACGTCCTACGCAGCACTCCTCCGGAAAGTGAGAGACGATCCGGAGTTGAAACAACTAGGCGAGAATGTGGTGAAAACCAGGCGAACCCAGAAAGGCGAGATGCTATTCGAGCTGAAAAGGGACCCTACGGTTAAGAGCTCAGCTTTTAAGGAGCTCGTCGAAAAATCTCTTGGCGAGACGGCGAACGTAAGAGCCTTATCCCAGGAGTCATTGGTCGAGTGCAGGGATCTGGACGAGATCACAACAGAAGACGAGTTGAAAAGAGCGCTGAAGGTGCAATGCAACCTGGGAGACGTACCGATGGTAATTCGGTTGAGGAAGGCGTATGGTGGCACGCAGACGGCGTCGATACGACTTCCTTCGGACGCAGCTGCCCAGGTGCCCAGAGCTGCTGAAGACTGGCCGAATCAAGGTTGGGTGGTCAGTGTGCCCGTTGAAAGCTATTCCTCGGGTATCTAAGAAAATGGAGAGATGCTACAAATGCATTGGTTTCGGTCACCAGGCAAGAAACTGCAAAGGCCCTGACAGATCTGATCTGTGCAGGAAATGCGGAGAGAAGGGGCAAGTTGCAAAAGACTGTACAAAGCAACCGAGGTGCATGCTCTGCAAAAAGGAGGACGGAAATGGCCATGTGACGGAAAGTTTCAGGTGCCCAGAGTTCAAGAAGGCGATGGTGGGCCAGCAATAATGAAGGTAACCCAAACAAATATGAATAATTGCAACACAGCACAGCAACTGTTGTGGCAGTCAACAACGGAAACAAAGTGCGACGTTGCAATCATTGCAGAGCTATATCGAGTCCCTCTCGATAATGGTAACTGGGTGGCGGATAGAGCAGGAATGGCGGCCATACAAGTCATGGGCAGGTATCCCATTCAACAAGTGGTGGCGGGCTCATACGAAGGTTTCGTGATCGCCAAAATCAATGGAATCTACACACTTAGATTTTTTGCCGAGATGGGCACCACCGAGCAGCTCGGCATTTTATTTTGCTGGATCTCAGTGAAAAACTTGCCGAGATTCAGCTAACAAACGGGAATTTTGCCGAGATCTCAGCTAACAAACATATTTTTTGCTGAATTTCCAGCAAAATAAAATGCCGAGCTGCTCGGTGGTGCCCATCTCGGCAAAAAAATCTAAGTGTGTATGTATGTAGTTGCTACGCACCACCGAGATGGACAATTGAGCAGCTCCACCAGATGCTAGATGGGCTCACCGGAGAGCTTTTTGGACGGAGACCAGTCTTCATCGCAGGAGATTTCAATGCTTGGGCAGTGGATTGGGGGAGCAGATGTACCAACGCAAGAGGGTATAGCCTGCTGGAAGCTCTGGCAAAGTTGAACGTCAGTCTGGCCAAGGTAGGAACCATCAGCACCTTCCGCAAAGATGGTAGGGAATCCATTATCGACGTCATTTTCGGCAGTACGTCGCTAATGGCAAATGTGAACTGGACAGTGTGCGAAGAGTACACCCATAGTGACCATCAGGCGATCCGGTACAGTATCGGCGAACGGACACCGGTGGAAATGCGGAGGACGAAAGTAAGCGAGCGGAAGTGGAAGACGAAGGCATTCAATAAGGATCTCTTCATCGAAGCTCTAAGGGTAGACAGCAGCGTCCCGGGCCTAAGCGCGAACGAGTTGACCGAATCATTAGCAAGGGCATGTGACACAACTATGCCGAGAAAACTGGAGCCAACGAACAGTCGGTGTCCAGCTTACTGGTGGAACGAGGAAATTAGCACCCTCCGTGCTACTTGTCTTCTAGCCAGAAGACGTGCTCATAGAGCAAGAACAGAAGCACACAGAGAGGAGTGCAGGGTGGTGTTCGGAGAGGCCAGGGCTGCACTGAAGCGAAAGATAAAGCTGAGCAAATAGTTTCAAGGAGCTGTTACCCCTGGGGTACCGCATACCGAGTCGCGATGGCGAAGATCAGAGGTCCAACGATGCCGGTTGAAATGTGTCCCAACAAGCTGAAAGTCATCGTGGAGAGACTTTTCCCACCGCATGACCCAACGAACTGGACACTAGACTGATGCAAATTTTGACATTTTCGCTCCACAGTGCTCAAACGGTTCCAAATCGGGTCCTGATTAGTCTCCCAAAATTTGAACTCATTTGAAAAGAAACTGACTTGGCACAAACCATTTGAAGTTTATATGGAAATTACTATGGGAAATCCAAACTTTTTGTTCATTGTCTTCTTACCTTTTTCCATATGGCACTGTTCAAAAATTCAAAAGCTATACTTATGGAAAATTTTCTCAGCTTCAACATAGCAGAATGTAGTTGTTGAGCCAAACGTCAAATAAAATAGTTATTAATTGTTTAAGAGCTTGATAATCTTATGGCATGATCAAGCATCTGTTTTGTGAGCAACACTGTATCTTGCAGTGTGACGTAGTAGCCATGATTTTTGTGCTCTATTCCAAGCGTCAGAAACACCAATGTTGCCTGCTGAACAGTTGATTGAGCATAATCGTAAGACATTAGTGGTTTGAATTGTTGATAACTTTTGATGCTAACATTATATTGAAAAGTGGTTCAGGACAAAGTTGTAGCTGAGAAAATTATTCTTCAAAGCAGAGCTATATGGTAAATTGTTAGATGGATATGAACAAAACATTTGGTTTTCCCATAGTAATTTCCATATAAACTTCAAATGGTTTGTGCGAAGTCAGTTTCTTTTCAAATGAGTTCAAATTTTGGGAGACTAATCAGGACCCAATTTGGAACCGTTTGAGCACTGTGGAGCGAAAATGTCAAAATTTGCATCAGTCTACTGGACACCTACACCATATGGCGAGGAAGATAAAGACAACGTTGAACAAGTCTCCAACGAGGAACTCATAGAAGCAGCGAAAGGGTTGAAGGCGAATAAAGCTCCCGGTCCGCATGGAATTCTCAACGTGGCGTTGAAGACGGCGATCCAGACGTTCCCGAACATGTTCAGGATCAGGATAGTGCTGCAGAAATATCTGGACGAGGGTCAGTTCCCTGATAGGTGGAAGGTACAAAAGCTTGTGCTTTTGGCGAAGCCCGGAAAACCGCCGGGGGATCCTGCATCGTATAGGCCAATATGCTTGCTGGATACTGTCGGAAAGCTCTTGGAGAGGATCATCCTGAACAGGCTGACGAAATGCACGGAGAGTGAACATGGATTGTCGGAGAGGCAGTTTGGATTCCGGAAAGGAAGATCGACGGTGGATGCAATTCAGACAGTGATTGACAGAGCCGAGAAAGCTTCCAAACAGAAGCGGAGAGGAAATCGATACTGCGCCGTGATTACGATTGATGTGAAGAATGCATTCATTAGCGCCAGCTGGGAGGCCATCGCCAAGGCGCTCCATAGAATGAGGGTTCCAGACTACCTCTGCAGGATTCTAAGTAGTTACTTCCAGAACCGGGTCCTGGTCTACGTGACAGACACGGGGCAGAAATCGCTAAGAATCACGGCGGGAGTTCCCCAAGGCCCCATTCTAGGTCCCACGCTGTGGAACGGAATGTACAATGGCGTGCTGACGCTCAAGCTGCCCAAAGGAGTTGAGATCGTTGGCTTTGCGGACGATGTTGTCTTGACGGTAACCGGTGAGACGCTGGAAGAAGTGGAAATGCTGGTGGCCGAGGCGATAGATACGATTGGTAACTGGATGCAAGGAGCGAAGCTGCAGATAGCCCACCACAAAACAGAAGTGATGTTGATCAGTAACTGCAAAGCAGTGCAGCGGGCAGAAATCACCGTTGGAGAGCGCACCATTGTTTCGAAGCGCATGCTAAAGTATCTGGGAGTGATGATCGACGACCGGCTAAACTTTAATAGCCACATCGAATATGCTTGCGAGAAGGCGGCGAAGCTCATCAACGCAATAGCCAGAATCATGCCGAACAATTCTGGTCCAAGCAGCAGCAAGAGGCGTCTTCTGGCTAGTGTGTCCTCATCGATACTAAGGTACGGAGGTCTAGCCTGGATTGAAGCGCTGAAAACGAAGCAGAACCAAAGGAAATTGAGCAGTACGGTCCGGCTCAGGCAGTATGCGTTATCGCCGGTATGATCCCAATTGGCATCACCTTGACGGAGGACTACGAGTGCTATATGACGAGAGAAACCAGAGGAGTACGAAAAATGGTGAGAACGGAGTCGATGGCTAAGTGGCAGCAGGAGTGGGATGCATCAGAGAACGGTAGGCTAATACTGACTCTTTCGACCTGGGTGAACAGGAAGCATGGAGAAGTCAACTTCCACTTGACGCAGTTCCTGTTTGGTCATGGATGCTTCAGGAAGTACCTACATCGGTTCGGACACACAACGTCACTCTTCTGTCTGGAGTGTGGGAATGTGGAAGAATCACCAGAGCACGTGGTCTTCGAATGTCCTGGATTTGATGATGTGCGAGAGGATATGCTCGCCCTTAGCACGGAGAATGTCGTCGACGAAATGTGTCGAGAGGAAGGCACCTTTAACGCCGTCAGCAGAGCAGTAACGTAGATCATGCAGCGAAACTGGCGAGAAGACCAACTAGAAAGTAGTAATGTGCTCACACAAGTGCGAAGTGTTAAGCCGAAGCCGGGAGAACTCTCCGTAAGAGTAGGCTGTATCCACCACCGGGGATAACCGAGTAGAACGTGACGCTGGGAGCTAAATGGCTCACAAATTGGAGAGACGATCAGCACACTGGAAGCGCCAATTAGCTGAGGTAAAGTGAGGTGCGTAATGCACGGCCCCCTCGGAAGTAACCCAGACAACCAGAAGTCGTATAGCAATGTACAGACGGTATCGTAAATAGTTACAGTTTTTGTCACCATCGCATAAAAGTATGGCATACATCGCATTATGTTTAAGTTAAATCGTATAGAATGCAAATTTCCGACTTTTATGCGATGAATCATTTTTCCATCGTACTGTACCACAAATTAAATCGGATTACATCGTAAGACTTTTCAAATTGAATTTGTTATGACAGACTGAATCGTATATGATGCCAAATCAACTCGTTTAATTATAAATTAAGATTTGCACGTATATGGCCTCCAATTTTGTAGGTATAAGCCCCCTTTTTGCATTCTATACGATTTGATTGTTTGTATATATGTTTGTATATCACAGAAACAACTTTGAATATACGTGCATTCTGGTTGTCTGGGAATACGACAAGTGGTTCCGGGGGAAAAGGGCAAGGCGTCCGAGGAGGTTTTAGTGCGGTAAGAATCCCACATACCGTGTCACCGCGACTGTGCGCCCAGTCGTCAAGCGGTGATACGATGGCCTTTTTGAAAGTTTCCTCCTTGCAAAAAAAAAACACACACACACACACACACACACACACACACACACACCTATTCATGGCACTCCAAGTAGGTTAAATGGTCATCAATCAACTGCGTCGTCCAAAAATGGGTAGAAAATGTATCGAACTAAGTCGTCGCACCCACGCACTCACCTCAAGGTACTTTCCGCCAAGTCACGAAGGTAATCCGTAAGCAATGGTTAAGGGATAAACGTCTGACCGATCACTTCCTTTTGCAGTGGTTTATGGAGCACTGTGGTACTCTGAAATAAAAAAAGGAAACTTATCGTTAGTATACATCCTGCATTCACCTTCATTTCTTTCCCTAAGCAGTCAATCAAATTGAAGAATTATTAGTAAACGCACAACGCACCGGTCGTCCGGAGAAGGAAGAAAATCCTATTGCACACTCACGTTTTACTTTTTTTTCTGAATGGTTAGAATCAAGCCACGACCGTACCCAGGTGGCTACCGTCAAGCTTCCGGCAGTTGATGCCAGGAAGGCGGCAGCCACAGGGAGGGTACGAGTGGGCTGGTCGGTTTGCCCGGTGAGCATCCCCCGACCGGTTATGGCTTGTTTTAGGTGCTTCGGTCAGGGCCATGTGGCCCGTGACTGTAAGAACACCGACAGGAGCAAGCTATGCAGATGGTGCGGCTCGGAGGGCCATAAGGCGCGAGGTTGCCAAAATCCGGCGAGGTGCACTATATGCGCGGAGAAGGGGAAATCCCCTACCAACCACATGGCAGGTGGCCCACGCTGCCCGGGGGCCAAGAGCAATGCTAAGCCATGTTCGAGATAGCGCAGTTGAACCTGAACCACTGCTCGGCTGCCCAGCAACTGCTATGGCAATCGGCAACGGAATGGGGAACGGATGTCGCAATCATCTCCGACCCGTACCGCGTCCCAACCGGCAACGGGAATTGGGTCACGGACGCGTCGGGGATGGCGGCGATATGCACGATGGGGAGCTTCCCCATTCAGGAGGTAGTCGTGTCCAACTCGAGCGAGGGATTCGTGATCGCCAGGGTCAATGGAGTATACTTATGTAGCTGTTATGCTCCGCCCACTATCGAGCAGTTCTCGCAGATGGTGGACAGACTCACTGCGGTACTTGTCGGCCTAAGACCGGTGGTCATTGCGGGCGACTTTAACGCATGGGCGGTGGAGTTGGGGAAGCCACCACACCAACAAGAGAGGATGCATCCTACTGGAGGCAATGGCCAAACTGGACGTTGTACTTGCCAACACCGGTTCGGTCAATACCTACAGAAGGAATGGTGCAGAATCCGTACAATATGGGTATTTTCGGAAAGGGGATGACGTGTAGAGGTCGGAAATCGATGCCAGACGCAGTTTTGAATTCCAAGATGGCGGTCATCGGTTCAAGAAAAACTGTCAAATACCCTACTATATGAGTATTTTCGAAAAGGGAACGACGTGTAGAGGCTGGAAATCGATGTCATTTGATCGTTGGTAAAAAAGAAAATTGAAAGAGTTCAGTATTGCCTTAACCAAGTGTTTAACTGCGATGAAACAAAACTGTTTTACAAAAAAAGCTTCAAAGACCTTATATCTCAGAGCATCTGAAAACAATGCCGGTACCGAAAGGGGACAAACAAGGGTTCTCAATCATGTTTTTCTCTAAAGCGAAATTTACAGGAAGTAAATCTCCTTGGGCTACAAAATGGTGAGTTGACAACCTGGAAGGAGCGGAATACCTAGCCCTGGTCCTCACAAGTTCCAACGGTGCGGCTCAAAACGGCGTCTGTTCTCCATGTTAGGAGCGGCTGATCACCGTCCTAGTGCCAGCGTGGGACTCTAAACAGAGCTGTGCACGATGGTCCCCCGGCGAGACAGGGGGTTGGGGCAGGCCCAACAAGCCACATTGAAAAAAAAAAAAAACAAAGTTGCAAATACCGAAGAAAGAAATACGGATTGGAACAATCAGCACAGACCTACGCGACGAAATAAGGACTACGATTGGAAACTCGGAACATGGAACTGCAAATCGCTCGGCTTCCCGGGTTGCGATAGATTAATCTATGACGAACTTCAACCACGCAACTTCGAAGTCGTAGCACTGAAGGAACTTTGCTGGACGGGACAAAAGGTATGGAAAAGCGGGCATCGAGCGGCTACTTTCTACCAGAGCTGTGGCACCACCAACGAGCTGGGAACCGGCTTTGTAGTGCTGGGTAAGATGCGCCAACGCGTGATTGATTGGCAGCCGATCAACGCGAGGATGTGCAAGTTGAGGATGAAGGGCCGTTTCTTCAACTACAGCATCATCAACGTGCACTGCCCACACGAAGAAAGACTCGACGACGAGAAAGAAGCATCTATGCGCGGCTGGAGCAGGTGTACGACGGCTGTTCGTAACGGGACGTCAAAATCGTTATAGGCGACGTGAACGCTCATGTAGGACGGGAGGCAATGTATAGACCGACAATCGGGCCAAACAGCCTGCATGCCGTATCGAACGACAACGGCCAACGATGCGTGAACTTTGCAGCCTCCCGGGGTATGGTAGTTCGAAGTACCTTTTTCCTCCGCAAGGATATCCACAAAGCCACCTGGAGATTACCTGACCAACACACAGAAAACCAAATCGATCACGTTCTAATCGACGGGAAATTCTTCTCCGACATTATCAGCGTCCGCACTTACCGCAGTGTGAACATAGATTCGGACCACTACCTAGTTGCAGTATGCATGCGCTCAAAACTCTCGACGGTTCATAACACCCGTCGAAGTCGATCGCCGCGACCCAACATTGAGCAACTACGGGACGCCGGAGTTGCCCAGGACTACGCGCAGCAGCTGGAAGTTGCACTACCCACGGAAGAGCAGCTTGGTGCAATCCCAGACCGAAGAAATTACTAATTTGACGGCAAATGCAAACTGTCAGTAGAGGAGAAGCATGCAGCACGGACGAGAAAGTTGTAACACCGCCCTAGATTGAATGCGGAGCGATACAGACAAGCGCGGAACGGACAAAACTCGGTTTTCCGAAGGAAGAAGCGTCAGGAGGAAGACCGAGATCGCGAGGCGATGGAAAATCGCGTAAACGACACACGGAAGTTCTACGAGAAGCTAAATAGTTCGCGCAAAGACTACGTGCCGCAAGCCGATATGTGCAAGGACTTGGACGGTAACCTTCTCACGAACGAGTGTGAGGTGATTGAGAGGTGGAAGCAGTACTATGACGAGCACCTCAACGGTGAAGCAGCAGAAAACGAAGGTGGCACGGCAACAGACCTTGGAGCGAGCGCAGAAGACGACAGGCTACCGGCCCCTGATCTTCAAGAAGTTGAGGAGGAGATCGGTCAACTGAAGAACAACAAAGCAACTGGTGTAGATCAACTACCAAGTAAGCTATTAAAATACGGTGTTGAAGCACTGGCTAGAGCGCTGCACTGGGTAATTGCCAAGATTTGGGAGGAGGAGATATTACCGGAGGAGTGGATGCAAGGTGTCGTATGCCCAATCTACAAAAAGGGCGACAAGTTGGATTGCTGCAACTACCGCGCGATCACACTGCTAAGCGCCGCCTACAAGGTACTCTCCCGAATTCTATGCCGCCGTCTGTCACCATATGCAAGAGAGTTCGTGGGGCAATACCAGGCGGGATTCATGGGTGCCCGCGCTACCACGGACCAAATTTTCGCGATTCGGCAGATTCTGCAGAAATGCCGCGAATACAACGTGCTCACACATCATTTGTTCATCGATTTCAAATCCGCATACGACACAATCGATCGAGATCAGCTATGGCAGATTATGCACGAGTACGAATTTCCGGATAAACTGACGCGATTGGTCAAGGCGACGATGGATCGTGTGATGTGCGTTGTTCGAGTATCGGGGACACTCTCGAGTCCCTTTGCATCTCGAAGGGGGTTACGGCAGGGTGATGGACTTTCGTGTCTGCTGTTCAACATTGCGTTAGAAGGTGTGATCAGAAGAGCTGGGATAGACACGAGTGGCACGATATTCAGGAAGTCCATCCAGCTCCTTGGCTTCGCCGATGACATTGACATTATGGCACGGAACTTTGAGATGATGACGGAAACGTACATCAGACTGAAGGCTGAAGCTAGACGGATTGGACTTGCCATCAACGCATCGAAGACAAAATACATGAAAGGAAGAGGTTCTAGGGAAGGCAATGTTAGCCTCCCACCCCGAGTTCAGATTGACGGTGACGAAATCGAGGTGGTCGATGAGTTCGTGTATTTGGGCTCACTGGGGACCGCCGAAAATGATACCAGCAGAGAAATTCAAAGACGCATTATGGCAGGGAATCGTGCCTACTTTGGACTCCGGAGGACGCTCCGGTCGAATAAAATTCGCCGCCGCACGAAGTTGACTGTCTACAAGACGCTGATTAGACCGGTGGTCCTTTACGGCCACGAGACCTGGACTATGCTCGTGGAGGACCAACGCGCCCTTGGTGTTTTCGAACGGAAGGTGTTGCTTACCATCTACGGTGGAGTGCAGATGGATGACGGAACGTGGAGGAGGCAAATGAACCACGAATTGCACCAGCTGTGGGAGAACCATCCATCGTCCACATTGCAAAAATTGGGCGACTACGGTGGGATGGGCACGTCGTAAGAATGCCGCACGAAGACCCAGTGAAAATGGTTCTAGAAAGCGACCCAACAGGAACAAGAAGAAGAGGTGCGCAGCGGGCAAGGTGGATCGACCAATTAGAAGGTGACCTGCGGACCCTTCGCAGACTACGAGGCTGGCGAACTGTGGCCATGGATCTAGTAGAGTGGAGACGACTTTTTCGGACAGCAGAGGACAACAAGGCCTTAACCGGATTGGTAAGGTAAGGTAAGTAAATCTCCTTGGCCATTATCTTGACAACATAAAAGGTTGGATGACCCGAGAATTATTTGAGGACTGGATAAACGATTGCTTCTCATCACAGTTGGAGGAGTTTTGCGCAGCCAAGAACATAAGCTTCAAGGCTTTGTTGCTCCTTGATAACGCTCCGTTGCATCCGCCCACCATAAGCAATCGCAACATAATGCTTCTATACATGCCACCAAAGATCACGTCTTTGATTCAACCCCTTGATCAAGGCATCATCACAAATCTCAAGCTGAAGTATGTCAAGGGAAGCTACAGTTTTATCCTGGAAACAGCCGAGAATGAAGGCCTTTCGCTAGCGGATAAACGAAAGTAGTTCAGCATCAAGAATTGTTTCGACTACTTGGATGTGGTTCTAAAGGACATAAAACAAAGCACGTAATTCAACAAATTCAAGAGATAAACAAAATTCATCTTCCTAGTGGATTATTGGGGTGTACACTGTCCACGGGCCTCCCTTAGCTCAGTCGGTAAAGGCGCAGCTACAAAGCAAGACCATGCTGGAGGTGGCTGGGTTAAATTCCCGGTTCGGTCTAGGAATTTTTCGGGTTGGAAAATGTCTCGACTTCCCTGGGCATAGAAGTAAGATTGGACTTGCCCCACAATTATACCGATGCGAAAATGGTGCAGGCATCGAAAGCTCTCAATTAATAACTGTGGAAGTGCATCTAGAACCTTAAGTTGAGAGAACGCAATAAGCTAATATGCCATACGCAATAAGCTTGAAATGCGAAGAAGAAGAAGAAGACGGTCCACGTTAACTGGGCTGAACTGATACGAGGCTGTCCATAGTCCCTTCGAAAGCCAATTGCCACCATTTTGGATCCCAAAATGGTGCCGGACCTCGATTTTGGGCCTATACACGTCGTCCCCATTAATAGTTTACGTTAAAGCAAAGGCCGCCATCTTCAATTTCCATATCCAAAATAAATACCCATATTTTGTAATTTGACAGTTTTTATTGAACCTATGCCCGCCAGCTTTGATTTCAAAATGGCAACTTGAATTGATATCCACGTCATCCCCTCTCCGAAATACCCATTTTGTAGGGTATTTGACAGTTTTTCTTGAATCGATGAACGGAATCGAATAACAGCCTCTTTACAAGTCTTTCCTATTCCGTTGCGTGTCCTCACATTGCACAGCAACATCTTACATGGATAAGCTTTCCAGACATAACATTTTAAGGAACTGCATGTGCACACTAGCGCTGCGTAGTGAGAGAGTTCTTAAATAATATGACCACCATCCGAAAGGACTTGGTCACCTGAACAACTTTGCTGAAGACAGCAACGTTCTATATGGCCAGGATCGCAGAATATTCTGTGTTGGACCTAAGATCTATATATTATAGCACCTGTCATAAGTAACATAAAAGTGAAGCGCCTCTAGCGGCGTAGTTCCTAATTAAACCTGAATCCAATGACACAGGCTTGTTAGTCTATCTCAGTAAAACCACTTTGTCGAAGACTGTATAGCTCTATATATTGAAACAAATGAGATGATCCACCACAGCCCCTATTAGTGAAAATCCCATAAGCTGTGGGTATCCTTATTCGCGGATAGCCCGGCAATAAGGATTCCTGACTATATTTCTACCATAGTTTGCGGTAGTAGGTTAGAGAACTACTTCGGCCCAATCGCCCATTTTGGGCCTATCGAGTAGAAAACTTCAAATAAATCCATGATTTCAGAGTTAACAAGTCAATTATGCGTTTGGTACGATACTTTAGTTAATAAGCTACGAAACGAAGTCAATGAGAACGCATGATATGAAAGTTTGAACCCATTGTTCCCAAAAAAAAAACAAAAGAAGCGCTCCGACCGATTCCATTTTTATCTTCATCCGATAGGCCCAAGTGAATTCATTGGCGTTGCAAAGCGTTAGGCCGAGTTTAGAATCCATATGCCGAGTTTGGCGTCAAGAAGCAGTGTTAAACTTATGACAATATCTCAACGATTGGTTTGTACTGGTACGGTAAATAAATTTGGAAGCCATCAGTAATAATAACATTCCGTTTGGTGCTCAACTGCGTTAGATTAAGAAAGACAAAATGCGGGTTGTGCTTAATAGGCCAGAAATGGGGTAGTTAGCCCTACACAATGCCTCGCAAAAATAATTACAGTGAAAATTCACTTCCACGTACTGTTTCAACTTACCCCGGTGTAACTCAGCTATGATGCTCACTATCAAAACATTGAACAGGTGGAGAACCTGTATACGAGCTTTTGCTCTGACTTTGAAATTCAATAACTGAATCGCCTAATTTTCAATGAATGTTGTACTAACCACCTACTTATTGGAAACCAAACGTTTGATTTGAGAAAAGTCACAGTACTCTATTTTGCATCATTCTATGAACACGCTGTAAAGTACATAATGATGATGCGTGGTTTTTTTTTTATTTTATTTTTTTAACTCTTTATTTGTTCCAAATTCAAAATAAATTACATTTCATTTTAACCTAGGTGCTGCAGTTACTGCAGTAACGTACCAGCCTTAATTGTTATGATATATATCTAAGTGTTTTTACATTGTTCATGTCTTGGCAATTAAGTATTTTAAACAGGTTTTTTAGCCAGCATGTCAGTATAACAATTGATATCTTAAAACTAAAAACTAAAACTAAATCTTATCTTAGTATAAAGGGAATTAATCGTTGCAATTGAGGATTGCAACAATTTTTGCCTGAAATTATTCATTATTTTGTTGGACATTTGTTCTAAAGTCTCAACATTCGAAATTCTATGTACTTCGGTTGTACTGTACCAGGGAGGCAACTTCAAAATCATTTTCAGAACTTTGTTCTGAATCCTTTGAAGTGCTTTTTTCCTGGTAGTGCAACAACAAGACCATATTGGCACAGCGTAAAGCATGGCCGGTCTAAAAACTTGTTTAAATATTAGAATTTTATTCGTCAGGCAAAATTTGGATTTCCTGTTTATAAGAGGATACAAACATTTAATAAATTCGTTACATTTTGCTTTTTTTATTGTCTCACAATTTTTCGCACGTTTTAAGTGAAATCGCTTTACAAATTCGCGAGTGACTGATAAACGGTGCGACTAAGTGGTGTACTATTTAGAAAGACTGCAATAAGGTAGGGTAGTGTGTATCATTTGATGTTAATCATCATTAATTAGTGCTAACAAAAGTACTCAGCAAGAGTACTTCCAACGAAAACAAAGAACAAGCGGACCAGATGGCATACCATATCTGGAAATAAAGCCCGCCTTGCATGCAAGCTCCCTCTTTTACTTGTCTCTGCTATAACGAGAAGCTGTGTGAGACTGTGTTCACTATTTATTGTATATACATTGATATGGGTACAGAATTGTAGAAATGTTCTTGCGACGCAAATGGTTTATTCTTGAGTCGTATACAAGAGTATAATAAGGAAATAAAAGTGTGCGGGAAATACCTAAAGAGGAATAAATTCCTGTGAAATGGTGTTAAACATTGCTTTGGAATCCTTCACTCATACGCAAATTGAATTGATTTACTGTTGATAAACAAGCCACTGCTCGTTGTTATGATTATGGTAAAGTGGGATGGTATGCAGTAGCGGAAAAAAAAGAGTTAAAGTTTAAGATTATTTAAGGCAATCCAGGTATAATTGCCGAATAAGTAGTTTAGTATTCAGCCTAACGTTAGATATCGAATCTACTATTTTTCCTTCTCACCATTGATAATTAATTCTTCGCTTTGATAATGTCATCATCATTACTGTAGATCTCTTAATAAATATCCTAATGAAAGAAGCAACTATGATTTCTTTGATCCAAAACTAAAGGGAATCGAAACATGTTTTTCTCCCTGTTATTACAGAGCAAGAGTGCGTATCGAGATGGAGGTTGATAGAGAAATCAACGATGTAGAGGATCAGTTGCGAAATAATTCGCTGGAGGAAATAGAGTCATGTTCCTCGTCAATCCTCGATTCACCCAGGCGTGATGATGTCGACGATGTTTACGATGATGACGACGATTATGAGGACGGTATTAACGTTACTCTATTGTCGGTATCTGCTGCTGCTAAGTCCCACGAGGAAATTTATGGAAGTAAGAAGATGCGAAAGGAGTTCAATGCTCCTACGGCAGTTGCTGCTGCTATTGATGCTAATGCTGCTACTGCTGCTAATACTGTTACTGCTGACAATTCTGCTCAGCTCAATTCCAAGGGCCCTGGAACACCCACGGAGGTTGTGACCCTATCCGATAAAAAGCCCAAGCAACACGGCTTGTCATAAAGAAGTTGAAAATACTTTGTAATGACTAACGCAAAGAATCACTAATACTTTAATATACATCATTTAATACATTTAATACAACCTAAAAAGCGCAAGACGCGGAGCTTATACAACTAAAAACTGGTCTTATAACATGTTTTGGAAACATCATAAAAACCAGCGACAAACATTTTCTTAGAATTTTGATATCTTTTTCCAATATTTTTAGAAAAATCAAAACGTAATTATTTTTTTCGGAGCGGTGAGCTTCCCCTTAAGCGCTGGAATAGGTTTTTGAGGTTTTTTCAAAATTTTTGTGAGTTTCCAAAAGGGTTTGGAGCTCGGGTCTAATTTAGAAATATTATTTTCAAAAGTTTTGTTCCTCAGGGCAGAGAATTGCTTTTTAATTTGTTTTTGCAAATCCCGCCAGATAACCTTCATGGCAGGATCGCGTGTTCTTTGATATTGTCTCCTACGGACATTTTTAAGACGGATCAAGAGCTGAAGATCGTCGTCTATTATAATTGAATCGAATTTAACCTCGCATTTTGGTACTGAGGCAGCTCTTACTTCAACTATAGGAGCATAATTAATTTCATCTTTGGTTTGCAAAGGAATGTTTGGATCGAAGTTATATTCCATAAATGTTCGATATTGCTCCCAATCAGCCCTATGGTAATTGAAAGTAAAGCTGTTGGGATTAGAAATTATTTCTTGGGATTTTTCAAAAGTTACTGGAAGGTGATCAGAACCGAAGTCAGCATGGGTAACCAGTTGGCTACAAAGTTGACATGAATCAGTTAAGACCAAATCAATAGTGGAGGGATTTCTTGCAGAAGAAAAGCATGTTGGGCTGTTTGGATATTGAATAGTGTAATAACCTGCAGAACAATCATCAAACAGAATATTACCATTGGAATTGCTTTGAGCATTATTCCATGAGCGGTGTTTTGCATTAAAATCACCAATAATGAAGAATTTAGACCTATGACGGGTAAGTTTCTGGAGGTCACCCTTGAGAAAATTCTTTTTCTGGCCTACGCATTGGAATGGCAAATAGGCAGCTATAAACATAAGTTGTCCAAATTTTGTTTCAACAGAAACTCCCAAAGTTTCAAAAACTTTGGTTTCAAATGCAGAGAGAATTTTATGTTTGATTCGTCTATGAACAATGATGGCAACGCCACCACAGGGTCCATCAAGACGATCATTTCTATAAATCAAGTAATTTGCGTCCTTCTTAACATTATGGTCAGGTTTAAGGAACGTTTCAGTTATAACGGCAATATGCACGTTATGAACTCTCAAAAAGTTAAATAGCTCGTCTTCATTATCTTTAAGAGATCGAGCATTCCAATTTACAATATTTAATGCTTTAAAATCCATTACTGAATTTAAAGTCATGACAATATTATTTGCAAATTTTACTCCAGTTTGAATAGCATCAAACATGGAGTTAGATTTAAGCATATCAGAAATCATGTCAATTAATGATTTCGGTAAAAATTCCATTTTAGGGGCAGTAATGCTTCCTAAGTCAAAATTGTCAAAATTTCCGTTAGAACGGTGGTTAGTATTTTGATTTCTACCCGCTGCAATAGCAGCATAGGTAGCTCCATTAGCTCGCTGAACATTGTTAGCAGCGAGGGGAGTAGGTACAGATGAAACATTTGAAGCAGGGGTGATATTTGTACCTACGGGTACGAATGTAGAATTTGTTCCTCGCTGACCGTTGTTAACAGCAGAGGAATTTGTACCTGGTCGGAAACGTGGAGCGTTTCTTACCTGTCGGTTAGAACGAGATTGTAGGATCGCTTTGCGAGTCTTTCATTCCCAAAAATTGGATTTGTGGTTTTCACCACAATTTGAACATTTAAATTTCTTAGGATCTTTCTTCACAGGACAGTCGTCCTTTGCGTGAGAGGAATCACCACAATTCATGCATTTAGCTGGCATGTAGCAATTTTTAGTTCCGTGACCCCATCCCTGGCACTTACGGCACTGAGTGAGGTTTTGGAAATTTCCTCCAGTCTTCCTGAAGTGTTCCCACTTCACTCGGACATGGAGCATAAGGCTAGCTTTTTCTAAGGCCTTAAGGTTGTTTAGTTCACTAGACTTGAAGTGAACTAAATAAAAATCATTAGAAATCCCGTTGCACGAATCGCCAGGACGGGATTTCATTTTCATTTTGATTACTTGGAGTGGCACAACTCCAAGTAATTTTGCCAGTTCATCTTTGATCTGATCCAGGGATTCACCACTGGGCAGTCCTTTCATGACAACCTTGAACACACGGTCAGTTTTGGTATCGTAAGTAAAAAATTTGTGCTTCTTCTCAGTAAGATACTTGAGAAGACATTTAAATCCGTCCAAGGTTTCAGCCAATACACGGCATTCACCCCGACGTCCAATTTGTAGAGAAAACTTAACTTTCACGAAGTTCAAAAGTTCCATGCGAAGAGCATGGAAATCGGAAGCGGTTATCACAATAGGGGGAATCTTTTCCTTCTTGGCATTAAGCCGGGAAAGTTTACTAGAATTTTTCTTGGATGATGGATCATTCTCATCCGTGAGCAAATCAAATTGATTACTCAAATTAATTTCTTCAGAAGGGGGGTCAAGAGTTTGCTTATTTCTTTTGCGTTTAGGCGCCATGGCGGCAGTAAGTTTTTATCCAAATCGACTTCCAAGCAGATTACTATAAGAATCTGAAGGATCGAAGAGGAATTTTCCAAATCGATATCCAAGAAGGATTACCTCGGGTAGGGTCCAAACAAGGATCGAAGAGGAATAAAGTTGAACAAGGTAGAAATTTTACAGGTTGAGCACTGAAAAGTGCTGTTTAAATTTGTTGTAGCTTTAGGTAGTTGTAACACTTCCTTCAACAAAAAGCAAATAGATCCGCACGGCAAGAGAGCACGATGCGGACTCTGATGATGATTCGTGGTAATTTTATGTTAGGGTTGTCCTCCATATTGGAGAACAAAGAGGTGCTTAAATCCCGTATGATCGTTATACCCCTTCCTCCCCTACTTCGGTGACATATGAACCAACATTTTGTTCAATATTGAAAGTACCGTCTTCTGATAAGGAAAAAAAAAACTGCCTGTTGCGTTGTCATAAAATGCAAACTTCACTCTATTCTCTGCTTCAGAGGCCTAATTTATTGGCATCTGTTTTATCCCACAACGGCTTGTTTAGGACCCATTTTCACAATTTATTAAATTCCAGGAAAAATACTTGAACCAACATTGAACCATTACCAAAACATTGAAATACTTGAAAAATTTATGATAAAGTATAATAGTCACATTTGTTTGACATATTTAAATTTTGCGTAGTTCTACGTCGTACTGCGATCGTTTCTAGGACACAACCCTTTATTATTTTTTTGTTTAAGCTACGTACGATAACAAACACTGTTTAGTCTCATTTTATTCGATTTCATACCTTACGTTATATTTCGTTTAATCTTATGAGATTATAAAATAAATGCATAAAACTGCCTTACCCGATATATGAATCACAGTTTTTCAAAGTTAAAAAAAAATGTGATTTATATGTGTAAGACCGCGGGCTGATTAAAGGAACAAGCGTGATAGGTTTTTAATGTTTTTATCATATCACAGCAAAAAATAAATTTCAATATCACATCAATGTGGATGCACTTCAATCGTGTCGAAAATATGGTGTAGTATTACTTGCCAAAAAGGACAAAATTATCATTAATACAGTGCACAGACTGACATTACGTTGCTTTTACTGCATTTGTTTATTTGTGTGACCATAAAAATTACATGAGATTTTTGACATGAATGAAGTGCATCCTCTTGGATGTAATATTAAAATCAATTTTTTGCTGTGTACAGGTGTATAGGAATTTCAAGATATCACCATTGTGTCATTTGTTCAATATTTCATCTCTCCGTTACAATGCACGAGCAAATCGAAATAAAATCTTTGGTCATCTCTAGAATTTTATCGTGCTGTTATATGGCTGTAATTAAGCTTTAAACGACTATTCAATTATGATACTCACACTTAGTTTCACTATACACTGAAACGCTTCGTTATTTCCACTAATTTGATTTCTTCTGAGCACAATTTTGTTCACCAAATGTTTTTTTCTTGATTTGTTTTCCGTCGACCTTGTTTTCCGTGCTGAGCACCAATGCTAACGGCGCCAGGGAGGCAGCTCCCACAACTGGATCCTACCTATCGACACATCCAACTCATGAACCGGGTACCAACGACTTAACTTCCCTGATCACAGATGTTATGCCTCATTCACCAAATTAAGAACCACAAACATATCTCAAGGCACTGAGTTCTTCACCTTACAACTGAGGACTCTGGATAAGGACTAACTTGACTTCACCGCCACATCGCTTTAATAAATGGATTGTGATAACTTATCTGCTCCGCAGCGTCGAATTCCGATAACGATAATAATACATAGAAAATCCATAATCTCGTACTGGCGAGCAGTCATTATCATTGACAGACTTTTGCGCGATAATGAAAAAAACTGTTTTCCACATACCGTATGCGTGATAATGTTTGCACCATTGTACAAATAAGGTTCCCGTTTTACCTGTATATACAATGCCTTGGTTTTCTTTGCATGCACGTAACCTATAGCTCATACCGTAGTAGGCTGTGTATAAAAGAAAATGATTTACTTAGTTTGACAGTTGCACCATGACGAAGTGGCAGCGTATTCGTGATTTGTCCCACGCGCAAATGTCGCAAAAAGACATTTCAATCGATTCATCGTTAGCGATTGAAACTAGAAACACGTTTTTTTTTTCACTGCGAGCTTTTCGACCAGTTTTATTTATTTTTTTTGCACATAACCCGGAGAAGTGTGATTTTTGTTTGTTTGAAGAGGAACTAATTGGAGTTTTGACGGGGAGAGAAGGATAAAACGGGAGTTATGCCGGGTTCGGGTAACCCGGGTGGCGGAGACCCACCTGATGGACAGAATGGAAAACAATGGCTAACATATGAATACGAAGCAACCGATACTGGACCATACAGAGTAATCGTGCAACGAGTTAACTTCAGTAAGGATGAACATATCAACAAGCTTGCCCTGGGAAAAGCCCTGATGAAGACAAAGGACTACAAGCTCAACGTGATCAACCTGAAACCAATGGGAAGAAACAAAATTCTAGTATTGGTGAAATCACATCACACTGCAAACAACATTCAAGCAAACAAGACACTACAAGAACAGAACTACAAGGCGTACATACCAAAACACTTTCTGACAGTGTCTGGCGTTGTCACAGGTGTACCATTGGAAATGACAATCGAAGAATTGACCGAAACCGACCGAAGAACAAGGTTATGAGGAATGCAACCTAAAAGTGAGATGTGTACAATGCCGACAGCAAGGTCACAAATCGGGGGATGTCGATTGCCCTGAACGTGCACGACAGAATAACCTCAAAATCGTTATGGCGAAAACGAATCTTACAACGATTGAAGCACAGGAACAGTATTCGATCTACACCCAAAATCAATTCAGTCTACTGGAGAATATGGAAGAATACCCTGCCCTGATTGATTCTTATGCGAATGTAGTTGAATATGTTGACAAACCAAAGCAAGTGAATCGAAATCGGAAACAGCAAATATCAAAAAGAACATCGGATCACGTAGCGGAGGCTTCGAACATCGGAGAGCTAATCGATGTGTTTAATGACAAAAAGCAGAAAACAGATCACAAACAAGTGGAAAATGGAGTGGCATTGTTTAACCGGTATAAAACAGATGAATTCGAAAAATTTCAATGGAAAATGAACCAGATGCTAGCAGTCCAGAAGCCGTACGAATTAAAACGGACAACCCAAAATGCAATGGCACAAGGAGTGCTGATGAACGAAGAAATGGAAATAAGCGAACATGAAGTGACCTCAGCACAGGTAAGCCAGTCGGTTGGGAACAAAATGACAAGATGTAATTATCACAAGCCTAATTAAACAATAATGCATATGTCATGTAAGATTATTCAGTGCAATATTCAGAGTGTAGAGAAAAACAAATCAGAGTTAACTAGAATCATGATAAGAGAAGAATATGACATTGGATTAATATCGGAAAGTTGGACAAAAAAGAACACGAAGAAAATAAGTATAAAATCCTGTATTATAATAATTATTATTGTTCACGAGCGGATGGATATGGTGGAACCAAGATTCTAACCCATGAGTCAATCAAGAGCAGAACAATTTCTATTAACTCCATGGATAACATCCAAGGTGTAGGAAGGCTTTTAACGAATATGGATCTTGCAGTAGTTTCGATTTACGTGTCACCCAGTGCATCGGCAATCGAGCTGAATTTTTTCCTAGAGAACTTGATGAAGGATGTAGGAGGTTTTAAAAAAAAATCGTAATTGGTGGTGATTTCAACTCGCACCATAGATTATGGGACAAGTATCACTCGGACAGTAAAGGAACAGTACTTTTTGATTTCATCAATAATGAAAATATTACCTGAAACGGCGCCGGTGGTGTAGTGGTAAGCGTGATTACCTCTCACCCCAGCAGGCCTGGGTTCAATCCCAGTCGGCGCCGCCGGGATGTTCTGAGGCATAACATCTCTGATCACGCCTTCCTTCGGATGGGAAGTAAAGCCGTTGGTCCCCGGTTCATGAGTTGATGGGTCTATAGGTAGGGTCCAGGTGTGGGAGCTGCCTTCCTGGCACGTCGGTAGCATTGGTGCTCAGCACGGAAAACAAGATCGACGGAAAAAAACAAACCAAAGGAAAATATTACCTTAATCAACAAGGAGGATCCTACTTATATTCCAGCGGAATTGAACAAGAAGCCGTCTACGAGCATGAGCATGAGCATGATTGACCGCCCACGGTTGCTACTCTGTTATTGCCAGATCAGCTGTAATTACACAGAGAACCAATAGACGATGCTTGGGACTAGCAATCATCCTCAATGTGTAAAAACTGGTGATCTCAAATTAGGCAATACCAGCGCCAGCCGCGCCTGAACGCAGGTCAAGAAAGGAATGGGTAGGAATGTGTTGACGTGACACTCGCTTTGATGGAAGCCGAGAAATCCTCTGCACTTCCACGAGGAGTCACTGGGATGTTGGGTAAGAGGGTAGGGTTTGCAGCAAGGTTCGTTTTGGTAAACGATAAGCTGAATTGATGTTTAAACGATAGGGAGGGGTTACTGTATAAATAAATAAAAAGGAATGATCTCAGCCAAATAACCAAGTGGAGCTGCACCAAAAGCAACCGGCCAAATTCATATTATATTATAATAAAATAAAAAGTAAATAACAATGATAGGCTATTTGATACACCTTCTGGTCCTTCAGGATCTACAGGACAACTATTTTCTAGAAATGAAAATTATAGTTGTATAATGATAGTTATATAGTGATCTAATGAGATTTTAAATATGTAAAATAAAACTAATTTACTAGTAATGCAATATATAAAATAATGTTAAATAAACAAGTATTACAAAATACAAATAAGCTCGATTTCAGTTAACCTCAATACATTCAACTGATTTCAACTTCTGATATTTTATTGGAATTGAAACAAACACTTTATTATGCACCATGGAATTTCTTAAGGCAATATGGAATGCTTTTTTTTTTTAAATATTGGTAAACTTTCATAATGCATCAATAGTCAGAAAAATCGAGGTTATTTGGACATTTAACAGTTTTTATGCAATTGTAATCATGCATTCCAATGTTTTTTTTTTTGTATTTTCCTGAACGAAGGCTGAAAATAGTGAATCATTATAATATTAATCTAAAAATGTCAAAGAGCTGAAAATAAACTTAAAGATTTAAATCAATGCGTCCAGCCTAAACGGAGGGCTCGCGAACACAATAAGTTTCCTCATCACTCATATGCAGAATTTGATTAAATAAGTATTTACAAATATACAAATAAATATATCAATAAGTTATGTAACTTTCTATCCTGGAAAGGAAAAATAAAATCGTTAATTTCACTGTCATATAAACGTTAAACATACATTAGAGAAAATCAAATGATGTTACGTTGCTTCTTCCAGTTGTGTTTTGACCCTGTTATAAATATTTATCAATGAATATTTAATAATAATATAATAGGACCTAGGATGTATTCAAACTCAAACTATATCAAGATGGAAATAAAATCATAGTAAATTATTCGTATACACCTAACCGTAAAAAGCCGAGGAACATGCATCATGCGACCGTGGTCATCACTCTGACAAATGAAACCATGAACGATGAACATACATAAATCTCGAATACTCCCCCGAAGGGACGCATCCACTCCCGCAAACAATGCATCCCATCGCCAATCCGGCGCAATCAGCATCCCACCCACGCATGCTAATACCACCATCAGATAGGAGAAATTTTCCCCTACCTGATGGTGGCGCCACAACGCGCGGGCGAGCCACCAACCACACCAAACCGACAATCAAACGCACTGCCCACAAAAGCAGACACGTCCCCTCGAAAATGCAATCAAGAAATGTGTAAGAACAATCTTCAACTGGAAGAAATAATAAACTTGCAATATTTTATATAAAGCTGAAAAATAAGGAGACACATTTGAAATAATGCAAAATAATATAAAACGATGCAATACAATACAATATAATATAATATGAAATGTATTGTAGGAGATATAGTGAAGTGAAACATTTGTGTAATCTATGAAATGCAAAAATAATATACATATAAAAATGTTTAAATTAATTTTGATGTTGGGGAAGTATTAGTTGCTACACAGTTTCATATGGGGTGATGATTTATTATGTCACGCTTTAATGGGGTAGGGGGTAATCGTGCATCCAGCTTTCGCCTGCCATGCAATGAACAACAGAGACACGTGACAACTCATACAGCTTCAGCGGATGATGGTCAATTCCAAATACACTAATGGTACCGCCTACGGCAACTACGATGAATTTGGAACTCACCATTTGTCTCGTCTATACAGTCATTACCAGCTCAACACACACATACATGCCCCTATCTCTCATTCATAATCGTCTCGTACAAGCAACTCGTTGAGAAGACTTTACGCACACTATTGCTTAGCCATTGACCACCGCAATTTCAAACGCATTATAGTCGCACACCAACCGTGTTGCAGTAACAAACATCAAAAAACTCGAATAAAATACAAACCTCCGTATCACCATACAACAAACCATTTCCATCCATCCGTATCCGATCGTCAGGGCGGACTTTTTTGGGTTCCTTCTCACTGCAGCCTTAATCATTTCCTTCGCTTTCCTCTGAATCCATGGCACTGACAATCTACCTTCCTAACACGAAATACCACTACTACCTTCACTCGCTGCAACTATTCACCTCTATTCCCGTTTTCGTACGAACCGGATTCGTTCGAAACGAAAGCAATTTCCCATTCCCGTTTTCGTTCGAAGCAATTCTAACTTTCGAACATCGTTCGTTCGAACGATGTTGCTATTCCCATTTTCGTACGAATGCGTTTTTTTGTTCGCTTTCCAAACGTCACTCCAAACTCGCGAATCGCGAGACAGCCAGGGGATAAAAACTTTGAAATTTTTTGTAATCCCTAATAAAAATGTTAATTTGCTTAACGACGTGTTCGGGGTTGATTGATTGAGGCTGGTTCACCTCCAACGTGTTCGGGGTATCATCCAAACTATTTGTGGAATAGTTCAATCATTTGGGTTATCGTTCGTGTATGGTATTTTTTATAAGGGATGGCCTGAGTGTACAAAAAAAATCTACAACCAAATTTTTGGTGTTTGATTGTAATAATTTTACTTAAAATTACGTGAAGTTAAAGATCTCATATGGAAGTTGATTGAAAAATCATGCAATAAAAATATAGATTTTAGATTAAAAAAAGGATCGAAACAAGTAGAAAATTTTGGACAAAGGCATGTCTGTAACAGCTTACATAACAAATATTTATGTATTTAATTATGACTCCAAAACATTGCCATAGCCATATACAGTCAAGATTCTTAGTGTGGATTCGTTCTTGCCGGATTCCTATAGTACTGATGCCAGTGGATTCCTATAGTACGGTCGATCCGGCATTAACGAATACACGTAGCATACGGGATTAAAGCTAATTGGGACCAAACACTGATTGTACGGCAATTTGAAGAGATAACTTCCTGATGTCTCTTGAGAAGTTATTAAGCAGAAAGTTGGCCACCTTTTGGGACGATTCAGTTTCCGGTAGGACACAAGTCTGATCCTGTGGAAGATCCGGAATATCCGTAGAAGTGGCCAATTCATGAAACTGATCCTAGACCTCCGCGGATTTTTCGAAACCACTCATAGACGTCTTATCAGAATTAATTCGGAGTTGTGACTGGAATATGGACTCTGGGACCACGGGATTGTTCACCAGAAGATCCGGAATATCCATAAAAGTGGTCAATTCATGAAACTGATCCTAGATCTCCACGGTTCTTTTTTTAAACCACTCATATACGTCTTATCAGAATTAATTCGGAGTTGTGACTGGAATATTGGCCCTGGGGACCACGAGGTGGTTCACCGGAAGATCCGGAACATCCGTAAAAGTGGTCAATTCATGAAATTGATCCTAGAGCTCCGTGGATTTTTTGAAACCACTCATATACGTCTTATCAGAATGAGTTCGGAGTTATGGCCGAAAATTTGACCCTGGGGACTATGGAAAGGTCCACTATAATATCCGGAACATCCGTAAAAGTGTTCAATTCATGAAACTGATCCTAGAGCTCCACGGATTTTTTGAGAACACTAATAGACGTCTTATCACAATAAATTCGGAGTTGTGTTCGGAAAATGTACTCCGGGGACCATGGAATGGTTCACCAGAAGATCCGGAACATCCTGAAAAGTGATTAATTCATGAAACTGATCCTAGAGCTCCATGTTTTTGTTTAAACCTTTAATAAACGTTTTTTTACAATTAATTTAAATAAAAAGTTTTGACTAGAATTTGGACTCTGGGGACTATAGGATGGTCCACCGAAAGATCTGGAACATCCGCAAAAGTTGATCCATGAGTTTGCGAAACCACTCATAAACGTTTTATCAGAATGAATTTGGAGTTGTGACCGGAATATGAACGCTTAGACGGAAAATGGACCTTTGGGACCACGAGATGGTACACCAGGAAGATCCTGAACATCCATAAAAGCCGTTTTTATGAAGACAAAAATATTAGCACCGAAACCATCACTTTTAGGTATATGGTGTCTTGGGGAAAGCTTATTCGTATTTTTTAGCCGATTTGAAATTAGGGTGGTCCTTAAAATTGGTGAATAGAAAATTCAACCTTTTTTATTACTTGAGATAGACTAATGCAGTTTTTTTTAAGTTGTAGAACAATCAATTTGAAGCCAACTTTGCTTATGGCATCAAATTTTTATCTCTTATGGTTCATGACTTATGGTTATTTTAAACAAGTAGCACAGACAAACAGACATAACACATTGAATATTTCTCACTGTAAAACATCGTCACTAAAACATTACCGCCATCTATTGAGTACACAGTGGTGGGCACTACGTTGAACAGATGGCGGTAGTGTGTAAACGTCAAACGCAAGGGAATTGACTATGCGCGCCACAGGTGGCGGTACTACCAACTACGATACTTTCAAATTGTTCGTTAAATGGTTGGAGTGGCCCCTAGAAAATCTTTCTTTAAATATTTTTATTGGTGATCAACGTATAAACAATATTTAAAGAAACCCGATTTTCTAGGGGCCACCCTAACCTCTCATAAAAACATTATTCAAAATACTTTTAGAACTTTTTATGACGCATATTTTGCAGAAGTCACTAATTTGAATCTCTTTTATTTAAAAGTTATGGCTAGTTTTTGATAAAAAAAGGTTTTTTTTAAATTAAATACTTTAAACAAAAAACGCTCTCACAGTTTTTTCACAAATACTGAAAAAACACGATATTTTAAATGAAATCGAAAATTTGAAAATCAGTTTGCTCCATTTAGAGACATTGTCATTTTAATAGAACCATTTTTTCGAAGAAAATCTCCATTAATTTTATAAAAAAAAAAAAAAAAATGGCAGCCTGGTTGCTTCAGCAAAAATATGCGTTCTAAATGTAACCAAAACAAAATTTTTACGAGAAATGAACTAATGAAAAGATATTCGAAGAAATCTGTTTTTTATGGGCCATTCTAACCTGCTTGTTTAAAAAATCATAACTCTTGAACCTTAAGAGATAAAATTTGGTGTCTTGAGCAAAATTGCTTCGAATTGATTGCTCTACAAGTCTTAGAAAATTGCATTGGTCTATCTCAAATAATTAAAAAAAAAAGTATGTATTTTCAAATCTCCAATTTTGTGGACCACCCTAATTTCACTAACATAAAAAGATCGGTCAAACAATATGAAGAAACTTTCCCGAAGACACTATATACCTTAAGCTGACGGTTTGGGCGCAAACATTTTTGTCTTCCTATTTGTGCAGTGGATGGTCCTCCGAAAGATCCGAAACATCCGTAAAAAGGCTCAATCGATGGAACTGATCCAAGAACTCCGTTTTTTTTTCGTAAACTCTCATAGACGTCTTATAATTATGAATTCGGAGTTATGATTGGAAAACAGACCCTAGAGACCATAAACGCTCCTCTGGAAAATAATAGACAACTCATCAGAATGAACTCGGAGTTGTGACTGAAAAATGGACCCCAGGGTTCATTGGATGGTCCTTCGGAGTATCCGGAACATCCATTAAAGTGGATAGGTCAAGAAAACTGATCTAAGCACTCTATGGTTTTTTAGAACTGCTCATAGACACATTTCTAGGTGGTATTTAAGTAATTAATAACTTCTAGACACTTTTAACGGAATTTTTGATGATCTTCCGGATCTTTTAATGGACCATCCCGTGGTCTCCAGTATAAACTTTCTGGTCAAAACTCCGATTTTATTGTGATAAGATGTCTATGAGTGCTTTCTAAAAAATCGTGGAGCTCAAGGATCAATTTCCTGAATTGAGCACTTTTAGGGATGTTCCGGATCTTCCGGTGGACCATTCTGTAGTCTCCATATTCTTATTTCTGAACACAACTCTGAATACATTCCGACAAGACGTTTATGAGTGGTTCCGAAAAATCCGTAGAGCTCTAGGATCAGTTTAATGAATTGACCACTTTTACGGATGTTCCGGATCTTCCGGTGGACCATCATGTAGTCCCCAGAGTCCAAATTAAGGTCACAACTCCGAACACATTCTGATAAGACGTCTATAAGTGGTTTGAAAAATCCACGGAGCTCTAGGATCAGTTTCATTAATTGACCACTTTTCTGATGTTCCGGATCTTCCGGTGAACCATCTCGTGGTCCGCAGGGTCCATATTCCAGTTACAACTCCGAATTCATTCTGATAAGACTTTTATGAGTGGTTTTTAAAAAAAAACCGCGGAGCTCTAGGATCAGTTTCATGAATTGACCACTTTTACGGATGTTCCGGTTCTTTTAGTGGACCATCCTGTAGTCCCCAGTGTCCATATTTCGGTCACAACTCCGAATTCATTCTGATAAGACGTTTATGAGTGGTTTCTAAAAAACGCGGAGTTCTAGGATCAGTTTCATGAATTGACCACTTTTACGGATATTCCGGATCATCCACAGGATCAGACTTGTATCCTACCGGAAACTGAATCGTCCCAAAAGGTGGCCAACTTTCTGCTTAACAGCTTCTCAGAAGACATCAGGAAGTTATCTTTTCAAATCAGTGAGATTTTCAAATTTTCAACCAAAAAATCTCAACAATGTTATTGTTTTGTTGACATCGTTTGACAGTCCACTTGACCGAATAATGTCAATTTCGTGCGCGGTCTATGCTTCGAATTGTTAAGAAATGTCAAAGTGCATCTGGTACCACTAACACTGTTTATTTTCGAAAAAGCTTTCGTTCGAACGGGTTCGTACGAAAACCAGAATGCCGTTTTCGAACTCGTTCGAATCGAGTCGTTCGTACGAACGAACGATTCGAACGAAAACGGGAATAGAGGTGATTATCTTCTCTATCTATTTCCATCAGTAGCGCAAGGGGACAGAACTACGCACACTTCGCGATCTACCAACTGGTCACTCGGTAACCTACACCTTCGTAGTTTGCCATTCCTACATTAATTCCTCTACACACTCGAACGTATGTGTATGAGCAAACAAGAAATAATACTACCAAACGCAAAACGTTAGAATAAAACCATCGAATTTCACCACAAATTGCATATTTTCTTCGGCAATTCCATCCGTTTCGAATGCGCCAACCACTAATGCAGGTTATTAACTATGCACTTTCTATAAATCGGTCAATAAAACACACAAAACAACGAAACTATTCCACTCGAAAAACAACGCGACCGGCTGCTATCACCAATACTCGATCTCTCGAATTGAACAAGAAGCAAGAAGCCGTCTACGATAGATTTAGTTCTGACATCTCCAGGAGTATATCAGGATGTGAAGATGGAAGTTTTGCAGTATGGAATTGGGAGTAGATACTTAATAGTTCGTCTGATCATAGCAAGTGAGCGAGAAAAAAAGAGTAGATATTTTATAAATCGAAAAAAAGTTCATGAGGGATTTAAAAATCTGGATCCGGACCAGGTAAAGGAAATTTCTAATCTGCAGAAAGAAACCAAACACATTTTGAGGAATGCGAAGCAGAAAAGTAGATTCCAACCAAAATTCTGGTGGAATGAGGACGTAGAAAAGGCATGGAGGAACAAAAATGAAGCTAGAACAAGCTTTAACCGTAGTGGTTCACTCAAGGACTTGATGGAAATTAAAAAAATAGAGTGCATTTTTGTCAGATGCAAAAACATATTAATGAGAGAAAAATTGCGGGAATATGTAGTAGAAATTGATCCAAGCACAAGCAGCAAAGACTTTTGGAGAAAGGTCAATAGCTTAACAGGGAAAAAGAGAAAGAGGAACCAACAAGCAATTGTCCATGAAGCAGAAGAAGCAGCGATTAAATTCCTAAATATAAATTTCCCATACGGAGAAACATATGAGCACAACAAAATCGTTACGGTAGAACGTGATATTTTGAATGTCGAGAAATGGAACAGTATCCTGGAAAAAAAGAAAAAACCATCCGCAGCAGGGCCCGACGGTTTAAGCTATGAAATCCTTCGAAGTCTGAAACCGGATATCAGGAAAAACGTCATTTCAGATCTCAACAGAATGTGGAGAAGTTTCAGAAGTGATGAAAACCTAAACAAAATTAAAGTGGTTGCTATACCAAAAGTAGGGCGAGATCCGGATATTGTAGAAAATCTACGACCGATATCTATGCTTAATTGTTGTTTGAAAGTAATTAATGCTGTAGTGTTACGTGATTTGAATCAATATTTGCAAGATCACTCAATATTACCTGAGGCGTCTTTTGGTTTTCGAAAGCACTATTCTACAACAATGTGTCTAAATTTTGTAATCAACAAGCTTACTTCAATAAGGAGACAAGGGCTTATTGCTGGGGCGGGGCTGTCCAACGCATACAACACGGTAAAAACAAGTATGTTGGGAAAGATCCTGTACGATTACAAAATACCAGTAGATATAACCAATTGGATCGTAAACTTCTTAAGAAATAGAACTGTTCAAATACAGGTAGGAGCAGGAATGGTAGAAACAAGCATCAGTGATGGGTTGCCTCAAGGCGATGTGCTATCACCGACATTGTTTAACGTTTACACGGCCCAGCTACATGGTATCCAAGTGGAAGGAGTAATCCTAGTGCAGTATGCTGATGATTTTATGGCGATTATTGAAGGCAAATCAGTGGACATCATACGCGAACGAGCACAAACATTTGTTGAAGTTTTCAAGGAAAGGGCCGAGGCACTGCAACGAAAGTCATGCTGTTTCAAAGAAATAAAAAAACACTGGACGTCAAGATAGCGAATGCTGAGCTTGAAACTGTGAATACCTATAGATACCTGGGATTAACTCTGGATCGGACGCTAGGATACGGAGCTCATATCAGAGAAGTTAAAAGAAGTGCAACAGATAGAATCAATATGCTCAAGGTGATTAGCAACACTAGAAATGGAGGACATCCGCAGACATTGGGGTTACTGTATAATGCGATAGTTCATGGCTACTTAGATTACGGGGCTGCTGTTTATGCAAATTCCGGAAAGACTAAAGGGTGATACGGTCAAAATTTGGTCAAGGGAAAACGCGTGTAAATCGGTGAAATCGTTTATTTTTATTTCTTTTTCAAGTTCAATTAGTATAAAATTCAGGAAAAATATTCAGTTAGGCTTCCGCTTTTCCAAATCCGAATTGCCGGGCCTTACGCTTTTGTACAGCCTCAGATTTTGTACAGCCACCTTGTCCACCTTCTTCGCCGCAGAAAGCCAGTTTGCCTTGAACTGCTGCTCGCCCTTAGCAGTTTTTTTGGTCTTCTTTAGGTTCCGCTTGACAATAGCCCAGTATTTCTCAATTGGGTGGAGCTCTGGCGTGTTGGGAGGGTTCTTGTCCTTGGGAACCACCTGCACGTTGTTGGCGGCGTACCACTCCATGGCCTTTTTACCGTAATGGCAAGATGCCAAATCCGGCCAAAACAGTACGGAACAACCGTGTTTCTTCAGGAAAGGCAGCTGACGTTTATTCAAACACTCTTTGACGTAAATTTCTTGGTTGACAGTCCCGGAAGCTATGAAAATGCTGCTTTTCAAGCCACAGGTACAGATGGCTTGCCAAACCAGATATTTCTTTGCGAACTTTGACAGTTTCATGTGCTTGAAAACATCTGCTACCTTTCCCCTTCCTTTTGCCGTATAAAACTCCTGTCCCGGAAGCTGCTTGTAGTCGGCTTTGACGTAGGTTTCGTCGTCCATTACCACGCAGTCAAACTTCGACAGCATCGTCGTGTACAGCCTCCGGGATCGCGCTTTGGCCGTCGTATTTTGTTTATCATCGCGATTTGGAGTCACTACCTTCTTGTAAGTCGATAGTCCGGCTCGTTTTTTGGCTCGATGCACGGTTGTAGACGATACACCCAGCTTATTTGCGGCATCTCGGAGAGAGAGGTTAGGGTTTCGCTTGAAACTACCGGCAACTCTCTTTGTCGTCTCAGCGGCTTCCGGTTTTCGATTTCCCCCCGATCCAGACTTCCTGGCTGTCGACAAACGTTCCCCAAACACTTTAATTACATTTGTAACGGTTGATTTGGCAACTTTTAGCGATTTTGCCAACTTTGCGTGCGAGTAGCTCGGATTTTCGCGATGCGCGAGCAAAATTTTGATACGCTGCTCTTCTTGCTTGGACGGCATTTTGACAACTGAAGAGTGAATTCCAAAATCAAAATAGGAGCAACATTATACACACACACACCTTCAAAATGAGGGGTGTTCAGGTTTTCTAAATGCAAAATTGAATGAAATACGTCAAGTTGATATTGACCAAATTTTGACCGTATCACCCTTTACTCCAGCTGGGAACAACTGAAAAACATTGTCGCGCGGGTACTGCGATTTGTAGCAAACTGTCAATTGAAACTACAAAAACTGCCGACTAAAACGGGACCGCTCGTCGAAAGTGAGCTGTCCACAGCTAAAGCATATCTGATCCACATCGCGCAGCAAGACGGCTATCCTGAAGATCTCTCCACCCTGCGGAATATTCAACAAATCGTAGGAGATCTATCACCGCCGCTGCCGAAATCCAGTTCACTGTACAAGCTGACACCGTGGCTGGACGAACGTGAACGGGAATCGTCTACTTCGGCCCAATTGAAGTCATCGTCGGAAGAAGGGTCGAGAAACGCTGGGGAATGCTAGCCACCTGCTTGACCGTGCGGGCGATACATATTGAAGTCGTCCATTCGCTAACCACTAGTTCCTGTATCATGGCAATCAGAAATTCCGCCGCTCGGCGTGTTCGACCCCGTAAAGTCTACAGTGACCAGGGCCAGGCATGGAAAA
This sequence comes from Ochlerotatus camptorhynchus, assembly GCF_037179485.1. NCBI lineage: Eukaryota > Metazoa > Arthropoda > Insecta > Diptera > Culicidae > Ochlerotatus > Ochlerotatus camptorhynchus. Next base: position 482,864 of record NW_027040687.1, on the reverse strand, counting down.
TCATTTGCATTAATTTCGTGCATTCATTTACATTCATTTGTCCCTAACTTTTTTCATCAACAGAATACCACAAAATGATGTATGGAGTTTTTGTAGGCTTTGTTATTAGCTACAACTTTTGTTAACAACTTAAATCCGTATTTCTTATGCATGACGAATCAGAGCGAACAGAAGCCACTACTGTTTTGCAGTGAATGTATTTCACATTCACTGAAAAACAGTAACAAGTTGTGACCACTCTAGTTCGTGATGCATAAGAGATAATGTGAATTTCCACCTGGTTCAAAGGGGAATCCCCCAACGCTGTAGCTTGCAGCTAAATTATTACTTACATATTGGAGCTCCTGGGAATGTAAGGCCAGGAGTCCTGGGTTGTCAAATATACGAAGCATAGACTACTTTGATTTTGTCGACTTAGAGTGTACGTCGACTTTAGTTCCGTATACATTTCTACCGAAGCATTAATACAGCTCATTTCACACTTTCTTAAGCTCATGACTGTATACCGCACAGATACATATTTCAGTTATGGGAAAAAGTTGTAGTTAATAACATAACCTACAAAAGCTCTATACATCATTTTGCGGAATGCTGTTGATGAGAAAAGTTAGAGGCAAATGAATGTAAATGATTTTCCATGCCTGACCGGGGCACTAACTTCGTCGGAACGGAACGAGAGCTGAAGAAGCTCGAAGAAGTGGTCGATCACGACGCGATCATGAAAGAGTTCAGTAGCTCTGAGACCGAATGGCGGTTCAATCCTCCGCTAGCACCACACATGGGCGAAAGCTGGGAGCGGCTGATACGAACGGTCGTCAGCAACGAAGAAACCGTCCGACGAAGTGCTGCGAAACACTCTAACTGAAATAGAAGGCGTGGTGAACTCTCGATCACTCACGCATGTGCCAGTAGATGACGACTCGGCTCCAGCTCTCACCCCGAAACATTTCCTGGTTGATTCATCAAATGGTACAAAACCACGTCGTCACGAGTAACGACTGTGGTCTCGCCTTGAAGCAGAACTGGTGCACTTCGCAGATCCTGACTAACCTGTTCTGGAAGCGGTGGGTTAGCGACTACCTGCCGGAAATCACTCGTCGGTCGAAATGGTTCCAGTCTGTGAAGTCCATCGCAACTGGAGATATTGTTATCATTGTGGACCCCAAGTTGCCTCGGAGTTGCTGGCCAAAAGGAAAGGTTATCAACACGATCGGGAGCCGAGTCTACTAACGTCCAGCAGCCAAGTTGGCGTTGTTAGATGTTCAGCGCGTCAAGCAGTAACCCAACCGGAAGTTGGTGTACCCTGGAGGGAGTGTTGGCCTATCCCATTAGGCCAGCGCGCTCACCTTCAACGTCGGCATACATTGCGAACCGACAGCATCGAACGCCGACCGGTGGCCTGTCCGAAAACGACAGAGTGACAGGTTTGGAGTACTGTCACCATTGGTGAGTATATAATAATACAAAAACAAAACGAAAGGTAGCCATAGAAATGTTGATAGTCAAACGTCTATAACCTTCAGCTTAATCTAATTAAATACTACATATAAATAATTGAACTAGCGCCTAATATCTTTAGCGGCTGGTAAGTCTAATTGTTCTTAATCTAAGTTGTGAACTAAACAAAGTTTCTTAAAATTAGGGATTTGATACATGTTGCTTGCTGGTGAATTTGTGCTACGGCTCGAACAATCGCACTAGCCGTTGATACCGGTAAGGAGGAACATGAAACAATACACATTCTTAACCTAACTTAATTTACTTAGAACCTACCTCTAGTAAACTACATGCTAGACTAAAACTAGATCCTGAACTAAAAAGGGGTACTAAACGTAAGTAAATATGATCTAAATTTACATCTAGGGCCTAAACAACTGAGAACAATGAATGCGTTGTAAAATGAAAAATGTTACGCAAACTTACATCTATCGTACAACCTAAATAATGTGGAACAAACTTACATATATCTTACGTTCTAATGAATGTAAAGAAAACTAAGTTCCTCTCCTAAGCAAATTTATCTTAATATTTAAACTAATATGTACTTAAATTATCATTTGACAGGAAAATTATATTCTCATTCACTCTACAACAACCGGATCGTGCGTTTCATTTCGTTTCCGGCCGAGAATCATAATTTTGGAAATCCCCTTTCGTTGAATTAAATTCAATAGCTAATGTTCACGAATTTTATATGCAGTCTGTCAACATTATCATCATCATGCAGTGGCGACATCTGCGTTGAGCTTTTGCAGCAATCTTCCAATTGAATAGTGGATATTGTATTGAACGTTGAAGTTTTGTACGTAAGTGTAGGCTAGTGAAATAAAATTGAAGTTTTTGAATTAGTTTGAAGTGAAATAAAGTGAACTTTTTTACACCGTTGCTACTTTCTGTGCTACTCTACAAAACGTAATTTGTTACTACATTGATCATTCAGAAGCAAGTGTGACGTAGCACATCTAACCTACCATCAAGATGGTATTTTGAAACCTTGCTTGGCATTTATGGACTTACTGAAAGTGAATCAACAAATTCAACACGTTTCCAAGTCTCCAGATAAGCTCCGTGGATATCTCCGATAAGGTGTTTACCGCAGGCGCCGATGAGTTAGTCGATTTTACTACGCCATTCCAGCAATCTGAAACTGCTTAATAGATGTAAGGCATATTTTTTAAAGAAGAAAAACCCCCGTCGCAGTAGCTTTCTAATTAAATTAACAACATACAATGGCAATCCCATAATCGTTAAGACATCAAATTACCATGCAATAAACATCGCAGTCGGTGGCCTCCACAAACCAACCAAAAAGCACCATCACCCGTGAAACCATTTCTGTCTCTGGTGACCCCTTCCTTCCGTTGGTGGTGCGTGCTGTGCCTGAAAGAGCGGAATTGATGACGGCACTATCAAGCCGAAACCACGTGCTTCTCATCAGCACGTGGGTGCAGTTGATTGGAAATAGAACACAAACTGACATTTCTCCAGACAAGCTCTTTGTCGTCGCACAGATCAACAGCAGCAGAAGCAGCCTTTATTTCCAGCAAGTCACGTTTACCCGTCGGGCTGTCCGACGCGAATATGCCACGCGACGACTCGATTCGCCGTCTCCCTTTTTGCTGTGGTTCCTCTTAATTCCTCTGGGGCCGGCAGTTGCCAGTCTTGGATCAAGAATCAAAAACGACCGCTAATGAATATGATTCCCTCACGATTTCGAATATTGATGCATCCGACCGACGACGTTCGGCAATAATGCACATCCGTGGAGGGGTTTAAATTTGCGGCGGGTTTGCTGACGGGGGCGATCTTAATTTAATTATGCATTAACAATTTCCTCATTTGCTGGTCTGGTCTGACGTTCTGGAGTGCCGAAGGAGGTTTGATGCAGCAACGATTTTTTATGAAATGATCATGATTGCAAGATTCGCATGTTTGATGGATGTATCGATCGAATTATTTTTACAAAATTTGATGGAAAATTTTAGAATCATTTTAGAAAATTAAAACCCACTTCCTGATCTGAACTTCAATTAACGTTCGAATGAACGGTAGCCTCATTTCCCTTATCAGCATTTCGAAATCGTTGCCGAATCTAAATGCTTATCTTATTTTCAGTGGATCAAGAATTTAGTTTTAAACATCTAAATCCCCAACCCTTATCGACGATATCCGCAATGCGTAAGCACCACATGACGAAAAATTCTTATCTCTACATTTGGCTGTGTTTATTTAGATTAGTCAATCTCGAGCAAGGTATCTTCCAGTCACTTCAATTTCTGGAAGAGAACACACCCAATACGACGAAGACAATTATGTTGACGGTGATGATGCCAATGCTAGCCACACGCGATGGCTTATAAATTTAAATTTCCATTCAGTCTACTCGACCTCTGACAGTGTTTGGCTTGCCCTAGGTTAGGTTCATCTGTCTAATGAAGATGCGATCATCGAATCCGATAATAGATTAAATTAGGCAGCTAACCGATGTCTCTGTTGGAAAACAACTGTCAACAACTGTAGAGCTTGATGAGCGCCGATGTGGTATGGAGGCTTCAAGGGGTTCGTAGATGGAATTGAACCTCCCGTTAGAAGGTGCAGCGGCGCACCTTCATCGCCAGATGTGCCACCGACGGACGCGAAACGAATAATCGGTAGAATGATTAATCACCTTGCAGAACCCTTTTTCGCAGTCAGTCGAACCAATTTAAACTGCGATGATGTCAACGGAGTAACCGGAACGGATACGCCTTCATCTCAGGAATGATGAATCGATCTTGCAATTTTCTCCGGAACCCTTTCAATCGTTCCGCTTCGGGATCGATCGGGGTGCTTTGTGGGCAGTAATAGATAGGTTTCAAGTGATAGCTTTGCGGTGAAAATGTGAGATTTTTCCAAGCTGAAAAGGTTACGATGCACCGTAGGTCAATGGTTTTGAAATTGGTGTGATATTTTCGGTCGCTTTCAAGCTTTGGGAAACAGGTAGCAACCAGAAGTGAATCAGAGAATGAGGGATCGAACTGAATTATTTCTTCGATTGGAGGAATTTTGCGGACGACTCTTTCAACGCAGCGCTGATCCCGGAGTGCGGTGAAGTTCAAACAACGGATTTGTCATGCAAGATTCTTCTTCGGAGTATCGTTGGGTATGAAAGTGTTGTTTCGTTTGTTGGTCTGATGGTCTGATTTAATTTTTATTAGTTCGGAGATGTGGATTGGCTATGTGTGGGTCATTTTTGACGTATGACTACGTCTTTCTTTATTATACTGGGGGTTACATTACGAAATTTAAAATGAGGCATGTAGCGAAAATTTGGCAGTTTCCAAACGCATATTTATCAAAAGCATTAATGAGAAATAGGGCATGTAATATGTTATTCGGTGGATAATTTGTCCAGCATTTTTTGGAATTAATTGGAATCGTTTATCGGTAGTACACAAATGATCAAACTTTATGGCCAATCAGTGTTGGGAAAATATCAAAAAATGAAATCTCACAAATTCCCAAGCTCAGGCTTGATTTTCGTTGATAGTAGGGTAGGATGGTGCAACTAGAACTTTCGTGTGTAGTTTCCGTGATCCAGATTTTCCATCGCCTCGCGATCTCGGTCTTCCTGCTGACGCTTCTGCCTTCGGAAAACCGAGTTTTGCCTGTTCCGCGCTTGTCTGTATTGCTCCACATTCAATCTCGTGCGGTGTTGCAGCATTCTCGCCCGTGCTGCATTCTTCTCCTCTACTAACAGTTTGCATTCGCCGTCAAACCAGTCATTGCTTCAGTCCGGGATTGCAGTACCTAGTGCCGCTGCAGCACTACTACCTATGGCGGAACGGATATCCCTCCAGCCATGTTCAAGAGAAGCAGCGCTGTTGAGGCACCGGTGACGTCATAGCTGGCGACTAATACATGCGCAGAGAGGGAGAATGTGGACCTGAGTGTAGCTGTCAACAGCAGCCGGATAGAAACGAAGAGGGAAACAGAATAAAACATTAGTACATTGATTAGGAGAAAAGTGATTCTGGGTGTGGAAATTATTAAATTTCATCAGTTTAATTAAGTAAAAGTAGCTAAATACAGTAAATTAGATAGAGGAAAAAGTGGGTGAATATTAGAGATAAAGGTAATGTAAATAAAATTAATATAAAAGTGAATTTAACATGAAAACTGTTACAGGTGAAGAAAGCAGTAAAAAACAGAAAACTGGTAACATTATTGAAAGGGAAAACTATTGAAGTAAGTAGGAAAAAATATGAAAAGTGCGGTAGCTAAATCATAATATATATTTGAGTTTTGAGCTGTTGTCTACAAATCGACTGCTGCCAAATATAGTTCTTTATTGATCCGAACATGCACCAAGCTGCTCTTCTGTGGTTAGTGCAACTTCCAGCTGCTGCGCGTAATCCTGGGCAACTCCGGCGTCCCGTAGTTATTCCATGTTGGGTCGCGGCGTTCAACTTCGACGGGTGTTACGCACCGTCAAGAGTTTTGAGCGCATGCAAACTGCAACTAGGTAGTGGTCCGAATCTATGTTCGCACTGCGGTAAGTGCAGACGTTGATAATGTCGGAGAAGAATTTCCCGTCGATTAGAACGTGATCGATTTTGGTTTTCTTTGCGTTGGTCAGGTGATCTCCAGGTAGCTTTGTGGATATCCTACGGCATGCAGGCTGTTTGGCCCGATTGCCGGTCTATACATTGCCTCCCGGCCTATCTGAGCGTTAACGTATAAGATGACGATTATGACGTCCCGTTGCGAACAGCCGTCGTACACCTGCTCCAGCTGCGCATAGATGCTTCTTTCTCGTCGTCGAGTCTTTCTTCGTGTGGGCAGTGCACGTTGATGATGCTTTAGTTGAAGAAACGGCCCTTAATCCTCAACTTGCAATCCTCGCGTTGATCGGCTGCCAACCAATCACGCGTTGGCGCATCTTACCCAGCACTACAAAGCCGGTTCCCAGCTCGTTGGTGGTGCCACAGCTCTGGTAGAAAGTAGCCGCTCGATGCCCGCTTTTCCATACCTTTTGTCCCGTCCAGCAAAGTTCCTTCAGTGCTACGACTTCGAAGTTGCGTGGTTGAAGTTCGTCATAGATTAACCTATCGCAGCCTGGGAAGCCGAGCGATTTGCAGTTCCATGTTCCGAGTTTCCAATCGTAGTCCTTATTTCGTCGCGTATGTCTGTGCCGATTGTTCCGATCCGTCTTTCTTTCACCGTATTTGCAACTTTATGTTTTTTTGACGTAGAACTACGGCTTTCGGGAAGATGGGGGTACACTTTATGAAAACCGACAGAAGAAATTATGAAAGATTTTGAACGTTAATAACTTAGCTGCTCCTGGACCAATTTCAAAAAATTTATCACCAATCGATCAGAAACATTTCTACGCATCGATAACAATGCTTTTGACTGTTGATTTTCAAATTGAAACTATTGAAAAAGTGGTAAATTTCAAGCATTGTCCAAAAGCTTCAAAATAACTAACAAATCCACCAATTACGTACATGCATATGCTGATTCCCCAACACAGTCATCAGAGAATGGTTCCTAGATGAAACAAGTCAAAGTGACATTCGCTTCCGATCTTCGGGCATGTACGAATAGGGAGGATGCAATTGCGGAACATTTTGCTGCCAATTCAGAACCACACGCCCCCAACGACCACACAAAATGCTCTCCGTTTTTTTCCTTGGATTTGTTTTCCGTGCTGAGCACCAATGCTACCCACACCTGGACCCTACCTATCGACCCATCAACTTATGAACCGGGGACCAACGGCTTTACTTTCCGGCGTGGAAGGCGTGATCAGAGATGTTATGCCTCAGAACATCCCAGTGGCGCCGAATGGGATTGAACCCAGGTAATTACGCTTACCTGAGTGAGAGGTAATTACGCTTACCACTACACCACCGGTACCACTGATCTTCATAGTTGTAATCCTGTAACCAAACATGGAAGCAGGGGATACTCTATATACATTCTATTCTAACTCTTTTCTGAAATGACTTCTAACTTTTCAGGGCCACCAATGTTACGTTGGTGATAAGTTTTAACCTCCGAAACCATACAGAGTGAGGTTTTGCGCTTGGCGTGTTCAGTACAGGTGACGACATCACGGATCATAATTTCTAGGAACACCTTCAACACACCTCGGGTTTCAACGTAGATCAGACCAGAGATACGCTTGACACCACCACGTCGAGCTAGACGACGGATGGCAGGCCCTGGATGTTATCACGCAGAATTTCCCAACATCGACAAAGCTGCATCATCATGACTGTATGTAACCAATGGGGAGCGAGAAAATATGGTACCGGCAGAGCTGGTTGTCTATATAACAGGTTGCTAACTACGCTTTTGGCTTAGTTTCGATTCACCCGTTCAACGACAAACATCAAGCAACAATGGCTGGTCGTGGCAAGGGAGACAAAGCTCTTGGAAAAGAAGGCACCAAGCGTCATCGGAAGGTTCTGCATGTTAACATCCAGGGTACTACCATAGAGGTAACTCTAAGACTAGAAGGTGCCGAAATAACGTGCTCAACTTTTTGGCTCAGCTCTGGTACTCTCTTCGGTCCCAAGCTAATCGATTCACCCCTCGAAACATAGGAAAAATCAATAACCCCTCATTTTATCTGTCAAACTTTCATAGCGAATCAAAACAAACATTGCGTAGTACTATAATTTCGACTAGAATGGGGTACGTTAATGGTTTGCTTGGGACCAATAGGCTAGTCAAGTAGTGAGCCAATTTAGAATCGTTAGTTTCGTATTGATTGTTGGTACTACCAAGGCTACCATCCGTCGTCTGGCTCGACGTGGTGGTGTCAAGTGTATTTCCGGTTATATCTACGAAGAAACCTGAGGTGTACTGAAGGTGTTCCGAGAAAAATCCGTGATGCCGTCACCTACACTGAACACGCCAAGCGCAAAAACGTCACGGCAATGGATGTCGTCTACACTCCGAAGCGACAGGAACGCACTCTGTATGGTTTCGGGGGTTAAAACTTAAAACGGCCCTTTTCAGGGCCACCAAGTTCATTTCAGAAAAGAGTTAGAATTTATTTAGAGTAACCCATGATTCACTCATTCAATTTGTCACGAAATACATCAAAATGATACAAAAATCAAATAATTTGTTAGGGAAATAAAATATGTTCTATTTGTAGTCTTATCGGTGGGTTAAATTTATTCCGTTTCACTTTCATAAACTAACGGCGCCGGTGGTGTAGTGGTAAGCGTGATTACCTCTCACCCCAGCAGGCCTGGGTTCAATCCCAGTCGGCGCCGCCGGGATGTTCTAAGGCATAACATCTCTGATCACGGGAAGTAAAGCCGTTGGTCCCCGGTTCATGAGTTGATGGGTCGATAGGTAGGGTCCAGGTGTGGGAGCTGCCTTCCTGGCACGTCGGTAGCATTGGTGCTCAGCACGGAAAACAAGATCGACGGAAAAAAAAAACAAACCAAAGAAAAAAAAAAAAAAAAACTTTCATAAACTGAGAAACCCTCAACATTCTCCTGCTGCGCGACATCTTCAAAATCGTCCGAACCGTTAAATAATACAGAGTACATACACGCAGGCAAAAGCACGTAAGAATTCAATAAGAAACACTTATGAATTTTAGCCATAAGAAATGAGTGTGAATTTCATTGATTTGCCTTATGAAAAATAATGTTGACAAAAAAATAATAACATAGAGGTAACTCTAAGACTAGAAGGTCCCGAAGAAACGTGCTCAACTTTTTGGCTCAGCACTGGTACTATCTTCGGTCCCAAGCTAATCGATTCACCCCTCGAAACATAGGAAAATCCACAAACCCCTCATTTTATCTGTCAAACTTTCATAGCGAATCAAAACAAACATAGTGTAGTACTAGAATTTTGACTATAATGGGGTACGTTAATCGATTTGCTTGGGACCAATAGGCTAGTCAAGTAGTGAGCCAATTTAAAATCGTTAGTTTCGTATTGATTGTTGATAATAAATCGGAGCAGACTGGAACCGGAAAATAGACGTTGAGGTTAGGGGGCCTATGTGTTGACCCACTCGTCTTTCAATGCTTGGAAATATGAAATGGTTAAAGGCTTATAAGAGCTCCCTCTTGTTACCCGAAAATCATTCATAAGTCACGCTTATGAAATTCATATATGTTGTTCATAAGTCGAGCCTTACGAACTTGTTAGGTCTATTTGCCTCAGTGTAAAGTATAGAGTTAAAGTACAGAGAGTACAAAAGGAGAGGAGCCAGTGTCACTTCTTGATAGCAAACAACTCATGATGGGAGGAGTCTGTGTACTTTACCGGCGTGTTCAAAAAGAAAGGCAATCAAAATTTCATTTGTTACAAGCATGAGGCATGTAACAACAAGTGTGTTGGTGAGTTCTTTGGCGTGAATGTTCCCGAAAAGTACAGTATTTTGCTATAAGCAAATGCAAAACAAACAAATTTTAACCTGTTTCATGCTACTGGAAGGTATGCTGCTCACAAATGCCGTGCCTAACTGATTTCCTGCGCAAGTGATATGTATAAACGCGAATAACCACGAGGTCCAGTAATTATAGCAAAGCTTGCCATAAAGAAACCACCACAGTTCAGGGCCACTACAACTTTCTACAAAAGAGTTGAGTCATGAAATTCACTTAATTCCAAAATAATATCCGAAACAACAAACTAGAAAATCGAATAAAAATTTCGTAGTCCTACGTCAACAATTCGGTCGTGTCTTGTACACCACCCACCAACTTTTTTTCCAGGGCGGCTTGTTGGGCCTGCCCCAACCCCAGTCTCACCGGGGGACCATCGTGCACAGCTCTGTTTAGAATCCTTCGCTGGCACTAGGACGGTGATCAGCCGCTCCTAACATGGAGAACAGACGCCGTTTTGAGCCGCACCTCCATGATGAACAGACGCTCAGGTTTGGTGAAGCATTTCCTCTATCACCGTACTATGGTTACCGCGCCAGTGTTCGCGTCGCACCTCTTCACTTTGCTATTGCCGGACTGGCAACATTGCCCAGGCTGCGACACCCGGCTGTGTCCATGTTTCAGCTGGTAGTCTTTTGTTATCATATGGGTCGAGGAGGCGTGAAGTAGGAACTTGTGAGGACCAAGCCTAGGTATTCCGCTCCTTCCAGGTTGTCAACTCACCATTTTGTAGCCCACGTTAATAAGGGCATGCTTGAATGTTTCATTTTCGGTCTCACGCATTCTTCCAATGCTCTTCAGTTCAAAGCTGGCCTAGCATTTGTGTGTGTATGTTTCTCTCGCTCTTCAGCTGTACAACTGGACTAGCAAATTTTATGTGAGTGTGTTTTTCGATTTCTTTTTCGGTCTCACTCCAATTTTACAATGCTCTTCAGCTCAAAGGCTGGTCTAAAAATGATGATGCACGTCTGAATTCAGGTTGGACTCGCAGGGTGCCATTCTTCAAGATGCTCTTCAGCCGGTAACTGAACTAGCACCACGTCCGTGCGTCTATCGTTCACCAATACCATAATAATATCCATGTCCAGGGACGTATTCAGTATACCAACATATAAACCCAACTCTACACTTATATTGGGAGCTCAGATGACATAGAGCTGCATCTTAGGGAGGGAGCATCAGGGTATCATTCAAACTGGAGCTGGATGATGGTATGATTGACAGCCTGTCACTTCGTTTGTGGTAATACTTGCTATTGGTTTGATATTCTCTTCTACTGTATTTAAAATCAAGATCGAGAAAAGTGCACGACTATTTCACTAAACAGCTTAACGTAGTCTACGTCATCCATGCGGTCGTTTCTGGTACACAGCCCCACAAATTTTATATTAATAAGATGCTACAATGTATTCTTTCGACAAATAAAGCCTGTCAATTTAGTTTTTTGAGAGTCGTAGGCAGCGATTTTTATCAACTTCCATAATATCTCTGATTTTGACTCTTATGTAGTAAGCCAAATTTACAGTTTTTATTTGACTCAAATACATACTTTGTAACCTCTTCTTGTAGCTTACTAGTAAAACATGTGATCGTAACATCTTTTCATTTCATTATTTCGAAGAACATGTATTTGCAACCTTGGCTTTGGGCTGTACCTTTGGAACTAAAGTGTCGTGCCAAACGTATAATTGAATAATTAGCGTCGAAATCTGCCGATGACTTCTGCTCGATAAGACGAAAATGGGCACTTAGGCCAAAGTTATTTTTACCCTATTCCTACTCTGCGCACACGAACAATGGCATTGGATGATTTCCACGAACTATTGTCGGCATCCTTTGGCACCGGCTCGGCATCGACACAAGTGTATACCTACCATCCATCTACCACCTACCTGTCCCGTCCCAACAGGATTCCTCTCGGCTCGTGGAATTGACTCATAAACCGAACGAAGAGTGGGAGAGCAAAGCAAAACGAGAACGATATCAAATTGAGTCAGGTTAGGTCATAAATAATAACACATTCACCGAAGATCCTGAACCATTGCTGGTGGCGTTAGATAAATGGTTCCTCGAATGGCGCTAAAGTTCGAACTTCTTGATTCTGTCCAGTTCGGGGTACGGCCTATCCTCCCCCGCCAAAACATCCTTGCTGAAACTCATAGGCAGTAAATTGTTCGTCAAATGCCCACAGCTTTGGACGTTGGCTTGTTACTTTGGTATGTTTATTTGGTGGGCTGGGTAGCGATAAGAAGGACAACAATTATCGGCAGCATCAACCAGATTGGAATCGGTTCTCAGCCGGCCGGGGGCGGTTCGACTGACCTTTGGCTCTTGTTGTGTCCGTCAAAGTCAGAGTTGATGATTTTACAGCCGGGTAATTGAATGTTCCTGGAAGCGAGCGCCCATTTTTAGGTCGTAAATTTTCCAAAAACCAATCGGAAATTATGACCTCTAACAAGAAACAGTTTTTTTTTTGGTTTCAGCTGGTCCTGCTGCGCATAAATCACCCCACTCCACCAGAGGTCGGTATCGATACGCTGCAATCATCGCTCATTAACCCTTTCATTTTTTCATGCCGGGCGCCGAAAAGGGTGTTAAAAGTGCTTCACTGAAATCCGACGCGGTCTATTATGGGAACATTAATTATCGCCTTAATCGGCTCCGAACGCAAAAGAAGGCGAAAGTGAGTCCGAAATGTGTGTTTGTGTGTGTATGTTTTCAGGATCGGTTGTTCAGCTGTCCGTTCGGACAAAGCTCAGTCATCAATTTTGGGGTCCAGCGGGGTGGTTTGGAGCACAGAGATTTACGATGGCACCTTCTGTCGGCGCAAGCCGTTTATATTAATGGATTGGAAATATTCTGGCCAATTGGTGTGTGAAGTACGGTCAGAAAGGTTGTAATTGTTTTACGAATCGTATTGATACATATAGACATAGTTGGCACACATGTGACCAAAATGCTGCATCAAATGGCCCATCCTGAACGTTTCATTTTGGCTTAGGTTTGATTGATTCTGAATAAAGGTTATCGTCTTAAAATCCCCCGAAAAGAGAACTGCTTCGATTCCCAGAACTATCGGTAAAACATTACTCCACCCTTCAAACACCCTTGGCACCCCAACAAGCTTCAGGTGTTAATGACAGCCAGTCCATCAACCGAACCAAATCCATCCCAGATAAACTGCCAATTTCCTAATGATGGCATCCGGAAAGGCTTTAGCCCTGAAATTGCTAACCACCAACCCTGCCTAACGTCATCAAACCGATGATTTGCAAATGGGCCCCTTTCAAAGTCGGAGGACCAAATTAATTTTCTGCGTGATAATTTCTCTCCGAGCGCGCTTCCCGATCTCGATTCTCTGCGTGTGTCGTAACTTTTTAAGGTCCAAACCCAGTGTGGATTTCTTCGCAAAAGGCATGAATGTGATAATGATGACCTTATACCCGTTTGACACCTCTGTTTATCGCCGCTCGTCTGGTTCGTTCTCGGAACCAGCTGGCAATGTACCAGCCCAGGACCGAAGGACCTGGTTATTACCCTTCCCGAGCGATAAAAATAAGGCCAACGTTGTAAATCTAATACTCATCCCGTATAATTTTCTGTCATCAGGATCAGGCCAGATCACCGACGCCGCCGCCTTGAATCGTGCTTCTGAAAACTTTCAATCATCACAGCCCCGTCTCGCAAAATTACGATATCAAACAAATTGGCAGCTCGCGGGTCGTAAAAGGGCAGCCATTGATGAAAAGTGAGTGCGTGGATGAATTTCGCTCGAACAGAATAAACGATTGGTAATTGCTACTTTTTCTTTTTCTTTTCTGAAGAACCATGTTTCAAACTTGCAATGCAATAAACTTTGAACCAGTTCTCAAACGTTCCTCTTTTTAGTCATGAGAAGGTGAGCGTCTTTAATTTAGGATTCCGAATGAAGACGTGCGATCACAGGCAGCCGCTGCAACAGGAAATCAGAAGCCTTTTACACGCTTCTCACGCTTGAAAGCCCACAGTCAAATATTTGAACCGACCAACTCTGAAAACATTGACTTCCCTTCCGCGTTTTTTGGTCCTAAACAAACCTAATCCACCTACATCCCGTCGATCACTGTTCGGGTAATAATGTTTTGCTTTCTCATAAGCACCGGGATCGAAACGAGTTAACCACATCCTCTTGGTGCGCTCACGGCGAATCAATTTTCACGGTCAATGAAGATGGACTAGGACGGACTTGATGCACTTGGACACACGTGAGGCTCCGATCGGTGGCGAAGAGGAAGTCAATTTGATGTGGTTTGTTGTACCACCTTTGATGGCAAGAGTGACCACTTCGTTCAGAAGATGCAGGATTGATTATTTTCGTTAGGGAGAAAATCTAATGCTGAAGGATGAGTCAATTATTTTCTTTCATTGAATCACATCCGTCGTTGAAAGTGGTGATCGATTAGGAAAATCTTTTTTTTTCACTATTGGAGGATTACGACTTTATGGGCTTTCTCTACGATCTGTAATGTAAACATGTATGAGTCGTAGAACGGTACTTTAGCAAAAAATAAACTACAAGGGACAGCCACTAGCAACTCCGCAATCTGATGCTATCATAATTTTTAACAATGCTCATGAAACCCCAACATTTGTCAGAAAACTTACTACACCGTTCGAAAAGTTCATGTAAATTTCTGCGAGACATAGCGCACATAAAATTAACGGTAGATTTGGCATAAATTTACGCGATATTTCGTGTAAATTTAAGCGCAAAATCACATATATTAGCAATATTGTATGCAAGCTTGCAAAAGATTTCGCTTTTTTTTTTTAACTTTTTATTTGTTCCAAATTCAAAATAAATTACATTTCATTTTTAACCTAGGTGCTCCAGTTACTGCAGTAACGTACCAGCCTTAATTGTTATGATATATATCTAAGTGTTTTTACATTGTTCATGTCTTGGCAATTAAGTATTTTAAACAGGTTTTTTTATACCTGCATGTCAGTATAACAATTGATATCCTAAAACTAAAAACTAAAACTAAAACTAAATCTTATCTACGGAATATAAACGGAATTAATCGTTGCAATTGAGGATTGCAACGATTTTTGCCTGAAATTATTCATTATTTTGTTGGACATTTGTTCTAAAGTCTCAACATTCGAAATTCTATGTACTTCGGTTGTACTGTACCAGGGAGGCAACTTCAAAATCATTTTCAGAATTTTGTTCTGAATCCTTTGAAGTGCTTTTTTCCTGGTAGTGCAACAACTAGACCATATTGGCACAGCGTAAAGCATGGCCGGTCTAAAAACTTGTTTAAATATTAGAAGTTTATTCGTCAGGCAAAGTTTGGATTTCCTGTTTATAAGAGGATACAAACATTTAATATATTTGTTACATTTGGCTTGAATGCCCTCAATGTGATCTTTAAAAGTTAATTTTTGGTCAAGTATTAATCCAAGATATTTCACTTGGTTTGACCAGGAAATTGGAACTCCGTTCATAGTGACTATGTGACTACTACTAGGTTTCAAAAACGAAGCTCTAGGCTTGTGTGGAAATATTATAAGTTGAGTTTTGGAAGCGTTGGGAGAAATCTTCCATTTTTGTAAATAAGAAGAGAAAATATCTAAACTTTTCTGCAGTCTGCTGCAAATAACACGAAGACTTCTTCCTTTAGCGGAAATGCCTGTGTCATCAGCGAACAAAGATTTGTGGCAACCCTGAGGCAAATCAGGGAGGTCCGAAGTGAAAATGTTATACAATATAGGCCCAAGAATGCTACCCTGAGGAACTCCTGCTCTAACAGGTAGTCGATTAGATTTGGAATTTTGATAATTTACCTGCAGAGTTCTGTCAGTTAAATAATTTTGAACTAATTTCATAATATAAAGTGGAAAATTAAACTTTTTCAATTTAGCAATCAAACCTTCATGCCAAACACTGTCGAATGCTTTTTCTATGTCTAGAAGAGCAACTCCAGTTGAGTGGCCTTCCGATTTGTTTGAACGAATTAAATTTGTAACTCTTAAGAGTTGATGAGTAGTTGAATGCCCATGGCGAAATCCAAACTGCTCATCTGCAAAAATTGAGTTCGTATTGATGTGAAGCATCATTCTATTCAAAATTATCTTTTCAAAAAGTTTACTGATTGAAGAAAGCAAACTTATTGGGCGGTAGCTAGAAGCTTCAGCAGGATTTTTATCCGGCTTCAAAATTGGAACAACTTTTGCATTTTTCCATTTATCAGGAAAGTATGCCAAATGGAAACATCTGTTAAATAATTTTACCAAGAAAGACAAGGTACTCTCTGGGAGTTTTTTGATGAGGATATAGAAAATTCCATCATCACCTGGAGCTTTCATATTTTGAAACTTTTTAGTTCGTCCAAATCAGTCCTCCAGGAATCATCAAAAATATTTTCCCGAGAGAAAATATTCAGAAAATCCCCAGCAACCTGATTCTCAATAGGACTAGTAAGACCCAAACTGAAATTATGGGAACTCTCGAATTGCTTAGCAAGTTTCTGAGCTTTTTCCAAATTTGTGATCAAAATTTTACCACCTTCTTTAAGCGCTGGAATAGGCTTTTGAGGTTTTTTCAAAATTTTTGTGAGTTTCCAAAAGGGTTTGGAACTCGGGTCTAATTTAGAAATATTATTTCCAAAAGTTTTGTTCCTCAGGGCAGAGAATCGCTTTTTAATTTGTTTTTGCAAATCCCGCCAGATAACCTTCATGGCAGGATCGCGTGTTCTTTGATATTGTCTCCTACGGACATTTTTAAGACGGATCAAGAGCTGAAGATCGTCGTCTATTATAATTGAATCGAATTTAACCTCGCATTTTGGTACTGAGGCAGCTCTTGCTGCAACTATAGAAGTTGTCAGAGATTCAAGAGCGTAATTAATTTCATCTTTGGTTTGCAAAGGAATGTTTGGATCGAAGTTATATTCCATAAATGTTCGATACTGCTCCCAATCAGCTCTATGGTAATTGAAAGTAGAGCTGTTGGGATTAGAAATTATTTCTTGGGATATTTCAAAAGTTACTGGAAGGTGATCAGAACCGAAGTCAGCATGGGTAACCAATTGGCTACAAAATTGACATGAATCAGTTAAGACCAAATCAATAGTGGAGGGATTTCTTGCAGAAGAAAAGCATGTTGGGCTGTTTGGATATTGAATAGTGTAATAACCTGCAGAACAATCATCAAACAGAATATTACCATTGGAATTGCTTTGAGCATTATTCCATGAGCGGTGTTTCGCATTAAAATCACCAATAATGAAGAATTTAGACCTATGACGGTTAAGTTTCTGGAGGTCACCCTTGAGAAAATTCTTTTTCTGGCCTACGCATTGGAATGGCAAATAGGCAGCTATAAACGTAAGTTGTCCAAATTTTGTTTCAACAGAAACTCCCAAAGTTTCAAAAACTTTGGTTTCAAATGAAGAAAGAATTTTATGTTTGATTCGTCTATGAATAATGATGGCAACGCCACCACAGGGTCCATCAAGACGATCATTTCTATAAATCAAGTAATTTGCGTCCTTCTTAACCTTATGGTCAGGTTTGAGGAACGTTTCAGTTATAACGGCAATATGCACGTTATGAACTCTCAAAAAGTTAAATAGCTCGTCTTCATTATCTTTAAGAGATCGAGCATTCCAATTTACAATATTTAATTCTTTAAAATCCATTACTGAATTTTAAAGTCATGACAATATTATTTGCAAATTTTACTCCAGTTTGAATAGCATCAAACATGGAGTTAGATTTAAGAATATCAGAAATCATGTCAATTAATTAATTCTGTAAAAGTTCCATTTTAGGGGCAGTAATGCTTCCTAAGTCAAACTTGTCAAAATTTCCGTTCGAATTACGTTGGTTAGTATTTTGATTTCTACCCGTTGAAATAGCAGCATAGGTAGCTCCATTAACTCGCTGAACATTGTTAGCAGCGAGGGGAGTAGGTACAGATGAAACATTTGAAGCAGGGGTGATATTTGTACCTACGGGTACGAATGTAGAATTTGTTCCTCGCTGACCGTTGTTAACAGCAGAGGAATTTGTACCTGGTCGGAAACGTGGAGCGTTTCTTACCTGTCGGTTAGAACGAGATTGTAGGATCGCTTTGCGAGTCTTACATTCCCAAAAATTGGATTTGTGATTTTCACCACAATTTGAACATTTAAATTTCTTAGGATCGCAAAAGATTTCGCTGTTTATGCCAAGTATAGCTCAATATTAAACGAAGGGAGATTTCACGCGTTAGTTAAAATCCAGATTTTTGTATCTTGCAAATAAGCTTCAAAATTGCATTTTTATTTTTTCAAATTTTAAATTCAGTCCTCTCTATCCGTAATACGTGCGTGAGGTTCAACCCTTTGTATACTACTTTTTTAATTAATCTACTACTATTAAATCAAATATTAAAAATCCACCCCATCGCGGCGAACAACGATAGTTTTCATAGTCAAAGTCATTATGACTGCTATCCATACAAAATAATCCGTTATAGATAACTTCGTCAAGGATCAAGGGGTTGGTCACTCTGCACAGTGTGCCAAAAATACAGACGTACACACCTGGGCACTTGCATTGGCACCTATGGTTAGAAATTTTCATGATATTTAAAGTTACTGGCAACACTGTACTATATCTTCGTCTGCTCTGTGCATGTGATGATGATGGTCCCACCTCTTACCCCTACAAAGGTTTGAGCTGGACGATTTATCTTTAAGATAATTAAATATGACATTTTAACCAGGTTAGCAAACAAAATCGAACTGGTTTCAGTTAAAGATATAAATTCCCTCTAGAGTTTACAGTTGCTTCACAGCTATATAAATGTGGAAAAGCTCAGGCGTCTACCTCTTAACTCGCCTTTTGTCCACCTAAAATATTCATAAGTATTAAAAGCAATCAAGAGTTAATCAACAATCAACAAAGCATCCTATTACACTAGTAACCCCGCAATCTGATGCTATCATAATTTTCAGCAATGTCAGGAATGCTCATAAACCCCCAACATTTGCCAGAAAACTTACTACTAACTCAAAGTATCTTCCAGATAAGCTTCAAAATTACATTTTTTTTATCAAATATTAAATTCAGTCCTCTATATCCGTAATACACGCGCGAGGCTCAAACCTTTGTAGACTACTTTTTTTTTTGACGTAGCACTACGTCTTTGATTTCTATATGGGGGTACACTTTGTGAAAACCGAAAATGGAACATGAAACAAAATTGTGAAAGATTTTGAACGTTAATAACTCAGCTGCCCCTGGTCCTTTTTTTATGAGGCCCTCCAACACACCCCCACACCAAGAAGCTCACACTGAGAGCCCCCTGGTAGTGGACACATCGATAATATTTTTTTAACGTTACAAGAGAAAAAAAATATGGACATATAAATATAACATTACTAATTTTAAAGGTGTGTGAAGCAAAATAACAATCATTAACAAGGTTAGGATGTACCCAGTGGAACAAAGTTCCTTTGAAGGGATCCTCAACTCATAAACAATTCAATTAATTAATATATACAATTTAATATCTTAAGCTTAGCGTAAAGAGTGTAAATTTTATAATTATTAATCGATAGTTGACACGAATTTATATCAAGAACTCGTTGATTTGGGATTTGTAGTATCGCTTTAAACTGGTTTTTAAAAATAATCGGTTGTTTAAGTTTTTCAAACATTCCGGAAGTGCATTGTACATAGATGGACCATAAAAAGAAATTCGTATTTGACCGAGGCATGTGAATGCTCTCGAGCGTATTAGGTTATTCGCATACCGAGTGTTATGATCATGATTTGTGATCGGTAAAATGAGGTTACGATGCATGTTGGGATTTTTTAGCGAATCATATATAAACAAACAAGACTGTAACTTGCACAAACCGCGTAACGGGAGAATACTGTGCGAATTATTTGCGTAGAGTTGAAGAGTGGAAAACAATTGTGGAAGGCGATAGATGATTTTTATGCACCTTAGTTTTTTAGTTTAGCCTTGCAAGCATGTCCCCAAACGACGATTAAGTACTGCAGATGAGAATGAATACAGCCATGATAAAAAGTTAGAAATGCGTTTCTAGGCACAAATCTACTAACACGATCTAATACCAAGCCCAATTATTTAAAACTTGATACAATTATTTAAAACTTACGTTACTACGTTAGACCCAATTGACGGACTGTTGTGTGGATAATTTTTTTTCCTCGGTGAGTGGAACACCATATATTAAGTCATTGATAAGTTTAACGAAAGTAAGTTAGTATCAAAGTATCTCATGAGTACCTGTAAATCATCGTTTATGCAGGAAACGATAGATGCAGTATCCTGATTTGGGTAAAAAATTGCTGTATCGTCAGCAAATAATTTAGCTATTCCCATAAGAGGTAAATTTCTTATATCGTTTATATAGATAAGAAATAAGAGAGGCCCGATGTTACTACCTTGTGGAACCCCTATATTTACTGATCGGAGAGAGCTCTGTGCTTCTTTATATACCACAAACTGTTTCCTATCACTCAAATAACTACGTATAATGTCATTAGCCAATCCACGTATCCCATAGCTTTCTAATTTTTGCAGTAGAATATTGTGATTCAGGGTATCAAATGCTTTTTTTAGGTCAATAAAGAGGCCTCCTACGATACATTTATTATCAATTTTATTCAGTAAAAAATCAACTAGCTCGACTATTGCTGTTGAAGCACTACATCCTATCCGAAACCCGTGTTGAAATTTATGCAAAACATTAAATTTGTTCAAGAAATTGACAAGTCTATTTACTAGAAATTTTTCGAAAAGTTTATTAATTACAGACAGTGTGGAAATAAGCCGATAACTACAAGGATCAGACGCATCGCCGGCTTTAAAAATAGGCACCACTCTTGCTAGTTTGAGACAATCTGGATATTTCCCTTGTCTCAGTATACAATTGAAAAGTTGAGTAAAAATATTTGCCAACTCATTGAGATTATGTTTGATGATACTTGCTGGAAGATTATCAGGGCCACAGCTTTTTTTAGTATTTAGATTATTAATCAAGGAAGAAACCTCAATTACATCAGTAGGTTTGAGACAAATAGTATGCTCTAGGTGACTTACAGTACTCAAAGGATTTAAGTTATTTTTTCGAATACTACTAGCAAGTGTTACATATTAGCAATGTCCCAAAGATAATCAAAAATTAATTATCAAAATTGTTTAGTATTCCTTGTAGGAGTTAGGTATATAAATTTAAAATAAAATTGCATTCCGGCTTGCCGCAAAACGCCAACACCCACTCCGACACAAGGAGGCGTCCAAAACGCAAAGAACGATCGGTGGGCAGCTTCCGCCGAAACGAGCGTCGCTCGAACAACGACGCGCAAAAACGAACTTGGGAGGTGGAGGAGGATCGGAAAAAAAGAGACGTCGGTCTCTTGCGTACCAACCTCCCAACGATAAGGTCGAAAATCTAGTCCGTGGTGAAAAATTATAAACCGTCGTGTGAATATCACTTGCGTCGCATCCAGTTCACAGTGAGACCAAGTGTCAATTCTCGTTCCGGAACCAAGATAGTGCAGTGTAATTTGAAGACCGACTCCCGATCTCGTCCCGCGAGAGGATCCGATTTGTCCCGTGGTCCCAAAGTGCGTGAGGAATAATAATCGCCGTTTTCTGGTCCGGGGCGAAAACCAAGGAAAAACTACGGTTCGAGTGGACGCTTCGCGTTGAATTGGTGTCGTTCGTGAAGGTGGTGTTCTTTGGCGTGACAGCGGAACGGAGAGTCCCCTCTCCCAACGTAGAAATTAACCTTTTAGACGGAAGCTAGGCTCCCCCTGAGATGAGTCATTAAGATAAGTCGCATGCTCCCAATTGTAGGAAAACCCTTTCTTACACAAGATTAGCTCCAATGTTTAAGAAGAATTGGTTAAACATATCACAAATTTCTGAACAATTTGATGTTTTATGTCCATCATATTGAAGTTCAATATTTAGCGGACGTGAACCCTGAGTTGACAACAAACTCTCCAGCTCATTATGAAATTGATTGAAATCGAACGATGGAGGTCTGTAAACTCCTACAATATCGTAGATCAATCCATTTATATTAATTAAGTGCATTCCATCAAAAGAGATGTTTTTATTTACATTAAAGCTCATCCCATTCTTGACATAGACTGCAAGACCACCAGAAGACGTATCACAACAAGAAAATATTGAATTATAATAATTGGGTATACCGAACAAAGGACAATTCAAGAGCAAATTTTCATTACGTCGAATGTAACAAAGGTAAACAAAGTCGAGCTATCAGTGTCAATCGATTCTCCTGATATTACACTATATACTGTCCGAATATAGGATCAAATCCCATTTTTAAATTTATTTACCAGTCAAATTGCTTTTTGACGTAATCACCTTCCGATCAAAATAGTTTTCGATATTACTTGAGTCACCCAATTTCTATGGAGATGCCGTTTGACTTAAGTAACAGCGCTGAGAAACCCGTGAAAAGTGTACTTTCGTCGTTTCGCTTTCTCATTATTAAAGTGAATAAATCGAACTGTTTGTTGCTAAGATGATTTCGGTGGTCCTAAAATGATGAATGGGCTGCACGTAAGGAGACGTAATTTATAATTCTCCCGAATATCCTGGTAAATACACTTTGACTTAAGTAACAATAGGGGCCACCAAACGACGTATAATAACTTTTGACTCAAAAACCAGTATTTTTTAGCATGAAAGCTAGCGATTTGCATTTGTATGATTAAAACCCT
This sequence comes from Ochlerotatus camptorhynchus, assembly GCF_037179485.1. NCBI lineage: Eukaryota > Metazoa > Arthropoda > Insecta > Diptera > Culicidae > Ochlerotatus > Ochlerotatus camptorhynchus. The sequence continues at coordinate 460,188 of NW_027040687.1, read as the reverse complement.
GCTAAATATATTAAACATTGCTATCACTATGAGATTATATGTGTTTACTTGGAAATAGGAATAACTTTTCGGTCATCAAAACAAAACTTTATTTTTCTCGGATTGGTGCGAATGTTACTTACGACATAATGAAAATTTGCTCTTGAATTATCAGCTTTCAACACAACAAACACATCAATAGGTATTTTTATATTATCTAAGAACAAAAGAATGTTATCAAACGGCGCCGGTGGTGTAGTGGTAAGCGTGATTACCTCTCACCCCAGCAGGCCTGGGTTCAATACCAGTTGGCGCCGCCGGGATGTTCTGAGGCATAACATCTCTGATCATGCCTTCCTTCGGATGGGAAGTAAAGCCGTTGGTCCCCGGTTTATGAGTTGATGGGTCGATAGGTAGGGTCCAGGTGTGGGAGCTGCCTTCCTGGCACGTCGGTAGCATTGGTGCTCAGCACGGAAAACAAGATCGACGGAAAAAACAAACCAAAGGAAAAAAAAAAAAATGTTATCAAACTTAGACATGTTATTTATTCCTCTTACATTCCATTGTGCTATACGAAGAAAATGACCACTGCTTTCAGGATAATTTAAATTAAACTCATCAATACAATCATGGTTATAATCAGTGAATCCAAACACATAAAGTAACCAACGATACAGACAAAACGGTTGCTACGACTACCATGACAAACTCGCTCTGTAACATGGCTCGATCAGAGTGGCAGAAGGATAATGATATATTGCTTGCCTGCTTTGTTGCAATATACACGAATGAGAACATAGCTTGATCTGAATCGAGAAAAGACATAACAAAAAATTCCCATTAACACACGTGTATCATCTTCGGCTTTACTTCGTGAAGTAGCTTGCCAACAATTTGCTCGTTTCCTTCTACCGCCCCGAATGAGCTGTGTCACACGGGCTACTTGTCATCAAAAAGAAGGAAGAAGATTATATCATTATTGCTTTGCACTTCTGACATAGCGTTATTATTCGGTTCGTTGATCGCTTGTCATTTTGTCATTTTAAGATATTTTTGATTCCTTGGTTATAATTTATTCCATTAGCCATTTTATTTTATTAAGTTTACAAATTGACAAAGAAAATCATAAAACACATACATTTATAAAAGATTACTTATTGGAGTTATTATCATTACGTTTCCTCTTGGGAGAAGGAGTTTCTTTTGACGGAGATTTTCCGCTATAACGGCTAACCAATTCAATTATATCATCCCTAGTTTTTTTTTATAATCTCAGGCTTAGAATTCTCATTTTTCTTTACTAATACATTTCCCCCTCTACTGCACCAAACATATTTTAGTTGCAACATCTCCTGATACCCTCTCTCCCTGCGCTTTGGTCAGAGAGCGTATAGGGCGTCGTTGTGCCAATTTGGTCGTGGCACATTTCGAGTATGAGAGAGTGATTGCAGTTTGCTCAAAAGTGCCTGAGGAAAATGCAAGTATTTTCGACGATTACCCGTAGTTGTTACAGTGAAGATATACACCCATATTCTCGTTTATGTCTGGACGTGTTTGCCATACAGAAACATTTTTATTTGATTTTGTGTGGTGGATGGGTTTCGGGCGTGGACGGGCATATGGTTGATAATAATAAGTTTACGTTAGGATAACGTTGAAAAATTGAGTTTGAATTCAGTTCAAATTCAGTTTGAGAAGCACTTCACTTCGCAACCGATGAACCATTCTGACGGCCCACATTGCCGTGCAGGCGCCGTGTGTTGGCAGGGTCCAATATTGAACAGTTTGACGTTTATAAAGTACCATCAGTTAAAACTGTATTGTTGAACTTTATCTCTATACATTCTTAGATGTTTCTTTGTAGATTATCATGTTGGTGTAAGCTGATTCAAAGAGTAAATGGTATTAGCATTGCTGTCCATAGTTGGGCGTTGTTGAACTTGTGGTACTTGCACAACATTTCATGTGAGTACCAAAGTAACCATATAATCACAAAATAGCTTTAGGTGTGGGTTCAGAGTGGGACAATGTCACTGAGATATGGTTAGTTGGGTATTCAGATGAAACTATTACTTTAAAAAAAAACTAATCCTGGTTGTATCTCTTTTTCGATTGCATGTAACACTGTTTGATATTACTAACCGCACCGAGCCTTCATTCCGGGTGGTGAGCGAACCTGAAGAAGAAGAAGAAGATCATAAGCCCCTTCTCGGAACGAGTGTTTTGTTAGTGGACCTGGTCTGCGATTCAAGGTTGGACTCTGTGATGATAAGTATCACATAACAATACTTTATCGAAATGTAAGTATTATTGACAATAATCATAACTAGATTATATGTAAATTTATATGACAGGTACCTGGATCAACGTTATTTAAACATGCGCATTCAATCGTGACGGCATCTAATTCTGCATTTTAAACTTACCCAACCCATTTCCTTTCTACAATCCCTGAGCCGCTGGTTCACCATAAGTGTACCTCGCAGAACTTTTTTAACCCCCATGGGTAAAGATGCTGTGTTGCTCACTCCTCTCCCCTTCCCTGGTGTATTATGGATGGTGTGAATATTCACATCGGTGACATGGCCCCTAACCCCCTTGTACATCATAAAATGAAATAAAATGAAATGAACTTCTCCTGATACCCTCTCATTTCAGTTAAAAGCTCCATGGATAGTGGGGTCAATTCATCGCGCATTGTGGCGGTTGTTGGTTTAGCGTTGATCATATAACTTGGATCGATTGATGATGAGAGTAGCTTACCGATTCCCCTTTTTTTAGAGAAAACAAGCTCCTTGATATTTTCGTTTTTAAAGACAACACGAATAGGTACCAGTGATTTTTTTTTGTTTATTAATTTATTTGATAAGGCTCAACCGAATTAACTTTACAGAGCCGAGGATTCTTGGTCACTATACAATACATCTTAAAACTATAGTCAAAAGGTACAACACAATAAACACTTTATCTTCCGCTATCCAAAAAGCCTCCTCCATCAGAACTGGAGCCGCTTCCAGTGGTTTCATTGTATGGCAAATTGTTGTACGCCAACGAGGGTCAGAGCGCGTCCATTGCAGCAATGGACGCAAAACGTGGTCAGCACTCACACACTCATCACGAAACGGTTGCTTTCCAAAGTCGACGACGCATCGACCGAAAGAACGGCTGATGAAGAACAATGAGGAGGACCACACAATGGTTGCTGCCGAGAAAACAGACGATCGCGTAGCACACATCGAGAGTGGCCTGCTTTTGTCGACAGCCGAGTGAACACTGAGGTACCAGTGAATGTATTGGTTTATTTTTAGCATTTAACCTAGCGGCAGAAACTATCTCATCAGAATTTACAGTTCATCCCACTGCGACCTAGCAAGAAGTACAGTCGACTTGTTTCGCGCTCCGGTATTTCGGAAGTTTTCTCGGTATTCGGTTGGTTTAAATTATCAGTTTTTTCTCGCTTAGTGATTACTGGCATAGTACCCGGCTAAACAATTATCTGAAAGTGAGTTTTTCTGAGAAGAAAGTGGTTTTCGGCGCCATCGGAAAGAAAATTGTTCACTTGCAATTGGATATTCGCAAACTAATTTGCGCTTCATCGGTGCGTGATCACGCATACCTGCACACAGATCATCGTCATCGAGTGTCAGCATCTGCCTCCGCATTTATACCGGTCATCCATCATCGTGTGTCCAGCAGAGTGCCGAACCTCATACAAGCACCCACTACAAAGATCGCCCGCACACGCGCATCGAAGGTCACCCACGCTGCGCGTCGCTCCGCTGCTGCTGTGTAATCACTCGGTGGTAGTAGTATAGCAGATAAGTTTCTTTTTTTCCTGTTTCTTTCTCTCGCCCATCAGTTAAATTTAATTTTGTGTTTCTGTGTTTGTAGTTTTTTTTTTCTGTTTATTGTGTCTGTGTGGTTTTAAGCATCGTTTCAGTGGTAGAGCGTTTACCGCTCCCACTAGTACGGCAAAATGGACGTCTCGTCAGAAGACGATATGGACATTTTGTCGGAAGATGACACCAGTTTGCCACTCGATGGCAAGAAAAGACGAAAACGTCCTGTCATTCATGGTTCGTCTCAGAAAAGCCCCCGATCGCGAGCCTATCCAGATGACTCGACTGGGCCATGGGTTGTCTACTTTCAGCCCAAAAACAAACCTTTGAACTTGATGCAAATTTCCACTGATCTGACGAAGCGATACTCAGCCGTGACCGAAATCACGAAGGTTAGGCATAATAAACTTCGTGTTGTCGTTTCTAACCTGAAGCAGGCTAACGAGATTGCTGCCTCCCAGCTCTTTACGATTGAGTACAGGGTTTACATACCAGCTCGTGATGTGGAGATCGAAGGTGTGGTCACCGAAGCGAGTCTGACCCCCGAGATCTTGGAGAAGCAGGCGGTTGGCCGTTTCAAGAACCCCTTGCTCCCCCCGGTGAAGATACTGGATGTCCAAAAACTGGGCTCAGTATCTGTCAGCGAGGGTAAAAAGAGTTTTACCCCCACAGACTCGTTCCGTGTGACCTTTTCTGGTTCAGCCCTTCCTCACTACATCGAGCTGGGAAAACTTCGACTACCTGTGCGCTTGTTCGTTCCCCGGGTCATGAACTGCCAAAACTGTAAGCAGTTGGGACATACGGCGTCCCACTGTGGCAGCAAGGCACGCTGTTCCAAATGCGGGGAGAAGCACGAGGATGGCGCCTGCACAGTCACTGCACCAAAATGCGTGTACTGTAAGGGAACTCCTCATGGTCTCTCGTCATGCCCGGTGTACAAACAACGCGGGGAAAAACTAGAGCGCTCTCTTAAAGAACGTTCCAGGCGGTCTTTTGCAGAAATGCTTAAGACAGCCAAGCCATCGACCAACGAAACAAATCCCTTCGCTCTTTTGTCAGATGACGAGTCTGGCTCTGACTTGGCTGAGGAGGGAGTTTCTTTCAGTTTTCCGGAAGGTTCTGCCCGGAAACGAAAACGCATCCGTTCGCGGAAAGTTGCAGATCAAGAACCCCAAATCAGCTTGCCCAAATCAAGGAGTGGTGGAAAAAAGGAGACTTCTACTCCTCCTGGATTCCGCAGAACTGATTATACCCAGGATTTTCCACCTCTCCCGGGGACATCCAAAACCCCCGATGCCCCAATTTTCAGAACACAAGCCCCTTCTTCATCTGGGTTGTTCTCATTTGATAACATTGTGGACAGTATCCTCAATTACCTCGATATTTCTGATCCTCTGAAAAGCATTGTTCTGGCAATGCTTCCTACTGTGAAAACCCTCTTGAAGCAGTTGACATTGAAGTGGCCCCTCCTTGCAGCAATCATCTCCTTCGATGGATAATTTTCCAAACGAGGTCGGGGATTTGATCACTGTTCTACAGTGGAATTGTCGAAGTCTTATTCCTAAGATAGAATCGTTTAAGTTTTTGGTTCACAATAATGATTGTGATGCATTTGCTCTATGTGAAACTTGGCTCTCTTCAGATATCGATCTTCCTTTTCATGATTTTAACATTATTCGACTGGATCGTGAGGATTCGCGTGGAGGAGGAGTACTTTTGGGGATCAAAAAGTGCCATTCCTTCTATAGAGTGAATCTTCCACAATTTCCAGGTATTGAAGTTGTCGCATGTCAGGCTTTTGTTAAAGGCAAGAGCCTTTGTATTGCTTCTGTGTATATTCCTCCCCGAGTTTCGATTAGTCAAAAACAACTTTCAGATATCTGTTCAGTTCTTCCTACTCCACGGTTGATTATGGGAGATTTTAATTCCCACGGTACAGGCTGGGGGGAACTGTATGATGACAACCGTTCTACTTTGATATATGACCTCTGTGATAACTTCAATATGACAATTCTTAACAATGGAGAAGTAACACGTCTGGCTGGTCCATCCTCAAATGGAAGTAGATTAGACCTCACACTTTGCTCTAATTCATTATCGTTGGATTGCACGTGGAATGTGATCCAGGATCCCCACGGTAGTGATCACTTGCCGATCGGCATTTCGATTGCCAGTGGGTTCAATTCGTCGGAATCCGTTAACGTCGCGTACGACCTCACCCGTAATATCGATTGGACAACGTTCAAGACCGCGATAGATGAAGCCGTGTCGTCGGTAGAAGAGCTTCCACCGTTGGAGGAATATAACTTCCTCTCCAATCTGATCTTGGATAGCGCGCTTCGAGCTCAAACTCGGCCGGTTCCAGGAACGTCTTTTCGTAGGAAACCTCCTACCCCTTGGTGGGACCAGCAATGCACTGAGGTTTATCGTAAAAAGTCCGACGCGTTTAAGCTTTTCCGGAAACGCGGAACACCCGAGTATTTCGAAGCGTACTCGGCTCTTGAACACGAACTCAAGAGCCTCATCAAAGCCAAGAAACGCGGATACTGGCGGCAATTCGTGGACGGTTTATCGCGCGAAACGTCGATGAATACGCTTTGGAACACGGCGCGAAGGATGCGTAACCGGTCTTCAAACAATGAGAGCGAGGAGTACTCGGATCGGTGGATTCTCAAGTTCGCGCGAAAAGTATGTCCTGATTCCGTGCCGGCACAGATGATTCCTCGCGAAACGACGAATTCGGTAGACGAGATCAGCCAGCCTTTTTCAATGCTAGAGCTCTCACTCGCGCTCCTTTCGTGTCGCAATTCGGCTCCGGGGGCTGATAGGATCAAGTTCGACTTGTTGAAGAACCTCCCAGACGTCGCTAAGAGGCGCATGTTGAACTTGTTTTGTCAGTTCCTGGAGTTCAATATTGTTCCAGATGATTGGAGGCGAGTGAGAGTTATAGCCATTAAAAAGCCTGGAAAACCCGCGTCAGATCATAACTCGTATCGTCCCATCGCGATGTTATCGTGCATTCGAAAATTGTTGGAGAAAATGATCCTTTTTCGCCTCGACAAATGGGTTGAGACGAACCACCTACTCTCAGATACTCAATTTGGTTTCCGTAGGGGTAAGGGAACGAACGACTGTCTCGCGTTGCTTTCCACAGAAATCCAGTTGGCTTTTGCTAAAAAAGAGCAAATGGCTTCTGTGTTCTTGGATATTAAGGGGGCTTTTGATTCAGTATCGGTTGAAGTCCTTTCAGACAAACTCCACGCTTGTGGCCTTTCCCCATTAATTAATAACTTTTTGTACAATTTGCTGTCAGAGAAACACATGAGCTTTTCTTATGGAAACTCTACAGCTTCTCGATTCAGTTACATGGGTCTCCCCCAGGGCTCATGTTTAAGCCCCCTTTTGTACAATTTCTATGTCAGAGAAATTGACAATTGTCTAAGTGACAACTGCACGTTGAGACAACTTGCAGATGATGGCGTAGTGTCTACGACAGGGCCCAAAGGGGTCAACCTGCAAGGACCCTTACAGGATACCTTAGACAATTTGTCTACTTGGGCTATTCAGCTAGGTATCGAATTCTCCACGGAGAAAACTGAGTTGGTCGTTTTTTCTAGGAAGCATAGCCCAGCACAACCAAAGCTTCAACTTTTGGGTAAACCGATCACTCATTCCATGTCTTTCAAATATCTTGGGGTCTGGTTCGATTCCAAATGCACCTGGAGATCCCACATTGAGTATCTGAGACGAAAATGCCAACAAAGGATCAATTTTCTCCGAACAATTACCGGAACGTGGTGGGGAGCTCATCCGCAAGATCTTCTAACGTTGTACCGGACAACGATTTTATCGGTTTTAGAGTACGGTAGTTTTTGCTTCCAGTCGGCGGCTAAAACTCACATCATCAAACTGGAACGTATCCAGTATCGTTGTCTTCGTATCGCGTTAGGATGCATGCACTCGACTCATACGATGAGTCTCGAAGTGTTGGCGGGCATGTTGCCACTATCGGATCGGTTTTCGGAATTGTCCCTCAGGCTCCTCACCCGTTGTGAAGTTATGAACCCACTGGTAATCGAAAACTTTGAGAAGCTTCTTGAGCTAAACCCTCAAACTCGTTTTATGTCATTGTACTACGTGTACATAACTCAGGATGTCAGCCCTTCACAGCATAATCCTCATCGTGTATGCTTCTCCGACTTCGGCAATTCAGTTAGTTTTGATTTATCCATGACGCGGGAGATTCGTGGGATCCCAGAACATCATCGTTCCATGATTGTTCCGTCAATTTACGCTGCAAAGTTTGGCCAAGTTGATTCCGCAAGATCGTTCTTCACAGATGGATCATTAATAGAGGCGTCCGCTGGTTTTGGTATTTATAACGAATTTCATAGCGCCTCTCGAATGCTTCAAGCTCCTTGTTCCGTATATGTTGCTGAGCTGGCGGCAATACATTATACGCTAGAAACGATCGCCTCACTTGCACCAGATCATTATTTTATTTTTACGGATAGTCTCAGTTCTGTCGAGGCTATTCGGTCCATGAGGCCGGTAAAGCACTCCTCGTATTTTCTCATGAAAATACGAGAGCTTCTAAGTGCTTTATCTTTAAGATCTTTTGTCATCACCTTTGCATGGGTCCCATCTCATTGCTCGATTCCGGGCAATGAGAAGGCGGACTCACTTGCTAAGGTGGACGCTATGCAAGGCGATATTTACGATCGACAAATCGCCTACAATGAATTTTTCTTCATTTATCGTCAACAGTCGCTCGCCAGCTGGCAAAATAAATGGAGTGAAGGAAGTTTGGGACGATGGCTATTCTCGATCATCCCTAAGGTGTCGAAGAGTCCTTGGTTCAAGGGGTTGGATGTGGGTCGAGACTTCATTCGTCTGATGTCTCGCCTCATGTCCAATCACTATTCGTTAAACGCTCACTTGTTTCGTGTTGGGCTGGGAGACAGCAATCTCTGTGAATGTGGACAAGGTTACCAAGACGCCGATCACATCCTTTGGTCTTGTGCTGAGCATCGTGGAGTCAGATCTGAGCTATGCGATTCCCTTCGGGCTCGAGGTAGACAACCTAATGTTCCAGTTCGGGATATTTTGGCAAGACGTGATCTGGAGTTTATGAAACTCATATATGTTTACTTTAAGAATACTAACCTTAGATTGTAAGTTTGATTAACCTTGTGTTTAGTTTGTGCATTGTGCGTGTAATTTTTTTTTTTATGTTTGTCTTCAAGATGAATAGAAATAAGTTCATGTTTTAGGATTAATTAAATATTTGTATAATAAATCATATTTCAAACCTCCTTCTCCCTTTCCCCATCCAAAAAATTGTAAATCTCCACTAACCTCGAGACGACCGCGAGTAATCGGTTCAATTCCTTTAACTCTAGATTTAAGACATGAATCATGTGTAATGCAAATGATAACTCGGCTCTGTAAAGTTTATTCGATTGAGCCTGTACAAATAAATTAATAAATAAAAAAAAAGAATTTACAGTTAATTTACAGCAATTTTTATCACGGTTACTTTTATCTACTTGGTGTTCCAGTTTATGTACCGTTTTCAACAAAGTTTGTTGAGTATGGTTCAATTCGTCGATATCTTGCTTTAAACATTCATTCTCTCTCTTCAACTCATGAAAATCGGTCACGATGCCATCAAATTTAGACGATAGAAAGTCTTGCGACTTTTCTATTGCTGTCGTAATCTGTTTCACCTCACATCTAAAATTTTGCATTTCCTGGGACACAGCACTACCCACTGCTTCCTTTAGCTCAACGGCAAGCGATTCAACGATTGATGATTTGTGGTTCTGCATCTCAATGATCCGTTGATAAATGCTCGAACAGTTGTGAGAGCAAAAGTACATTCTCTCCTTAATATTGCGGCACTTATAATGCGCTTCAGAAAAACAATACATACATTTTACTGGCATCCTTTTCAATTTTATTACATTTCACACAAATTGCACATTCGCTCTCCATGATGACCAGTTTAGAAAAACAAACAAAAAACAAAATCAGTTAGAGCAAGTCAAAAATACATCCACACAAAAGATAAACAAGTACAAAAACAAAAGTTACTACTCACACCTGTACAAAGTATTTATTGACAGATAACAAGCCAGCAAATCCCCAATATTGTACTAAAGTACTCGAACAAACATTATTGACTGTATGTGGCAACACAACAGATAGAGCAACTTTATTTTAAAGTTACTTTTGCTTCCGTTGATAGATTACTATAGATAGATTGAATTTTTGATATTTTCCAAAAAGTTTAGTAGGTTTGAGTTTACCTGACGCTCGTTTGCTCTAATTTCGGCCAAATCTGCCTATCCAAACCAGGACTACTCAAACTTGCGTACAATGTTGCACGCAGTGAATTTCGCCCTTGCTAGAAATCGACAGAACCACGCAAAGTGTTACTACCAGCAGGCTACTTCAGCACCAATACACCAAGCTCGAACCAACGGCTTGATTGTGTACGACGCCCGTTCACTCTGTTTGCTACCAAATCTATTTATTCTGTGGGAGCTTCAACAACATGCATTTCATTTATTTGTCGGTTCAACAGAGCCACAGCGTGAGCTACTAATCGAGCTACTTCAGCACCAATACATCAAAGCGCGAACCAATGGCTAGATTGTGTACGAGGCCTGTTCACTAAATTTTCACTAAATCTGCCGATTCAACAATAAACTACCCAACATGAGTTTCATCCGCACTAAATAAAAAGAACCAAATAGTGTGCACTATTAGAACTAATTCAAACTCAATGCAAAAAAAAAAAAATATACTTTATTTTTTTAAACCAAACCATACAGCAACAACAACAGCAGCATTCAACGGTCAATTCAGCAACAACACAATGCACAGCTATTTCCCCTGTTTATTTTGTAGTATACCACTCAATCTAATAATATTTTTTTTTCAGGCAACTTCGAACACAATATTGATATTACTGATTTAGTAACAGTCAAAGAACACTATGAACCAGCGACATAGAGCATTAAATGTATTTTTTTGGACAATTTACACTCCTTAAATACAGATTAAAAACTTAATAAAGAAAAGTACAACTATGCTGATAAGAAGCGTTGCCAAAAATTTTCAATAATTTTATCACCAATCGATCAGAAATATGGCTACGAATCGAGAACAAGGCTTCCGAATGTTGATTTTTGACAAGAAACTATTGAAAAAGTGGTAAATGTCCAGCATTGTGCAAAAGCGTCAAATTAACTAACAAATCCACCAATTACGTACATGCATATGCTGCTTCCCCAACCCAGACAACCAGAATGCACATATATTCAAAGTTGTTTTCGTGATATACAAACATATATACAAACAAACAATTCGTATAGAATGCAAAGAAATGGCTTATACGTACAAAAGTGGAGGCCATATACGTGCATATTTTAATTTAATTTTAAACGAGTTGATTTAACATCATATACGATTTAATCTGTAATAACAAATTCATTTTGAAAAGTCTTACGATGTAATCTGATTTAATTTGTGATTCAGTACGAGGGAAAAATGAGTCATCGCATATAAGTCGGAAATATGCATTCTATACGATTTAACTTAAACATAATGCGAAGTATGCCATTCTTATATGCGATTTTGACTTAAACTGTAGCAATTTACGATACTGTCTGTACATTGTTATACGACTTCTGGTTGTCTGGGAACACAGCCATCAGAGAGTCGTTCCTAGATGAAACATGTCGATGTAGCATAACGACGAGGTTCGGAGTTAGGAGTTCAATCCCAGGCCTGTCCCCTTCCTTGCAATTTTTCACTTTGCCTTATTCTATGCCCAATAGATTTAAATAAAAACAAATTCTGCTTTAACCGATCGTACAGTGAATCCTGATCTAAAAATAACCTACCTCACTTACACAACTATCCTTCCCGAGACAGCCGTGGAGATGTAGAGGTATTCTCGGTCTCCAGTAACAACCGGACGTCGAACTAATCATCCTTCCCTCCTCCAAAAGACCCCGAGCACGTGGCTGGCGCTGTGAATTGATCTAAATTTGTACATTGAAGATGGAAAGCTTATCCCATGCACCATCTATGTAGTTCTCTGTACAAGTGGATTAGTTCTGATCATTCACGGAGGCGCAACTACGAAGTGCACGGTCAGATAACGTTAACTCGACGGCAAACACATTCATTGATACGTCTGTTGTTGTGGATGATAGAAGAGCATAGCAGAAATAGTGCGAAATAGGAAGCCATGGTCATCACAAAAGAGCAAATCGATAAAGAGAATTGGCTTTCACCCTTCTGCTTCTAAGCCCCTTAAGCTGGGTTTAGACTTGGCAAGTCAAATGATCAACTCAGTTGAATTCAATTGGCTTGAAAAGTTGAGCGTGGTTCAACTTTTTTCAATTCAAGTGAGTTGATCAAATCAGTTGAATAGCATGGTTTTCACGTTCAATTCGCGTTCAAGTAAGTTGAATTCAACTGACTTGATCAATTGACTTGCCTTGTCTAAACCCAGCTTTACAGTCATCGTCATAGCATCGCACCGCTTTTGGTTCTAAGGCACTTGCTGGTTGCAATTTTTCGATCAGGATTCACTGTGATGCGATCAGTTGTAAGCAGCAGAAATTTCCTTCCCAACTCTCTTGTGGGATCTTTTAGTGACTCTAAAAAGAGTCGGTTTTGTTAGATTTCGACGGAGAAATTAAGGGCGTTCACCACAAATGCGTAGAACCTGCTGAATGTCCTTTGGCATAATTGTGACACGCTTGGCGTGGATGGCGAATAGACCGACCAGATAGGCCTTGCTGGATTCTTGTAGGGCCATTAACGGTCGAGCTCTGGAAGCACAGATCGGTCTGCAGTCCTGGGCGATTTCACGGACCAGACGCTGGAAAGGTAACTTGCAGTAAGCAGCTCGGTCGATTTCTGGTAACGACGGATCTCACACAGATCGACATTTCCTGGCTGGTAGCGATGAGACTTCTCCACTCCTCCGGTGGCTTGAACGGCCTTGGTGGCCATCTGTTTGAGAGGATCCTTTCCTCCGGTGGACTTACGAGCGGTCTGCTTGGAACGGCCATTTTACGATGTGCATACGTTGAACGCAATATGTTGAATAAAAATTTTTCTCTGACTTCCATTCTGTTTTACAACATGCTTTTGCTATGTTTAACCAATCATAAACGATGAAAGAACAAGAACACAACAGCAAGAAAAATTTATCGCTCGAGTAGGTATACAAAAGCCGAAAATTGGAATTTCTTGTCACATTCGTTTCAACCTTTTAGTTTCTGGAATTTCCGTTTGGGATATGAAACACTTGCCTTAAATCGTCCGTTATAAAATATATTCGCCGTGAACACTTCAATGGCCATCCCATCTCCGTTGAATAGGGGCTGTTCATAAGCTACGTAGACAGTTTTTTGGGATTCTTGCCCCCCCCCCCCTCCCCCAGCGTAGACAATTGTCCATACAAAAAATTTAAAAATTTTTAAGGGCCGTGGATAATTGTATGCCCCCCCCCCCTCCTAAACTGTCTACGTAGTTTAGGAACATCCCCATATTTGTTATGGATAATACGTTTAACCAAACGCTTTATCGTAGTGGGATATCTCCGGTGGGAAATCGTTCGCAAGCACGTATTGCACATCCTAGTCCAAGTAACATTGCAAGTTTTATTGAGGTTTTAAAGCACTCTTCTAGTCTAAATCATGGTCTGCAGTACCCTCATAAAACCCAAACGGCCATCACCGGGTAGTGGTCCGAGCTCAGCTCCTGGAGGGCCACAGGTTGCGAGACGTAGATGTCGATGGTCGCATGGACCCCAGACTCACTCAACCGCAGGTCTTGGTGTTTTGCGTTCAGGTCGCCAGCGATGATGAAGTTCCCGCTACTCCGGGTGAGTTTTATGATGTCTTTCCGGAGGGCCACTGACACTGATGTTGGTTTGCTTAGGGCAGTATGCCACGATGATGGTCATTGGTCCAAGTGATGTGCTCACCTCCACTCCGATGGCTTCGATTGTTTTCAGCTTGAAGTTTGGTAGCAACCGATAACTGATGTTCCGTCTTGCAGCGATGGCCACTCCCCCAACCCCGGAGCAGGTGCGGTTACGTCTGACGAGCCGGAAGTCGGGAAGGAATACGTTCAGTTAATGCTTGAAGTGCGTCTCGGTGATGATAGCAATGTCGATCTCCTTGGTGTTGAGGTAATCGAATAGCTCTATGCTTGTTCGTCAGTGAGCAAGCGTTCCAATTTGCAATTTTTATAGCTTCACGGTCCATACTTGGTGACGAGAGATAAGGCAGCATGAAGCTGTTCAGATCGAGTCTTGCAGGTGCAACCAGCGTTACTAGTTCCTCCGATGTAAACGGAGATTCGTCAACTGAATCGCCTGAGGTCCAGGCATCGAGGCAGAAACTTGATTTGGCAGGGCCGCTGCAGCAGTGAGGCGATGCTGAGCTGAGCGGGGCGGCTCGTTGATTGTTGAGGGGTAGCGGTGGGAGATTTGGGACCAGGCGAAGAGGCTGGATTGCCGGGTATTGTTCATCCGTGATGGATTTTAGTGAACATTTGTTTCGATGGTGGTCTGGCTGGTTGGTAGTAGCCACCTTCTTCCTGATGTTGATGTATTCCGTTCGCATTCAAGCACTCCGGCTCGGTGTCATCAGCTTGAGCACATGTCGCCGTCGAGTGGGTTTGGGTGTTCGTTTCATATGACAGTTCTTCGTGCCATGGCCGAAGGAGAGGCAACTTGTGCATTGGGTAATATCACGGTGTTGTGGTTTGTAGGATTCCCAGTTGTTAATGACCTAAAACAGGTCACGTATGTTGCTCTTCAGCGCAGCAAGGGTGGTGGAGCCCTTCGTGAAGTGGTCCAGAAACAGTTGGTCACGATAGTTAGTATTGGGCATAGGCCGTCGATTCATTGGGGGAGTGCCTCTGGTTTCAATCTGAGCATCATCAGTTCATCTTTTACGACAGTCCCTGTAAAACAACCTTCAATGGTATCACCGAAGGCAAATCGTGATGATCACATGATCTTTGTTCCTACGCTACAGATCTTGAATTGCGGGAACAATTTGAGTTTTGCCAGCTCATCCCTAAGCTTGGCGACGTCCTCCATCGGGGTAAACAGCGTGGGAATCCGCTCATTTTTGGCAATTTCAGCGCCGTCACCACCGCCATTTTCAACTGCTAGACGGTCTAGCAACCTATGACCATGGGCGGACACGACAGCAAAGCCCTTATATAGTTTTACAAATTCAAGCAAAACGATGCACAGCCAAATGGTACTCGATTATGACGACTTGGTTTGGGGAGAACGTTTGTTTCATTGAAACAGTGATAAAATTATCACCTTTTATGTGTGAATTTTTAAACACTTTTTTTTTGAAAATTGAAAAATCATTTATTGCTGCAGATTGTGAGAATTATTTCCTATCGATTGGTGTAGTTGGATTTTATTTTCATCTATAAATGACAAAGTTATAAGCGTTCAAAACCTTACACCTTTTCGTGACGGGTGCAAAATTTAAATGTTCGATTTACCCTCAGTACCTTCCCGTAAGATGTAGTCTACGTCAAAAATTCCTTCCCATTTCGGTATTCGAACCGGCAGTCGCTGATTTACAGGCGTCAACCATACCTACTGGATCATTTAAGCATATGTCTGGCAAAAGGTATGATCATTCATGGGGAACAGCGCTGTTGTGAGCCTCTCCTCCTGGAGAACAGTCGCTCAGACTTGCCGATGCAACCCCCCCCCCCTTCCCTGTCAGCCTATGACCAAAGTTCCCACCGGGGTTGGTTACCCGATCTTCCCTAAGGTTGCTCACAGTTCTCGGCCGGTACCACGGGGAGGTAGGGATAGGAGTTGCTGGGAAAAGGCTAGTGATCTCAATAGGATCTGTATTGCGCATTACCTACCCAGCATATACCGGCTATTATAGTTCTGATTATAATTTCTCTTCAGTGTTCACTCTGTTGTTATTTCAGAAAAATCGAGGATCGCTGTGATCTAAATGAACAACTTATGAATGACATTGAAAATAAAATTATGCAACTAAAATGAAAACAAAAGCATCTAAACTGAACTGGTTGCAACTCATAAAACTCCACTTTATGTTCATCCAATCCACTGAATAAAGCCCGAGCCCTCACCTGGCCAAAGCTCATTAATCACCTACTTCCAAAGTGTCACCCAAAGCTGTACTGGAATTAATTATTTTCGAGCACTAGAGCAGCCCTGTCCTACCCAAAACAAACCCGTACTCGACCGGTCTATATGCGCAATATCACCGAGCAGCTGATGTTGACTGTTTTTTTTTCTTTGAATTTATAAGATCATCATCTTGCCGGTCACGCAGCCCGTTTTCCACGTGCGGGCTCATTAACGATTCCCTCCGTTCCTTCCTCCAACGAACCATGCAAAACTGCGCACCCAGTGACACATTCGCGCATACCTACATTGGGAAAATGAGCCCGAGTCCGAAGCAAATTTTAATAATATTTACTTTGGCCCTCCCTGGCTGACGACGACCCGCCGAGGCGGCACAAGCTGTTAATATTATAACTGTTTTAAATACTGGGGGCTCCAACTGCTCGCCTCCCCGTCACTGGCGAGAGCCTGGTGGTGCGTAAGTGCGCGGCAGGTGAAATTCGTCCTTTCTACCTCCAACCCCCCCCCCCACCTGTCCCCTTGGTGCTCGTCTGCGCCTCAGCGATCGATCGATCTCGGGCAGGTGATAGATTTCCGATGACGACCGGGGCGCGTTATCATACATGGGGTGACGGAGGGGGACGGGTTCCTCGCTTATTTCGTTCAAGTCTTTCGATTGTATCATCATGAAGTGGAGTCCGAAAAACGAGTGGCACCGTAAATTAAAATCTTTATTTTGTGACATGCGCGGTGGGGCAGCGTAGTTGTTATGTTGTAATCTTCTTATCGAGGGGGGGGGGAGGGGAGCGTGCGCTGCAGGGTCACCATATGTAAGAAGCACTTCGATGCGGTAATGAAATTAAAGAATTTTAATTTGAGCGTACCAAAGTTAATTGGCGGTGCGTTCGCTTTTCGTTTGGCAGTCTCTCGGGGGAAGGTGATTCTAATGGCTCAATTTTGCCATTGCATTCTCCTGCTGGCTCACTGCGGACGAGCATTGAGTTGTGATAACTTTGTCCGATGTCTGGCAACCTGCAATTAGCGTTTGAAATGAGGATAAAAAGTGCAAGTGCAAACAAATTAATTTACAATTAAGATTTTTCCGGTGAGCATCAAAGACGGGATCGTGTGGAATTTCAAACGCATTTCGGTAACAGATGACGGCTGGGGTTGCTTTCCTGATCAATTTGTGGTGGTTGAACTTTTGAGAATATGCCAAAAGTTATCCTGGAGATGCACTAAACACTCAATTCTAAGGTCAAATTGAAAACTAAATTGGATGCAATGATACTCCTTAGGCTGGGGCACGGATATATGAAAATAAATATTTCTCGTTCCAGTATGATTTCCGGGGGCCTTTTGAGCCCTAGAGTAGCTGTGTAAAATTTCAGGTCGGTCTGTGGAACTATATTTGGTCGCCCTGGAAAGGGCCGATGGTACTGCAGGCTTTAGGACTTTGGAAGATGATGATGACATCCAGCAAATCGAACCGGACAATCCCATATTCTTCGGTTCAATGATTGGGCACTCGCAAGAGTCTCGGCCCGTCTGCTGCTGGACAGGAGTTGAACTGGTGTCTGCGACAGGTAAAGTAATAAAATTACGTTTATTTTCCATTGATTATGATTTTACATTGTTCATACATGCCAATTGATTAGCCTGATGGGCTCTTCATCTTTGCTAAATTTGTTATTCTAATTTCCGTGTTCACGTCTGGCAAACTGAGCTGCTGATGGTGAACAGGTAGCACCAAATATAGCAACGTCCATGACAAACACGTCATAGGGCTTTGATGGATCGTTCCGCCACAAGAACAATAACGCTGATTTGTCTTCCCATCTAATGAGTAGTTTGCTATCAAGTAGCGATTCTCCCATTATGAGTAGTTTGCTATCAAGTAGCGATTCTCCCATTATGAGTAGTTTGCTATCAAGTAGCGATTCGTAACGTAACGGCTAAATCGTCAAACCTGCATAGACAAGCGCTCTGTTTTCGAATCGGTTTTAATAGTATCGTTTAATACCATTTGGACTGCAACTTCAGTGAATCGGTAAACAATTAGCTCCTGTTTATATACGACAGTCTCAAAAGTCGTGTTGTTCAACCTGAGCCAGTCCTGGTCAGAAGTTAAACAGTGCGTGCGGTGCTGATGCGTGAATAGAGTCGCTGGTGTTGTGTATATCGGCGGTCTCAAAAGTTGGTATACATCAGCTCGGCAAGATTCTGGTTCTGGTCGGATGCTTTGGTGGATTCTGAGCGAGACGGTTATTTCGCATTGTATAGGAAACCTAGCTTGCAATTGTACAGTGCAGTTCTAGTTTCAGGGTTCTGCTATTTCCTGTTTCCAACTGAATTTACATACTTCTCCTGGTAGGGACTTCTCTCTGAAAGTGTGCTGCAGAAACGTAGGGTGAATTTGATGATCATGGATCCATGTAGAATTTGTGGCAATCCAACTGAGCCCACGGATAAGACCGTCCTGTGCAGTGGATCATGCGCAAAAAATTTTCACCCCTGCTGTGTTGGATTAAACGCAACGAATCACAAAGCCTGGACGGCGAATGTGGGACTACTGTGGTTTTGTGACATCTGCCGAGTAAATTTCAATCCTGTTGTCATGGACCGAGAGACAGTGCTGCTGAAAACTTTAAGGGATCTTCTGGTACGTGTGGATTCCATGGACCTGCGCATCGGACAATATGGTGAAAATTTGAAAGTTCTCAATACTATGTTATCGGCTGTCAGAAGGGAATCCAGTGCATCCAATCGTCTCCAGCAATTACTTTCCGGCTGTTCTGGTGGCGGTCTTGCGGATTTTCATTCGAGTATTGATCGGATAAACCTGGACAGTTCCTTACAATCACAGTTGGAGAACTCATCAGCTGGTGAGGATGGTCTGGCAGCTCTATCCCCTATCGTGGAAAACAATTCCATTTCAAGTTCCGTTTCGACTGCATTTACCAATACTATTGCAACTGTTACTGCTACTACCGCTGCTGCTGCTACTGCCACTACTCCTGCTCCAACTACCATTGCCGCCACTACTACTGCTGCCACCTCTGCCACGTCTACTGCTACTGCTAATGCCACTGCTGCTGCCAGTACTCATGCTGCCACTTCAACTGCTGCTACTGCTTCCACTTCAACTGCTGCTACTGCTTCCACCTCCACCGCTCTCTCTTCCTCATCATCTGCTGCAACGGTCACCACTAACCCGGGAGATGATGAACAATGAAACCCACAAACGGAATGTCGTCTGAGAGTTGCAAATAGGAACCAACGTCAACGTGATCAGACTGAAGAAGTGCTGAGGTCTTTCTATGTAACACCATTCGCCATTGATCAAACAGAAGTCGACATCCTGGAATACATCAAAGAGATTTCGAACGCTGAGAATTCTACACTTCGCTGTGCCAAGTTAGTTCCGAGAAACAAAAACATCGATGAGCTAACATTCATCTCCTTCAAGGTGACGGTATCTGATGACCTGGTTGGTATTGTCAGTGATTCCTTCTACTGGCCCGAAGGCGTTCAGGTCCGTGAATTCGAATCAAAAAACGCGAATGAGATGACAAATGAGATGATGATCAGTTCCGAGGTAAGGCCCGATGATGTCTATGAATCGGTTAATTCACGTTGCATTTCTGATACGATCATGAAACACTTTATTGAGAAACCCGCTAGGAACTACATTAAAATTGCCTTCCATAATGTTCGCAGCATTGCTAAAAATATTGATTATTACAGAACCTTCTTTCAGAACTCAAAGCTAGCTGTGTTGGGGATTGTTGAGTCTTGGTTGAAGTCTTCAATAACAAACAAATTTGTTGAGTTAGATGGCTACAAAATTGTTCGTTCTGATCGACTTTTAGACAATAAGAAGCGAGGCGGAGGAGTTGCTTTCTATCTAAACAGTAAAGCAAAGTATAAGGTTCTTGCTAAGTCTGATGCTGGTAATGAAATTGATTACCTTTTTGTTAAATTAGTTCATTCAAAGCTTGTGTGTGGCATTGTCTACAGACCTCCAGATGTAAGGGTTTCTAAACTTAACAGTATTTTCGAACTTGCGCTGGAAATCAGTGCTACTGAATCTCATTTCGTATTGATGGGCAATTTCAATATAAATTTGTGTGACACTTCTTCACCTGTTACAAACAAGTTAATCGATATGGTTAAATCGCTTTCTGTTAAAATTTTACTTCTTTCCCCCACTTGCCATAAATCAGGCTGCAGTTCATCTTTTATTGATTATGCACTTGGAAATTGTACGTTTAACGTTAGCAACATCTTTCAATCTTCTATAGGAGGTGTTAGCGATCATGATTTGATCTGCTTCGATTACAGAGTTAAGGTACCTCATCAACCTCCAGCTGTGTATTGGACAAGAGAATATCACAAGATAAACACCGATAGTTTAATAGCTGACTTGCAAAGGTACAATCTTGATGCTATTTATTACCGCAACTCAGTTGATGGAAAATTACAAATTTTAAACGATATGCTTTATTCTGTCATTGATGATCATGCCCCGTTGAAAATGAAAACTACTGTTGATCCTAGTGCTCCATGGATTAATCCATACATCAAAAATCTCTTCCAAACACGATCTGAAGCTTATGATAAATGGAAAACAGATAAACCCAGCGCAGCTAAATGGAATGCTTTTGCAAGGTTGCGAAATAGGTCAAACCGTGTAGTGAAACAATCTAAGTACACTTACATCTCTCGGCTTCTTAACCCTTCTCTTTCTTCCAATAAACTTTGGGAGAATATAAAACGTTTGGGACTTTCAAAAACTCAAAGTAGAGCAGGTGGTGGTGATGTGTGTAACATCACTGCCGAATCATTGAATCAGTTCTTCATGTCAAATCAAGCTCCTATTACTTTTGATGAACAATCTGTGGCTGGTAGGTCCTCGTCATCTTCTTTTTCATTTAGGAATGTAACGAATGAAGAAGTCCTGACCGAATTCAATTCCGCGTCCAGTGATTCTATCGGCTTTGACCAGTTACCACTCAGCGTTTTGAAAAAACTCTTGTTGTCATTCTTCCTACCATAACGAACTGATACAATCACATTATAACAACTTCAACATTTCCATAGCTTTGGAAGATAGCACGTGTTGTACCTATTGGCAAAATTGATAATCCAATGAACAACAAGGACTACAGACCAATTAGCATCCTACCTGCTATTTCCAAAATTTTTGAAAGTCTTCTGACTAAACAATTAAACGATTATCTGATTCATAATACGTTACTATGTCCTTTACAATCTGGTTATCGTAAACATTGCAGTACTACAACACCTTTTGATTAAAATAGAAAACGATATAAAAACTGCGCTTGACAAACGTAATCTAACAGTTCTAGTTCTTTTGGATTTTAGTAAAGCTTTCGATTCTATCAATCATAAATTGTTATGTCGGAAGCTACGTAGTTTTTTCTATCTCGATACAACTTCTGTAAACTTACTTTCCTCATATCTTACGGGACGAACGCAATATGTTGAATTTAATAATACAAAATCGGAACTTTTGAATGTAACAAGTGGTGTGCCGCAAGGATCTGTTCTAGGTCCACTGTTATTTTCCATGTTCATCAATGACCTTCCAAGTATTTTAAATTATTGTGCTTACCATCTCTATGCTGATGATGTTCAGTTATACCTCTCTGGTAAAGTCGAAAATTTACAAAATATCGTACGTTGTGTTAATTCGGATATTTCAAAAATTTGTTAATGGAGTGTAACAAACGGCTTACAATTAAATGCAAACAAAACTCAAGCAATCATATTTAAAAATAGATCAGTAAACATTTCAGATGCTTCTTGCATTATGATAGGTGATGCCGCAATAGCATATTCAGATGTTGTTAAGAATTTGGGAATAATAATGGACTCGCATCTGAACTGGACTGCACAAGTAAACAGTGTTTCAAAAAAAGTATTTTTTGGTCTGGATTCATTAGTGCTGTTGAGAGACTGTACTCCTAAACATATTCGTTTGAAATTAGCTCAAAGTCTTCTAGTTCCACTATTTAACTATGCTGATGTTCTATATACATCTAGTTCCTCCAATAATACTCGAAAATTACAACTTGTATTTAATGCTGTTACAAGATATGTTTATAAAATTCCTCGCTTTGAACATATTGGCATCAATCACAAGGGGATTTTAGGTTGCACTTATGAAAATTACGTGAAGCTGAGAGTATGTACCCAAACTTACAAAATTCTGAATGAAGGTCCTGTTTATTTGCATAATTTCTTTTCATTTTTGAGGTCATCTCACTCAAGAAATTTAACACTCGCTAGATGTCGTACAGAGATCTACAGATGCTCTTTTCATCAACGTGCTGCGAAATTATGGAATGAACTGCCTATGAATTGCAAACAAGCTGCCTCATACGTATACTTTAAAAATCAATGTAAACAATTATTTTCGAGACGGAACTGATCATCTCTCAGTGTAGTATGAGCTTTGAGAACACATGTGGTTATTTGTACTACGCTTAATACTTGTATTAAATAAATAAAATAAATAATAAGGAGCTGATGGAACATCTCACGAATATCAGCACTGATAGCCACCTTGAACTGCCGAAAAGGACACAACACCGACGGTAGTGGAAAAAGAAGATCAGGCCCAGCTAACAGTGTAGAATTTAATGACTGGCCTTGGACTTTCGCTGCAGCATCCCAAACTAATCTCACTTTATTTGGCTTCCTCGGATTAGTAACCACGTTCAAGGGCAGGAACCAGGTTCAATTAGGATCAAATTCACTGAGCTCTTGCGGACTAGCCTTGTGTGCGTACCCTTTAGCCTGATACTGCTGTATCTGATCCCGCACATTGTCGTATAGCTCGGAATTGGACGCTAGACGACGTTGTAAGCATCGCAACCGCTGGGAACTCGATATGGTCATATTTCCACAGCAAGCCAGTTTGAAACCTACCACAGGCAGTCCGAATGGTGGTGCTCTCCAGTATCTCGCGTGTACGCCGGTCATCGTCACTCTCCAAGACGGACTTTTCAGTCAATCCTACACTTTCTATCGAGAAGAACTCCTTCACCAAGTCGTGGAGATCTTCATCCGGTGAACGAGCGCAAATGTGAAACTGGTCATGAACTGCCAGTGCAGCATCTGCGTTTACGGTCCCATATATCGCCCATCCCAACCTGGTTTTAGCCGCTATCGGATCACCTCGGGAACCTTCCCGAATTTTCAATGTCGCCTTCAAGAAAGAGTAGACAACTCTCAACCGATCAGAATTGTAGGAGATACGGATTCGTAGCTATGTACTGGTAACCCACGAAGATGTGGAAACTGCTTGCTTAGTTCTGGATAGTCTAAAGATTGAATTGGAAGATTTAGGTTCCCAACAGTGTGTACCTTCTTCAGAACATGCCGCTTAGAAGTTCCCTGGCTCGAGATCTCCAGCTGCGATTCCCTTTCCATTCGTTCAATGTCACTTGTCCATTGCAGGCAGAGTGGGTGAATGTCACCTTCCACTCCCAGTTTCTGCGCTATTTATGATTATACCAGCGTGGTGGATGAGCCATCATTAAGAAACGCATACGTCTGAATGGTTGTGCCAGTTCCATATAGTGCGACAGGTACCACACGGAAAAGAATAGTTTGCTGAAGTTGACGGTGAATTGTTACCGTACTAGTGGTCTTCGGAACATCGATCGTCTGTGATGGTTCTGGCTTGCCAGGATGAAGTAGCTTGTGGTGCCGATCCTCGCATCCCTTTTCTCCACATAGTCCCGCTTTACATGGGAATTTCCCATGCCCAATCAGACAACGACGACACAACCTCCGTTCTTGAACAAGTTTCCAGCGGTTACCGAGGGTCATATTTCTAAAGGTGATGCAGTCTTTGATCTTGTGACCTTCCTTTTGACAGGCTATACAGGGCTTAGGTTGATACTCCTTATGACCCACATTGATAGAGCTGCCGGTGTGCTTGCCTCTGGATTCTTCGGAAACATGGGTGTTAACAAACATTTTCTCCTTCGGCTTTTGTTTGTCTTGCTTTCCCGCGCGTTGACCATCTGTTTCGTACGTGAAGGTGACGTCACTGGCTGCGACCACAATCTGGTCCATGAACCCACCAAACGTAGAGAGATCGACGAAAAAACAGTTTCGCTTGAAGAGAGACCAGTTCAGCTTGATGTTAACTGGTAGCTTTTCCACCAACTCCTGCTGCTTGAAGATGTTGACAAAGATTCTTACATGCCAGTCCAAAGCTTATCAAAGTTACAAGTCGTTCCGGTTTTGGAGTCGGAGTGGCAGGCACTTTGGCCAACAACGAGTTGATGATCAGCTCTGGGCGTCCGTATAACATTTTTAGGGTTTGGATGATCAGCGGTACCGACGCTGCATCAAATAACTCCGAACTGCTTCCAATGCATTTCCTTTTAGGCAGCGTTGGAGACGCATTCAATTTTCTCCTTTCGAGTAACCACACATTTCCGTCGAATTCTGGAAGCTGCTCAGGAACAACGGCCACTCGACTGGGTCTCCCCAGAAAATAGGAAGCTCTCTGAGGACAACATGTCTGGCGGCGAGTTGTTGTGAGCTAGGACCGCTGCAGCGGGGAAGCTGCTGCTCCATGGATGGAATTCGAATTAGATGCTGTGCAGGTAACCACGGGAGCAACTATCGGAGACAAGCACGCTGAGACTGTATGCACGGAGGGGGAATTCGCACTCGATTGAGGGGTACTTCTGTGAGGCGGAATAAATGGCTGAGACATGGGGGGCTACATGGTTCGGTCGATTTAGGGTGAGTATATTGAATGATCGAGTCATTTGGTCGTATATTGGAAGGCGTTGAGTCAAAAATAGATCGGCTTGTCGAAAACATCGGAACTGCACTAGTAGTCACATCATTGGTAGATCTAGAGCACGTTTGACTTACCGAACTTCTTATGGGGAACTCGTATGCAGGTATCCTTCCAGGCATTGTTAATGGTATCGGCTGCTCGCCTTGCTGGTCCACTTGTGAAGATGGTTGACACGATTGAGCGGACGGTTTGGCCGCCAATTGCCGCTGAATGCTGTTCATTCGCATCTGGAGATCGAACATTTGCTTTGTCAGCTCGTCTGACATCGGCGTTGGAGATTTGTTGAAATCAACCATAGCTGGTGAATTGCTATTACCGATCAAAATAGCACTTGAACTACCTGCTGCTTTGTCGATCAACTGTGCAACAGTCGTCATTTCCATGGCAGGCCTACCCGAAACTCGGCTATCCGCATCTGGATTCTTCATCGTGAAGCACGTACCCTCGTTTCTAGCTGGTATGCTTGATGGCCTAGTAGCAGCTTGTTCAACAGGTGTCTGACGAACCGGTGATCCGACGATAGTGAAGGTCGGTGCTCTACGTGATGCTGGTACTAGAGGAGTTTTCTTTGGGATGGTGCCAGTCTGAGACTGGATACCAGCGGGAATTTGTGACAACCCGATGCTGGTGCTCGATATCGAGACTTCCTGGCTCTTTACCCACTCCTGGGTCCTCTGTGTACTGTGACGTGATCGACGACTTCTGACGCTACCTTCCTCCATCGGTTCGTCAAGCTGATTTTGCAGGATGCCGTACTTCTTCGCAATAAAATTTCTCTCCATCTTTCTCTCTTCCTCAAAACGCTGAAGATCGAGGCCACCATTGCTGCTCTAGAGCTGAATGTATTTGATCGGCCGCATCTTGAACTTACGACCGTCGGCGCACGATCGACACATGTCAGGGAAATGAAATGACGATCCTCATCTGCGATGCTCTCACTGACACTTGCACATCCAAAGTGATAAAATCGCAAACACTTTTCACACTGTACCATGTTGGTCTCAGCTTCATCCGGGCGCCCACATGGGCAAACAATAACTGCTGTGTGATCGGATGAGCCCAGTGGAATTGACTGTGGCATTTTGGCGATGTCGGCTAGATTTCACGACGGTTACGTTTCGGACCCTTAAAAGCAAACTCGGTTTTGCTGTTAGAGTAACGGGGACGACGCGAAGGTGCCGAAAATCGATATTCGACGCCATTTTGGAATCCAAAATGGCGGCCATCGGGTTTCAGAGAAAGCGTTAAATACCCTACAACAGGGTATTTTCGGAATGGGGATGGTGCGTGGATGCTGAAAATCGATACCCGACGGCATTTTGGAATACAAGATAGTGGCCATTGGTTTTATGAAGTTCAAATACCCTATGATATGGGTATTTTCGGAACGCGAACAATGCCAAAAATCGATATGCGACGCTATGTTGGAATCCAATATGGCGGGCATGAGGATTCAGAAAGTGTCAAATATCCTACAATATGGGTACGGGGACGACGCGTAGATGGCGAAAATAGATAATCGACGCCATTTCGGAATCCAAAATGGCGGCCATGAAGTTTCATAAAACGTTTTAAATACCCTAAGATATGGGTATTTTCGGAACGGAGGCAACGCGTGGCTACCGAAAATTGATATGTGATCCTATGGTGGATTCCAATACGGCGGTCGTAGGGCTTCAGAAAAAGTGTCAAATACCCTATAATATGGTTATTTTCGGAGCAAGGACAACGCGTAGATGCCGAAAACCGATATCCGATGCCATTTTGGAATCCAAAATGGCGACTATCGGGTTTCACAAAAAGTGTCAAATACCCTAAGATCTGAGTATTTTTGGAACGGAGACGACGCGTAGATGCTAAAAATCGATATTCGATGCCATTTGTAGGCTATTTGACACTTCTTCTGAAATCTGAAGCCACCATCTTGAATTTCAGGATAGCGTCGGACATCGATTTCTGGCTTCTAGATGTCACCCCGTGTTACAAAAACTTTTCCGTAGTTCGGTTTTCCGCAACTCGACTGTAATTATATTTAGCTTTAGGTTTACATTCTGGCATAACAATTATTAGACTTACAAATTAGTTTTCTAACAGTAACAATTCGGTTTGTGAGAATTCCAAGCCAATTATTCAGTTTTAAGGTTAGGTTATCTAATGATGATATGGGTCAAATTATTTATCAAGTATTTTAATAGTTGCAGTTAAGTACTCACGTTCGCGTACGATTCACTAAGTTTAAACTAATTCTATTGGGGCTTCCATAGAATATTTTATCTGTAATTGCACGCGTTATTCTGTTTACATCAGTTAGCTATAAAAAAAATATTCGACGTTGCGAGTCGACATTCGTCCGAGCTGAGTCGATGCTGAAGCGATCAAAAGGGCCTATCGTCCAAATTCCGCAACACCCCGACCCGTAATGTCTTACCCTTGATTGGCCTTACTGCTATCTAGGACGTCCAGAAGGGCTACTTTGATCGCTGGCCTTTGTAGAACTCCCGACGAAGTTTGAACATCGACCTTTCTCACCTGACCGTCCGTTCCCGGGTATGTCTTAACGACCCGACCTCGCAACCATCCGTTGCGAACCGTTTCGTCCACAATGACGACTGGATCTCCATCCTGTAGTGGACGAACGTCGTTGAACCACTTTGTCCTCCTGGCTATTGTTGGTAGATACGCCTGAATCCACCGTTTCCAAAATTGATTTAGTAGATTCTCCATCAATTTCCAGTTTGTTCTTAAAGAAACCTCATCATCGACGGGAATTCTTGCTGGGGTATTCGCGCCACTTGAGCTCATGAGGAGAAAATTGTTCGGAGTAATCACTTCTTCCGTCGAATCCTCCAACGGAACGAATGTAAGAGGATGAGAGTTCACTATCATCTTTGCTTCCGCTAAGAAGGTCACCAACTCTTCATCGTTTAGTCGATTATTGTGGCAAAGAGACTTCAAGGCTTCCTTAATGGAACGTACTTTCCGCTCCCATACCCCACCCATATGTGGGGCGGAAGTTTCTGCATTGGTAAACGTTACTGCAATGTCATGATTGATGACCTTGATTTCATTCGCTAATTCACGGGCAGCTCCTCGAAAATTGGTGCCATTATCAATGTAAATTTTCTGTGGAGCGCCTCTTCGTGCCACAAACCGACGAATAGCCATCTTACATGAAGCTGTTGACAAAGAGTGCACCACCTCAACATGTACTGTGCGAACGGTTAAGCAGGTAAATAGCGCCACCCACCGTTTTTCGTTGCTCCGTCCTCGCTTGACGATCATTGGTCCAAAATAGTCCAGACCCGTGAATGTAAATGGCCGAACATAGGGCTTAACTCTCGGATGTGAAAGGGCAGCCATCCTCGGCTCCTCCGGCTTCGCGTGGTAAACTTTACACCACATGCATTGTTTAACTATCTTCCTAACGACGAAGCGTATTTTGGGTATGTAATACCGTTGTCGTAGTTCATTAACAACAGTGTCCGCGTTGGCATGACCATAACGTTGATGATACTTGTGGATCAGTAGCTTGGTAACGTGGTTATTCTTTGGAACGATCACCGGGTTCCGAAAATCGAACGAATAATAAGCCGTAGCTGCGTTAATCCGACTTTGCATCCGCAGCACACCTTCTTCATCTATGAATGGCGATAGCTTGGCAAGTGGATTGGATTTTTTCAGGAACATCTGCTGATCCCCCTGCGATTCTGAGTTCTTCTTCTGTATAATGGCGAGTTCTTCCGGATACTCTTGGCTTTGAAACCATACGCCACAAACTTGCTTCAGCGGCTGAGTAGTCTTCCAGCTCTAACGATGTAACTCTACTATGTGTCAGCTTTCTTTCCTTCACTCTGCAGCGATTAACAAAATGGTACACGTAACCTATGTTTCTCAGTAGATCTTCCCAACGGGAGAATTCCCACGAGTGCACAACGTGGCATCCCACCGTCGACAATTCTAAAGTACGCTACTGCACAATACGCCATCAAGCTCGCGTCAACGAAAATATGAACTTCGAGGGACTTGTAACTTTCCACACTATAGTTTGGAAAGTAGCACCTCGGTACTTGAACCTCCGATAGTTTCGGCACCAACTTTACCCAGCGCTTCCAGTTTGCGAAATCCTCATCCGTAATCGGGTCGTCCCATTTCACACCTGATCTCCACACGTCCTGGATCAAAATTTTGCCATGTACTGTGTAGGTTGCCACTATACCAAGCGGATCAAAGTGGCTCATGACCACTCGGAGAACTTGCCCTTTTGTTGGCACAATTTTCCCCGATAGTAGAGAAAGCAGGTCGTCACGGAACTGTGCAGTAAATACAAACATGTCATCTACAGGATTCCACGTCATTCCCAGAACTCGTTAACTTTTCCACAGAAAAACGTTTCGCTGCGTCGTTGGCGTCTACCGCGACCCGTCGCAGAATTTCTTCGGAATTAGATTGCCAATTCCGGATTTCAAATCCAGCCTTGCCGTATATCATGCGTACCTCTTCAACTATCTTGACTGCCTCGTCGATCGTATCTCTGCTGTCCAAGAAGTCATCGACATATGTATTGTTGATGATCGCTGCCGCCGCTTCTGGGTAGTGATGCTCAAATTCACTAGCGTTCAAGTTTTTTACGTACTGTGCCAGGCAAGGGGAGCATGAAGCTCCAAAGATTACGACGTCCATTACATAGATAGTTGGATTCTGAGCTGCGTTTTGTCGATATAGGAAACGCAAAGCCTGACGGTCAGCTTCCTTGACAAGCATCTGGTGGAACATTTGACGGACATCGCCTACTGATACATACTGCCGCTGACGGAATCCACACATGATTTTCGGCAGTGGAGTTAGTAAATCCGGTCCGGCTAGAAGCATGGAGTTGAGCGATACGTCGCCAACGCGTGCTGCCGCGTCCCAGACAATACGGACTTTGCCAGGTTTACGTGGATTTTGTACTACGCCTAATGGAAGATACCACACACGATGAGGATCCGAATTTCGCAGTTCATCGTCTGTAATCTTGTGAGCGTAACCGCGCTCGAGATATTCTTCAATCTGTTCCGCCACTTTCCTGTTTAAATCGGCATCTTTTTTAAGTTTTCTCTCCAAGCAAACCAATCGCCGTTCAGCCATCACGTAGCTGTTGGGAAACTCAAATTTGTCACTCTTCCATAATAATCCGCACTCGAACCTACCAGTTTCAGTACGCTTGGTGGTTTGCTGCAGGATCAGCCTAGCTCGTTGATCTTCTGATGACTCCAGAGTTAGAGTAGGATTTACACCCAAGCTGTCAACAGCAAAATAATCTTTGACAAGATCATGAAGCGTCGTATCTAAAGAACAGTCACACGCATGAACCATGACCCGCTGTGTTTCTTGCGTTCGCTTTTGTCCTCCTCTGAAAATGGTCCATCCGAGTCGAGTCTTTGCCGCTACTGGTTCTCCACTGCGTCGTTCCCGTTTGTCCAACGTCATGTTCAGCTTGGCATTATCCAATCCAATTAATATACGAGGCACTGCACCAGTGAATCTCTGCACAGGAATTCCTTGCAAATGCGGGTACTGTTTGGATAATTCATCGTAATCAAGAGTTTGCTGTGGTAAATCCAGTTCGGATGTCCGAGATTGTGTACTTTGGGCCCCCGTTCACACTTCTGATGCTCAATCGCACCCGTTGCGATGCCGGTTCCCTTCTTGTTACACTTGCAGTCCACTGTAAGCATAGCGAACTTTCTTCTCCTGCCAATTCAAGTTCGTCTGCGATATCCTGTTCCAGCAACGTGAGGCTAGACCCATCATCCAGAAAAGCAAAAGTTGTGACGGTTTTCCCATTGTTGGCGAGGACGACGGGAATTACTTTGAATAACGTACTGGCATGGTGATTACAGTGGGCAGACATCAAACCTGCCGAACTCACACCTTCAGTGGCATTCGATGTCTGAGGATTGACGGAATACAGCAGGACTCCACAGAATTGTTTTACCCTGCACGGCCATTTTCCGTGGCCTGCAAGGCAACGTTGACACAACTTAAGCTGCTCTACCAAACGCTTCCTTTGATCCACGTTGAAACCAGT
Source organism: Ochlerotatus camptorhynchus (assembly GCF_037179485.1). NCBI lineage: Eukaryota > Metazoa > Arthropoda > Insecta > Diptera > Culicidae > Ochlerotatus > Ochlerotatus camptorhynchus. The sequence goes on along the minus strand of NW_027040687.1, from coordinate 429,271 downwards.
GAACGTATGACAGTTTCGAAGCCTGTGGTCAATCTTGCTGCACGCGTGACATGGCTTGGGGTCACTTTTCGTTTCCTGTTTGGACTTGTAATCCGTCTTCCCATCCGTATCGTGATGCTGCTCTTCTTCCACGGTATGAGCGTTCATAAATTCCTTCTTCTTACCCTTGCGGTAGCTGTCGTCCGAGTGACTCCATTCTGCTGGCAACGATACATGACAAGCAGCGGTCTTTATGTTGGAGACGTACTCGCTGAACGCTTTCAGCGAAACTTGAGGAATTCGCTGCGTATGAAGACCCCAATCCAATCGAAGATTTGGTGTTAGCTTTCCAACCAACTCCGATAACATCATCGGATTAGACAAATGATCCTGCAGCTGTGCACCTTCAATGTACGTTACCAGATTTCTGACTTCCCGACCAAATGTTATCAGAGTGTCCAGTTTGTTGACATTCGGTGCAGCAGCGTTTCGAATTTTACTTAGCAAGCAATAAACCCCGATTCCTAAAAACCTCACATTGATCGATATTTGGCAATATTTCACAGTTTGTCTGAACCAAAGCCGTCATCTTGGATTTAAAGACCGCGTGACATCAATTTTTGGCATCCATGTCTCATCCCCATTCTGAAAATAATCAAATTTTAGGGTATTTGACACTTTTTCGCAAATCGGAAGCCGCCGTCTTGGATTACAAAATGGCGTCGGATATTTATTTCCAACCTCCAGACGTCACCCCGATTCCAAAAAATACCCATATTGCTGGAACGGCATCAGTAGTTCCATTTTTTCTGAAATAGGCAGCCGTCATATTGGATTTTGAAATGGCGTCGGATATTGATTTCCAATATCCAAGCGTCACCCCGATTCCAAAAATACCCATAGTGATGGGACGGCATCAGTATTTCCCATTTTTTTTTCTGAAATAGGAAGCCGCCATATTGAATTTTGAAATGGCGTCGGATATCGATTTCCGGCCTCTAGACGCCATCCCGATTCCAATACCGATGTTGATGGGTATTTGACAATATTTCCCATTTGTTCTGAAATCGGAAGCCGCCATCTTGGATTTTGAAATGGCGTCGCATATCAATTTTCGATCTGTAGACTTCATACCGACTACAAAAAAAAACAATACTGGTGTGTATTTGACTGTATTTCCACTTATTCGTAAATCGGAAGCCACTATCTTCGTTTCCAAAATAGCGTCGGATATCGATTTTTATCCTCTAGACATCATCCCGATTCGAAAAATACCTTTATTGATAAGTAATTGACAGAATTTCTCACTTTTTCTTAAACTGGAAGCCGCCATCTTGGATTTCAAAATGGCATTGCATATCAATTTTTATTTTCTAGATTAAAAAAAATACCCATATTGATGGGTAAATAAACCCCCCGACAATGATAAATTTGGCATCCACGAGCACAGATCTATGCGCATACGCTTAAATAAACCGAGTAAACAATCAACAAAAGTCATAACAACTGCGTGAATTTGGATCGAACAGCTTCGCTTCAATGGAAAAGTAAGTTCATTTGACAATGAAAGAAGAAATAAAGACGAGTCAAGCCAAAACAAACAGCATGAAAACTGATCGAAAGTGGTTCTGTTGATGTTGGCGAGGATCTGCTCGAAGAGAAGACAGAATGACTTTCAATTGAAAGTGATGGTTGACAGCTTCATCGTAACTTGAAAATTTTCTGTGACTTCATGGGGCCCTGCACTAGACTGATGCAAAATTTGAAATTTTCACTCCACAGTATTCAAACGGTTTCAAATCGGGTTCTGATTAGCCGCCGAAAGTTTAAACTCATTTGATAAGAAACTGACTTGGCACAAACCATTTGAAGTTTATATGGGAAAACAAAACTTTTTACTCATTGTCTTCTAGCCTTTTTCCATATTGTACTGTTAACAAATTCTCTTGCTATTCTTATGGGAATTTTTATCAGCTTCAACTTTGCAGAAAATCGGTTTCAGCCAAACGTCAAATTAAATTGCTATTAATTGTTTAAGAGATTGATAATCTTATGGCAAGATTCAGAACTTGTATTGTGGGCAACACTGTAATTTAAAGTGTTATATAGTAGCCATGATTTTTGTGTCCTATTCAACGCCCCAGAAACACCAATGTTGCCTGCTGAACAGTTGATTGAGCATCATCATAAGACATCAGTGACTTGAATCATTAATAATTTTTGTTCCTTACATTTGATCGGAAAGTGGTCTTCAACAAAGTTGTAGCTGGGAATCAACTTTCATTTTCTTAAGTAGAGTGAACTGGTGAATTTTGAGACAGATATGAACCGAAATTATGGTTTCATCATATAAACTTCCATATAAACTTCAAATGGTTTGTGCCAAGTCAGTTTCTCACTAATTGAGTTCAAATTTTGGTAGGCTAATCAGGGCCCAATTTGGAACCGTTTGAGCACTGTGGAGCGGAAATTTCAAATTTTGCATCCGTCTAATATACACACATAAAAAAACTTGTGAAAGCTTCATGTCACAGTTGATTTACATATTTTGAAGGAATAATGAATAGTTTTATTGAAAAATAGATCGTTGAGTAAGTACAGAAGTGTTTTGAATTTCAAATTAAATTCAAGATTGCATAGATTCGCCCCGTGAGCTCATTATGCCCCTAATCCCCCTAATTGATTAATTACGTATATAAATTGAAAAATAAATAAATTGAAAAATCAATAAATAAATAAATAAATATATAAATAAATAAATAAATAAATAAATAAATAAATAAATAAATAAATAAATAAATAAATAAAAAATCTCCTGAGTCGAATTTTCCTGGCTCCTTGCATCTGGTTATCGTTTGCTAACGTACGGTTTTCGTCATTTGACTGTAAAACATTAAATCAGTAAATTCAAAACCTGCATCAAGAGCACTTCATCACAATCAATCAAAGCCACTCTCTTCAGCTACCGCACTACAGCACTCACATCCCGGTCACGGGCTCTTACCCCTCAATTAAATTGTCAACAGACCTTCACCGGCAATCCCGGCTCTGCCAAAAACACCCGTACATGGCAGGTGTCTGTGAGAATTTTTCCCTTCTCAACTTTCTTCGAAAACAAGCTACCAAAAAAAAACAAAACCCTCGCTTCCCGAAGGAGAGAAAGAAGATCCACTTCCGATTCCTCCCTGCCGTGTATACATTATTTATCTACGCCTTAAACGGTACACACAGGCCGTGAATTGTAATCTTTCTCGCTGGCTGCAGCGCGCTGGAAGCCGGTCGAGGAGAAAAGAGAGCCAGAAACAGGTGAAAGAAATTAATTGTAAACGATTCCTCCCTCCTGGGCCGGCTTTCCCCTTGCCCTTGCCAGGTCGTAGCTCGATGCTGATTGGTGGATGACACGAGCCGCCTGCTCGTGATCAGAGGCAAAGTTCCAGGTCCAGATCTGAGGGATGCTGGCTCGCTTTTATGATCCGTATCTCTCGGGAGGCACACGCGGGATGGTCAACAGCTAGGATCCAACATGTGCAAGTCCAGTTTCGAAAGGTGTCGCGTGCAGGTGTCAGTGATGATTTGCATATGCTTTACGCGTTACGTATCCCTTTTTCATAAAGAGGAAAAACAACTTGAGTTCATTATCCTGTAGTGCGGAGCACGCCAAATGTGCTCCTTCGCCTTATCAAAAGGGATTACGTAGAATTATTTTTTGGAGTAATTACACGACGAAGACCCTGAGCAGGCATCAACTTAGTCAAGGCCCGAAAGTAAAAGCAGATCAATTAATCGAAGGTGAATTTCCCGCTCGAAAGCGAAAACTCCTCGCCGGTATCGAACCAAACAACCATTATTTCCACTTTCTTTCAAACCACCAGTCAAGAGAGAAAAAAAAAAAATACTCCAACATAATTTTCTCTTTCTTCCATCGTGATCAATCATACGCACTGTGCGAGCGCGAGCCTTATCACAACGCGTATCCTTTCGGGTCGCGGCCAAAAAAACCAGTCCTCATCAGTCGAAAGATTTTTTTTTCCTTCGTCCCTCCGCGCGCCCTCTAATTGGACTTCAATTTTACTGCGAACAGGCGGAGACAAAAACAGAAGTTCAACAACCCGCCGCTCATATGTGACAATCGCCGCTTGATGATAGAGTAGGTACGTGGTTTGGACAAACGCGAAAAAACCCTACGTTTGATGGACCCCAAGGGTACCGACTGTCGTCAAACTTTTTTTTTTCGCCGGATTTTCTCACCGAGAAAGGTGAAGGGAATGGCGCGAGCCTTGCGCCGATGAAAACGAAGCTGATTTCAAACGCAACGAGGATCGGTTTGTGCTTTAGGATGGTAAAATTTTGCTGTGATGAAGATAAAGTGTGCTGAAATGCTAGCGACTACGTCTGTGATTTCTATATGGGGGTACACTTTGTGAAAACCTAAAATGGAACATGTCACGAAATTATGAAAGATTTTGAACGTTAATAACTCAGCTGCTCCAGGACCAATCTCAATAATTGTACCACAAATCGATCAGAAATATTTCTACGCATCTGTTGAAATTAAGACCTGATTTATTTTTTAAAATGTCACAATTGAAAATTGTGCGAATGAAAAACTGTTGCTATGATAGTTAAAATTATCACCGATTTCCCTAACACAGATTTCAAAGTTGAATTCCATTTGGTCTCACCAAACGGTGTTTATTAAATCGCCACGTGGTGAGTGGTGGTGTTCTCCAGTACACAACGAAAGGCTCCCCACCAAGCAGCTAGCTATCAAAGCTGCCCTCAACCACTGATACTCGTCGTGAGCCGTTGCAGGCAATCTATGCCAAGCGCGTCACCCTCGTTCCAAACAAAATGCAGCTCGCCAGCCTCATCCGTGTTGAACACCCTAATAACTCAGCATTACTCAACCATCACGACAAAACGGTTCATTCAAGGACCACCATAAATTATTGTTGTTTAAGAATTAATTTTCATTTGACATTCGCTCGCCTTGCTGCCAGCCACATCACCCCCAAAGCTCTTTGATAATGTACCCAGCAACCAAACGTTTGTGGTCAAATGCGTCAAGTTTTGAAGCGGTGCATAACAATTCTCGTCCAATGACCGAATACCACATGAGTATGTCAATTAACCAGAAACATGTAACCGTTTGTTACAAAACATGTTAGATTTTTAATTTGTGCATAGTTGTTAAATGTACCGTCACGTCTCTTAAAGTTATTTGGTGTTGGATTAGTAGGGTTAGTAGTCGTTGTAAAAAAAATGTTAATTTGTTAGTAGGATTAATTGTTTTTAAATTTGAAAATTGTATAAAACCGTAAAACAGTACAGTGGGTATGAGTATTCTATCAGTGGATACAACAACATTCGGGCGAAACTATGAATTCAAAATGGGTGGAAAATAACATCTCACGAGAAGAGCAATGGGATGGGAAAAGCGCGAAGGAAAACCGATATTCCTCAAGTAATAAAAGTGAGTGGTGAATCGCGGGAATACCTATCTGTTCAATCAGGTAATACGGCTTGGCTAATTAATTACGGATAGCTAACATTAATCGAATGTCCATAGACCAACTAAGTCGGTCAGGAAGCACACGAGTCGGATTATTGGTCCTTAGTGGCTATCTATCCTAACAGTAAAGGACATCATTTAGATTTGGCATTGCAAGGTCAAAATCGCCGCATTCCTCGGGCCAAGGCGGCTCTAAACGCAAAAGAGGACCCCTCTCAGCAGAGTCACTCCGGCCTTGCCTGGACTCTGGTGATTCTCGTCAACGAGGGTAGACGCCAGGAGACCGCAGATCGCCATCAAGTTAAGTCGATCTGTTGTTCCAACATCATTACCCACCCCAACATCAGGCTTGATTCGCCCGACGTCAAGCTCGTCGTACGTAGGATCATCGGCGAGTGCTCGCACATCGGCAGAGTAGTCTTCGGCGGAGCAGAATCAACGGCATTGCATATTTATCGAATTTTCAATTATTTGAGCGAGTAACCGACATCCTTTCTTATTTCTACTCATTTGATTTGAAACAGTAGACAAAATAAATACAAGTACTTATTTATCTGAACAGGCATAGAGAAGAACCATGACGTGAAACAGGATCATAAATTCGCCGAAAAAAGTGTTAACCATCTTTCTGCTAAAGGCTAAGATTTACCAACTTGTTGAGAGAAGGAATTTAGCGAGAGAAACTAAAAAGGAAAGGAGCTTTAGCTTGGTGGACACTGATATTCTGCGGTCTTCCAACCTGTCGCAGACACCAGTTCAACCCCTATCCAGCAGCAGTCGGGCCGAAGAATATGGGATTGTCCGGTACGATTTGCTGATCCAGCTGCCTACACGTCATCATCACCTTCGAAAAGCCTTAAGCCTGCACTACCATCGGCCCTTTTCAAGGCCACCAGGATTTTCCAAAAGAGTTGAATTTCTGAACATGTCCCAGCTCAAATTCATATCAAAAGATTCTTTTCAGGGCAATCATAGTCATATTGAAGAGTATAAACAGAAAGAACCCAGCTCAAATTCCTATTCACTCTCTGCTTGAACGTCAAGCAGTACAGTTCGGTCTTTGCTCGCTCTGTCGAGTTGTTCGAAAGTTCCTAGTTTGTTCCAAACATTCGCAGTTTACATCGCGTAGTGTCGGTCGCTTCGTGTGATGGGAAGACAGCGCTCCCGGAGCAGGCTCCGTGAGAAAGCGGAAAAGAAGAACAGTAATGAGGGTACCTTGAGTGTGCCTATTTCGAATAGGTACGCTACTCTTCCTACCGATGTTGGGAATACCAACCCAGTCCCGGTGAAGCGGACGAAAAAGAGGAAGAAGAATCAAGGACAGTCCGATGGTACGAGCGGACGCGACGATGTGACCGCGACGAACGCCATCGACATTGGTGATTTTGGCGACGCCGTCGAAACCGAGAATTCTGCCGGCCCGAGTGCGGCGAAAGTCAAACTTCCTCAACTGGTGGTGAAGGTAGTGCCTCTTAAGACGCTCATTGGCGATTTCGCATCGCTGGGCATCGCAGCTGCGTACAAGATCAGCAGGATCGGCACTAAGGTGATGCTCCGGACGAAAGCGGAATACGAAATCGGAAAGGATTCCAATGCGGAATACATCACGCACGACATCTCCGGTGAGAAGCCCTTCAAGGTAGTCATCAGGGGTCTACCGAATGTTGATCCCAAGGTGATCGAAGAAGAACTCAAGGACCGGTACAAGCTGGCCCCAACCGCTGTCTTTCGGATGACGAGGAGAGACGAAAACGTGAAGACGTACCCAGATTGTCTTTTCCTGGTGCACTTCCAGAAGGGATCGGTGACGTTGAATGCGCTGCAGGCTATTCGCTCAATGTACTCCATCATCGTACGATGGGAGCCATACCGTGGAGGCCATCGCAATGTGATCCAGTGCCAATGATGTCTAAACTTTGGACACGGTGCTCGGAACTTCAACATCAAGCCACGCTGCAGCAACTGCGCTCACGAACACGCCACTTCTGACTGCCCTGCGGATGGAGCCGTGGCGTTAAAATGCGCCAACTGTGGTGGTGCACATCAAGGTTCTGACAGACAGTGCTCCAAACGCGAGGACTTTAAACGCATCCGAAAACAGGCGGCAACTAATAACCAACCAGGACGCAAGAAGGACAAAGTCCCGGCATTTCTAACGGAGGATTTCCCGCCTCTTCGTGCTCCTCAGCAAAGGCAAACGAACTCGCGGGTGCATTCCGCTCAAGCAAGTTCTGGTGAATCTACTGGCCAAAGCTCTTCATCCCCCACTGGATTCTGGAGACAACCAACAGCGCAATACAACAACCCCGATCTGTTCTCAGCGGATGAACTGATGGAAATTTTCGTCAACATGACCGGTGCTCTACGTAAGTGCCGCAATAGGCCCGCTAACCATCGCTACTTGGAACGCTTGCTCTGTAAGAGCAAAACATATTGAGCTTGCCGACTTCCTCCGCAAGCACAGCATCGACGTGGGCTTCTAACTGAGACCCATCTAAAGTCCGGCGAGAGCTTCTGGTCATTATCCGGCTTGATCGCACCAGCTCCAGGGGGGTGATGTTGCGATCGTCGTCAAGAAAGGAATAAAATACCACACTCTGTCCCATATCCGCACCTCTATCATCGAGGCCCTAGGAGGTGGAGTCGTCGACTGGATACGTCCAGTTCATCGCCGTCTACTGCCCTTCGAAAGTGTGCCACCAGCAGTGGACTAGCGGTTAAATTCAAGAAGGACCTGTCCACCATCACCCGTACCGGTTCCCGCTTCGTAGTCGGAGGAGATCTAAATGCTCGCCATGAGGACTGGTGGAACTACCAGTAGAACCAGAACGGTCGTCTGCTGTTCGACCATTCGCAGCATGGGCTGTACTCCGTTTGGTTCTCGGACGAGCCAACATTCATCTCACCGGCAGGCAACCCATCGACGCTAGACCTGTTTCTTTCAGATACCGGCTTGTCCAAGCCGGTAGCCTTGAACGAACTCAGCTCCGACCACCAACCGGTGGTGGCTGAACTGGGATACAACGTGGCCCCTGCTCCAAGTCTGCACAAGGACTACCACCGCGTAAACTGGGCTCAGTTTGGACGCGTGGTAGACAGACACATCATCGACAACCCGCCGCTTAACACCGTGGAGGAAATCAACCGAGCGTTGGAGGGAGTTCACCAAGCCATAACCGTGGCTGACGAGGAGTGCGTCCGACGAGTTCCTATGAGGGGTAAGTTTATTACCATTGATTCCCACACCCAACTATCTACAATCAATCCCAACTATCTTCAGAATGGAGAAAGTGGAAACGGAGTTTAGAGTATTATTTAGCTGCCAGTGGAATAACTGGACAACGTGAAAAACGAAATCAACTTCTGCATTTGGGAGGACCAGACCTTCAGGATATTTTCGATAACTTACCTGGCGTTCACGACATCGCCCATGTTACTCCCAATCCACCGTTTTATGATGTGGCCATTCTGAAGCTTGATTCACATTTCCAGCCATGTCGTAGACGTACTTACGAAAGACATGTCTTCCGTCAGATTTCGCAGCAACCTGGGGAGCGATTTGGAGATTTTGTCATGAAACTACGTGTCCAAGCAAGCCGATGTGATTTTGATTTGCAAGGAAGTTCAGTTATGGAGAGCATGATAATCGATCAAACAGCGGAAAATGTCTTTCATCCGCTCTTAGGAAGAAAATTTTGGAAAGGGATCGTTGTTTGGAAGAAGTCGTGGCAATCGGAAAGACCATCGGAGATGTTGAATTACAGTGTCAAGAACTAGGGCATAAGGAAAAGGATAAATCAGTATTGCAAACAGTGAACAAGGTCAACTCGCAGAATTTTCAGCCAAAGAAAATTCCAACACAATCGTCAGGATATCGCTCTTCTGATTTTCGAGGTGATTTTCGTCAACAGTACGTTCGTGCACAGCCTCGATCTAAACCAGATGGCAGAGCAAACTGGGGTTCGCAGCACAATCCACGTTATTTTAGTCAGGGTTTCGGTGATCGTCAATCAAACAATGACAATAGAATTTGTTTTGGTTGCGGACGTCGAGGACATCTAATGTCGTTTTCGTTTTTGCGGTGTAGCTACACCGGTGCTACACCGCCGAACACCGAAAAATTTCAGGGTGTAGCTATCGGTTGCACCTTTGTTTACAAACAAATGATGATGAGCTGTCAATGACTCGCGCTTATTGCTGCTTACACTACACCGGTGTAGTGTAGTAAAAACGAAAACGACATAAGAGGAAGCCTAACTTGTATCGCGAAGGATGCAAGATGCTTGAAATGCAAATCTTTCGAACATTTTGCTAAATGGTGCACAAAACGGGTGAATGAAGATCCAAGTGACTCCCTTTTTCCAGCAAAGCGAGTCAAAGCAGTGTATGATGCAAACGTACCGGTGAAGATGGTTGAAAGTCAAATAGCGGATGACAATGATACAGAGATTTGCTATGTCATGGGAGAGAATGTTTTTCGATTTAAAGTAGGGGGGAGGGTAGGAATTGCGATGACGATTGATACAGGAGCAGCAGCGAATCTCATAGATCTTCTCACATGGAAAAGGCAAAGCTAGAGTTTAGTAGCCAAGTGGATCGCTCATTCAAAGCATATGGCTCATCACTTCCACTTAACATTATTGGTATATTCACAGCGGAAATTGAAGCGGATGGCAATAAAGTTGAAGCTATCAGAGTCTGGCTAGGTGACGAAACGCCTAAGAAACTGAAGGTGCTGAAGATTGGGTATAATGTGGGGTCGATTCAAAAATCGCCAGGAATATTTCCCAAAATCAAGGGTGTTTTGGTGGAGATCCCAGTGGATCCAAATGTAAAGCCAATTGTTTGCTTTGGAGGAGAAGATTGCCGAAAAACTACAAAGCTTGCTTGATCTGGATATTATTGAACGAGTACATCCACCTTCAGCATGGGTGTCTCCTATTGTACCTATCTTGAAGGACAATGGAGAGATTCGCCTCTGTGTTGATATGCGCAGAGCGAACCAAGCAGTTGTCAGAGAAACTCACCCACTGCCAATCGTAGAAGAACTTTTCGGTGGAATAAACGGCGCTACTCGTTTTTCGAAACTGGACATCAGGGAGGCATACCATCAGATTGAAATTTCTGAGCGTTCGAGGGAAATCACTACCTTCATTACGAAACAAGGCCTGTTCAGGTAAATTCACCAGGTTTAATTTTTTTCTTATTATTTCGAATAATCAATAAACTGTACCTGCCTCATGAGCTGTGTAATTTGTATTCTGTACTATTTTTAAAGAAAACTATGTGAAATGATTGCTTTACATACGGGTTCAAACGTCTGATGTTCGGAATAAGTTGTGCTCCAGAGTTATTCCAAAAGGTGATGGAATCAATCATTGCAGGACTGGAAGGAGTTGTCGTTTATCTAGATGACATAATGGTTACAGGACGGTCTCAGAAAGAACATGATACCAGATTGAATCATCTACAAAACCGCTTGCGAGAATATGATATTCTCTTGAATGACGAAAAATGTGTTTTTAACGTATCTCGGATAGAATTCTTAGGGTACGAATTATCCGGTGAAGGTATTCGTCCAACGGAGAGCAGGATTGCCGCCATAGCTTCGTTCAGAGAACCGGTAAATGTGTCTGAACTACGAAGTTTCTTGGGATTAATTACATATGTCGGACGGTTTATTCCAATGTTGGCGGATAAAACTGAGTTGCTGCGTAGTTTGTTGCGTATTGGAGTTCGACTGGAAAACTGAGCATTCACAGGCATTTCAAAAGATCAAGTTTGCGATTTGCGACTCAAAATGTCTTGGATTTTATAATCCAAAAGATCTTTGCATTGTGATAGCAGATGCAAGTCCAACAGGACAAGGAGCTGTACTCCTTCAACAGAACCAAACTGGTGAAACAAGGATCATTTCATTTGCGAGTAAAGCTTTGACGGAAGCTGAAAGGAAGTACTTTCAAACTGAGAAAGAAGCTTTATTTCTAGTTTGGGCAGTTGATAAATTTAAATTATTTTTGCTCGGAAAACGGTTCAAGCTAGTGACTGACTGTAAGCCACTGCACTTTCTTTTTAAAGAACGTACAAAACCTTGTACAAGAATAGAGAGATGGGTATTGCGACTACAGTCGTATAATTATGAGGTGGTATTCGAACCGGGATCAAAAAACTTGGCTGATGTTTTTTCACGGTTATCAGAGTCAAAGCCGACAGAATTCAGCGTCACGGATGAGAGTTGTATCTATCAATTAGCATTGGCTGGAATTCCACAGGCCGTCACAGTTCAAGAAATTGCAGAGGAAACGCAAAAGGATGAGGTACTGCAAAACCTTATAGAATGCTTGGAGTCAGGAGTATGGAATGCTATGACCAAAGAGTTCAAACCATTATGGTCTGAGTTATGTAATTTTTTACTGAGAGGTGATAGATTGATTATTCCAGAGATTCTGAGAAGTCGTACCCTTGAAATTGCACACGAATCACATCCAGGGATGGTGGTTATGAAGAGAAGACTCCGTCATAAAGTCTGGTGGCCTCTTCTAGATAAACAGGTTGAAGAATATGTGAAGAGATGTAAAGCATGTACCCTGGTTTCCATACCAAATCATCCAGAGCCATTAAGTCGAACCAAATTGCCTGAGAAAGCATGGGCTGATATTGCAATCGATTTTGTTGGACCCTTTCCAACTGGTCACAATCTTTTGGTTATCATAGACTACTTCAGTCGATTTACGGAGGTAATCATTATGAAACAGATCACAGCAAATCTAACAGTGAAGGCATTGCATGAAACCTTCTGTCGTTTTGGAATGCCCGAGTCTATGAAAACAGACAATGGTCCTCAGTTTATAAGCAATGAACTTAAATATTTCTGGATCAGACTGGCAGTGAGATTTGAGGACATTTGTGTTGATGCATAACTCGACACCACATTCAACGACAGGTGTGGCTCCATCATCATTGATGTTTGGGAGGAAACTAAAGGATAAGCTACCTGGTATCATGCTAAAAGGAAATGCTATACTGGAAGAGATTCAGGACCGTGATCACGGTAAGAAGATGAAAGAAGCGGAGTATGCAGATAAACGGCGAATGGCAAAACTAGATGACATATCAGTAGGTGATAAAGTTGTGGTAAAACGGATTCAAAGGGATAACAAACTTTCAACGATCTTTGATTCTGAAGAGTTCACAGTTATTGCTCGTAGGGGTTCAGATGTCACACTACAGTCAACGGAATCGGAGAGAATTATTCACCGGAATGTGTCTCACGTTAAAAAGATATTTTCAGATACAAATGTCAACACGGATCGAATAGAAGTCATTCACTCTGGTGAAGAGAACGGTAACAACTAGTTTCTGCTTCCCAACACTAAGTTAAATTCAGCTGATGATGTTGATTTACCTTTGGTACCGGATGAAGTAGGTAGCACAACTGGTATCACTGAACCTGTACATGTTCAACTAGAAGAGGTGCCTTTTTGTCCAAGAAGAGAATCCAAGCGACCATTGTATTTTAAGGATTTTAAGATAAATGATGTTAAGTAGTTTTAAGAAAGAGAGGAATGTAGTATCGGTTCAATAATTCATTATTAACCTTGAGTGTATGATCTTGACATACAGCATACCTGCATTAACAAACCCTTGATATGAATTACCTGTTTTTGGAATATGGCTTTGAGACGCAAGAGGAATAAAGAGTTAGCTATTTTATGACTACCAACGAAATCAGACGTGTATTTTGTATGGATCCGAAGCGCGACTCTACACTACCCTCCAGGTTAATGATAACGTTGTTGCACATATAGTGTATGTCATGAAGAAAGGAGCAATTCCGAAGCAATCGGCTTCGACTGTCAACCTTAAAGTTAAATCTGTCCTTTCCAATCTACACGGAAAGGACGCAATAGTAGAATGGTGCAGTGTGATGGTTGCGAGAGATGGTTGCATTTCTGCTGTGTGGAAGTTACTGAAGGAATAGCAGAAGTTAGTTGGAACTGCCCAGTGTGTCCAGTAATGCAGAGCGAAATCCAACAGCCAACCCCAGCAAAAGACGTCCAAGCAGTAGTGCCGGCTGCTAATCCACCCCCAAAGGACTCTGGCGATGCCGAATCAAGCGGAAAGAAAAGCAGCAAACGGAGTGAATAGCGAAAAAAAAAGTTTGAAGCTGAAGAAACTCGAGGAGCAGAGGAAGCTGGAACAAAAGTTCCTGGAAGAAAAGTACAAAATCTTGGAAGAGTTGGAAGGTAACCGTGAGACGGATTTGGATGACGAGGATCTCGAGAAGATGTCTACAGTTTCACAATGGATCAGAGATACGGAACGCGGCGGAGTAGTTCAAGACTCTGGAGTCGAAGAAGAGAATTTTTCGGAAGAACCGAGGTTTCTACCTGGACTCGCCAAACAGTCAGTAGCGGTCGACCAACGACAAGTAGGACAGCAACATCGTTCGCAAGGAGGGCGGCGTAACACCATACCGGATTTTGCTCCCGAAGAACGTTATACGCCACAGACGCGGCTTTGTCCAACGTATCCTACCTATCAGCGTTTCTCTACGTTCCCGGCATCCATGTTAAGATCGCAGTTTCCTCCGCGACGATCAGCGACCGGTCCAACGCTCACGGAAATTGGATCTGAACCAATTCCTGTGGAAGAGACCATATGTATTCTCAACCGAAGCCAGCTGGCCGCGCGATAAGCGGTATCTAAGAACTTGCCTGAGTTCTCTGGAAACTCCGAGGACTGGCCACTTTTCTTCTCGATGTACACCTCATCAACGCAGATGTGTGGCTTTTCAAATGAGGAGAATATGCTTCGGTTACGTAAGTGCCTAAAAGGAAAGGCACTGGATGTTGTAAGATGTCGGTTGCTACATCCTTCCAACGTGTCTGGTGTCCTTACAACACTGAAGATGCTCTACGGCAGGCCAGAAGCGATCTTTCAAGCAGCGATAAGAAAAATTCGTTCATTACCACCCCCGGAGATCGATCGTCTAGAGAGTCTGGTCAACATTGCGCTCACCGTCGAAAATTTGGTAGCAACGATAGAAGCCTGTGGGGTACAGGACTTTGTGTACATCGCCTCACTCAAGCTTGAGATGGTAGATCGATTACCGTCAATGCTGAAGCTGGACTGGGCGAAATACACTAGACGCAATCCGGCCCCAAATCTCGTGGACTTCAGTACCTGGTTATACTCCATGGCGGAGGATGCAAGTGCGGTCATGCAGACGTCCACGAAGTCGAAAGGCGCATTCATCAACGCCCACGCTGAAACTAGCAACGATCGATCCGGATTCTCCGCAGCTCCAGCGAAAGATACGCGTAGCCAATCGAGAGATTCTCCAAAGAAATGCCTTGTATGCAAAGGTTCTTGCCCGTCACTTGCTAAGCGCAAACGGTTCGTAGAGCTGAGTTACGAATCGAAGTGGGCTAGTAATACGGGAAGCGAAGCTGTGCCGTAAGTGTCTTCGCAAACACAATGGCACCTGCAGACAGCAAAGCAAATGTGGAGTTAGAGAATGTACTTATCTGCATCACCCTTTTCGAACCGAAGCCTCCAAAAACGGCTCCCGGGTGGAAGCTGCTACAAATACCAGTTGTAACGTTCATCAAGCGCAGACAAAAGACGTGCTATTTCGGATTGTTCCAGTTGTGGTCCACGGTCCGCCCAAGATGGTTCAGACGTACACTTTCATCGATGATGGGTCCGAGCTTACCCTCATGGAACATTCTCTTGGGCTACAAGGACCTCACAAAGCACTCTGCTTGAAATGGACAGGTGGTAGCAGAAGAATCTCAAAAGGTAGAGGTGGTCATCTCTTCTGCAAGAAACACATTCCAAAAGTACAACCTGGTGGATGTTCGGACTATACAGGAGCTGATATTCCGGCCGCAAACCCTGATAGCTTCGGAAATGCAGAGTCAGTATAGGGGGCGACCTCGGCATAGTGGTTAGCATCCATACCTCTCACCCCAAAGTCACGAGTTCAAATCTCACCCTACACTGAAGTAAGTCCACGAATCCTGATTGAACTGGATAACGCACAACTTGAGCATGCGTTCAAGAGTCGCAAAGGAAAGCCATCCGAACCCATAGCCGTCAAAACCCGTCTAGGATGGATCGTGTACGAGAGCTGTTCGTCCAATCATCTCGGAAATCATGTAAACTACCACTCTGTACAAGCTTGCGAATGCAACGAAGGTTCTGACGAAAGTCTCCATGCAGTAATGCGAAATTATTTCACTATCGATAGCATGGGTATCTCTAAGCCTGAGAAGCTACCGCTCTCCGTAGACGACCAGCGTGCTATGAAAATTCTGGAAGCGGTGACACTACCCAAGGACTGCCGCTATGAATCGGGCCTTCTTTGAAAGTATGCAGCAGTGTGGCTTCCCGACAGTAAAGCGAAGGCACTCAGGAGATGGGAGTGTTTAGAGCGGCGGATGAAGAAGGACGAAGGATCGGCGGCGGCACTACGCGTATGTATGGAAATTGACCGAAGATGAGCTGAGGCATCGTCAACCGCGTGAGTGGTATCTGCCAGTGTTTCCGGTCTATAATCCCAACAAACCAGGAAAATTGAGGCTGGTTTGGGATGCAGCAGCTACCGTTCAAGGAATCTCCTTGAACTCGGTTTTACTGAAAGGACCCGACCAATTGATGTCCCTTCTGTCAGTTCCGGGAGTTTCGAGTCGAGTTGTTGCACCAGGTGGAGGAAGGGCATTGCCTGCGATTCTACTGGGAGGAAGATGCGGAGGATGGTGCGCTGGATGTGTATGTTAAGAAAGTGATGACATTCGGCGCCTGCTGTTCGCCTACGACAGCCCAGTACGTTAAAAATATCAATGCAAAACGATTCTAACACGAGTGCCCGCAAGCCGTCGATGCCATTGTGAGGAAGCATTATGTCGACGACATGCTTGCCAGCGACGAAACATAGGCAGAAGCTGTAAAGCTGGCACAGGACGTGAAACGCATCCATGCCGAAGGAGGTTTCAAAATGCGAAATTGGCTGTCCAATTCGCCGACCGTCCTGACGTCCCTGCAGACAGCAGCGACTAACGAGAAGAACCTCAGTGCTAGAGAAGAAGGAAACGTCACCGAAAAGGTGTTAGGCCTTTGGTGGAATACGACTACGGACTGTTTCACTTTCAAGGTGTCTCCAACGTACGATCAGGACCTGCTATCTGGGGACCGTCGACCCACTAAATGCGAGGTGCTTCGAACGCTTATGATGATGTTCGACCCGCTTGGCTTCATTACGCACTTTCTCATGTACCTGAAAGTACTGCTGAAGGAGATTTGGAGATCCTCGGTGGATTAGGACACCACCATTGAAGAACCACAGTTCCAGAAGTGGCTGACATGGTTGAAGGCTCTGCCGGAGGTAGCCAACTTCCACATTCTACGGTGTTATAGAGCGTCTGTGTCACTTCAGGTTCGAAGAAGGAGACGCAATCGAAACCGCGTTCGTGAGTGCAAAAACGAGAGTTGCTCCGTTGAAATTCTTTCCATTCCCCGCTCCGAAAAGCATCGCCCAGTCACTATCCGTTAAGGTGTCGGAACGCTTTTTCTGGACAGACTCCAGAGACGTTTTATGCTGGCTGAACTCTGATCACCGAATATACCGCCAGTTCGTAGCATTTCGGGTGAGCGAGATACTGGAAAAGACTGATGTGAAGGAGTGGCGATGGGTTCCCAAGAAGCTGAACGTGGCCGACAAAGGAACCAAATGGACCTGCCATCCGGATCTCACCGCCACGAGCCGCTGGTTTCAACGACCGGAATTCCTGCGGCAGTCTAAGGCAGAATGGCCGGCTGGCATCCGATGTGGAACGACGGATGTGGAACTGCGTGCGCACTTGTCGACACACGTCTCCACGACTGAATCAATCGTTGAACTTCAGAAATTCTCCAAGTGAACAACGATACTACGAAGTACAGCGTATGTGTTCCGGTACATCTGCAACTCAAAGCAAATGGTGAAGACAAAATGGTGAACTGGTGGACCGTTGACGCAGCAGGAGTTATCCAGAGCCGAGAACTTTCTCTATCGCCTCGCCCAGAGTTGCGAGTACGTAGACGAGCTTATAATCCTCTTCAGTAATCGCCGAAGTGGATCAGAAAAGAAATCGATCCCCAAGAGCAGCTTTATTGCATACTTCCGTCCGTTTCTCGATGAATACGATGTGCTGAGAGTTCGTGACTACGATGCAGTCAACCCTGTGATTCTTCCTCGTAACCACCATGTCACACGGCTGATAGTCTCTCACTACCACAGCAAATATCACCACCAAAACCACCACAAAACAGTCCTCAACGAGATTCGCCAGCGATACAGGATTCCTCGCCTCAAGTCCGTATACCACACGATCCGGAAACAGTGCCAAAAATGCATGAACGAAAGGGCAACTCCACAATCACCTACCATGGGTGATCTGCCGCCATCACGATTATTTCGGGCCGTAGCCGCCAACCGTAAAACAGAGAAACGCTGCGGTGTTGATAGCTACCTGCCTGACCATCCGCGCCATACACCTGCAAATTGCACACACTCTAAGTACCGATTCCTGCATCATGGCTCTACGCAACGTCATAGGTAGGAGGGGTACACCGGCGGTCATCTATAGTGACCAAGGAACTAACTTCCGAGGCGCTAGCAAGGAGCTGAAGGCCGCTATGGAGAGTTTAGATCAGGAACGCTTGATGATCGAGTTCACCACTCCTCACACCAGCTGGAGTTTCAATCCACCAGCCTCCCCGCATATGGGTGGAGAGTGAGGGCGGCTTATCCGTACGGTCAAACAGAACATCGGGAAGATCCTGCCAGTCAGCACGCTCTCGTACAAGGTCCTTGAAAACTTGCTCATAGAAGTCGAAAACGTGGTTAACTCCCAACCACTGACCAGCATTTCATTGGAAGACGACGAATCCCCGGTGCTCACACCGAACCATTTCTTTTTGGGATCATCAAACAGTTTGAAGCCATGGCTACCTTTCGACGACAATCCTGCGGCACTCAGAAACTGTTGGCAACGCTCTCAGACCTTGGCCAACCAGTTTTGGAGACAATGGGTTCGAGATTATCTGCCGTCGATCACTCGTCGAACCAAATGGTTTGGCTCAGTGAAACCCATCGAAACCGGTCACATCGTCGTCATCGTGGTCCCGAACGTCCTGCGAAACTGCTGGTTAAAGGGACGTGTAATAGCTACGAAGCCAGGAGTAGACGGTCAAGTGAGGTGCGCAACCGTCCGGACTATTAGTGGTATCTATGAGCGTCCAGCCGTGAAGCTCGCCGTGCTAGACGTAGGCGTCTGCAAGGATATGCCTCAGGAAGACCATCGGCGCATTCCGGGCGGGAGCGTTAATCCCACCACGTCTAGTGGCCGGACAAGCCCCAACGACCCCACTGATGCTAACGCTTACGATCAAACGCGTCAACACCCAGGCCGTGGACAGGGGATCGCCAAGCGTGTGGAAGGTCAGCAAAAAGGGCAACGTCGATCGATACGATCCACCGATGGTAAACAAAACAGCCATTGAAGAAAGTGCTCAGCCGTCTGCATGTCTCCTCTCCGTAGTATATTCGTATGCGGTAGTGGAGCGAGATGGGAAATGACAGGTGGGCAGGAATTCACGGTCTCCCAGTGTTGGTGAGTTCTTTGCCGTTAATGTTCACTTCTTCCGACTGTGTCACCTCTCTTACTCGCCTAGGTAGTGGAGGACCTTAAACTCATAGCGAATTCGTTTATTATCGGGGTTGGAACCAGTGCGAAACTGAAATTTTTGTTAGTGCGAGCCTCAACCTGAGCAAGGTTTTAAAAGCAAACGAGCAAACAGACGTTTGTGAGAAAACAAGCAGGCCCAATCTTGATACCCGATCCAGGTAGGAACTGGCCGGCCCCGGTGGTGTAGTGGTAAGCGTGGCTGCTTTCTCACCTCAATTGGTCTGAGTTCAATCCCAACCGAGGTCGGTGGGATTTTTCTGAGGCATAACACGAAAGTAAAGCCGTTGATCCAGGCCCATGTTGTGTTGAATAGGGTACGATATCCTACGCAGGTGTGGAAGCTGCCTTCCTGCACATTCAATTGCCTTCAATGGATTGCAATCGATGTCCGTCGGTGATTGGCACTAGATTGCGGAACAGAGACCGACGTTAAATAAAGAAAGAAAAAGACTATTTCTTTATTTATTTATTTTTCCAAGAAAGACATTACCTTTTTCTGCAGCTTTGTCTCAGACGTCATTTCGATTAGACATACCGTTTCCGTGCTACAATTTTTTTGGAAAAATTTCAAGGACGTCATTTTGAAAACTTTGCAAGATCCAAAATGGTCGAGTATTCGCAAAAAATGTGAATCATTGCCGCAACTATTACGCAAACTTACATACAAATCGGAGAAGGTAAATTGAGTGACCTGGCAGAATATCATTCTCAATTTTGATCCTCAACCATTCCCATATTTGCCCGGCCTATGCTTCCCCGGTGCTTCCGAAAAGCGAAAATTCATTTCAAAGACAACTTTCCGAACCACTCCCAGCATACCTACAGCTGATGGACGTTTGTCGTGCGTCCACGGGTGCGTCCATCCTTATTATTAAGAACAACAACAACAACAACCTCCACCACGCATTCAGTGGCCCGAGCGAGCACACTCCATCAACGTATCAGTATCAACATCAACATCCTCCAACCAGGCAGGTATGTAATTATGCAAAGATTGCATTTGGATCATCAATCAAGCGTGCGGACGGCAAGCGCATCAAATGCATCCAACACACTCACACACACGTTCGTCAGGATAACGGTTTCGTTGGAAATTTTCGCTTTTCGCTCATTCTCTCTTATCAACAATTTCCAAAATTTGGAAGACCTGCGCGCGAACTTTTGATTTTATTTCGAAATAATGATCCGCTGGTCTCGTCACAAAAATGCTTCCACTCAACAAAGTTTCTGCATCGAACGGACGGGTGAATTGCAAACCCTCAATCTGCGATTTTTTTTTTCGGAAGAGCAATTAGAGCTACCGGTTCGACATAGGCTGTAATTAATTAATAACTACTCCGAATACTCGCCGGTAGTTTCACCAAGCCCACGTTTTGCGGAAGCTACTTTGCATTTTGACATCCGTCCATCAAGCAACTTCCTCGGAATCAAGCAGTGTGCGCCGGGCAGGCAGGCAGAGCTATAATTTATGATCGAAAGCCTCTCACTCGCGCGAGCGCGCGCACTTCAACCCCGATCCAATTATCCTCGTTCTCTTTGTTATCAGCGTTCAAGTCGCGAATTTCGCGAGTCCTCGCTTATCAGCCAGAGGTGGCGGGCCTCCATCCAACAGAGGAAAACAAAATTTACCGATCAAGACTACATTGTAGCTTTTTTGCTGCTTTTATTGCCCAAAAGCCCATGCGGAAGTAAGGGTTATCGAAGGAAGGAAGGATGGAGAAAAAAAACCCTACAATTTGAGGTCCGATGCAGCTGCACGGCGACTTTCTTCCTGAACCGGTCGTCGTCGTCGGTAGCCGTGGTCCTGGATGAACATTTTTTGACATATTTCAGAGCAATTTTACGCTACTAAGTGCATATGTGACGTAAGTATGACGGGTTTTCTGGGTCCTGGCTGAAACATCTGCGCCCGGGCATGTGGCGGGTTCGGAGAGGTTATTAAATTGGAAAACCGTAATTTTGATGCTTGAGATGTTGGTTCCGGACATTGACGATTCGGAGACTAGACAAGTACCGAAGAAAAGAAATTGATCTCGTGTAGAAGACCAGTTCTTCCTACTTCCACGGACAATAACGACGCCTGGTGGTAGCGGGCAAGCATTTTACACGGAAAATATGTGTAACGTTTGTTAGTTTTAGACCAATCAACTAGTTGTCGGAACTAATTTTTGAATATCGATATCATCATAACTGGAGATCCGGACGAACAATTCAATAGGTTGAGAAACTCCTTTATCAAATTATGTTACAAAAATAGCGTGATATATGTTTGTATAGCCGTGGTTATCAAAAGAAAAAGTCGATTAAGAAAATCGATCAGAACATATAGGGCTTTTTGAAACGTTCGTCAAAAAATTAGCAATACAGATTAGTGTAATATTCACTACTATTGGGTAATACTTTCCACCTTCAAATTCGGTGAAAAAAGTAAGAGGTTGTATCCGAGACACGGCCGTAGATTTTGTGGGAATCCCAGCGCAAGTGGACACAGGTAAAATACCGGTTATATCGTGGACTACGCTCTACGTGCGTCTAGACTAAAAAAAAATCCACGCGTTATCATCATGTGTCTCACACTTACTTTTGCACTTATTGTGAAACATTTCCATTTCATGTGTGAATCTTATGCTTTGACACACTCGGAGTCTATGTGGCTCATCACATGGTGATATCAATAGCTTTGCACATCTATAGTTCAATGTTCTACTTTATTCTACTTTATCGACTTCTACTTTGCCGACTCCAAAATTGAATCGACGAATATGAGAAACAAAGCTACCAGAGGGCAGAGCATACACATGCCTTTTTATAATGGGTCTGATTTGGGAATTGATCCTGGACTGATGGGGTGTGCTGCTTATGAGGCTGGTTGATAAGTATGAAGTCACAACTCATGTTTTCAATGTTTACCTTACATTGAAATGCAAACCACTTCAAATTCATCTGTTTCGAACAGTAGTGTGATTCACTGTGCAATACACTTGAATTGATAGAGAAAGATTATCAACATTTCAAAGTTTGAAACACAAGAAATAAACGTGCAGAACACCATGGTGAAATATACTTAAAATAAATGAGATTGTGCTTATGAAAAATCCAGTGTTTAAACACTTCGTTCAGACGAATGGACTTTTTTGAGTGTAGTCAAAAACAAGACATCAAAACACACATCAGCAAATTATGCTTCGTCGTGTCTCTCATCTCTCACTCAAGGGCGGGATGTGCAGTCAAATCGGCCTACTGAAAATCCTTCAATGAGATGTAAATGTGTAATATCATAGAGGTAACTCTAAGACCAGAAGGTCCCGAAGAAATGTCCTCAACTTTTTGGCTCAGCTCTGGTACTATCTTCGGTCCCAAGCTAATCGATTCACCCCTCAAAAACATAGGAAAAACCAATAACCCCTCATTTTATCTGTCAAACTTTCATAGCGAATCAAAACAAACATTGCGTAGTACTAGAATTTCGACTAGAATGGGGTACGTTAATCGTTTGCTTGGGACCAATAGGCTAGTCAAGTAGTGTGCCAACTTAAAATCGTTAGTTTCGTATTGATTGTTGGTAATATCCCGTACAGACTATGGCTTATATTATGTAATATAGGCTGTCTTGCAATGAGCACTCATATATAGGATTTCCAGTGAAAACTAGATGTATGAGTGCTAATTGCAAGACAGTCTATATTACATGATATAAGCCATAGTCTGTACAGGGTATAAGGCTAATTGAGTGTGTCATCTCTTTCGTTCTCCCGCTGTTCAAGCGGTTGAAGGAGTGTGACGTCAAACTTCGTCGTCCATTTTATCAGTCGGAGAATGAAAGAGACGACAAAAATTACTGGGCCTCACCTGCTTACGCTCATTGATTTTCCCAATGTGAATTTGGCAGCTGGCTGATATGCCGCCATGTTATTGAAACCAACATCTGAAACGTCACAATTGAAGTGTGAACTGCAAAAATGGCGTGACTGAATTGTCTTATTTACAGTACTGGACAAAATAAATCATACACTCAACCCAAAAAAAAAGTACATAGCATCATATTTTTGCTATTTTACACGCAATTTTAGCAGTAAATTCAGAAAAGTTCAAGCATTTCTCATGGTGCATTCAATTAGCTGAATGAAAATTGTTATAATATTCTGCAATTTTTGTAACAAATTTAAATAAATATATGCTCACGTTTGTGCTTGGAAAAAATAAATCATACACTCCTAAGATTTTATTTTTTAGCCATCGAATAAAAGCAAAATCTGAAGATTTGGCATCACGGCGTAATATTTGACAGTTCTTGTTCCGGGAAAAGTGAAAAATGTCAGGAAAGCAGATTTCGCTCGATGTTAGAAATTTGGTGATTCGCGATAGTGAAAAAGGAATTTCTGTTCGGAAAATTGCCGAAAAGTACTCGATCTCAGTTGGAGCTGTTCAGCACATATGGAAAAAGTACGAAACATGAGGAATTGTAAGGAATTTATCCGGACAAGGACGTCATCGTGCGACAAGTAATCGTGATGACATCGGAATTGTTCGAATGGCTAAGCAGAATCCGAAGTATTCGTCAAGGCATATTGTGGAATCGATTAAACTCAATAAAAGTCGACGTACTGTTCGCCGGCGACTTAATGAGAGCGGTTTGAAAAGCTGTTTGGCATCGAAGCGTCCTTTTATCAACAAGCGGAACCAACGGATGCGACTGGAATTTGCTAAAAAGTACGCCGGAATTAGAGCTTCCATTTCCCGGTGGTTTTCACCATCCCGGGATTCGGGAAATATTTATTTGATATCCCGGGAAATACCGGGATCCCGGGAAGTCAATAAAGGCAGTAAATTGTTTTAATATTCGTATGTATCTAATTTCTTTTAACGATGTTCTGAAGTGTATGTTTCATCTCCTTAGAAGAATGATTAAAAAAGGAGATTTCTGTAATACTAGGGACACCAGATTTAACGACATATCTTCATTTTG
This sequence comes from Ochlerotatus camptorhynchus, assembly GCF_037179485.1. Classification (NCBI taxonomy): domain Eukaryota; kingdom Metazoa; phylum Arthropoda; class Insecta; order Diptera; family Culicidae; genus Ochlerotatus; species Ochlerotatus camptorhynchus. Next base: position 405,081 of record NW_027040687.1, on the reverse strand, counting down.
TAGACATTTAAAATTCTGTGAAGGCAGATATGCATACATTTTGAAGACAATTCATGATATGTGAAGTTGTTTCAAGACATGCGGAAGCTGAAGCAGACTTCCGATGGATTTTTTTTTATTTTAAGCTGGCATATGAAGATTTTTTTTAAATAAATGAATTTTTGGATTCATATTTTAAGCTTCTTCCTGAATATATTGAATATGAATAATGTAACCAAAATTGGATGTTTCAAAATAAAACTTGATCCAATTGAATATTCACAGGACTTTCACGGAAATATTCGATTGGCTGGAGATCTTTTGAATACTTCCTGATCAACGTCCAGTTTTGGGAGAATATCTTCACAATAATACTTGATCAACCTGAAGCATTGAAAAATATCCAGATGACTTAATTGAAATCTTTGATCAGCTGGAGATCTTTTAAGTACTTCCTAACCGATCTGCAATCTTGAGAGAGTCAATTGAATGTTTGACCAGTTTAAGATATTCAGATACCCTGATCAACCTGAAATCACTAATATCTGACCAACCAGTAATCTTGAGAGACTATATAGAGACGTTATTTGAATTTTACGAACAGTTGAATTATCTTAAGAATAATAATTGATCGACCAGAAGTCTTGAAAAATATCCAGAGGTCTTTAAATCTCCGCCAGCTGTCCATCCTTTAAATACTCTCTCATCGAACTTCCGTCTGGGAAGGATGTCAAGAAGACGTCTTTTGATTTTTTGAACACTTGCAAATATTCAGAACATTACTTGATTAAGTTGGAAAGTCTTGAATAATATCCAGAGATATCATCACAAAGTTTCTTGAACTTAAACTCAGTTCGATGAACTCAAAGCCTTTATAAAGTTCCCTTAATATGTAGAATATTCTACGAAATCCTGGGATTTTTAGTCAACTTCTTCGAAGTTCCCAGTTCTTCAAAGATTTTTCCATAGCTTACATCTTTTAATTTTTCGATGGGTACAACTGAATTTCTGCCCAGCTTGCTGAACTTGTACGAATTTCAAATAATTCATGCGATGTTCCGTAATCATCGTCCACGAAGTTGTTTAACATTCTACGAAGTATCCTGAAGATCTATGATGTTCCCTGAAATTTTACGAAGTTCCACGAAATTAATGTCTCTTGACATCTAAGAAGTTCCCTAATGGGACGTGATATTATGTCTGTCAGCCAAACTGCACAATAGTCTGTGCAGATCATGATGTTTATGGTGGATGATTTCTCTCATGAATGTATTTGTAAAAAACTATTTTGCCGTGCTTTAGGATTACATAGATTACATACTAACGGGTAAAGGTAATGTATACCTTTAAACGTAACGACACAATTCCGCTAGCTAATCTAAGGAAGGACTCTAAAAACTGCAAATACTGAGTATTTTCATCAGCTGAGTAGTGCTAGTACTTCCAACCATCTTAACAATGCATTTCAATGGTTTTAGATCAACTATGAATGATGGACATCTCACGACGTTCAACCTGATTGAATCAAAATGTTCACGGTTTGTTTCACTGCTAGATCGTATTTTTTACGAGTGCTTCTTGTACAACGATCATATTCATAACGTGATGTCTGTATGCAATTCTTTCGAAAAATCAGAATGAATGGCAAACTAAGGGAAGAGATATATTTCATAAGTTGTAAAAGTTCTGGATTCAAATTCTGCTACAGATATTCCAAGAAAGGTTTAAAGTGGTAAAAGAGTCTCAAATTAAAAAATCCTGGGGGACACGTGATCCCGGGATTTTTAAATTAATTTCACGGGATTCGGAAATCCCGGGAAATGTAACAATCCCGGGATTTGCATCCCGGGACATTCCGAGTTGGAAGGTCTAGCCGGAATGACTGTGGACTTCTGGAAACGAGTTCTGTGGACGGATGAGAGCAAATTTGAGTTATTTGGACAGAAAAGGCGATCAAGGGTTTGGCGAGGTTCCGGTGTCGCTCTTAAGGAACCATACATTCAAAAGACGGTTAAACACGGAGGCGAAAATATCATGGTATGGGGAGCAGTTGCGTGGTCTGGTTTTGGAAGCTTGGCTGATATAAAGGGAATAATGACTGCAGATGTGCACATTGACTTGTTAAGTGAAAATCTGGAAGTTTCGCTTCTGAAAACTGGCCTGGAATCCAATTACATTTCCAACAAGATGATGACCCAAAGCACAACGGCATTTTGCAAATCATATCGGATCAAAACGCTGGAATGGCCTCCCCAATCTCCCGATCTCAACCCAATTGAGAATTTGTGGTCTTACTTGGACAACAAAGTGGATAAAGCATCGGTTTCCAACAAAAACGTTTATTTTGAAGTACTTGAAGCAGCGTGGGAGAATATCGATTCAGGATATCTGCAAAACCTCGTCGAAAGTATGCCAAGACGGTTGGAAGCAGTGTTGAAAGCAAAGGGTGGTCATACCAAATACTGAGAGTCTTAAAATGTAAGTTGAAAGTTGAATTAAACAAGAATTTTCAATAAGAAATCAGGCGTTTATTTTGTTCCTAGTGTCCTTTTACAACTTATAAATGATGATTGAGAAAGTCATACAATATATTAAATATTCTATACCTGCGCAGTTTTAGCGAAAAACATACAGAAGTATTGCAGAACAAACCATTATTGTATGATTGAATCTACCTGATATATCGAGCTCCAAAGAAAAATTATATGGGTGTATGATTTATTTTGTCCAGTACTGTGTATCAAATAAAACTATTTTCCCTATAACTGGTTGACTTCGTGGTAGAAAATCAGAAAATAATGATTTATGAGTTCGAAGTTTATTTTTCACAAAATGTAAGCAAAAATATTGAGAATATCTAAAATATAAGTCACGCCTTTTTTTTTAATTCTGGTCTGCATCTTCTATTTGTTTACAAATTATGAGCTGTCAGTGGGTCCCACAATTAACGGACCCGCCGCGATGTTAGCTCTTGTCAAGGCAAGGCAAACAAGATAGGGTTGCCACCTAGCTGGAATTTGGTTCCAAACATAAACAAACCATCGTTGCTTCTGGCTTTGTTTTCGTTTGGACCAGTAATATGTATAGTCGCTATATTCATAGTCTGGCGGATAGAATCTCGGGAACCATTTGAGCTGTCAAAGAGCGGAACCAATCGAGCAAATCACGACCAACAACAGAAAAGAGCACATCAGCAAAAAGCAATCACACCAACAACAGAAAAGAGCACATCAGCAACTAAATTTCGGAAACCCTTTTCTCGTGACTCAAGGCTCGCCAACTCATACCATCTTTGGGTTGGGGAAAGTTTCCCCTATCCGATGATGCCGGTAATTTGCGTTCGTTTTGCGAGGAAAGAATAATCAACGTTTTGTTTATAAAAGTTGATAGTATCTTTTAAATTGTTGGTTCTATCCACCAGACTATAGATACTATAGATTCCATAGATAAGCGGAGGCAAAGTATTATGTAGCCAAACGAACTGTCAGTTTGTGTAGCCAAACGAGCATGACGTCATAATGTTGTTGTTTGAGGGAGAAGTATTGTAATATTATGAGCACAAAACGCTTTCCACACTCCACACTCCACATTCCGATTTATTTCGCGGACAACGGAAGAAAGAAAGATAAAGCAAACCATTCCTCGATACATTGTTGCAAAGATTTGGTTTGCAATTCATTTTGATCTTTTGCGCACGAAACAAAACAAAACTGCACAACGAAGAGCTCTATGATGGCATGAACTTTTTTCACGGATGCCAGTAAGATCATTTATTTTTCATGGTTGCCAAAACAACTTTTTGTGCCTCCGCTTATCTATGGAATCTATAGTATCTATACGCCAGACTATATACATAGCGACTATAGTTAAACGAGGTAGACAACGTTTGTTCGTATTTGACTGTTAACCAAACCCCCCTTCCCCCAGAAAACACCGGAAGACTGCGGTGGCGCTACGGGGAAGCTGATTGGGAGGGTTTTCAGCCCTCGCGCAGAACCAGGAACCCACGACCATCCCAAGCATCACGGAAATCATCTATAAAGCCGCTAGCACCAGTATACCAAAAACCCGGGCGGAAGGCACTCCGCTGGTGGAACGATGAAACCAAAAGGGCAGTAAAATCCAGGCGAAAAGCACTCCGGAAGCTCAAACGCACCTCCCCAAATGATCCAGCAAGAGAAGAGGTCATCGCGAACTATCGCCAGCAGCATAACAAATGCCGACAGGAGATCCGGACGGCGAAACAAAATTGTTGGTCGGACTTTCTGGAGAGTATCAACGCCGAACAATCGTCAGCGGAGCTATGGAGTCACATCAACGCCCTTCAGATTCGAACAGACACCGTCACCATCACTGATGCAACCGTCGTAGCAGACGAACTGGGCAAATACTTCGCCAAACTATCTGGCATCTCGGAATACAGCGAAAGCTTCCAACAGCGAGTCCGCCCCTCTCTCTCCTCTGTGTCTACCTTCGGAATTCCTCCAGAAAACGACGACCTACCGATCAACAGCCACTCTCCTGGGAAGAACTCGTGTTCGCTCTCAGTCGGAGCAACGGGAACAGTCAATTTGATTTTAACGTTTCGTGTAACTTGCTACGTGCTAGATTTCTTAATGTTTTTAGATACTTGGAAACATATGTGTAGTTTTAATGTATATTAATTTAGTTCATTGGCAACAACTTATCCATCATTGGGGCCAAGAAGCCTATTGATGAAGAAATAAATAAATAAATCTTCCAGTTGGGCAGAGTCGGCGTACGAAAGCGGAGTATGACTTGATCGTCGCCTATTTGAGGACTTCCAAGGTGGAATTCTTCACCCACGACATTTCCGGTGAGAAACCGTTCAAGGTCGTCATCAGGGGTCTACCAAACTTCGACCCGAAGTTTATCGAACATGAAATCAGGAACCGGAACAAGCTGGCCCCAAGTGCCATCTATCGGATGATAAGGAAGGACGAAAATGTGAAGGCGTATCCGGATAGCCTCTTTCTGGTACACTTCCAGAAGGGAACGGTGGCACTCAACGCGTTGAAAGCCATCCGCTCCATCAATTCGATCATCGTCCACTGGGAGCCATACCGTGGCGGCCATCGCGATGTGGCTCAGTGCCAACGGTGTATGAACTTTGGACACGGCACCCGCAACTGCAACATTAAGCCACGCTGCGGCAATTGCGCTCAAGACCACGCCATCTCCGAATGTGTTGCGGATGGAGCCGTGGCGTTAAAATACGCCAACTGTGGTGGTGCTCACTAAGGATCCAACAAGCAATGCCCTTAACGTGAGGGTATCAAGCGCATCCGAAAACAGGCAGCCACCAACAATCAACCAGGACGAAGGAATAATAAGGTCCAGCTTTCAGGGCGGACGACTTTCCGCCTCTTCATGGTCAAGCGAATTTACGGGTGCGATTCGCTCCCCCTCAAGAAACGTCTGGATCTTCTGCTGGACAAAGCTCTCCATCTCCCCTGGATTCTGGAGACGACCAACAATGCGAATAAACAACTTCGATCTGTTCTCGTAAATGTAAACCGGAGAAGGTCGGTTCAAAAATTCATTTTTTTAGTTATTTTGCCTGGAATGAATTCCTCACTCCTCAATCGTCTGCGAATCTTGAATCCAAGTTCAAGATTCTAGCTGATTCGCAAAATATTGACTTTTATTATCAATTGCAGATCCATGAAAATTTGAACCAGTCAAGTGAAATTCTATGTGGTTCAATTTCAGAATCTAGATAGTGAAATAAGTTCTAGAATGTTAGAATTTTAAATTATATGAAACCTGGTTTATGGCCTCCCTTAGCTCAGTCGGTAAAGGTGCAGCTATAAAGCTAGACCATGCTGAAGGTGGCTGGGTTCAATTCCCGGTCCGGTCTGGAAATTTTTCGGGTTGGAAAATTTTTCGACTTCCCTTGGCATAGGGTATGATTGTCACACAATTATACTAATTCAGAAATGGACAGGCATCGAAAGCTCTCAACTAATAACTGTGGAAATACATCTAGAACATTAAGTTGAGAGCACGCAATAAGCTAAAATACGATAAGCATTAAGCTTGAAATGAGAAGAATGATAAGAAGAAGAAGGACAGCCTCAAACGGCTCTGAGGGGGTCCACACGTCCGATATTCCTCAAGCCTAAGCTGGAAGGTCCACATTTTCTTAGTTCACTGAGTCCCCCTCATGTTCACCCAAAAAAACATGTTCAAAACCACGAAACACGCGGCATTCCCAGCCAGCAACACCAGCCTCGCTATAATGAGCATCGGAATCGGTAACCCACAGCCATAATTGCATCATAATAACATTACTCTCGCTGATAGATATTCGCTCATAAAAACTCCCCTACGGTGTAGGACTCCTTGCGGATGAATTACAACTAATTTCATCTAATTTGTACCTTCCTCCACGGGAACAGGAAGCAATTGCGCCAAAGTAGCTACTAAATCTCCAACTAACGATGACGACGACGGCGACGCGATGAGACAAAGGACCCCATCGTAAATTTCGCGCCTGATTGGAACCGGAGGAGGTTTTGCCGCTGTCGACTTTTTATGCCATAATTTGGCAAGCCGTTTAGCTGCTAAATAGCCGGTGATTACAGGGCATCTTCACCCGGTCGATCGTCGTTAGAAGACGTGTTCTACCGTGGAATCGCGCGAGGGCGGCGGCGATGAAATTGAAGACGTCGTTCGTTCCCCTGCGATAACCTCGGTTGCCTGTGCCCTTGCTTAGTAGTAGTAGTGGTGGTGGTGGTAATTGGTGAAACTTTTCAACAGAAGAAATGAGAAATTTCCCTGGAGGGCGTGCAGAAATATTATAATTAAGACCCCGGAGACCGATCGACTGCTGTTGGATGCTGGGCGCACAATTGGGCGCGCTTTGCCGTTTCCCAGTCAGTCCCTGCGGAGGAGACAAATTGCTTGCAAGGGTGCGTACATCGTCGTTCGTTGCATGATCAGCAAATGCATTTTTCGTGTTCGCGAAACTTTGTCACGCAGTCGAAATCACGCAGCGCCAGTTCGTAATCAGCGCCTTGCCCGATCGATATCGCAATCGATCATTGTCAATCGGGGTTCTTGTTTTACGCAGAGCCCGGAAAGGGGGTCAATAAACCTCCGTTTCCCATGTATGTTTGCATTTTCTGATAAGATTTAAAGAGCATTTGTGTGACCTCACTTGGTACCAGAACTTTCACTAAAGTGTCCCACTGATATTCGATACGGGGCCTCCTGCTGCTTCCTGTACATGGTTCAGGATTGACTTAATTACTGGACCTGTAACCCGAACCCCGAGCCCACGCAAATTTGACCAACTTGTGTGACAAATTACTGGCAACTTATCGTACAAAGAGCTGCTACTTCTCGTAGGATAACGATAGGCCAGACACCCGAACAGCCTTTCTCTCACACCCCAGAGGTCCGGGCTGACCCAGTCCGCAGCATTTCCATTTTGATTTATTCACGGGACAGTCCGGAAAGGATGTTCGACAAGATTCGGCGGCCGGCGGTCAGGCGCGTGGATCGCTTAAATCGGAAAACGTGTTTCCGATAGGTGCTGTCGTCCGCCCGGTTCGGATCGGCTTATTTTGACAAGCTGGTATGGCGAGCCAGCAAGCGACCGAGCGTGTGGCCAGCCGGACTTTCACTTGATGAATCGAGGTGACACATTAAACGTGACCGGAGAGCGGAATTTCGCGCTCGACACTCAGAGGACCGGCAGGATGCGGAAGACCGGTAATTAATTGCGTGCCCTCTTTGGTGACACATATTTCATCGAAACGAGTGTGGAGTAAGGTGGAATTCTGTATCAAGATTGGGTAAATGCGTTCAATTGAAAACAGCACTTTTTCGATAGGGTCCTGCACACCAGCTAGGATTGTAAAATGAAAGCCAACCGCCCAACTAACAATATTCACAATGTAAGCGCTTTACTCATTTCATTGATAAAGCCTCAAGCTGTATTCAAACGTTATACGGTGTGAGGAAATCTTTACGCGACCTCTATACAAGCAAATTTGGCGAACTTAGTCAGGTACATATGGCTGTTGGGACGGTTGGAACAAGCTCTTATTGCATATCCATTTACGCTTCTATACAGCTGTTATCCCGCTGTTTAGTTGTGTGTGAGTGAATTTGAATGGCGCTTATTCAACGTTTTTCCGGTTATCCGATAATCACTACACGGCTTTCTCTTGAAGCCGGGTTAAATACTGTTTACGCTTTTTAATGAAGGAATTTATTGAGTTTATTTTGCTGTGAATCAAATTAATCGAAATTAGTTACAAATCATCACCAAAGTATTTACCCTGCACCGAAACCTGGAATCGAACTCGAGACGACCTCATTGGCAAACCTTGACACTACCAACTGTGCTACGCCAACACCAACACAAAATCGCTGAGTAGAGGCTTTATAATAGTGCACATGAATCGCTTTTCTCGACTAGCTATAAAAGAGCAGAGTAAAAGCTGTAAAACTGCACACGACTAAAAATAAACCTAGTTGACTGTGAAAATGCTTCCGAAGTAGCTCTAACCAGGGTTCAACATTTTCGAAACAAAGAAAGGAAAATGAACTCTCCGCAGAATCGCTTCATTTCGAGCAATATAATTTTCGTGTAAGTCATTGTGTTTCTTGTTATTGAGTCACAATGAACATTCCTCCTGACTTGACTATCGCTTGTTGCGTTCGTCAAAAACATCAGTTCATTTCATTTGAAGCAAAGACTTGTTTCAATTGACGCAATGAATGACTCGAAAACTGCTTCCTTCGTTTTTGCCACCTTCACTTCAATTCGGGACTCATTCGACTTGTCACGTGTCGCGTCGTTAGGTATCTACATAAAGTAACCGGATAGTATCCGCACCCTTGAACCAAATGATGGATACATATAATAAGCACTGCGATAACATTGACTTTACAATGACAAAAACCAAATTAAAGCAATATTTTAATTCCTCGCATAACGTCAACTAGAAGTAATGTTTTAACTTGTTCTTAAGACATATTATACAAAATATAAACAAAGACAAAATTATAAAAATAGCTCTTAAGACAACAATTGTAAAACGGTCTACACTGATTGACGACAAATAAATACCTTGATAAGGTTATCAGAGATATCAAAGTTGACCATGTGGGACCATGATCCAGAACATCAGCTCTATGCTAGTCGTTATAAGTAACATTGGTCATATTTCGTCGAGTAGATGTGATTTAATATGTCTGTTTGGATCAATTATAGAATTTGACTAAATTTTTGCAGCAACTTTTCAAGCAGGTCAAAAGAAATAGTCCCCTCTAATCCTTCATGCTACGACACTGGTTATGCTGCTGTTTTCAGTTCCAACACTAGCCAATCAATCAATTAATTCAACTTGTTTACGGAACTATTCTGATAGTATCTTCAGCTTCTGGCAGGTAATCATCCGATTTAGAAGTCAACCGGAATATTTAGCACTAAACTAAGAAACTACCACCTTCACAGAAAACTGATTTAAACTTTAATTTATTTGTGATTTTACAACTTTGTTAAACAAAACTGAGCTCCTCCACTATCTCTTGGGTTTGTTTTTGTTTGTATCCTTCGTTCTACTTCTCCACGAATCGATGTAAACAATCAACGACGGTCCTACCGCTGTAGACCGGTGACGCATACATCTCGCTTCTCAACTCTCACTTCACGGCAGGCAGGTCGCGAGTACAGCTGAAGCCCAGTGGTGTCAACACACCCCAGCCCGTAACTCCGGTACCCGTTCATCAGTGGTTCCGGATTTACCATCAAGAACTTCCAGCACTGCAAGGTTGGCTACTCCACGCCGGAATACGCCTTTGCCTGTCCGTACGTCCACCTACCTAACTCTGCCGTCTGATCCTACGAAGACTTCCTCGACAATACCTCTAACCCAGCTTTTCCGGTTCTGTCCATCTACTACAAACACGAGATCTCCCTTCTTCAAGAACTTCCTCTCAGCAAACCACTTGGTACGCTTGTTGATCGTTGGAAAGTACTCCTTGTACCACCTTGTGTACACCAGACACACTTTCTCATCACTTGCTGGATTTCCGTTCGCAACTTCGGAATATAAAACTTCTGTCGAAGCTCGTTGAAGACCGTTTCCCGATTTGCATGTCCAAACTTTTCATGGTAATATTGTACCAATCGTTTCGTGACTGCGTGTCCTTTCGGAAGGATAATCGGGAACTTCATATCGAACGGGATTTCGTCTGACTTCGCCATCCTACCATTCATTCGAATCACGCCACACTCGTCTACGATCGGAGTGAGTTTGTATAATGGGCTCCTCTTCCCGATCTGCTCTGGCTTCTGATTCGCTTTGAGTGATCCATTTCCCAGGAGTACCATTACTTCATCTGGGAACGCCTCCAACTGCGCCTGGCTCCACAAAATCACTTTCGCTCTCGAAAATTCGTCCTACTGCAGTGGTCGCTGTACAACGCCTTAAGTAGCTGTTGTTGCCTCTCGTTCGCCACCATCGTTCGTAACGGAAAGCCCTTTACCTTGCGTCGAAGATTTGTAATGAATCTGATTACGCAAGCTGTGATTCGCAACAACTTACGCCAGTGCCATGTCACTTCTACATCGATCACGGGTTCTAGAAACTCCTTCACTTCATGGTGCAGCAAGTATGCTTTCATTTCCTGCTCAGTGTTCTTGCCCCACTTCGTTAGTGCATCAGCCAGGTTTATCCGAGATCTAATCCATCGCCAATCCGTTGAGCTGGTTGTCTCCAAAATTTCTCCAACCCTGAATGCAACGAACTGCTTGTATTTTCGTTGATTCGAACGCAACCAACTCATAACTGTTTGCGAATCTGTCCAAAGAAAACAACGGTTTATGGAAAGCGAATGGTTGGATTTGATCGTTTGTAACATTCTTGCACCGAGGACCCATCAGTTCCAACCGCGGAATGGATTGTAACCAACAGGCATTTAATTTCACCGTCTACCATTGCACGAAAGTAGGCCACGCAGCCATATGCCTGTATACTAGCGTCCGTGAAGATGTGCAGCTCAAGCCTGTTAATTTCGGATGACCGCGTGTGTCCAAAATATGAGCGCGGAATGCGAACCCTCTCCACTAACGGCAAGAGCTCCATCCATTGCTTCCACTTGACCAAGCATGCATCGTCGACTTCTTCATCCCACTCGCAGCCCGTTCGCCATAAGTCCTGAACCAAGATCTTTCCATGTACGGTGAAGCATGAGAGTAGTCCCAACGGATCGAAGAACCCCATGATTGTGTCAGGTACTCTTGTAGATCTTCGCGGTGTTCAGTCGAGAAGGAGAAAACGTCTTGACCTGGATTCCAAATTATACCGAGTACGCGTTCATTTCCAGTCTCTTTGTCCTGGTTGAAATGAATCGTCTGGACGGGTTTCGGTTCCCCAAGGCTGACTAGGACTTCCTCCGAATTGGATACCCAGTTTCTTATCTCGAATCCCCCTTTCGAATGTATAAATCTCACCTGCTTTGCCCGCTGTATCGCTTCTTCGATGGTATCAACGCTGTCGAAGTAGTCGTTGTTTCTTCACGATTGCTGCGGCGGCTTCCGGATACTGTACTGCAAACTCCATCGCGTTCTTGTTCTTTACGAACTGGGCGGAACATGGAGAACTTTTCGATCCGAATGTAGCTACGTCCATAACGTAAATACTAGGTGCTTCTCTGGGATTCGATCGGAAGACAAATCGCTGCACTCGTCTGTCGGCTGGACGAATCTGCATCTGGTGGTACATTTCGCGGATGTCTCCACCGAAAACGATCGGTCGTTCGCGAAATTGGCAAAATACGGTGAGTATACACACCAGCAAATCAGGTCCTGTGAGAAGTAAGGAATTGAGGGATATTCCTTTCACACTTGCTGCTGCATCCCACACGAGTCGTACTTTTCCCGGTTTCTTTGGGTTAAGGACGACGTTGAGCGGAAGATACCAAACTTTTCCCGGTTCGGCTTCTTCTAATTCTTCGGCACTTGCCAGATGCGCATAGCCCTTCTGCTGATACTCCTTGATCTGCTTGCAAACGTTTTCGAACAGCGCTGGTGACTTCAGCAGTCGTTACTCCAAACATTTCATCCTGCGCGTTGCCATCGGATAACTATCTGGAAGTTCTGGCTCTCCTTCCTTCCGCAGTAGGCTCGAATCGATCGCCCACTCTTCTGGTGGTCCGCTCAAAGATTTCACGAGCTCTTCTATCATCTTCCGATTCTGCCAGCTTCATCACTACGGAGTCCTCTAAAGCGTACTGACTTTTCAGCAGATCATGCAGCTTCTGATTGCTTACTTCATCGTGATGTCCCAGATACACTTCTGCATTTGATAGCTGCACCTCATTTGGACCGTACACTGCCCATCCTAGCTTGGACCGCACCGCTATTGGCTCACCAGGCTTACCAACCTTTGCTTCAGTCGGTGCAAGCAAGTGGAGATTGTTCAGACCGATCAATAACCCCGGGCGTTGGTTTTCGTACGAAGCAATCGGTAGCCCTTGCAGTTTATTCATCCGCTGACTGAGCACCGACGCACTTAGGGATTGCTTCGGTAGTAGCAGCTCGTCAACAGTTCGAACCGTGCCGAGTTGATGTTTCTCCTTCCAATCTCGTCCGGAAATGAACAAGTCCATTCGTCGGGATCCCTTCTCCATGCGCGTGATATCGGCTGTCCATTTGATGGTCAACTGTTCCTTCGTTCCTTGAACACCTAGCTGATCTGCCAGGGAACTTTCTATCAGAGTCACTGATGCGCCCTCGTCCAGAAACGCTAACGTATTAACCGACCGCTTACCGAAATACAATGTCACTGGTATCATACGGAACATGATGGTACTGGTGGTTCGAAAGTGTGCGTTGATTACCACGGATCCGGTGGCGGAATGCAATAGAGGATTGTGACGTTCGCGACACTCGTCGATGTTGCACCGGATCTTGAATTTGCACGGAGCGTTACCGTGATCATTGAGGCAGACAACGCAGAGTTTCCACTTTTCGACCAACTTCAAACGGTCCCGAAGCGTCCAAGCCTTGAAATCCTGGCAGAATCGCAGACGCTGATCGGTCCGCTTGCACGCTTTGCACGATCTCGGATGATTCTCGCCGACGCCGGGGTTGGCCCTCTCCACTGCACTGTGATTGTATAAATGAGCTCCCTTTTTCTTCGCTTTGCTCTTTCCGGCGTGCTCGTTGCAAACTGGCTTCGATTCTGCTATGAAATCCATCTTCACGTTGGCCTCGTAAGCTTCTGCAACAATCTTCGACACAAAATCGGTAAAAGTACGCAGGTTCACCTTTCTTTTCCGATTTTTGTAGCGAACCCATTCACGCTTATCGTGGGCCGGAAGCTTGTCGACGAGATCCTGGATAAGAAGAGGATTAACCAGGTGCTGCTCTAGACCCGCTGCCTCTAGATGCTCACATAATTGCTCCACAGCATTACCGAATGGAATGTATGACGCTAATTTGTCGGACTTCGGAGGATCCAATCGCCACACTTTCTCAAGCTGACACTGTAGCAACTGTTCCGGGCGTCCATACAGCTGACGACGTTTGCTTATGACTTTCGGCACCGATTTTGGAAACAGTAGCTGTCCTCGAACGTTTTCCAACGCCTGACCCTTTAAGCTCTCCTGCAGCCGAACAAGATTCTCAACGTCGGAAAACCCACAAGCATCGTTGGAGGCTTGATAGCTTCCAATAAACAGCGGCCATGCTTCAGGCTTTAAAGTAAATAGTGGAAGTCTCTTGCTGATTCCACTCCGGGCCGCCATTTGCGCTTTAGAAGGTGCCGCATTAGACTGTCCCAGCCCGTGAGATCTAACTTTTCCTGACTTATTCTTCTCTTTGCTCGTCTTCTTGGGTTCTTCTTCCTCGTCTTCTTCTTCGGTGGCCTCATCCGAGTCGCTTTCAGACTGCTCCTCACTTTCATCGTCGCTGCTAGATTCAGCAGACTCTTCATCTTCCTCTTCCTCCTGTTCTTCATCCGATTCGACCTTCTTGGTTTTCTCCGATCGCTTTTGGCTACGTATTTCCGGATTCTTCAACGTAGCTCCCGCGGTCGACTGTTTCACGGTATCAGAAACTTTGTTCACCGATTCCTTTCTGTCATCTTCACCAGCGCTTAGCTTGGACAACTTTTGCTGGATTTGATCCATCCTTGCATTGAACGACTCCCGCATCTTCTTCATCCAGTCCAAATGATCTTGCTTATCCTTCAGCGCCTTCTCCAACAACTGTTTTTGCTGCTGTAATTCCTTAGCCCGAAACTCGGTCTCCATTTCGATCCGCTGTTCTTGAAGGTCGATTTCCATCCACTTTTCCATCAGAACGCGTTCGTTCTTCAGCTCTTGCTTTTTCTTTTTCCGTTCCTTTTCAAGAGCTTTGAGCTGACGTTCCATCGACGAGCCAGACCTTCCGTCGGATTTCACGCTGGACTTATCCGAGTTGTCGTCGGTCTTCTTCTTCTTCTTTTTGGCACCCGTTTTGGAAGATTCTGCGTCCAGTTTCTTCTGGCTTTGGCAGTCTTCCTCTTTCCACTTTCGACGTCCTCCGTGACTCCCACGCACCGGTAATGGTACCAAACGTTGCACTTGTCACAACATACCATGCCTTCATCCTCATCGGACACCGATCCGCAGCCTCCACAGGCGGTCGTCGTGAAATTCGCATCTCCCGGCATCATTTTTGAGGTTAGATCCTTTTCTCGATATTTCTTTTGAGTTTGTTCGGATCAATTATAGAATTTGACTAAATTTTTGCAGCAACTTTTCAAGCAGGTCAAAAGAAATAGTCCCCTCTAATCCCTCGTGCTACGACGCTGGTTATGCTGCTGTTCTCAGCTCCAACACTAGTCAATCAATCAATTAATTCAACTTGTTTACGGAACTATTCTGATAGTATCTTCAGCTTCTGGCAGGTAATCATCCGATTTAGAAGTCAACCGGAATATTTAGCACTAAACTAAGAAACTACCACCTTCACAGAAAACTGATTTAAACTTTAATTTATTTGTGATTTTACAACTTTGTTAAACAAAACTGAGCTCCTCCACTATCTCTTGGGTTTGTTTTTGTTTGTATCCTCCGTTCTACTTCTCCACGAATCGATGTAAACAATCAACGACGGTCCTACCGCTGTAGACCGGTGACGCATACATCTCGCTTCTCACATCTCACTTCACGGCAGGCCCGTCGCGAGTACAGCTGAAGCCCAGTGGTGACAACACACCCCATCCCGTAACTCCGGTACCCTTTCATCAGTGGTTCCGGATTTACCATCAAGAACTTCCAGCACTGCAAGGTTGGCTACTCCACGCCGGAATACGCCTTTGCCTGTCCGTACGTCCGCCTGCCTAACTCTGCCGTCTGATCCTACGAAGACTTCCTCGACAATACCTCTAACCCAGCTTTTCCGGTTCTGTCCATCTACTACAAACACGAGATCTCCCTTCTTCAATAACTTTCTCTCAGCAAACCACTCGGTACGCTTGTTGATCGTTGGCAAGTACTCCTTGTACCACCTTGTGTACACCAGACACACTTTCTCATCACTTGCTGGATTTCCGTTCGCAACTTCGGAATATAAAACTTCTGTCGAAGCTCGTTGAAGACCGTTTCCCGATTTGCATGTCCAAACTTTTCATGGTAATATTGTACCAATCGTTTCGTCACTGCGTGTCCTTTCGGAAGGATAATCGGGAACTTCATATCGAACGGGATTTCATCTGACTTCGCCATCCTACCATTCATTCGAATCACGCCACACTCGTCTACGATCGGAGTGAGTTTGTATAATGGGCTCCTCTTCCCGATCTGCTCTGGCTTCTGATTCGCTTTGAGTGATCCATTTCCCAGGAGTACCATTACTTCATCTGGGAAATTGGAGGCAAACCAGCCCAAGGCTGAAAGCCTCATTAATATAGTTAAATAATAATAATACTTCATCTGGGAACGCCTCCAACTGCGCCTGCCTCCACAAAATCACTTCCGCTTTCGAAAATTCGTCCTGCTGCAGTGGTCGCTGTACAACATTGTATTCCGCCTTAAGTAGCTGTTGTTGCCTCTCGTTCGCCACCATCGTTCGTAACGGAAAGCCCTTTACCTTGCGTCGAAGATTTGTAATGAATCTGATTACGCAAGCTGTGATTCGCAACAACTTACGCCAGTGCCATGTCACTTCTACATCGATCACGGGTTCTGGAAACTTCTTCACTTCATGGTGCAGCAAGTATGCTTTCATTTCCTGCTCAGTGTTTGCATCCGGCAACCCCTCGGTCGGCCAGCAATCTTCTGGTTGGTACAGGAAATTTGAACCATTAAACCACTCTCCTTCTGAATCCAATGGAGGACCTTGTCCCCACTTCGTTAGTGCATCAGCCAGGTTCATCCGAGATCTAATCCATTGCCAATCCGTTGAGCTGGTTGTCTCCAAAATTTCTCCAACCCTGAATGCAACGAACTGCTTGTATTTTCGTTGATTCGAACGCAACCAACTCATAACTGTTTGCGAATCTGTCCAAAGAAACAACGGTTTATGGAAAGCGAATGGTTGGATTTGATCGTTTGTAACATTCTTGCACCGAGGATCCATCAGTTAATCGCGAAATGGATTGTAACTTAAGAGGGGCTACTTTTGATCGAGACATCACCAACAGGCATTTAATTTCACCGCCTACCATTGCACGAAAGTAGGCCACGCAGCCATATGCCTGTATACTAGCGTCCGTGAAGATGTGCAGCTCAAGCCTGTTAATTTCGGATGACCGCGTGTGTCCAAAATATGAGCGCGGAATGCGAACCCTCTCCACTAACGGCAAGAGCTCCGTCCATTGCTTCCACTTGACCAAGCATGCATCGTCGACTTCTTCATCCCACTCACAGCCCGTTCGCCATAAGTCCTGAACCAAGATCTTTCCATGTACGGTGAAGCATGAGAGTAGTCCCAACGGATCGAAGAACCCCATGATTGTGTCAGGTACTCTTGTAGATCTTCGCGGTGTTCAGTCGAGAAGGAGAAAACGTTCTTGACCTGGATTCCAAATGATACCGAGTACGCGTTCATTTCCAGTCTCTTTGTCCTGGTTGAAATGAATCGTCTGGACGGGTTTCGGTTCCCCAAGGCTGACTAGGACTTCCTCCGAATTGGATACCCAGTTTATTATCTCGAATCCCCCTTTCGAATGTATAAATCTCACCTGCTTTGCCCGCTGTATCGCTTCTTCGATGGTATCAACGCTGTCGAAGTAGTCGTTGTTTCTTCACGATTGCTGCGGCGGCTTCCGGATACTGTACTGCAAACTCCATCGCGTTCTTGTTCTTTACGAACTGGGCGGAACATGGAGAACTTTTCGATCCGAAAGTAGCTACGTCCATAACGTAAATACTAGGTGCTTCTCTGGGATTCGATCGGAAGACGAATCGCTGCACTCGTCTGTCGGCTGGACGAATCTGCATCTGGTGGTATATTTCGCGGATGTCTCCACCGAAAACGATCGCTCGTTCGCGAAATTGGCAAAATACGGTGAGTATACATACCAGCAAATCAGGTCCTGTGAGAAGTAAGGAATTGAGGGATATTCCTTTCACACTTGCTGCTGCATCCCACACGAGTCGTACTTTTCCCGGTTTCTTTGGGTTAAGGACGACGTTGAGCGGAAGATACCAAACTTTTCCCGGTTCGGCTTCTTCTAATTCTTCGGCACTTGCCAGATGCGCATAGCCCTTCTGCTGATACTCCTTGATCTGCTTGCAAACGTTTTCGAACAGCGCTGGTGACTTCAGCAGTCGTTACTCCAAACATTTCATCCTGCGCGTTGCCATCGGATAACTATCTGGAAGTTCTGGCTCTCCTTCCTTCCACAGTAGACCGGTCTCGAATCGATCGCCCACTCTTCTGGTGGTCCGCTCCAAGATTTCACGAGGTCTTCTATCATCTTCCGATTCTGTCAGCTTCACCACTACGGAGTCCTCTAAAGCGTACTGACTTTTCAGCAGATCATGCAGCTTCTGATTGCTTACTTCATCGTTATGTCCCAGATACACTTCCGCATTTGATAGCTGCACCTCATTTGGACCGTACACTGCCCATCCTAGCTTGGACCGCACCGCTATTGGCTCACCAGGCTTATCAACGTTTGCTTCAAACGGTGCAAGCAAGTGGAGATTGTTCAGACCGATCAATAACCCCGGGCGTTGGTTTTCGTACGAAGCAATCGGTAGCCCTTGCAGTTTATTCATCCGCTGACTGAGCACCGACGCACTTAGGGATTGCTTCGGTAGTAGCAGCTCGTCAACAGTTCGAACCGTGCCGAGTTGATGTTTCTCCTTCCCATCTCGTCCGGAAATGAACAAGTCCATTCGTCGGGATCCCTTCTCCACGCGCGTGATATCGGCTGTCTATTTGATGGTCAACTGTTCCTTCGTTCCTTGAACACCTAGCTGATCTGCCAGGGAACTTTCTATCAGAGTCACTGATGCGCCCTCGTCCAGAAACGCTAACGTATTAACCGACCGCTTACCGAAATACAATGTCACTGGTATCATACGGAACATGATGGTACTGGTGGTTCGAAAGTATGAGTTGATTACCACGGATCCGGTGGCGGAATGCAATAGAGGATTGTGACGTTCCCGACATTCGTCGATGTTGCACCGGATCTTGAATTTGCACGGAGCGTTACCGTGATCATTGAGGCAGACAACGCAGAGTTTCCACTTTTCGACCAACTTCAAACGGTCCCGAAGCGTCCAAGCCTTGAAATCCTGGCAGAATCGCAGACGCTGATCGGTCCGCTTGCACGCTTTGCACGATCTCGGATGATTCTCGCCGACGCCGGGGTTGGCCCTCTCCACTGCACTGTGATTGTATAAATGAGCTCCCTTTTCCTTCGCTTTGCTCTTTCCGGCGTGCTCGTTGCAAACTGGTTTCGATTCTGCTCTGAAATCCATCTTCACGTTGGCCTCGTAAGCTTCTGCAACAATCTTCGACACAAAATCGGTAAAAGTACGCAGGTTCACCTTTCTTTTCCGATTTTTGTAGCGAACCCATTCACGCTTATCGTGGGCCGGAAGCTTGTCGACGAGATCCTGGATAAGAAGAGGATTAACCAGGTGCTGCTCTAGACCTCACTTTCATCGTCGCTGCTAGATTCAGCAGACTCTTCATCTTCCTCTTCCTCCTGTTCTTCATCCGATTCGACCTTCTTGGTTTTCTCCGATCGCTTTTGGCTACGTATTTCCGGATTCTTCAACGGAGCTCCCGCGGTCGACTGTTTCACGGCATCAGAAACTTTGTTCACCGATTCCTTTCTGTCATCTTCACCAGCGTTTAGCTTGGACAACTTTTGCTGGATTTGATCCATCCTTGCATTGAACGACTCCCGCATCTTCTTCATCCAGTCCAAATGATCTTGCTTGTCCTTCAGCGCCTTCTCCAACAACTGTTTTTGCTGCTGTAATTCCTTAGCCCGAAACTCGGTCTCCATTTCGATCCGCTGTTCTTGAAGGATTCGGTCGATTTCCATCCGCTTTTCCATCAGAACGCGTTCGATCTTCAGCTCTTGCTCTTTCTTTTTCCGTTCCTTTTCAAGAGCTTTGAGCTGACGTTCCATCGACGAGCCAGACCTTCCGTCGGATTTCACGCTGGACTTATCCGAGTTGTCGTTGGTCGTCTTCTTCTTCTTTTTGGCACCCGTTTTGGAAGATTCTGCGTCCAGTTTCTTCTGGCTTTGGCAGTCTTCCTCAGGACAATACCACTTTGCGTCACTTTCGACGTCCTCCGTGACTCCTACGCACCGGTAATGGTACCAAACGTTGCACTTGTCACAACATACCATGCCTTCATCCTCATCGGACACCGATCCGCAGCCTCCACAGGCGGTCGTCGTGAAATTCGCATCTCCCGGCATCATGTTTGAGGTTAGATCCTTTTCTCGATATTTCTTTTGAGTTTGTTCGGATCAATTATAGAATTTGACTAAATTTTTGCAGCAACTTTTCAAGCAGGTCAAAAGAAATAGTCCCCTCTAATCCCTCGTGCTACGACGCTGGTTATGCTGCTGTTCTCAGTTCCAACACTAGTCAATCAATCAATTAATTCAACTTGTTTACGGAACTATTCTGATAGTATCTTCAGCTTCTGGCAGGTAATCATCCGATTTAGAAGTCAACCGGAATATTTAGCACTAAACAAAGAAACTTCCACCTTCACAGAAAACTGATTTAAACTTTAATTTATTTGTGATTTTACAACTTTGTTAAACAAAACTGAGCTCCTCCACTATCTCTTGGGTTTGTTTTTGTTTGTATCCTCCGTTCTACTTCTCCACGAATCGATGTAAACAATCAACGACGGTCCTACCGCTGTAGACCGGTGACGCATACATCTCGCTTCTCACATCTCGCTTCTCACATCTCACTTCACGGCAGGCCGGTCGCGAGTACAGCTGAATCCCAGTGGTGTCAACAATGTCGCTTGATATGGTTATCAGAGATATAAAATTTGACCATGTGGGACCATGATCCGGAATATCTGGAACCGGTTCTACGGTGGCCAAATGGCTCTTTGATTGTTGTTTGGAGTTCTATTGGTCATATTTCGTCGAGTAGATGTGATTTGATATGTCGCTTGATATGGTTATGAGAGATATCAAATTTGATCCTATGTAATCTTAATCCGGAATATCTGGAACCGGTTCTACGGTCACCATATGGCTCTATGGTTATAATTTTGAGGTCCATTCGTCATATTTCATCGAGTTGGGTTCTTATGATTGTTCTCTATTATTTTATCGAGTAAGAAGAAAAAAAATCAATATGTTGTCGCAATGATAAGTAAGATATATGATAATGACTAAAAAAAAAAACACCCCCGTGTCAGCACATCCTTGAATATATAACAAAGAGGGAGCGGCCTGAGGAGGAGTTCACCCCAACACACGTAAGAACCACTTACCGGAATGATGTTAAACAAATTTCAACTTAATCGGCCATAGCATTTCAGAGATACAAATGTTTGAAAATAAAAAATTTGTCCCGGGCTTTTACGGGTTAAGAACAATGTAGCTTTCTGCAACTTACTCACAAAATGATCATTTGTCACCTGCTTTTCAGCAATTTCCTGGCAATTATCACATGTCACTCACCATCACATTGTTTGCATTTTACATGTTCAATAACTACATGCTAGGACCAGCCGTCCAATCATCGCTCATCATTGTCCCTGATTGTTCCACCGAAAGCACCTTTAAACAGTATGACAACGCGATGAGTTCCGGCCCTAACGGTACCTGTCACTGATTACCACGGGCATAAAAGCCCAAATTTACTCACATCCAACAACGGGACCGTCTTGAGCCGCCCTGTGTGGAGTCAATATTCCACAGTAAGTGGTTTTTAATTGCTCCCAGGATGTTCAAATTCAGCCGAGGGAATCCCGTTTCTTCCGAACGAAATGTTGCACCCAGCCATCCCTACGTCGGCGGATGACACCCATTAATCAACTCCTCGTTTCGTTCTCAGTCATAACCTCATTAGGACCGGTTACCGGCATGCACTTTTTCGGCCCGTCCAGGAAACAATCACGCTCGATTCTTAATATCCTTCTGAAACCATACCAAATGTACGCAAAGTTCAACGCAAAGCCCACCGGGATCGACGATGGAACTTACGCCAAATTAAGCGCTGCTCTAATTGTTAGTTCACTTACCTGGGTGGTCGCTTGCTTAGAATCAAGTAGGTATCCTGAATGAGCTGACCGGGCGCAGCACGATAAGACCGAACGCACGATTCCTTCTGCTCCCGTTCGGAACTAATTGATGCGGTGAAGGATTTTTATGACTTATCTCTTGGGTCCCGAAATTCCTCCGCAGAAGCGAGTTAGAATCAATTTTCGAAAACACACGATTCGCTCCAACCGACCCGCTCACTCAGGTGGTGGTCCCGGGCGATCAGATTCTAACCATTTTCAGTGGACTTTCGATTTCCTTTGCCGCTACCGTCGTCGACGTGTTGCTCGCGTTTCGAGTGAGGACTCGTTTCACAGACTAATCAATGTTCACGGGTCATTATTTCGGGTTTTATCTCACTCCAGCATTCCGACTGCGACGGCGGTGGCGGCGATGACATCGTCGTCCGGAGATAACCTAATGCTTGGGTGCATGACAATTCCTCTTCCGATTGGTTCTAAGACAAAGAATCAATTTGTAATGGTCTTGGGCTTCGATGTTAAGGATTATTTTCAG
The DNA here is from genome assembly GCF_037179485.1 of Ochlerotatus camptorhynchus. Taxonomy (NCBI): domain Eukaryota; kingdom Metazoa; phylum Arthropoda; class Insecta; order Diptera; family Culicidae; genus Ochlerotatus; species Ochlerotatus camptorhynchus. The sequence continues at coordinate 382,843 of NW_027040687.1, read as the reverse complement.
TATTTTCGACGTAGCAGTTTCCGACCGCTCGAAAGTCCAAAGTCATCGATGAGCTCAAGCTCTCGTATTATGCGTAAAATTTAAAACCACGTCAAAACGACCGGCTCCGGGACATCAGGGAACATAAACTGCAAACGATAAAAATCAAAGAGCGCATTTATCTGTCCATGCACTCTTATTTGGTTAATATTAAACCCCATCAACTAATTACGGCCGGGACCGAACGCGCATTTGCGGTCATACGTCATAAAACATTGCAACCGACTTTGAGTTACGAGTATGGTAAATTTGGCCTTTATGGACCCTCCACTTATGGATTGGTTCTTAAATTCCTGGGTTCAATCCCAGTCGGCGCCGTCGGGATTTTCTAAGGCATAAATTCTCTGTGATCGCTGAGGGAACTAAAGCCGTCGGTCCCCAGTCCATGAGTTGATAGGTAGGGTCCGGGTATAGGAGCTGCCTCCCTGGCGTCGGTAGCATTGGTACTCAGTACGGAAAACAAATCAAGGGAAAAAATAACTAAACCATTGCTGAACCAATGATTAAAAGGTAGTCAATTTAGCCTAAATGGCTAAAACAGCTACTACCGGATCCACAATAAGCCAACTTACCCTACAACGGCGAGCGGCGAGCACTTGCTGTGCAGTTGTGCCTCCCGAAAAACGATAATTGTAATTCACTGAAGTTGGAGGATGGAGAACCTGTTCTGCCTCGCTTGGGGTCTCTGTTTTTGGCCACTTTCGTCGCGCGAAATCCACCCGAACCGACGCCGGTTCCAATAACCATTCAAGCGTAAAACATTTTTATTAAAACTTATTGTATAAACATTACTCTGCGAGCGTGGCGATCGAGATCAAATCGTTCATCGGCCCATTTGCCCAAATGCTCGAGCATGCAAAAACACTCTCGGGTCTCGACACAACTGGTAGGTAGGTACCTCGCAGGGATCTCCTTTTGCTTTGTGCCAGTTCTTGCTTATCTCGCAGAATGGCTTTTCAGAGATCGACGATTGACCGGCCGTCCAATTTCCTAGCGAGTTAGTTTAGGATCCCGTCCGTCCGTCCGATCGTCGTCGCGGGAAGACTTTAAATTTTATAAATATAATAATAATAACGTTAGCGAAATGAGCCAACGAAAATCATTAGTTCGTTCACATTTTATCTGTTTTCACTCGTTTTTTTTTTATTTCTCGTCTCCATCCCACAGTTTTGCGCTCGGAAGGACGGATCGAGAAAACGAAGGCGCACTTCACGCAAAAGTGTTTGCAACCGGAACGATCGGCGTGTCGCCGTGCTGGAGGTTTCGCTTTTCAGGCGTCGTCAGCACCCTACTGCTGCCTGTCTGTAAGGGTGATGGACTCGAAGAGTGCGCTAAAGTAGCGTGTGATGAAAAATAATGCCACAAATTGTTCCCCCGTGCGAAGATATTGTGCTGTTTGGAATATGTCCGCATTGATTCAAATCACCTAACAGTAAACTTGTTGCTCAAGGATCTCACAAACCAATTGTTTTGTACTCATTCAGAAATTTTAGTTAGGAAACTAGAAAGATAGATCGACAAAGGTAAAATCGATGGACCCCTCGGTAATTACCAGTTTTGAAAAGTTCTCAAGTTCTGCGTATCCTTGATTCATTAAAATAATTACATTTTTGAAAATTCTCAACCAAATCCCTAATGCTTAAACATCATAGCAAAGGAGCAACATACACTGAGGCAAAAGAACGTAAGAGTTCCATAAGGACCATGTTGGAGCAACCCTGGGATTAAAAATGAATTTATTCCGATTTCAATAAACTCTTATGCACTAATATAGATAAGGTATAAGATAGCACTATCGATCTCGTTTACTCCCATCGGAATGTCATTATTAATCTTTCTTCTGCTATCAGCTAGGGAGAGAAATTGATCTCGATAGAGAGTAGGAAAGGCCTTTTCATCAATCCCTTCTGGACTGAATTGGGGCAGGCTCGTGATTTCCGTTAAAAATTCAACCAGCGGGAAAATCAAATGTGCACTGTAACTATGCTGAGTGGGGGTGTGAGCATCGGCTAACACTCCAGTTGATTATTGCACCGAACTTTTAAGTTTGCGACTAACCGCCACTAGGAGTCTCTTCTTCTTTTGAAAGCAAACACTTTGCAACCTTGGATTTGGATTTATTAAACTATTAACTTGGGATACACTTAAGGTCTGGTTTTTTGGATGGCTCGTTTTGGAGTGATTTATTACTAATAATTCAATTTACTCTTAACCTGGTAGTAGGCAAACCTTGGTGATCGGTCTTCGGATGATTCCCTTGCTGGTGCGAAGTGTAACGACGCGGATCAGTCTGTCGCTCCCTGGATGTGCTTCGGTGATTCGTGCCAGCGGCCATCGAACGGGTGGAAGGAATTCATCGACGACGATAACCATTTTTCCTGTTTGGAAAGTATAATTCGGTGTTGTTCGCTTGCCTTCTTTCTGCAGTTCCTGTAGATAATCCGTCCGTCACAGATGCCAGAATGTTTGAACTCGTTGCTGAAGCTTCTGATAATGATCGAGTCGATTGAGAGGAACCACAGTGACATCAGCTTCGGGCAGAGCAGAGAGCGAAGATCCAACGAGGAAATGAGCTGGAGTAAGAATTGCCAAATCGTCCGGGTTTTCAGTCATCGGGGTAAGAGGCCTCGAATTCATACAAGCCTCGATCTGTGTTAAGATTGTTGACATGTCCTCAAAAGAAAGAGTGATGTTCCCAAGTTGTCGGTAGAGGTGATAGACAACCGAAATGTGGTGCTCTCGGCGGTATCATGTGCCACTGGATCCCGTCTGTCGCGCAGAATGTAGCAATTTCTCCGGATGTTTGCTCACGGTGCAGTAGTTGGTGGAGTTGTTGCAGTTCGTTTCGTGCCCCTTCGAAATTCTTTCCGTTGTCGGAGTATATGTGGGTCGGACGTCCACGGCGTGAGATGAATCGCCGTAGAGCGGCAAGGAATGCGACAGTAGAGAGGTTGCTAACTAAAGGGTGATACGGTCAAAATTTGGTCAATATCAACTTGACGTATTTCTTTCAATTTTGCATTAAAAAAACCTGAATACCCCTCATTTTGAAGGTGTGTGTGTGTAGAATGTTGCTCCTATTTTGATTTTGGAATTCACTCTTCAGTTGTCAAAATGCCGTTCAAACAAGAAGAGCAGCGTATCAAAATTTTGCTCGCGCATCGCGAAAATCCGAGCTACTCGCACGCAAAGTTGGCAAAATCACTAAAAGTTGCCAAATCAACCGTTACAAATGTAATTAAAGTGTTTGGGGAACGTTTGTCGACAGCCAGGAAGTCTGGATCGGGGGGAAATCGAAAACCGGAAGCCGCTGAGACGACAAAGAGAGTTGCCGGTAGTTTCAAGCGAAACCCTAACCTCTCTCTCCGAGATGCCGCAAATAAGCTGGGTGTATCGTCTACAACCGTGCATCGAGCAAAAAAACGAGCCGGACTATCGACTTACAAGAAGGTAGTGACTCCAAATCGCGATGATAAACAAAATACGACGGCCAAAGCGCGATCCCGGAGGCTGTACACGACGATGCTGACGAAGTTTGACTGCGTGGTAATGGACGACGAAACCTACGTCAAAGCCGACTACAAGCAGCTTCCGGGACAGGAGTTTTATATGGCAAAAGGAAGGGGAAAGGTAGCAGATGTTTTCAAGCACATGAAACTGTCAAAGTTCGCAAAGAAATATCTGGTTTGGCAAGCCATCTGTACCTGTGGCTTGAAAAGCAGCATTTTCATAGCTTCCGGGACTGTCAACCAAGAAATTTACGTGAAAGAGTGTTTGAATAAACGTCTGCTGCCTTTCCTGAAGAAACACGGTTGTTCCGTACTGTTTTGGCCGGATTTGGCATCTTGCCATTACGGTAAAAAGGCCATGGAGTGGTACGCCGCCAACAACGTGCAGGTGGTTCCCAAGGACAAGAACCCTCCCAACACGCCAGAGCTCCGCCCAATTGAGAAATACTGGGCTATTGTCAAGCGGAACCTAAAGAAGACCAAAAAAACTGCTAAGGGCGAGCAGCAGTTCAAGGCAAACTGGCTTTCTGCGGCGAAGAAGGTGGACAAGGTGGCTGTACAAAATCTGATGGCAGGGGTCAAGCGTAAGGCCCGGCAATTCGGATTTGGAAAAGCGGAAGCCTAACTGAATATTTTTCCTGAATTTTATACTAATTGAACTTGAAAAAGAAATTTAATTTGATTTTTTAAATAAACGATTTCACCGATTTACACGCGTTTTCCCTTGACCAAATTTTGACCGTATCACCCTTTAGTTCTATGTGAACCGCTTTCGTTGCAAAGCAAACAAATATGCTGACGTATGCTTTGATTGTCGATGCTCTTTTGTGGGGTGGTTTTAGATACACCGGTCCAGCATATTCGATGCCAGTGACGGTGAAAGGTCGACTCGGTGTGATCCTTCGGTGTGGTAGCCCTGTTTGTTGTGTGGCTGGCGTAGGAGAAAACAGTTGCGCATAATGCTGTTCATCAATCGTCGCCCGTTAATTGGCCAATATTCTTGTCGCATTGTTGCTAACGTTACACGGCCGCCACCGTGCAACAGTTTGAGGTGGTAATCGGTAGCAACAGAATGTGTGAACGGATGGAAACTGGGGAGTAGGATGGGGAGATTGGTAAGGTAAGGCTGCTCAGAAAGATTTAGTCTGCCTCCGACTCGGAGAATGCCATAAGAATCGAGGAATGGACTCAACAAGCGCAAAGTTGATCGTTTGGAAACTGGGTTCCCTGCTCTCAAACTCCTGATTTCTTCGGTGAACGAATCCTCCTGGGCCAATTTCACAAGTTTTAGGCGAGATAATTCTTCCACGGTGAGTATGCTGCTGCTTGCTGGTCGCAGCAATGATGACTCTCGCTGCTGACATGCGTTGATGAACCGTAAGCAGTACGCTGTTACACGTTGCAGTCGCTGGTACGATGATATACGCTGGAATATTTCGTTTACGGTGGGTGTGTTCTGAAGGGCCGCCACCGTTACTCGTCGTTCCAAAATCTCGTCGGAAGTTTTCAACTCTATTGTTGACGTTGGCCACTTTTCCTGCGAGAGACTAAGCCAAAATGAACCGTTATGCCACAGATCACTGCCTAAAAACTCATCCACTTTCATTCCTCTCGTTATCAGGTCGGCCGGGTTCTGGATTCCTGCAATATGGTTCCACTGTGATCCTTGGGTGGTGGTTTGGATTTCGGACACACGATTAGCGATGGATGTTTTCCAAACGTGTGGTGGGGAGCGAAGCCATTCGAGGGTAACTGTGGAATCGGACCAAAAATAAGACGCAGAAATTGGCATATCGAGCGCTTCGACAATCTTTGCGTGCAGCTGGGCAGCTAGTACAGCAGCTGAAAGTTCCAACCGTGGTATCGATAGGCGTTTAAGTGGAGCGACTCTGGATTTTGCGGAGAGCAGCTGGACGTGTACTTGGCCATTGGGTAAAGTTGATCTGGCGTAAGTGCATGCACCGTAAGCTTGCTCGGATGCATCAGCAAAGGTGTGGAGCAAAGAGTGGCTTACTGCGTAGGAGGATAGCTTCGGCAAATCGGAGCAATAAGCTTTCCATTTATCGTTGATGCTGTCGGAAACCTGGTCATCCCATCCACATGGGTGTAGCCATAACTCTTGCAGGAGCATCTTAGCACGAATAACGACTGGAGCGGTAAGGCCGAGGGGATCGAGGGGATGCTTGGAAACATCGGATAAAATGGAACGTTTCGTTGGATGAATTTTGTTTTCGATGGGAGTGGAGTCTAACCGAAGTTGGTCGGTTCGGGGTTCCCAACTGACACCAAGAGCTTTGATTGGTTTCTCGGGATCGAGTTTCAGGAAAGCTTGAGTTTCAACTTGGGACGGATCGAGATCTTGCAAAACTTGCGGGTTGCTCGAGGACCATTTTCGTAGCTTAAATCCACCTTTCGCCAGTAATTCGTCCAGTTCCTGCCTAGTCTGGATTGCTTCTTCGATGGTTTGGGCGCCTCCTATGTAATCGTCGACGTAGAAGTTCTTCAGCAGTGTGGGTCCTCCTAGTGGATAATCCTGTCCTTCGTCTTCGTAAAGTTGCTTAAGCGTACGAGTGGCGAGAAATGATGAAGATGCCAAACCGTAGGTCCCTGTTAGCAGTTCACATATTTCGATGGGACCACCAAGGACAAAGCGCCAGAATATTCTCTGCAGGGTAGTGTCTTTAGGATCGACTAAAATTTGGCGGTACATTTTTTCAATGTCTGCGACAAGTGCATTTGGGTACTTTCGGAAACGAAGGATAAGGGCTAGTAGTTCGTCTTGCACTACTGGCCCTACATTCATTCAAGAAGTATCCAGATGATGAATGTATCGATCCATTGAACACAACACGCACTTTCGTTGTCGTGCTTGATTCCTTCACGACAGGGTGGTGAGGAATATAGAATGCCTGGGAAGGCTCGGGCTCGCTGCTTGGAACGATTCGCAAGTGGCCCAAGTATTAGTATTCGGCAAGGAAATTCTGGTACTCCATTTTCAAAGCAGGATCTTGATCTTGACGTTTTTCAAGCGACATGAACTGACGCAAGGCGACTGCTTTCGACTCACCCAGCATTGGATCAAAATCGGGGTGGCGGGGTAAGCGAACCATATATCTACCATCGTGTGTGCGGGTGACGTTGGAATGCGAATCGCACTGTTGTTCTTCAACAGAAAGGTTTGGTGTGTTGCTAACTGCTTCCATTTTCCAGAAACGTTCGACAGCGTCTTGAAGCGGATCTGATATGGACACGTGGCAGGCGGTTACAGGTGGAACTGACGACGGCATCTGATTCCTCCCAACAACAATCCAACCGAATACACTCTCAACGAGCATGTGCTTCTGATCCTGTTCAATTGGTACCAGGATTGACAAAGGTGTAAAAGTGCTCTGCTCCTAGGAGCAGATCGATTGCTCCAGTCTTATTGAAGCTGGGATCGGCAAGGAATAGGTATTGTGGAATACGCCAGTTTCTAGCTGGAAACGTCACAGCAGGCAAGTCTATCGTGATGCGAGGTAGAACGAGGAAGTCGAGGTCGATTTCAAAATCATTTTTCCTTGAGCGAATGGAAGAATGAACGCTATGTTTCACGTTGGACGACGCTTCACCAACACCGTGAAGGGGAACGTTCACATTTCGGCGCCTTAGCTTCAAAAGCTGACAGAATCTCTCGCTCATTATGTTAGACTGAGAGCCACTATCTAACAATGCACGTGCAGGGTGCGTATCACCGTTTGAATCGACGACCAAAAGTACGACGGTGGACAGCAAAACATTCGAATTGGAAAGTGGTGTGGGGTTGCTGAGTTGTTGACTGGGGATGGAGTTCGTGCATGTGTAGGTGGTAGAGGTGGTGGGAGCGTGGTTTCGATTCGATGATGGCCTAGACGGATGAAGAACTTGGCTGTTAGGGCGTTGCGCAGACGAGTGGCTAGGAGCTTCGATGTAGTTATTGGTGGTGTGCAGCATGGTATGGTGTCTTCTCTGGCAGTGTCGGCAAGAGTATGTGGATTGGCAATTTCGGACAAAGTGATCGTGGCGGAAACAATTTTGGCACAAACGGTTGGTATCGATTAGTCTTAGACGGTCAGGAATACTCATCCTCTCGAAGCGGGGACATTTGATAAGAAAATGACGTTGATTGCAAGCATAGCATTTCGGCAACTGGTCCTCCGAGACAGTGTGGGTGGCAACTTTATGCGGAAATGGCCTTCTATTGGAAAGGAACTGATTCACTGGTGTGTGAGAATTCTGCGACTGGTGGTTGACGGACATCGACTCAAGTACCCGGATCCTACGTTGGAGAAATTGTACGAGGCAAGCGTAATTAGGATCATCGACGGTAGTGGCGTGATCTTCCCATGCTTTGAGGGTTCCATCGTCAAGGCGAATGCACAGTAGGTGCTCAAGAATCATACTCCATTGGTCAACAGGTTCCTCTAGGTGGCGGAGAATTTTGGTATGGCGTTCAAATTCATCCACTAGGCTATGCAAAGCCTCGGCAGATTCCCTTTTCATGCGAGGGCAATCCAAAATCGCTTGCAAGTGACGTTTTTTGAGCAAGTAGTCGTTTGCGTAGCGTGAAGTCAGCGTCTGCCAAGCGATGGAATAGTTGGCAGAACTGATGGAGATCGATTCGATTAATTGTGCCGCTTCACCCTTAACGGCAGCACGGAGGTAATGAAACTTTTGTACGTCGGGGACATCAACGTTGGCGTGAATTAGGGCAACAAAAGTATCATGGAAAGCCAGCCATTGATTGTAGTCGCCATCGAACTCTGGCAACGAAATGGTGGGAAGCTTGATGCCAGATAACCCAGCAGGGGCAGGGATTGCGCTTTGAGTCGGTATAGGATTGGCGGGTAAGGAGGAACGCAGAGCAGCCATTACTTTGAAGTATAGGGATTCGAATTTGTAACGGGTTTGGTTGTTCTGTTCCCTACCTTCATTGGTGGTCTCTTCATCTTCAATTTTCGACTGAACATCCTCCAGTTCCGTCCACACGTCGTTTAGGTTCTCGATGCGTAGCTGCACCTGAGCTTGGTCTCGATCGGCCTGGTACTTTGAAACGAACTGGTCGGCTCTCCACAGTGATGCTGTTAAGGCGGTGCGACGGTTCGTAAGTTGTAACATCCGTTGGTCGTCCATGGCGGTGCGGTTGGAACGCGATGTAGCAAAATGGCGGTTCTATGATTGCAGCAGGTAAGCGGGTGGCAGGATGGCGGAACGGATGATAACGACGGCGGTAACTTGTTGGATGATTTTCTTGACGGGCGGGGGTACCCCGTTTTACGGTACACTGGATGGTGGCACTTCGCTTCACAGTTGGAAATCCTCGATGAGCGGACGGAATAGCGTGTAAAGAAAATCGGAAAAATCTCAAGGCACCCGTGGACAATATCTACGCACTATGGAATTACACGTACCATATGCCTGAATCAAATAGGCCTTGTATTAATTAAATCTGGAACAGCAGAAACGTATTTCAATCTCGTATTCTTATTCCGCAAGGATGGCGTCGGTTGCACTTGGGACGATGGCGGAAATTCAATAGCACTAATTTTGTATGATGGCGGTTGGCGTCACTCGGAACGCGGACACAATGGCGAATTGGAAACCGAATCCTGGTCACGGCACCAAATGTTGGGGCAGGCTCGTGATTTCCGTTAAAAATTCAACCAGCGGGAAAATCAAATGTGCACTGTAACTATCCTGAGTGGGGGTGTGAGCATCGGCTAACACTCCAGTTGATTATTGCACCGAACTTTTAGGTTTGCGACTAACCGCCACTAGGAGTCACTTCTTCTTTTGAAAGGAAACACTTTGCAACCTTGGATTTGGATTTATTAAACTATTAACTTGGGATACACTTTAGGTCTGGTTTTTTTGGATGGCTCGTTTTGGAGTGATTTATTACTAATAATTCAATTAGCTCTTAAACTAATTTGCTACTACTACTAACGTAATTAATTTTTACTCTACTTATTTCCAGTACTACTACATTTGTATAGCACTCATTTGTAGTACCAGAATGGTGGGTTCGGCGCGAATCTATAAAATAGATTTGGAAACTGGTTGAGAACAAACACCCATATATACCTATATGCAAACCAGTATCAAGTCAGTCAAAATAAATCTCTAAACAGTGCGCATCTTATTCTCTTTCTTGTCTCTTACGGAAATAGTTTGTATCGTATCGTAATACGTGTCGTGGTGAAGTTTTTAGGAAATTTTTCCATTCCGAACGGTTCTTCGAGCTCCCGCCGCGGTTACAAACCACTTATGAATGTTAGCACATAACATATGTGGAACTTCATGCAAAATAGCGGACTAAAAGTTGACCCTTTTTTAGTGTTACCGGTATAACTGGCATAGTTGGACATCGATGTGCCAAAACAAAATTTTCGTTATATCGACACTCAGCGTTCGAAAACGTAAATAATGACTTATTTCGTAAATTTCTCGTAGTTCAAAGTCAATCAATGTAAGCCACCAATTCTCTCGGATAGGAGAACTCTCGCTCTACACAATCATCGTGATGGTTTACTTAAGTGAGTTTTAATTCCTGAGGAATTCGCCGAACAAGTAATTATTTACGTTTGCGGAATTGGCCCTTATGAAAGAAAAGCAGATCTATGGTTGCATGCTCATTAAGCATTGATGTTGACGGCAACTCTGCAACTCTTCACTCCTATGGTAAAATCCCATAAGCATCTGACAATGTGTGCTTGAAATTTAGGGGGCTTTGTCTTATCTCTTCATTCCACCATGGTACCAGCAAGTCGCCGTCTTCTCACGGAAAGATTGACAGTATCTTATGAGATTTTCATAGGAGTGAAAGGGTAAGAAAATGTTTACCATGTTTCACGCACAGACTGATGTTTGCTTTTGGAATTTTAAGGATTTTACCATAGGAGTAAAGAGTTACAGAGTGAACGAAAAGGAGAATTGTCAATTGTCAAGGTAATGCGCAATGAGTGTAAAGAGGTGAGGCCCAGAGAATTTATCGTCTCTTTTGTTCCTCTGCTGTTTAAATGGTGGACGGAGTTTGCTGTTTACAACTCATTTGATAATGTGGCCATTCTTTTGACGTAGACTACGTCTTACGGGAAGGTACTGGGGGTAAATCGAAAATCTAAAATTGCGATTGCCACGAAAAGGTGTAAGACTTTGAACGTTTATAACTTTGTCATTTAGAGATGAAATTTAAATCCAAATACACCAATCGATAGGAAATACCTTTCGTAAGCTGTTGCAATAAAATGTTTTCAATTTTTCATAAAAAAACTGTTTTAAAAATGGAAAAATAAAAGTTGATACTTTGACTATATGTTTTTAGTATTACTTCTACGTGAAGTCAACGATTTACATAGTTGAAGATGCTAATTTCAAATAACAGACTGTAGTGGTAATTTTTATATGATAGATGGAGTAGATGAAAGCATAGAGTTGATAGTTCCGTAAGAGTACGGCAGTGTGAAGATTGCATATAGATATTAGAATAGCGAGCTAGAACAACTTTTTAAGGAAGGTACAAATCGGTTTTTTCATCTCTCTTTACCAAACTCCCCCTTTGGAGAGGGATGGTGAGGGGTGTCCCCCCCCCACCACCAATGGCAAAAAGAGATGAAAACCGACCCGCTCAAGTACCAACTGTGTGTTTGAAACAGTTCTACCGATTTTTTACCGCACTTCAGTTGTTATTTGAAGGAAGGCATCCAGTCGTAGGTTTGGAAATTGCAACTATTGTTTACCCCTACTACGATATGTGCTCCTGTCATCGTCGACTTGACCCCCCCCCCACTCGAGATCACACGTGTTTTTTGGCGATGAATAAAAAGTACCCATTATTTTATTTTCTTCATAGGGCTCATAACTAACAAAAATAAATACATCAGAGGTCAACAAAACACTCTATTTTTTTGAATGACGAAACAATGGCACATTCAACACTCCAAAGCATAAAAAAGTCTACCGCTTGTGCATAGCTTAAAATTATTAAGGGATTTTTGTATCGGTAACCTTTCCGTGGAAATATTATTTGAGTTTTGGAAGCGTTGGGAGTAATCTTCCATTTTTGTAAATAAGAAGAGAAAATATCTAAACTTTTCTGCAGTCTGCTGCAAATAACACGAAGACTTCTTCCTTTAGCGGAAATACCTGTGTCATCAGCGAACAAAGATTTGTGGCAACCCTGAGGCAAATCAGGGAGGTCCGAAGTGAAAATGTTATACAATATAGGCCCAAGAATGCAACCCTGAGGAACTGCTGGTTCGGAGATGAACCAGCCTGCGGCTTAAAAATCTACTAAATAAAGAAAAGACAGATGAGGGACTCCTGCTCTAACAAGTAGTCGATTAGATTAGGAATTTCGATAATTTACCTGCAGAGTTCTGTCAGTTAAATAATTTCCATAATATAGAGTGGAAAATAAAACTTTTTCAATTTATCAATCAAACCTTTATGCCAAACACTGTCGAATACTTTTTCTATGTCTAGAAGAGCAACTCCAGTTGAGTGGCCTTCAGATTTGTTTGAACGAATTAAATTGGTAACTCTTAAGAGTTGATGAGTAGTTGAATGGCCTTGGTGAAATCCAAACTGCTCATCTGTAAAAATTGAGTTCGTATTGATGTGAAGCATCATTCTATTTAAAATAAGCTTTTCAAAAAGTTTACTTATTGAAGAAAGCAAACTTATTGGATGGTAGCTAGAAGCTTCAGCTGGACTTTTATCCGGCTTTAAAATTGGAACAACTTTTACATTTTTCCATTTATCAGTAAAGTATGCCAAATGGAAACATCTGTTAAATCATTTTACCAAGAAACACAAATACAAGATACTCTCTGGGACTTTTTTGATGAAGATATAGAAAATTCCATCATCACCTGGAGCTTTCATATTATGCAACTTTTTAGTTATAGACCTTACTTCGTCCAAATCAGTCCCGGAAAATCATAAAAAAATATTTTCTCTAGAGAAAATATTCAGAAATACCCGAGCAACCTGATTCTCAATAGGACTAGTATCAGTGTTCACTCGGCTGTCGACAGAAGCAGACCACTCTCAATGTGTATCACGCGATCGTCTGTTTACTAGGCAGCAACCATTGTGTGGTCCTTCTCATTGTTCTTCATCAGCAGTTCTTTCAGTCGATGCGTCGTCGACTTTGGAAAGCAACCGTTTCGTGATGAATGTGTGAGTGCTGACCACGTTTTGCGTCCATTGCCGTAATAGAAGCACTCTGAGCCCCGTTGGCAAATCTGTCATACAATGAAACCACTGGAAGCGGCCCCGTACTGGTAGCAGAGGCTTATTGGATAGCGGAAGATAAAATGTTTATTGTGTTGTACCTTTTGACTATAGTTTTAAGATGTATTGTATAGTGAACAAGAATCCTCGGCTCTGTTTAGTTAATTCGGTTGAGCCTTATCAAATAAATTAATAAACAGGACTAGTAAGACCCAAACTGAAATTATGGGAACTCTCGAATTGCTCAGCAAGTTTCTGAGCTTTTTCCAAATTTGTGATCAAAATTTTACCTCCTTCTTTAAGCACTGGAATAGGCTTTTGAGTTTTTTTTTCTTCAAAATTTGTGTGAATTTCCAAAAGATAATTTAGAAAGATTATTTTCAAAGTTTTGTTCCTCATGGCAGAGAGTCGCATTTTAATTTGTTTTTGCAAAACCCGCCAGATAACTTTTATGGCAGGATCGCGTGTTTTTTGATATTGTCTCCTACGGACATTTTTAAGACGGATCAAGAGCTGAAGATCGTCGTCTATTATAATTGAATCGAATTTAACCTCGCATTTTGGTACTGAGGCAGCTCTTGCTTCAACTATAGAAGTAGTCAGAGATTCAAGAGCATAATTAATTTCATCTTTGGTTTGCAAAGGAATGTTTGGATCGAAGTTATATTCCATAAATGTTCGATATTGATCCCAATCAGCTCTATGGTAATTGAAAATAGAGCTGTTGGGATTACAAATTATTTCTTGGGATATTTCAAAAGTTACTGGAAGGTGATCAGAACCGAAGTCAGCATGGGTAACCAATTGGCTACAAAGTTGACATGAATCAGTTAAGACCAAATCAATAGTTGAGAGATTTCTCGCAGAAGAAAAGCATGTTGGCCTGTTTGGATATTGAATAGTGTAATAATCTGCCGAACAATCATCAAACAGAATATTACCATTGGAATTGCTTTGAGCATTATTCCATGAGCGGTGTTTTGCATTAAAATCACCAATAATGAAGAATTTAGACCTATGACGGGTAAGTTTCTGGAGGTCACCCGAGATTGTAGGATCGCTTTGCGAGTCTTACATTCCCAAAAATTGGATTTGTGGTTTTCACCACAATTTGAACAGTGAAATTTCTTAGGATATTCGTTCATAGGACAGTCGTCCTTTGCATGAGAGGAATCACCACAATTCATGCATTTGGCTGGCATGTAGCAATGTTTAGTTCCGTGACCCCATCCCTGGCACTTACAGCACTGGGAGAGGTTTTGGAAATTTTCTCCAAACTTCCTGACGTATTCTCACTTCACCCGGACATGTAGCATAAGGCTTGCTTTTTCTAAGGCCTTAAGGTTGTTTAGTTCACTAGACTTTAAGTGAACTAAATAAAAGTCATTAGAAATCCCGTTGCACGAATCGCCAGGACGGGATTTCATTTTCATTTTGATTACTTGGAGTTGCACAACTCCAAGTAATTTTTCCAGTTCATCTTTGATCTGATCCAGGGATTCACCACTGGGCAGTCCTTTCATGACAACCTTTAACACACATTCAGTTTTGGTGTTGGAAGAAAAAAAAAAGGGTTTTCTCAGCAAGGTACTTGAGAAGACGTTTGAATCCGCCCAAGGTTTCAGCCAATACACGGCATTCACCCCGACGGCCAATTTGCAGTGAAAATTTGAATTTCACGAAGTCCAAAATTTCCGTGCGAAGAGCATAGAATTGGAAGTGTCTATCACAATAGGGGGAATCTTTTCCTTCTTGGCATTAAGCCGGGAAAGTTTACTAGAATTTTTCCTGGATGATGGATTATTCTCATTAGCAAATTGATTGCTCAAATTAATTTCATCAGAAGGGGGATCAAGTGTTTGCCCCTTTCTTTTGCGCTTAGGCGCCATAGCGGCAGTAATTTTTTTTTTATCCAAATCGACTTCCAAGCAGATTACTATAAAATCTGAAGGATCGAAGAGGAATTTTCCAAATCGATATCCAAGAAGGATTACCTCGGGTAGGGTCCAAACAAGGATCGAAGAGGGAAAAAAATACAACAAGGTAGATATTTGACAGGTTGAGCACTGAAAAGTGCTGTTTAAATTTGTTGTAACGTTATATAGTAGTAACACTTCCTTCAGCAAAAAACAAATAGATCCGCACGGCAAGAGAGCATGATTTCTAATGAATCATTCACGCTTATCAACCCCGTCCCATCAACGAGAAGCGCCGGAAAACAAGACTATTTACAACTGCAGCTCGATTGCTTCCCTTGTGCACCATCATGTATCCTTTTTTCCCGCAAGTCGAAATCAGAATCGTTTAACGACGATCATTTAACACTTCCTCTGCCGACACCTTTTCGAGCCGGAGCTTTGTTTTACGATCTAGGTCGAACATCATTACTCTCCGGTCCTGCCGGGGTGCGATAAGGATTACGTAATGAAAAATCGATTGCACGATAGGATCTAACGAGCGGGAGTCTCTCGGCAGTCGCCGCCACCGTCTTTGTAATAAATGATGGTGCTAGACAATCGACGATATCTGGACGCATTTTCGCTTTCGGAACGATCTCACCTTTTTTTCTGCTGTCAGGACGAAATTCGGATGAAAAATGAAACCGAAAGCAATTTCGGTGATCCCACTTCGTCGATAAGACCGTTTCGTTCCGAAATAACAAGGCCGGAACTTTGGCTGTGAGTGAAAGACGTGATCTGTTTAGTTAAAAGAAGAGCGGATATGTGATGTTAACACCTCTTCCAGCTCGACCCATTCTTCTACCCTAATTAGGGATGGGTTCTTGTCGGAAATCACGCTCTTTGTCTCCCTCAATCACTTGTCCCGTTCAATGAAAGCGAACGTTTTCGACGGTCATTAAATTCGGAGAAAAGATCCAGGTCGAATGTTTCACTTTCTCACAGCAGCAAAAAAAAATCACAATCACTCGCACTTTCTCGGCCGCTGTCAAAATGACTTCATTACCGGTCAATTTGCAGAAAATTGTTCTCCAACATCTGAAAAACAAATTCTACCTACCACCGACCGTAAATCGTGACCCTTCCGGGAGGTGGTAATGGCCTGGTGAAATCATCGTGGTAAAATCACGAATTAGCAATCATCATGCGGTGCTGCTGCAGCCCCTTCTCACTCGGTGGAGGGTAAAACAAACAAAATGTTGCAACTGGTAATGAGGTGAAGGGTTACTTTGCGATGTTGCTCATTCCGGTGTGTGAAAAACGGCAGGTCACGCAATGGCGGTATCGATTGGGTGTTCCTTGCAGTTGTTGGTTGAGAGCAGGGCAGAAAATGGAAAGAAAGTTGTTTCGAAATTAATTACCACAAGCACTGTTATTTGGAGAAAATTTTTGGTTTTGGGTAATTGGCAGACTGAGCTGATATGCATCATTACAGTGTGTCTTATTATAGGATGTTTGGAGATCACGTATTGTGAAATTCTGTAAGCGTCTAGGAGTAATCAAGGGGAAAGAGGGCGCCATACACCACGCAATACGGTGCACAGTGGGCAGAAATTGACAAAACCGCGACTAAATTGATTATCTCGGCTGCCAAACGGTTTCAGTCAACATGAGACTTTTGCGTACCGAGATAGAGAGCCGGGATCAACCCGAGTTCCCGGTAAAGTAGGATATCATGAGTTAGCAAAGCACAAAGCGAAATCAGAGCGCTGGAGCTCGTTGATGAATTTGAGGAATAGGAACTGCACGCTTCTTTAGAGCAGAATCGAATTTTGGCAGAGCAGCGACTGGAAGCTCTGGAAATTCAAAAAGATTTGGAGCTCAAAATGGAATAGAAAAAGGCAGAATTTCTCAAGAAGAAACGCGAACGAACCATTCAGATCAACAAACTGCGATCCCGTTCTGGTGCGTCAAGTTGTAGTTCCGTGCACCGCATTCAAGACTGGGTGAATGCAAACGAGTATCCAATAGGTGATTTCGAGTATTGTCCTGATCGTCCTGAAAATGTCCAGCCTGACGTAGCAGCTAACGGTATGAACGAGGTTCTTTGTCAAGCGTTCAAGGCTCTTCAAAATAAACATGTGAGGGATTTACCGCAGTTCTCAGTGAACATTATGGATTGGTCAATCTTCGAAAATGAGTTCAAGATGTCCACTACTGAGTGTAATCTGACAGATGGAGATAATCTGAGGAGGCTGAACAACGCTTTGCAGGGTAAAGCTCGTAGAACTGTGGTGTCCTTGCTATCTGATCCTGAAAACGTTGGACTGCTAATGAAGATGCTGCAATCTAATTTTGGGCACACCGAGTGGGTGATGGCTAACAGAATGGAGCTACTCAGAAACTTGGATTCTGTGCAGGACGGTAATATTGAATCTTTCCGTTCATTCTATAACACTGTCATCGGAACGGCGGTGGCGCTGAAAAATGTCAAGGCCGGAATGTACCTGATGAACGTTGAACTTATCTCTCATTTGGCCGACAAGTTACCAGTGTTTAGCAAGCAAATGTGGGTGAGGCACAAGGCGTCGTTGTTGAAAGAGGGAAAGATTGTCGATTTCCAAGCATTTTCGTGTTGGTTGGAGGATGAAATGGAAAACCAATAGGCAAGTATCAACCCACTCTTCCTGGGAGAAAAGGATCGCAAGGATCAGCAGTTCGTGTCGTTCACAAGATCAAAACCACCAGTCCTGAATATCAACACTCGTGAAACAGAGCAGAAAGGAAAGTGTCCTTTGTGCAACTCGAACGACCATGTGAGCCTGATTAAGTGTGAACTGTTCCGTAGAACAACGTCGTTCTGCTGCAAGATCCTGTAGTGTATGTTACGTAGGCTTGAAGCAGAACCATTCCCGTCGTGATTGCCGATCTGGTAGAACTTTTTCGGTGTGTGATAAGGATCATCATGAATTAGTACATTCGGATAAGGAACATACGAAACCTGTAAGTAAGTTCGAGAAGAAATCTATCGAAGATCTTTGCCATGTCAACGGTAGAAACGTAAACACTCTCCTACGTGTCGGAAAAGTTAGAATTCGTAGCAAAGGTACAGTCCTGGACGTATTTGCTCTGTTCGACGAAGGATCTTCTATATCAATGATCGATGCAGAGCTGGCTGAACAAATGGAACTAATTGGTCCAATATCTCCTGTGACCTACCGTTGGACAAATGGAATTTCGCATAAAGATGATACGCCAATGCTGCTGTCTCTCCATGTTTCCGGACCAAATGAGCAATAGAGTGTTTCAAAATAGGTCACATCTGGGATTTCAAACGCTACCCTCTGGAATGGTAGTTTTGGGGGTCAGAAACACCCTGCCAAAATTTGAAGTGATTTGGTTCACGGGAACCCCTCGCTCAAACGGCTTGAAGTTTGTATGGGGAAAATCGACAAAATGTATGGGGGAGCGGGCCACTTTCACATTCGCGGCTCTAGGTGGCGCTGTAGTGGGTAGATTTTCTTCGTGTACAAAATGTAGCACCTTTGGAGTATTGGACATCTTGGCTCAAGACCGGATGTGAATCCGAGTTACCCCCGAAAAGTTATTATCGTTTCAAACGAACACCACCTGCTTCACTTCTGGGGAGGGCCTACCCGAGCAAAGCTTGAGATCAAATTGAAATCAAATTTTGCTGTTATGATGTAACTTATTTTGAATACTCCAGTTGATCTCATTTTGGTTGACTTAACGGTTAACACAGCAAAAATGAGAGCAGAATTTTACACTGTTGAATCAAACGGAAAACTAATCCTGCTTTCAATAAAATCAATTTGATTTCTGATTTTGCATTCATAATGTTTAACTGAATACGGGCCTGGTGGAAATGGTTAGCATTCATGCTTCTCATGCTGAAAGACTTGAGCTTAAATCTCACCCTGGGCAAGTTTCAAATGACCTAAAATGTGTTAAACAAAACAAATAAACAATAATCGTTAGTTTAACAACAGATGAACTTAAATTAACTTTTAAACAAGACGTTAACAGCAGAACTTCAAGTTAAGTTGCTTTCATTTTAAAAGACTTGACTGCATAATGAAAGCACAATATGATTTCAGACTTATGTCTCGACAATTGAAATCAAAATAAGTTTTCATTATGATAGAAACTGCAAACTTTATTATCGATTTGCTTTCATTTTGTTAACCGACTTTGCTCGGGTAACGCGCTGTGCAGTTTTTATTTTTACGAACAGGTATACGAATAGCAATGTTTGCATAAGTATAACTTTTTTGTTTAACCATGAAATTGGTTGAAATTTTCACAGTGAGTAGAAAAATGTTCGAAATTATGGACTACTAAAAATTGGAACAAATTGGTCAAGTGGTTCCGGTTTTATTCCGGGTTTCCGAGAGGCCATCGGGGGGAGAAAAGGTACCAGTCGTCTAGAACAAGGTGGTGCTGAAAATCCACAGCAACAGGCATCTATGGGTAGTGCTGATTAATATTTTAACAAAATCAACCCATAACCTGGTTCTAAATACTGAGCGTCCACCGGGAGGCCTTCCGATGACCCGGATCAACCTTAATCTGGATTATTATGTATTTTTTTTATCAAAGTAGGCCTTGATTATTCTCTGCAACTATATGAAATGTAGTAAATTAATGATTTTAGATATATAAGCGTTTCAATGGCTCCTAGTGGTCACCAGATGATCCGCCGGAAGATCCGAAACATCCGTAAAATTTAGTGCTACATAAATTCGATCAAAGTAGGCCTTGATTTTTCCCTGCAACAATGAGAAATGTTGTAAAATGGTGATTTTTGATATGTTAGCTGTTCAATGGCTCCGAGTTATCACCAGATGGACCGCTGGTAGATACAGAACATCCGTAAAATTGATTGCTGTGTAAATTTGATCAAAGTAGGCCTTGATTTTCCTCCGCAATTATAAGGAATACAGTAAAATGGTGATTTCTGAAATATTAGCTGATCATTGGCTCCAAATGGTCACCAGATGACCCACCGAAAGATCTGGAACATCCGTATATGGATCGCAATTGCCTTTGTCGATGCAACACTCTACCTATGCGTTGTGTATATTCCCCCTGATCGAGTAAACGATGAATCTTTGATCGAAAAGCATATCGATTCGCTTAACTGGGTGGTTTCGCAGTTAGGACCAAGAGACAACGTTATCATCCTAGGCGATTTCAAATTGAGCTCGATCTCTTGGCAGCGTAGTCCACATGGTTCCCTGTACCCGATTACATCACGATCCTCGATTAGCCTGACATCACGGAAGCTGCTTGATGCGTATAGCACCGCTGGACTCAGACAAATGAGTGGAATTGCAAATGAAAACAACCGTACGCTTGATCTATGCTTCGTCAGTGAGGAACTTTGCGAGCACAGCACAGTTATGCAAGCTCCATCACCGCTCGTTAAAATCTGCAGGCATCATCCTCCTGTACTGATGGAATTCAAGATAAGTCCACAGCAACGCTTCCAAGATACCTCTGAAAGCATTGCCTATGATTTCAGAAAGGCTGACTTCAACAGCATGAACGAGTTCCTCGCACATGTCGATTGGGACGAGGTGCTTCAAAATTGTGATGCCAACCTCGCTGCGTCGACCATATCTGGTATCCTGTGGTATGCCATCGATCAGTTCGTTCCCGTGAAGTCTAGACACGAACCTCAAGCATCTTAGGACTGTGAAGCGGGCAGCTCTCAGACGACATAGCAAGTATCGCACGGACTCCACGAGAATGAGATATATGGCGGCGAGCACTGAATACAACCAACTTAATAATCGTTTGTACAACGCATATCAGGACCATTTGCAAAGGCGCTTCAAGACAAATCCCAGAAGTTTTTGGCGTTACGTCCATGACCAACGGATGGAATCCGAACTGCCCTCTACGATGACCAACGGATTGTTCGAAGCTGATTCCACCACTGACATCGCCGACCTGTTCCGTTCTCAATTCAGCAATGTTTTCACTAATGAACACATCGACCCGCAGGATGTAGTCGTCGCCACCAGAAATGTTCCTCAACTTTCGGCCTCTGGGCTACAGCTCGTGATCACGAACGATATGGTTATATCAGCCGGAAAGGATTTAAAATCCTCCACGGGATGTGGTCCGGATGGGATTCCATCGCTTGTCCTCAAATGCTGCGCGGATACACTTGCAACACCACTAGCAAGAGTATTCAACCTATCTATCTATCCGATTGTTTCGAACTATCGGGGCATAGCTGCGTTGAGCGCCACTTCTAAGCTGTTTGAGGTGATCGTTCTGCATAAGCTGGTTCAGAACTACGCACACTACATTTCGATTGATCAGCACGGATTTATGCCTAACCGTTCGACGACAACTAATTTGACTTGTTTCACTTCGTTCGTGATCCGCCCAACAGAAAATGGTCAACAAGTAGACGCTATTTACACAGACTTATCCGCGGCGTTTGATAAAATTAATCATCAAATCGCAGTTGATAAATTCGACAAGCTGGGAATGAACAGTAACTTGCTTTCCTGGTTTCGATCCTGCCTAACCAATCGCTACCTGATCCAGCTGTTATTGCGTGTGAGGTTTAAAGCTGATTAATTGAATGACACTTTTTGAAACTGCTTCCGTTTTGTGTTTTTTTATTATCAAAATGCAGATCTTCCCTACTCTAGACTTTACTACTGAAAACACATCGTTTTTCGTTACGCAACAATTGAAGTGCGACGATGACGAAATGTTTTTTCATCTTCACAACGCTTCTTCAAAGAATTATTGTAGCATGACTGCAAAGTTGTTGTGACGAATAGCTAGTTTTATGAGTGAACTAAACTCAAATTTGGGTCGTTCTCGTTCGCCGTGCGTGTATATAGATTACCCGTACCCCGACCACCTCTGCTGGGGACCTACCGTGAACGGTCTCAGAGTGGATTTGACCGTCTCCACTGTACGTGGAACCCACGTGGCAAAAAACCCTCTGAGGATATACGGACGGCGCACATCTTCGCCGTCGCAGCCCTGCCACCGCCGCTACTGAAGCTACCGTCACCGCCGCCGCTTGTATCACCCGTCGAAACCCGCTGTTAATATTCGGCTAACCCTGCGAAACACCAAAGGCTCAAATAAACAGTTGAAATTAAACTCTCTCTCTCTATTGATAATTATTCCTTTTTTTACGAAAGAGCCTCTGTTCGGTAGATGAGGGTTTTGTAGTCCGTTCAGTGGTTAGTTGTTGTTCTGTAAGGTAAGTGATCGGTTGTTTCTGAGTCTTTCCAAGGTCGGTGGCCGACTCTGAGAATCAAAAGGTGAGCTAACCCATGAAAGAGGCGGATGAAGCCCAATGAGCTGGATTACCGAGGTAAAGCAATCTATCAAGTTGTGTGAGTGAAACCACTGTACGATACACGTACGATCTGCTTCACCTCTCTCTGTACCTCATTGGATGAAGCCCACCCCAGGCGACCTCCGTGGATTGACCAGAGGTTAGGAGATTTTGAACGTAGCACTTCTGGCTTGATACTTTCAGGCGTGATCAGAGATGTTATGCCTCAGAAGATCCCGGCGGCGCCGACTGGGTTTGAACACCACCGGCGCCGCTCGGCTTCACTAACCTATTTCGCACTATTTCTGCTATGCTCTTCTATCATCCAGAACAACAAACGTATCAATGAATGTGTTTGCAGTTGAGTTATTAACGAGAATCGATCAAAATCATTTGCACCCCTGCTTCCAAGTTTGGTTACAAGATTACAACTCTGGAGAGCATTTTGTGTGGTTGTTGGGTGCGTGTGGTTTTGATTATGGCGATGAGTGTGTAAAATGTTACGCAATTGCAACCTCCCTATTCGCACACGCCCGAAGATCGGAGGCGAATGCCACATCGACTTGTTTCGTCTACTAACGACTCTCTGATTCAAAGTGTTTTTATGTTACTTCATACGCGAAGTTAGCGATTTTCAGAGTTGGTTGGAAATGCTAACATGAAGCTTTAGTGTGATAATTTATTAGCTAGAGAATGATCTTTAGAAGAGAGTAGGTGGATAGTTCCGTTAGAGTACGGCAGTATGAAAATTGAATAGAAGTTGAAAATGAGCGAAGGGCCATTAATGCGACAGTTTTTAAAGATAGACGCACATCTTTGCCTAACCCGTACGATGTACGTGGAGACTTGAAGTATGTATGACTCTCTGATGATAGTGTTGGGGAAGCAGGAATGCTACATCGACATGGTTCGTCTAGAAACGATTATCTGATGACTGTGTTGGGGAAGAAGCATATGCATGTACGTAATTGGTGAATTTGCTGCTTGGACAATGCTTGACATGTACCCTTTTTCAATAGTTTCTTGTTTAAAATCAACAGTCGATGCGTAGAAATATTTCTGATCGATTGGTCATAAAATTATTGAAATTGGCCCAGGGGCAGCTGAGTGATTAAAGTTCAAAATCTTTCATAATTTCGTTACATGTTCCATTTTTGGTTTTCACAAAATGTATCCCCATATAGAAATCACAGACGTAGTCCTACGTAAACAAAAGTTGCTCTAGACCCCCCGACCCATTATTTCAATCGAAGTCGCAAATGATAGGTAAAAACCTGTGCGATTTCGTTCTAATTCATCAATTTGGTGTAAATTAAACCATTTCTGATCATAAATGTTATTACTAGTACATCGTTGCTTGCTATTTTCAGCATTCACACAAGCACAACATCAGCAGTTCTTATTATGAGCAAAAACTAAATTACATACATTCGTGACGGTCTTCGGCGACAGTGTCGTATGACAGAGCCTGTCAAATAACATTTAAGTTTGGTACTGAAATTTGATAGCTTATTTGCAAGTGTCGGAAGCAAATGCAGTCCATTATCACAAAAAATGTGTCGACTATGGTGACCGCTTACAAGACTGACTGTCATACATACGATAACCAAATCAAATTTGTTTTTAATGAAAGTATTCGCGCACGAGGCGAACGTTTTGTGTGATTTTCTTGTATTTATTCTTATTAGTGCTGATTAGATTGATCCCCGTTTTCCGCCTCATATTATTCGGCAAAGTCCCATCCATTAACCCCGAGCCGACCGCGGGTAATCGGTCACCCCACTAACTTCAACAATGGAATAATTCCTGCAAGTCGAGCATTTCGTAACCCCATACCTTTGGTATTCCCTTGAAGAGGGAATTGGCCGTACAGCTGGGATACGAGCCTAGGATTCCCCACACCATTTTCAGTGTCCACGAGTGGACAGAAACAATCATTTTTTGTTTCCTCTAAAAAAGAACCGCCACTTCATTCTATTAAATCCGTGCATCTTAATTAAGCCCACTTTCAACACTTCAATCGCTCTCCACAATAAATCCTTTTCGGCGTTTAGTTTTATCTCCGCCCAGATCCCTCATTGACCTCCGTGGCTTTTGTCCTGCTTAATAAATACACAATCTTCTATTATTCCGATTCACCACTCACTCATCACCATCCCACCATCCATTGAATATACAATCTTGTCTCCTGCATTGGAAAGGATAAACATGAAGAACACCATACAGAGAATCGGTTTTGTTGTTCTTTCCCGTATTGTTCCCCCCGTCACTCGATCGAACAAAACGGTAACATTGAAAAATAACAATCCCCCGATTAAATTCAAATTTGTTAATAGGATTCTAATCGCGGGATCGCTTTTACGTCCATCATCATCCTGTGTATTGGTCCTGAATAGGATTTGAATTAATGCGCCGCAGCTTCGAGATGGCCAAGATGCTGATATCCGGAGAATTCATAAATTCATCATCGTCATTATCATAATCCCCTCGAAATGAGAAAGGTACAAACATCCGGAGCCTCGCGCCGAATCTTGATGGATGGATCGATGGACGGACGGGTGAAGGCAAGATCGTCGGCGGGCGATAAACGAGCTGAATTTGGATTTTGAGCGATTGTTCCTCGCGGAGCGAATAGGCTTCTGGGAGGATCCGATTCTTGTGAGGGCAGTGATGGTATAGCGTACGAGATTTAAGGAACAAGAGCGGGAAGTTGCTGCCGTCTGCTGCTCTGGTGGAGAACTCCCGCCGGGTTGATGAGATTGGACGTCATTAATAATGGTGGTGAATTATGGTTCTTCGTGAGCTGTTTACGAGGAACTGAGGCATCATCGTAATTGAGCGGAACATTTTTGGATAATCAGGAGAGGATTGGTTTCTGTTTGGACAGCGTTGTATCAACTGGTTTTTGAAACTATTAAGATTTGTCCTCGAACGATAGAGCATAGCAAGTGAACGGGTTCGATTTAACATTGTTCTGCTCATATAGCCTTGCCAGTACCCGAACTGGAGAAAATAATCTTTTGAATACCAAATTCAGATATGATAACAGCATTACTGGCAACCTAAATTTGGTATTGATGAGCCAGACATAAGAGGTAAGATACCAAAAATAATACCTCAAAAATGTTCTACGAATAATGAACTAATAAATAATGTAGTGATTGTAATAGCTGACGGATAGCACAGTGCTACAAATTAACAAAGATATTGAATGAACTTTTCAAGTGACCTATTGAATGTTGTTCGTAAAGTCGAGTGCAACATAAAATCACGTTTGAAACTGTTCTAAAACCCTCAACATTAAAAGTTATTGTTAGAAACCCAATTTTGGATAAGTGATCGAATACTATCAAAGGTAAACTCAATAATTTCTCAACCAATTGTTGCTGAAGAGCTTTGAGTGTGTTGATTTTATTTCCTTTAAATTCCGTTATAATTGCTTATCTTTGTATGTACAGTATGCAATAAAGTTTATCCACCCCCTACCAATTCTTAGAGCTGGAATTAGGGCGTAACAACCTTTGTAAACAATGACTTCTCTCGTCGATTTCTTGGAATTCACGGCACGCCTACACAAACCAACATATCCATCTGGTAGAAGAAGTCTTCGTCAACTCGGTGGTGATGTCGATTTACCAGGAAGAGTCATGATTTCCGAGAAATCATCGAGAGAAGTCATTGTTAACAATAGCTGTTACGCCCTAATTCCAGCTCTATCTAGAATTGATGATTTTTTTTTTTGTTTTTCTGGTGAAAATCAGTTTAATTTTATGAGTGTTCCTCCATGATTTATCAATTTGTGTTTATTTATCACATTGCCGTTGAAATACTTGTCTTGTATGCGGCTCCACTTAATAGCAAGATCAATCTGAGCTACCGATCTGAATTCACTATATCGCTGTATGAAGGGCCAAAAACGGAAGGGCGGACACTTACGCGAAACCCACGGGAATTTAAGAATCTCCTTCCAACGATACGCTCCAACAAATCGAATAACACAATTCGCAATACTTATTAAGCTTCCTACTGGATGGTTTGTTGAGAAGGGCGCGTCAATCGCCCTGAAACTGTTGGAGTAGAATTCACACCACCACAATCGAATCGGTAGGATTAAGAAAATGATAGTGTTTTTTTTTAACTCTTTATCCAAATTCAAAATAAATTACATTTCATTTTAACCTAGGTGCTCCAGTTACTACAGTAACTTACCAGCCTTAATTGTTATGATATAAATCTAAGTATTTTTACATTGTTCCTGTCTTGGAAATTCAGTATTTTAAACAGGTTTTTTAAACCTGCATGTCAGTATAACTCTGACAGCGATTGCTTGCTGGTATGCGGTGACTACAATCAACCTGGGATATCCTGGAGTTGGGCTGATGGCGAGATTCGACCTGTGAACTCTGTTCCTTTACCAGTTGCTAGCTCATTCTTGATTGATGGCATGGATTTCCACAACCTGCATCAGAGAAATCTCGAGCGCAACCACTTAGGACGCATCCTGGATTTGTTCTTTTGCCATACGGACTTTCCTGTGGAAATCTCGAGATCTGTTTCACCACTCTTACCAGTTGATCTTCATCATCCGCCACTAGTCGTCTGCTTACCATCTCTAGTTGATGACGGTGCACTGCTGCTGAATGCGAGTGATGAGCTTGCGTTAGACTATAGCAAGATAGATTTTGATGTTCTAACGGACTTCCTTCCCGTCACTGACTGGGATCTTCTTTTCGATGGACTGAATGCTGATGAAATGGCTGAAACGTTGTGTGCTGTGCTAAATAATTGGATTTTTCGGCCTGCTGTTTCTCCAACGTGGAGCACCACTTTGCTACGAAAACTAAAACGAAAAAGAAATGCTTCGCAACGTAGACTTCGGCGATACCGTTCCCTGGCAAATAAGCGTAGTTTTCACTTGGCGTGTAACGAGTACCGTAATCTAAACTCTTCGCTCTACAAATCGTACGTTTTACGAGTGCAAACTAATTTAAGGCGAAACCCCAAGAGCTTTTGGAGCTATGTAAACTCGAAGAGGAAAAATTCAACAATGTTTTTTGCGTACGTTTACGGCTGTCGAAGAATTATTCGAATTTGGGGAATCTTCATCTCGCTTTTTGGCACGGATTAGAAACACTTGAATTGTTTTAGCTTTAAGGTTTTTTCATGTAGACAATAGTCCGATGAATAAAATTAAATAATAATAATAATAATAATAATAATAATAATAATAAATAACAATTGATATCATAAAACTAAAAACTAAAACTAAAGCTTATCTAAGTATAAAGGGAATTAATCGTTGCAATTGAGGATTGCAACAATTTTTGCCTGAAATTATTCATTATTTTGTTGGACATTTGTTCTAAAGTCTCAACATTCGAAATTCTATGTACTTCGGTAGTACTGAACCAGGGAGGCAACTTCAAAATCATCTTCAGAATTTTGTTCTGAATCCTTTGAAGTGCTTTTTTCCTGGTAGTGCAACAACTAGACCATATTGGCACAGCGTAAAGCATGGCCGGTCTAAAAACTTGTTTAAATATTAGAAGTTTATTCGTCAGACAAAGTTTGGATTTCCTGTTTATAAGAGGATACAAACATTTTATATATTTGTTACATTTGGCTTGAATGCCCTCAATGTGATCTTTAAAAGTTAATTTATGGTCAAGTATTAATCCAAGATATTTCACTTGGTTTGACCAGGAAATTGGAACTCCGTTCATAGTGACTATGTGACTACTACTAGGTTTCAAAAAGGAAGCCCTGGGCTTATGTGGAAATATTATAAGTTGAGTTTTGGAAGCGTTGGGAGAAATCTTCCATTTTTGTAAATAAGAAGAGAAAATATCTAAACTTTTCTGAAGTCTGCTGCAAATAACACGAAGACTTCTTCCTTTAGCGGAAATGCCTGTGTCATCAGCGAACAAAGATTTGTGGCACCCCTGAGGCAAATCAGGGAGGTCCGAAGTGAAAATGTTATACAATATAGGCCCAAGAATGCTACCCTGAGGAACTCCTGCTCTAACAGGTAGTCGATTAGATTTGGAATTTTGATAATTTACTTGAAGAGTTCTGTCAGTTAAATAATTTTGAATTAATTTTATAATATAAAGTGGAAAATTAAACTTTTTCAATTTAGCAATCAAACCTTCATGCCAAACACTGTCGAATGCTTTTTCTATGTCTAGAAGAGCAACTCCAGTTGAATGGCCTTCCGATTTGTTTGAACGAATTAAATTGGTAACTCTTAAGAGTTGATGAGTAGTTGAATGCCCATGGGGAAATCCAAACTGCTCATCTGCAAAAATTGAGTTCGTATTGATGTGAAGCATCATTCTATTCAAAATTATCTTTTCAAAAAGTTTACTTATTGAAGAAAGCAAACTTATTGGGCGGTAGCTAGAAGCTTCAGCTGGATTTTTATCCGGCTTCAAAATTGGAACAACTTTTGCATTTTTCCATTTATCAGGAAAGTATGCCAAATGGAAACATCTGTTAAATAATTTTACCAAGAAAGACAAGGTACTCTCTGGAAGTTTTTTGATGAGGATATAGAAAATTCCATCATCACCTGGAGCTTTCATATTTTGAAACTTTTTAGTTATAGATCTTACTTCGTCCAAATCAGTCCCCCAGGAATCATCAAAAAAAATTTCCCGAGAGAAAATATTCAGATAATCCCGAGCAACCTGATTCTCAATAGGACTAGTAAGACCCAAACTGAAATTATGGGAACTCTCGAATTGCTTAGCAAGTTTCTGAGCTTTTTCCAAATTTGTGATCAAAATTTTACCACCTTCTTTAAGCGCTGGAATAGGCTTTTGAGGTTTTTTTTTTAAATTTTTGTGAGTTTCCAAAAGGGTTTGGAACTCGGGTCTTATTTAGAAACATTATTTTCAAAAGTTTTGTTCCTCAGGGCAGAGAATCGCTTTTTAATTTGTTTTTGCAAATCCCGCCAGGTAAATTTCATGGCAGGATCGCATGTTCTTTGATATTGTCTCCTACGGACATTTTCAAGACGGATCAATAGCTGAAGATCGTCGTCTATTATAATTGAATCGAATTTAACCTCGCATTTTGGTACTGAGGCAGCTCTTGCTGCAACTATAGAAGTAGTCAGAGATTCAAGAGCATAATTAATTTCATCTTTGGTTTGCAAAGGAATGTTTGGATCGAAGTTATATTCCATAAATGTTCGATACTGCTCCCAATCAGCTCTATGGTAATTGAAAATAGAGCTGTTGGGATTACAAATTATTTATTGGGATATTTCAAAAGTTACTGGAAGGTGATCAGAACCGAAGTCAGCATAGGTAACCAATTGAGCTTGAGCTTGAGCTTGATTGACCGCCCACGGTTGCTACTCTGTTATTGCCAGATCAGCTGTAATTACACAGAGAACCAATAGACGATGCTTGGGACTAGCAATCGTCCTCAATGTGTAAAAACTGGTGATCTTAAATTAGGCAATACCAGCGCCGGCCGCGCCCGAACACAGGTCAAGAAAGGAATGGGAAGGATTGTGTTGACATGACACTCGCTTTGATGGAAGCCGAGAACACCTCTGCACTTCCACGAGGAATCACTGGGATGTTGGATAAGAGGGTTGGGTTTGCAGCAGGGTTCGTTTTGGTAAACGATAAGCTGGATTGATGTCCTAACGATCATATAACGCGAAGAAGCTTGGGACTAACCCCACGGTCTTCTGCTCAGTAAGCAAAAACGTTTGCCACTAGGCAGACGAGCACCGTTTTAATCACCGAGTTGCTGTTATTACCATGTAGTCATATTAACAAATAAAACGATTGACGAATCTTGAATGTGGATGGGCCTGAGATTAGACTCATGATGTTCTGCTCAGTAAGCAAAAACGGTTGCTCTAAGGCCACCGAGCCCCTCATATCACATAATACCGTTGCTCTAATTTTTGTATCCATTCAAACCCGGAACCAACGACAACAACGAGTTCCGCAAAATACACGATACACAAGCGATTTTACCATAAATCTCCTTGATATGTAAGGACCTGGGACCACGTTTTTCTGCTCAGTAAGTAGGCCACTGTAACCGACTATCTTTCAAATCTGAAAACTAAAAACTACGAAAAAGTACTTAGGCCTACATTAAGTTCCACTTTCACGCGACGTTCAATGTTTCAATTTGCTCTTTACGTATTGTTCAGGCTAGGCCCTCTTCAAAAGTTACGCGAGAAATACGCACAATCGTCGCCTACCTCGCAAAACTGGTTCCAAACGACAACAAAGGCATAAGCACCTACTGAAACCTGGCCGTAGGCCTATGCTAGACCGTATAGCATAACGACCTTCTTCCACTAGCAGGCCTGTTTCTGTTTGCACAGACAGTCCCACTAGTTTCCGATACATTTATAGGAGATAGTAGGAGATTAAAAGAATGGAGAAGAGTTATAGAGGTTTTTTTGTTATTGTTTTGCTGAAAAGAGAGAAACAGAACTATACAAAATTACACCTGCTGAAAAAAAAGATCAGTCTATTTTTTTGGTTAGTGATCGTTTAGATTTGGGTCACCTCACGTTGTGTTTAGGTTAGTATAAATAAATAATACTATATAGTCATATAAATCACCACAGCTCATTATATTCAGCGTTATCTGTTTTTGTTTCTGGATCTTTAGTTGCCTCTGTGATATACTTACTTGCGGCATACTATTTTGGGAGTGTATATGAGCGTGTACCATGTACGTTAGCTCATCTCTCATCGTCATGGTGGGACATAGTAGACAAATTAGAGAGAAAACAAGGAGGTATTAGTATTAGTTATATGTAAACAAACAAAACAAAAGAAGAGAAGAGGAAAGAAGAGCAGAAAAATAAAAAGGGGATAAAGTAGATAACAAAGAAAAGAAACGTGGGCAAATTATTAGAAAAGGCATTATCCGAGACCTCAATCAAATGTCACTCCCGCCGAGATCTCAGCGAAACCCTTCCCGCCGAGACCCGCACAGCCGAGCTCGGTAGAAAAAACTAATGTGTAGATAGATTAGTAGGAAAATAATTAAAACTACTTTATGACTTAAAGTGCAATGAATGAGCGTTAGTTTCGGGATCATTTCAGTGTTAGAGTTATGTTAGTAAATTAGATAATGCGGCACTGTAACTACTACTATTTTAGAGGTATGATTCGTCAAGTTTATACAACTCAATGTTTCAATTGAGGCAAACTATCTATCTTACAATTACAAAAGAAAACCTAAACTTACAATTATATGCAAATGCAAAATGAAACTTGACAAATCATCGTCAATCCCCTTATTCCAGGGCAGGGCCTGACGATTTGAATCTAATTTTGATCAGTGAACGGGCACCATATGGTACATTTTCTCACCATGAACCTATCATTTCCAGCCTATCTGAACTATTTATTAAATGGAAGCCATAACATGGGTTACGCTCCCCCTAAGCGGGCCCTCCGCATGCTGCCTCTGTCTTATCTCAAATACAAAATGCAAATTGTATGAATGTATCAATATATAACTTGGAAATGACGTACAATCAAATAAACCCGTAGCCCACTCACTTGGTCAGGCTTCAAAATCGTCCAGTGGGCAGTGCGCTCTACACTCCAAGTTCCCTTTTTTCAAATTTACCGCAAATTTGATATTTTACCCATTGGGTGTTGATTAGTCACAATGAAACATTGTGACAGAAGTTGAGGTTACTAGTGTATTACATAATCTAGGTCCTATTTAGGATTATTGTAATTGTAATTGTTCAGTGCATAGGCTGTGCCTTCCGCTAAGAAGGCTTATCTAGGGACCAACCCCCTAGTCTATACACCTACTGTCCTTCCCGTTGCACTCGTCAGCTCGTGCGATACTCTAGACACACATGGGTGGTCGTATCCGGGTTCTCCCCTGGGTAGGCTCGTGTCCGTCCAGGTTCTGGTACATTAACTTATCTATATGCATGGTAATTATTCTTTTAAAATTCACCTTTTGATTATAATGTCGAAAATGCTGAAACTAAATAAAGGTTAGCGATCCATATAAGGTGTGTGCTGCGACGGAGTAGTAATTGAAGGAAATGAGGTTCTGATGTGAAGTATAGGTAATTCTAAAATAGGTAAATCAATTAATCATTAGCTGCTAACAGTTACTAATAAATGGGTACGATAAATCACTCATCAATGAGTATTGCCACTCCCACTGAAAAATGGGCAAAACCTTAATCATAAATGGATATTCGATTCCTACCGTGTATTTAAAGTAAAGTAAGGATCTTATCAAGCAAGCACACACCTTTTACGATTCTTATCCTACTTACGGTTTCCTGCACATACGACTTTTCCTAGATACAAGCTTCGTCCAGTATACATTGGCTGTCTCCAACCGGCATGGTCCTTTCTGTCTGCTTCCTCTTGCCGGTGCAAGTTTAATTCTTCTTTTCTTGTTCGAATTTTCTTTTTCTCCTATTGATCTTCTGGTCGTGTTCCCATTTGTCCTCAGGCAGTTAATATTAGTACATGATAGGAAAAAAGAAAGAAATAGAACAAGTTAAGTGTGAGCCGCATGCATTGGTTACTTATTTGGGTCATGGTGTTGTCTTCCCTATTTATTTGCCTCTACTCGCTCTCATATCGCAACGTTTAACTCACCCCCTTCCCTCACACTATTATAGTCGGAAAAGAGAACCCATATTTAGTAATCTATCGCGAACTGCGATGCAGAAGATATTAATAGCAAACTAATCTGGAACTGGTCTAAGACATATAACCCAGCGAGTATTGACACATCACACTGTTGTGAATGAGCACGGACGCGAGATTTACTAGAGTATTAAATGCAAAACGCAAATTCAAAATAAAACTTGACAAGACATCGTCAATCCCCTTATTCTTGGGCAGGGTCTGACGATGTGAATCTGATTTTGATCAGTGAACGGGCCCCATATGGTACATTTTCTCACTATGAACCTGTCATTTCCAGCCTATCTGAACTATTTAATAAATGGAAGCCATAACATGGGTTACGCTTCCCCTAAGCGGGCCCTCCGCATCCTATCTCTGTCTTATCTCAAATGCCAATGGTTTGAATGTATCAATATATACATTGGAAATGACGTTCAATCAAATAAACCCATACCCCACTCACTTGGCCAGGCTTCAGAATCGTCCAGTGGGCAGTGCGCTCTACACTCCAAGTTCCCTTTCTTTCAAATTCACCCCAAATTTGATATTTTACCCCTTTGAGTGTTGATTAATCACAATGAAACATTGTGACAGAGCACGGACTTGAGGTTACTAGAGTATTAAATAATCTAGGTCCTATTTAGGATTATATCTGAAAAATCCAAATCTGGCCAACGCCCACCCCGAAGTCAGCATGGGTAACCAATTGGCTACAAAGTTGACATGAATCAGTTAAGACCAAATCAATATTGGAGGGATTTCTTGCAGAAGAAAAGCATGTTGGGCTGTTTGGATATTGAATAGAGTAATAACCTGCAGAACAAGAGGCATAACATCTCTGATCACGCCTTCCTTCGGATGGGAAGTAAAGCCGTTGGTCCCCGGCTTATGAGTTGATGGGTCGATAGGTAGGGTCCAGGTGTGGGAGCTGCCTTCCTGGCACGTCGGTAGCATTAGTGCTCAGCACGGAAAACAAGATCGACGAAAAAAAACAAACCAAAAAACCAAAGGAAAAAAAAAAAAAGATCATCCTCGGCGAAAAACCCGAGTCTTGTCGCTAATTAACAAGGCATAAAAAGTAACTATGTGTTCATTTGATTACAAAAAAATCCTGTTCTCCTAGTTTGAAGCAGTTAGGACCAAGCTTCGATGATACATCTTATACCAGTAACGCATCACGAAAAGGTGATCTACAATCGGAATTTTGCGAGTCATTGAAGTTATGGGATTTTTATGATGAGCTATTCAAATAACTGGAAGCTGGAAGCTAAATAAAATACAACAACTTCCAACGGACCTGGTGAAGCACGTCTTTTATTGCATCAAAACATAAAAGGTTATGATCGTTTGATAGTAGCAGTGAATTACCCAACAAAGAGAAACATAACGACATTAAGAAACGGTGTATTACATAGCTAGCTATAGCCGAATTCGTTCTTAAATCATCGTTACTCCAAAATTATGAACCGTTTAGGCTGCCTACAAATGAAAGTGTTGTTCCAGTTGGTCTCCACCTTCATTTGTTTACCATTTCGAACCGGTTTCAATCTTAACACTTTTTAATTTGATTTTTAACTAAACAGAAAATTAGGCTACCATAAATCCCTTTTTCAGATGCTCATAGGGTTACTATAAGTTCAAATTAAAAATGAACCCCATTAATATGAATGAAGTATCTCTACTATAGCACATTATAAGGCATTCATGATTAAATTTCTGCTTGGAACACGGTTGGTCAGTTATCCATCCATCCAGGATATCTATCCCTGGACCAGTTACCCCTGCTCCCAGTCTTCAATTTTTATTACATGAGAAACAATATCAATTTTTTTTAGAATACTCACACTACTAGATCATCTTCACGGAAGTGCTTTGTCCGTTGAACTCTTAATGCACTCTGCTAGTATTGGTGAGTTATTTGCCGTTAATGTTCATGAAATTTCATTATTTTGTTATAAGAAATACCAAAACAAAACAAAAAACGTAACTGATTTGAATATATTTGGACCTGTTTCATACGAGAACGTATATGCTGTTCATTAATGGCTTGCCAAATTGATTTCCTACACAATTGATCAATCTTTGATGTGTATTTCGCGACTAAACACGACGAGCATTTCTTAAAGCAAAACTGCTCATAGTTCATTTTCGTCAACTAACTAAAACTACTTCTTTCCTGTTTTAACCTTTGTATTAAGCGACTAGATCAAGTGTCATACTTGGTGTTCTGCTCATTGCGCCAATAAAATGACGTACCTATCTTTTGTCTAACTAGCCTACCCTTCTCTCATCCGCACTTTACTAGCCTACTTTCATTCAACCTTCCCTTATAGCATTGTCCTTACCTTCTTGCCTGTACGTTTCCAACCTGTTCATCCTTTTAAAGTAGCCACCAAGCCTTATAATTGCCAGCTAATTGCCCTGCTGTCTTTATCTGCCTATTTTCCTTCCTGTACTTACCCTTTCACTCCTATGAAAATCCCATTTGATTCTGTCAATCTCTGCGTGAAGGAATGGCGGCCTGCTGAGGGAATGAAGAGATAAGACAAAGTCCGCTAGATTTCATGCACAGATTGGCAGATGCTTATGGGATTTTACCAGGAGTAAAGAGTTGCAGAGTCGCCGTCAACGTCAATGCTTACTTTCGTAATGGCCAATGATGCAAACGTAAACAATTACTTTTTGCGTGAATTTCTCGAAAATGAAAACTCACTCTAGAAAACCAACACAATGATTGTGTAGAGAAAGAGCCCTAAAATTAGTGGCTTATACCTTGTACAGACATACAAAGTACACTGTTGTACTACCGTTGTACTTATTTAAGTTAGTACCTCAAATTGTACCTTTTGAGGTACTCGATTGAAGGAGTAGAATGGTACTGCTTTGTATGTCTGTCAATGGTATTACATGGATTGACTTTGACCTACGAGACACTTACGAAAGAAGCCATTATTTATGTTTTCGACATTGGTCCTTATGAACGCTCAGTGTCGATATCACGAAAATGTTATTTTGACAGATCGATGTCCGACTATGCCAGTTATACCACTGAGGCAAAACAAAAAAGGGGTTAGTTTTGAGTCAACTTTTTGCATGAAGTTCCACATATGTTATGTGCATACCTCCTAATTTCCCACGATGTCTTCTTTATCTTCTTTCCTTGCTTTTAACTCTTCCAATGTGAGCGTTTTGCTTGCGCTAAAATTAGTGTTATTTTTCACTTTCACATTTATGAATTGACAGCTTTCTATGCCATTCAATGCATATTGTGTGCCCAATCATGTCGAGAACTGTTCGAACTTCAAAATGTTCTACATTGTATACTGAAAATTACACCCGCCGGGTGCACCGTGCCTCTACTGACTAGACTATCTGAGAGCTCTGACATACATAGATATGAGATTTTTTAGAATAACAGCACAAACACATCTGTGACCGGGAGAATGCCTGGAGCTCTTCAAAGAATACCCTCTCGACATTAGGAGCTAATAGGCCATTTGGTTGGGACCAAGCCGCTGGGTGTTGATTTTAAAATTCCATCCTTGCTTTCAACTTTCAAGCAACCAGTTAACGAAGTAAGTTTACCCATCAAAACTACACGGCGCCACTGAAGCCCCACGCTTACCATGCGGGTATCAATTATTATCCCATCAAATTCCTCCAAACACTTGGAACATTTTGATTGCCAATTTGTACCGAGTATTTTTTTATTAGTTTGATACTTGCACCGAAAATTATAAGCTTAGAAGTACGATTTATGACCCAGTGGTCATCACGATAACATGATTCGATTCGTTCCCGAGCCTCATCGCAGGTCCAAAGTGCGAAAACAGTCAATTGCTGTAAGTGTGAAAATAATTATAGCTTCGCAGTTTTACGATTCCGTTTGGTGCTATCATTTTTTGTTTGGCAGATAAACGCAGTTAGAGAACTTAACACGTTGAAGTGTTAAACACGAAGCGATAAAATCTTCTTTGCCCTACCATCTTGGCAGAAGCTCATTAAAGGCGAACCTTCGTGCAGGAAATCATAGCATTAGGAACGGCTTGCATTTGGGCTTAGATAAATATTAATTGTCAAACCGAGCACGAACGCTTCCGTTCGACTCTTTCGTATTTACATTTCCCACAGTCGAGCTTCGAACTCCATAGCACAGTCCCTAAAGATCCCCTCCGGAAAACAAGCCAAGTTCAATGAACCATCCAAGTTCAGGTTTATGCGTGTCGTACAGGACACACCGACTGCATTGATCCCCGGTTATAATGACGATGAAGCGCTGTTGATCCCAAAACTGCCAGTGCAGAACGAAATGAGCATGTTTGCAGAAGCAGTCACGTTTCGCCGAAAGCGTTCCGAAAAGTGCCACGCGACCCACCGAAATAAAAGAACCAGATCGTCAAAGTGATGCACTTTCTTCCACCGCGCACCGGGAACGTAAGATTTGGAGTGCGCGCGCGCGCAAAAAAGCATTAAAATTCCATCTTGCGAATTCTGATTACCGCGTCGTGGACCGGGTTGGCTGCGAGCGATGGCAGAGCGTTGAGAGATGGAAGAGCTTATCAGCACGACATCTTGTAGTTTGGGTGAGCTGAAACGACGGGCGCGCGATGAAGCGAAAACAAAAATTTCCTGCCATCATTAGGACCGGCACCGTCAAATCAAAATCCTAAAGTGATAATATATGCGACCATTGCACGATTTGGCGGCCGAGTTTTAAAGCATGGTGTCGTTAATTTTTCTGCGGTGCGTCCTGTTGGTCCGGTTGATCGTTTGGTGGGAACCTGTTTGCGAGAGAAGAAAAACCAGGGCTTAGCTTTGACCCGAAGGGCGGTGGGTACCTACGTGCGTTTGAGGTTAGGTTTTGCGAATTGAAACAGATAAGCATCTACGTCCACATCCAACTGGAGAATGTATGATTCTCTTACATGCTGCTGTGAGAATGATGTACACAATCTGTTATAGGGAAGATGGGGTTAAAATTACCATGCTAAGGAAGATCTTCGTTTAATCCACAAAGTGAATCGGCATTTAAGCTCAATGCCATCTAAATATTGCATTAGACTATTGGCAAGATATTACGATTGATATACATGACGAAAATTGTTAAAATCTTGTTTAAAATGGTAAAAATTAAAATGACAGCAAAAACCTGTTTTCGAAATACTGCGGGGCAAAATCGCATGCTGATTTCATGCCAGAGAAGCTGTTTTGTTTCGGCCGTGAACACAACGACAATATAGGCGGAGATACGGACAGCACAAGGTTCACCACCGTGTATCAACTCCAGGGCAGGTTTGGTAGGGATAATCCAAACAATTAACGTACTGCTGCTATTAACTAGTTATTTTTTATTCTATTCTTTAATTATTTGTTTTTCACCGGTTGACTTCCAATTTTATTCTGAACATCCTTGTTTTAGGGGTCCCATATTTATAGCAAGTTTGGCTTACTTCGAGAACATTTGAAACAAGCCTGTTACTAACGACGTTGCTACTGTTGCTAACCTAGCAACGTTGTTTGCTAGTTGTTGTTCCTAAAGACGTTGCTGACTTGGATCGCTTTAGGAAGTGTTTTTCTCGTACATTGTACCCAGGTTGGAATACAATTTCAATTCTAACTGAAGATTCTGGTGGTTATCCTGTATCGGCAACGGAGCTAACTTGCTTACTGCTCGACGATACATTCCTCGTTATTGTCTGTATATCAGTCCGATACCGTCCTTCCCTGGGTGAACTGCGATGATTCTTCCTAGTTTCCATGTTTGCACTGGTTGGTTGTCCTCTGCCAGTAGAACAATTGTGTCGACGTCGATATTGGGTTGTTTTTTGGTCCACTTCGCTCTTGATTGGAGTGTTGACAGGTACTCTCGAGACCACCTTTTCCAAAAATGGTCCCGAAGCTGATTCAGATACTGCCATCTTGTCAGACGATTGATAGAAACGTCCTCGTATGATGGTTTGAGTATCGGTTCCAGCGGTCTTCCACGCATGAGATGAGGCGGAGATATCGGTTGTGGATCGTTCGGGTCATCTGACGAAGCATACAATGGCCGGGAGTTAACAATCGATTCAATGCTAGTCAGCACAGTATACAATTCTTCGAAGGTCAAAGTGGCGTTTCCCAGAGTTTTGGCCAGATGCAATTTTACCACCTTTACTCCAGCCTCCCACAATCCTACGAAGTTCGGTGATCTCGGTGGGATAAATTCCCATTCCACTTCTCGACGTAGCAGGAAATTTTTGATTTTGTCCTTTTCGAGCTCATCATTGAACAAGGCACGTAGCTGGCGTAACTCCTTGAATGCACCAACGAAATTTGTTCCGTTGTCCGAGAATATCTTCCTCACCATACTCCGTCGACTCACAAACCAGTCTAGTGCAGTCAGAAATGCCTCCGATGTTAGGTCTGACACAAGTTCAAGGTGAAACGCCTTCGATACTAAATACACAAATAAAGCGATGTATGCCTTTACGACTTTTGCCTTACGTTTACCTTCCTTCACGAAAACTAGCCCAGCGTAGTCGACGCCAGTCAATTCGAATGGTTCGGCGATGTTCACTCGCGATTCAGGAAGATTCCCCATTAGGGGTTGGATCATCCTTGGCTTCATACGGAAACATCTCACTCCATTATGGATTACCTTGCGGATGGTTGAACGGGCGTTTATGAGCCAAAATTTCTGACGAATTACTACCAATACTCCGGACTGGCCTTCGTGGAGACGTTCTTCGTGAATTTTCTTGATAAGCAACTCCGTTACTCGGTGTCATCCTTGTCTATGAATGGTTGCAATGCGGCCAGACGCCTTGGAATTTCACCACGTTGGACACACTGGATTTCCTCATGTAGTTCGTTTTGTTGAAGAACACGGATGATGTAACTTGTCGCCTTACGCATGTCCTGCACGGTCAATCGTCCACAGGAATCTCGCTTATCCTTAGGAGTTCGCACACGGCGAACGAGGCGTGCTATGTGAGCGTAAACACGCTGCAGTTTGTAGAATGAATCGAACCGTTGCAAGCTAGTATGGAGTTTCTTCATTATCGGGTTTGCGATGACCACAGTTTTGTTCAGAATCTCTTCTATCGGCTCCATCCTATAGGTGACTTCACGAAGAAAAACTGGACCGTTCCACCACATCTTAACAGGCTTGGTTTCATTCCTCGGGATACGATGTCCGCCGGGTGTGCATCTGTATTGACGTAGCTCCAACGGCAGTGTTTGGTCAGTTTGTTGATTTCAGCCACTCGGTTGCGAATGAAGACTTGCAGCCGATCCAAAGGTTTCTTTATCCAAGCCAAGGCTATTTGACTATCGGACCACAATCTGATTTCGCGGATCTCCAGTGTTAACGTCGAGATCACCTTATCCACCAGCTCGGCTAGCAGTAGAGTGGCACACAACTCTAGTCGAGGGATGGTCAACTCACGAAGAGGAGCTACCTTGGGTTTGCTGCATAAAATATTAGACACTGCTGAGCCGTTTTCACGAATGCATCGAAGGTAAACACATGCGCCATACGCATATTTGGAGGCATCAGCGAAACCATGAATCTTCATTGTTTCCGTATCAGGAACCACAACGCATCTTGGAATCTTGACATTGTTGAGGTGGCTCAATGATTTCTGGAACTCTGTCCATCGCTGGAGTGATTCACCTTCCATAGGGTCATCCCATCCAAGGTTGGTAGCCCACAGGCACTGCATGATCATCTTTGCTTCGACGATCACTGGCGACACTAAGCCCAATGGATCAAATATCTTCGCTATTTGGGACTGGACACGCCGCTTCGTTGATTTGTCTTCGTTATCCGTTGGTTGAGATGACTTGAACAGGTCTTTCTTTGGATCCCACAGAAGTCCGAAAGCCTTGATTACTTCATTTGCGCTGGAGTCCAGGATGGGCACTAGGGTCTCTCGATTTCCTTCAAGCACATCTTCTGAGTTGGAACACCACTTTCGAATTGGAAATCCACCTTTCAGCATCAACTCCTCCAAATCACGATGTAACTTCTTGGTTGACTCATTCAGGATAACTTCGGCCGCTTCTGGATAATCCTCACTCTCG
This sequence comes from Ochlerotatus camptorhynchus, assembly GCF_037179485.1. Taxonomy (NCBI): domain Eukaryota; kingdom Metazoa; phylum Arthropoda; class Insecta; order Diptera; family Culicidae; genus Ochlerotatus; species Ochlerotatus camptorhynchus. The sequence goes on along the minus strand of NW_027040687.1, from coordinate 342,075 downwards.
TCACGGGCTAGCTGGATAAGCGATCTCACAGCGAGAAACGACGCCGCTGATGTACCGTAGGTAACGGTCAATAACTCCAAGACCTTCAGTGCTTCCGACAGGTGTCCTCGTCAGAAGATTCTCTGTTACCGGGTCTGGGAGGGATCGACGAGAATTTTTCGGTACATTTTGGATACGTCCACGGTGAAAACGTAGGTATGGGTTCGAAAACGTATTACGATGCTGAACAGTTCACTTTGGCTGCTGGTTCCAGTCATTAGTACGTCCTTCAGGGACAGTTCACTCGCTTTGGTTGTTGCGTCAAACACAACACGAAACTTTGTGCTGCTACTGGATAGCTTGAAGACACAGTGATGCGGCAGATAGTACAATTGTAGACCAGCAGGATCTTCATTCTCCCTCACTTCACGGCAGTGACCCAACGATTGGTATTCGTCGATGAACTCCGCATACTGAGCCTTCAGGTCACGATCTCACGCCAATCTTTTCTCCAACAACAGGAATCGTTTCAACGCCAGGGATCTGGAACTTTTCAACTGGTCCACTGATTCACGGAATGGCAGCTGGACAACAAATCGCCCATCTTCATTACGACGATAAGTCCGTTGAAAGTGTTCTTCGAAACGTTCTTCTTCACTCGTCATCATTTCTGGTTCAGCGATTTCCTCTTGGTCGAAAAACCGCTGCAAGCATGCTTCCAATCCATCGGTCACAGCAAGGTTGACACATACTGAAGAATCTTCTTGCATTTCCATACAAGGTAGGCAGGTGGTCGGCAAGTTTGATTTGGTCTTGCTTCAGAATGTTGAAGAAATGTTCGGTACCAATCAGCATTTCCACTTCTCGTGGACGGTTGAATGAAGCATCGGCCAACAATTCACCGGATGGAATATGCCAGGAATCCACTCTAACATTTGCGGACGGAATGGTGCCAGTCACCTTCGGTGTGACGAGACAATCAACATTGGCGGTGAAGTTGCTGTAGTTGGATGTCATTCTCACCACCGTTCGATGGCGTATCTGGGAAAGCGTACCTCCTACGCCGACTACAGGAACATTAGCTGGGAATTTCGGCAGGTTTAATTTCTTCATCACAGACACCGACAACAAATTGATCTGTGATCCAGAACCCAGCAGTGCTCGAACCTGGTGAGTGTGGCCTCCTTCAGAACACAGAATGACCATCGCTGTCATTAGGAACACCTGCTTGCTTGGTGAACGAAACACGCTGGAACAGGACGCATTCACAGGCTGCTCCGCCACTACTGGTACTGGATCTACTTCGGCTGGTGTAGGCGGCTCATTCGTTCTTATTTCAGGTTTCTCCCGTTGCTCGAAATGAACTAGAGTGTGGTGCCTTTTGGAACACTTTCCGCAGGATTTATTGCTTGGACACGCTGCACTACGGTGGCCCTTCCTCAGGCAATTGAAGCACAGATTCGTCGCTGGTCTACGGTCATCCTTTGGAAAGTCGAGCATTTGAAATCCTGGTGCTGACCGGAACAAAAGTCGCACGCCTATTCCGATGTCGCTGTTGCAGCATGCGACGACTTAGAAGTTCCACCTTTCGATGGAGGAGTCTTGGCGATCGGTACCTTAGATGCTGCGGTAGGAGTAGTGGTTTCACATCGTTCCAGAATCACGCACCGCTGCTTCAGGAATGCGATCATCTGCTCATACTCAGGAAGCTCGGACTGGTTGATGGAAGCTTCCCAGAGTTCACAAGGCACGTGTCAGTTATGTCACCACACACAACTGAGACATTCCGGTTAAACGCTGGTTGAGCTTAACGAGAATGTCAACGTGACGGGTGCATTCATCTACCAGGTTGGGCAGATCCTTTGATGATTTCTTGAGAACCTTTTGCATATTCAGGAGGTCAAGGATGTGTGACTCGATGATCAATCGCTGGTTTCCAAAACGTTCTTCCAGGATATCCCATGCTTTGCAGTGTCTCCAAGTCGATCACACCTGCAGTATCTACCTTCAGCGAATTTTCCAAATGGTACAGCTTTACAGCGTCGGAATCGTTTGATCGCTGGATCATGTCCTGAAACATGGCCTTGAAGCGTGGCCATGCTTCATAACGACCGTCGAAGGTTGGTAGAGGAGTACAGTAAGACTGGGTGTGAATGACGACAGGTTGACTTGAAGCCTGGTTCGCTCTTGCTGATGTCGAAGGCACTGACACGGGCAGGGTTGCTCTGTTCTCCATCTCAATCATCTCGATCATCGTCTCTATCACGACCAAGGTTTCATTGTAGAGGGCTTCGAATGCAATATACTTTTCCTCCTGAGCATCGACGTTCTCCTCTTCCACGGAGGCGGCGATGGCGTCGTGAATGTCGTTGTATTCTTGATAAATCACTTGCAGGTTCTTGGGAAGGGAAGGGATAGCCTCTTGTTCCCAGTTTTTGCTGCAGTCAGGGAATTGAAGATCCGCGTGACCTTCGCCTTTACTTGGCCACGCTTCTGGATCAACACCTTCACATATTCCGAATTTTCCGTTTTCCGGGGTGGGGTGCGAGGTAACATCTGCTCATACGCGAAGGTTTCCGGTTACTCGGAAGGAATACTTCCCACTTTGCAGCTTTTCTTGGCACGGTTTACGTTCGGACTAAATCGCAACGGTGGAACACACACTCACGAAATATCCGCTCGATTTAGTACGACACGTGGAAAACGTTTCTTAGGTAACCGTGACGGAAGGGCGAAAAACACTCACGGACGTCGTGACGAGGAATATCAACACGCACTAGGGCGTCGCGACGACGGAATAAAATCACGGGGTTCCGCGTTGTCAAAGCAGCAGCACGCCAGTCCAGCATCCGGCTCGAAGGACCAATGTTTTGTATTCGGCCGTGAACACAACGACGATATAGGCGGAACGGTGGACTGGGAGATACGGACAGCACAAGGCTCACCACCGGGTACCAACTCCAGGGCAGGTTAGGTAGGGATAATCCAAACAATTCACGTACTGCTGCTATAAACTAGTTATTTTTTTATTCTATTCTTTAATTCTTTGTTTTTCACTGGTTGACTTCCAATTTTATTCTGAACATCCTTGGTTTAGGGGTCCCATATTTATACCAAGTTTGGCTTACTTCGATTGTAACTAACGACGTTGTTACTGTTGCTAACCTAATCAACGTTGTTTGCTCGTTGTTGTTCCTAAAGACGTTGCCGACTTGGATCGCTTTAGGAAGTGTTTATCTCGTACAGAAGCATACATTTAGGCTTTATCTATGTTCTTCCTCCATTGAATTTCTAAGGGTCACGCCTGTTGGAATGCTTTCGACACTACCCTTGCCCACTTAGAATAACAATTACAGTCAAGATTCCTTTAGTGCGGATTCGTTCTTAGCGGATTCCTGTAGTAAGGGAGAACAGCCCATAATGCACCCCTGGGGTAAAATGCCCACTTATAGAAAAACAGCGATAACTTTTCCTCAGATGCATTTTCCGGGTAACGGATTGTGTTTGTTTTCAACTAGAGGTTTCACAATTGATTCTTGATCATAAAATCATATTTTGACCTACTGATTCCCTTAGAAAATAGCATTTTGTGCAAAATATGATACAGTTGTTAAAATTTTCGACTTCAAATTAAGCTTTTAACAGCATATATCGCAAAAAATTGAACTAATTCACTTTTCGTATATTTTTTAGATGTTTTACTTAATGCATCACAGCTTAACACTCTATTGCGACCTTATTTCTGATGTAACATAAAGGAATAATCATCAGGCGTCAGATCACCATGAATCAGGCGTTTTGCCCCGCTATCATATTGGAACCAATTTATAAAATACCTTGAAAATCATGAAAATGCATCGTTCTATAGTTCGAAATCACTTGATCTTCGTAGAAAACATGGTAATGAACCAAACACCATTACTTTCTTCTTGATTTTAGCTTCCATACGCCAGCAATTGACGATTTTGCTTAAACGGTGCGTTTTGCACCATCCTACCCTACTGATGCCACAGGATTCCTATAGTACGACATTAACGAGTACACGTGTCACGTGGGATTTCAGCTAATTGGATCCAAACACCAATCGAATAAAATTATATTTTTGCCTTAGTGAATACAGTGCTTGCTCAATGTTGTCAACCCCTCGCCACATCAGGATTTTTGACGTAGGACTACCACTGAGATTTCTATATGGGGTAACACTTTGCTAAAAATCAAAAATGGAATATGCAACGAAATTATGAAAGATTTTGAATGTTAATAACTCAGCTGCCCCTGGACCAATTTCAATAATTTTATCACCAATCGATCAGAAATTTGGGGCCCCAAGTCCCGTGCGAGGTCCGTAACCACACCCAAACGTCGACCAACCAAAGTTCCATGGCGAACCAGACCACAGGGTCACGAATAGACCCACAACACTGATTGGAAAGCCACAGCCCACGTGGCCTCCGTCCGCAAACGTTAGACCAGGTGTACCGACGCCATCGTATCGTGCTTTTTGGTCTGCAAGACCAGCCACCGATCGTCCCACCATGCTCTTCAGCAGCAGCAGCAGCCGGTCGGCCCATCGTACCCACAAAAACACTCACCATTGCTGTAAGTTTAATAATAAAACATGGTTTTAACCGTAGTTTGCGTTGTGTAGCTTTTTATATGGACTCTTGATTAGCAGATTCCATTGATAAAAGCGTAAAGGGGTCTCAAACTCGAGCTTGCCGGGAGCAATCAAAAGAGGCCTTGAGAGCCCACCCTAAATGGTCCCCGCGGCTGGACCAGGAATCGAGGACATTTTAGGACATGGCAAACATGTGTGAATACTATTTTCGGCCACATGTCCATTCCACAGCAAACAATGGCTTTCCGAATCCTAGAACTTTTCCCACGCAACTGATTCAACCACAAATTTTGAGCAATAAGTTGTCACAAAATCTCTGGAGATTTATTTGGGGAGAAACTTTCATTACGGGAAGGAAAAAAAACCCCTCCGATAGTAGATATTTGCAGATTTGATCCATAAAATCAAGGAAATTGATCAATTCCGTAAATCTTCCAAGTTTGCAGGAACCACTCGATGAATCTTTTCAGACCCTTTTTAAGTCCATGCTTTGTACAATTTACCCATCACCTTTTGTCACCTGGTACTCTATAAATCAATCCTCTCATCATCCGCATAGAAACCGAAGGCAGTTATAACTGTTCTACATCCTTCCCGGTTGTCACCCATCCCACCATGCGTTTACCCGTTAGAATAACGGAAACTGCAAAGTTTACTTTACTATTTGCACTCGTTCGATTTCTGCATTGCAACCCGGACCCCCGGATGGAAACAGCAATAAAGGTGCCAACATGCGAACACATACACAATTCATCCACCTACGCGTCGCACTTCCTATTTATTGATGACAAACGAGCACAAGGTACAAAGAGTTTCATTGAAGCACAGTTATAACGCGAGCAGAGCGGTTCTAAATCGATTTTCAATATTTGCATTCGAATAGAAAGGTATCGGATCGATCGGATTTCGAGCCAAGGAAGGTTTCAGGAGGATGCAATTCCGGAACACAGCAAGAGTGCCGCTATGTTTGATCAACTTAGCACCTGTCCCGTCGGTGGTGCAGTGACGGTGGTGTGACAATCACCTACGGAGGGGGGCGTTCACATTCAAGCTCAGACTAGAGCAAATTCCGGATCTGTTTAGTTGTAGGAAAAGGTAATCAAAAATCTATCAGCTGCTCAAATACCATGGCACGGGTCTCGGGACATGTGCGCTTCGAGTGCGGCGTGGCTCTTGGATGAGGGTGAAATTTTAATGAAACCCAAAAGGGAAAGGTGCAACCTTGGCCTATTGGAACTGGGACCGACAAACGGTTTACTGTTGTTCGGTGAGCACGCGTTACGTCGAGGGAATTTATGATTTGCCATGCAATCGTTGCATAATGGAAATTTTGTTCCGCCAGCGACCCGAGCAGGAACGAATATCTCGGTGTGGATTAGCAGGAGGAAAGATCAAATAGGAGGTTGTATCCTAGATCACTGTAGATGTGACGTAGGATTACGTGTTAGGGAAACCACTTTTGGCAGGCAATCGGTGATAATTTTGTTCACCAGTGCAACAGTTGGACATTTGTGTAATTTGCAATAGTGACCTGTTGAAAATTTACAGAGTGTCCATTTTAGCAGATTTGTAGAAAAAGTTCCAATCGATTGGCTTGCTTAGAATTCAAATACATACGCTATTGACAGAGTAATAAGTGGTCAAAACCTGACCAGTTTTCGTAACGCGGGCGATTTTGATTATTTTTTAAATTGCACCCCCAATATGTTGCCGAAAGACGTAATCCTCTGTCAGAAAATGTTCCCACAAGATCTTTCAAATATTTAATTAAGCAAACGCAATAGCGAAACGAAACCACACATTAAATTTTTGGTAAAATTCGACAGTGAGCATTCATAAGGGCGAATACGCGATGATCGATTCTCTTCATCGATTTTCTCTTTGCATTGCTACAGCTAAGCGAAACAATTTTCTAGAATTTGTTCAATGCAGAGTAGTAACAGGTTGTATTGGCTATCAAAAGCAACAGCAAACGCACCGAGAAACGTTAAATCTAGCGAGCTATTAACAAAAGAGAAAATCGACGAAGAGAATCGATCATCGCGTATAGGCCCTTATGCATGCTCACTGTCGAATTATTTGGTATTACACCCCTTACGTCAGACTGATCAGCACGAAATTTTGGTATCAGGATCAGAATTAGTTATTCATCGGTTATTTTGTCCCGCTCGGAGAGCGAACATGTGGCATTATTGCCTAGGACTGGATTTGAATGCGCTGGCATTCAGATTAGGATCGCTCGCATCGGAAAACATCGGTGAAAAGCGAAAAGCAAGTACGGTTCGGTAAGACGAACCGTATTAATTTTTTTAGGGCCTGGGAGATTAGGACAAGATTCTGCTGCGGAGATGGAGATCTTTCTTCGAATTCAATTGAGCGTGAAAGGTGTGCGATCGGTAATTTAACGCATGTCAAGGATCAGACAAAACAAGAGAATTCAATATTTTTCCAATTCACTGCCTTAGTTTGTCCATGAGTCAAATTCTTTCGCATTCCAAAATGGAAATCTAAAAAAAAACGCAACGAAACAACATTTTCCGTAAACATTATCAACTTCTTGAGAAACCATGTGACAACAGGACTAGCATGCAGGAAACACCTCGCATCACATACGGGATGCTAAAAATTTGTCGACTCTGCACATTAACCAATTAACACCGTGGTTCCTTCCTGCTACCAGAATCGAAGCCCTGAGGCCCATCCCAACCAGAAACAGTTTCCCACGGTTTTCTTATCGTGTTTCGGGCAACAACGCTAGAACTCGACTGCAGTGGCCGAAAGACCCACAACAGCATGGCCCGTCAGAACAGCTTTCGCACATTATTCAGGGAATTTAGCCACCATTAGCATTCAGAGGAGCACCGTCGTTGCAGCGCAACGTTCTTCGATAATCCTGTTTCTGTTCGGAGCAAAACAAAAACGAGAACGAACTCATTAGACAATTTGCATATTTTATCTCGCACTTTGACGGCAACTCACCGCAAGAACCAGTTAACCGAACGCCAGAAATGTCCTCGCTGCCCTCAGAGAGGTCCGGTGTGAAATGATTGCATAATTGGTCCGTCAAGATGGGATGCATCCGCCTAGATCTTTCTCCGGCGAATTTGGCAGATGATCTTTCACTTCCGTGCCGTTTGCCAGGACCAAACGGACTCGAACGAACGGATGGCCTTCGGGGGCTTTTGCCGCGTGATGACTTTGACCTCGTTCGTTTGCTGTGGACTTTCTTCGGAGAACGAAACGAAAGAAGTGGTGGGGACTATCTGTTCGTTTCAATCGAAAACAGGAAATTTGACCTCTCAGCAAAGGGAATCAAACAATCGTACACAACTCCTTCGCACTGACATTGACCATCACACGCTAGCTGGCTGGCTGTTTGCTGCAGGTCGTTTCAGATTCTCACGTTGAACTTAATAAATCGGAACTGGTTTTTTCGCGGGCAATTTGTAACGTTCTGGTTTCTCTTCTGGGAAGTCGTGATTGTGCGATGAGCCTCCAACCTCTGCGCCGGTTGGGATAATGATAAGTGAAAATATAAATGGATTTCGTGTTTTCGCCGTGCTATCGGCCGCGGTGGAGGGTTGATGAATGATATCCGGAACATTCGTTTGCATTATTTATTGTGTTTGATCTACCTTGGAGGTATGGATGTTTGAAATGGGAGGACGCATAATGCAAGTTGAGTTGTTGAATAATTCCCAAGTGCATCCACGTGGACACATAACAACTGTGCCAGATGATTGTTGATAATACCACAGGATCATTAGAAAATTTGCGTGGCATTAAGAGCATGTTTGGCTTTAAGGGGAAGTTCACCGCTTAAAAAAAAATTACGTGTTGTTGGAAAAAGTTATCAAAAATCTAAAACCATTACATTTTTTCCAATTTTTTGAAGAAAATCCACGAGCAAAAAAAATTTTTTATGTCATCATGGCATAAAGTTGGACTCCAAAAACCACAAACATCGATCTTTCAGTTTTGCTGAGAGTCCAATATTTGTTTCATAATGAGATGGATTTTTTCAAGAATCCAAGCATTTAAATTTTCTCAAGAATCTAAGGAAAAACCTTATTTTCTTGGATTTTTGATATTTTTTCCCAAAATTTATAGAAAAATTAAAAACACTGTCGATTTTTTTTAATTTTCCTTTAAGAGGAAGCTTACAGCCCAAAATAATTTTCTCATTGGCTCATTGCCATAAATGCTGACATAACTTCTGAAGAAATCATAAAAAATAAGCACAAGGAATTCGAAAATATCTTGGTATCTTATTGACGCACCTCTTGGAGGAAGACAATGATCCGGCAGACCCCGACATTATCCAGGACTTGACGACTTCTCTACATCAAGGAGACCATGACGAACCGGATGCGGCTGGTAATGAATCCATAGTTTTAAATAATATTATCGAATCTGATGATCTTCCATAAACTTCCTCTGAAACACATTCTACTGAAATTCTGGTTTATTGTCAGAATTTCAATCGCATGAAGAGCGCATAAAAATGAATGAAATTTATAAAAATATATTGAGCTCTTCTTTTGACGTAGGACTACGTCTATGATTTCTGTATGGGGGTACACTTTGTGAAAACCGAAAATGGAACATGTAACAAATTAAGAAAGATTTTGAACGTTAATAACTCAGCTGCCCCTGGTCCAATTTCAATAATTTTATCCCCAATCGATCAGAAATATGGCTACGCATCGATAAAAATGCTTCCAAATGTTTATTTTCAACAAGAAACTATTGAAAAACTGGTAAATGTCCAGCATTTTCCAAAAGCGTCGAATTAACTAACAAATCCACCAATTACCTACATGCATATGCTGCTTCCCCAGCACAGTCGTCAGAGAGTAGTAAGTAGACGAAACAAGTTGAAGTGGCATGCGCCTCCGATACTCGGGCACGTGCGAATAGGGAGGATGGAATTGCGTAATATTTTGCACACTCATCGCCATACTCAGAACCACACGCTCCCAACGACCACACCACTGTGTGGTGGTGTTCGGTCGTCGAAATTAGTAGCAGCAGTAGCAGCAGTAGCAGTGCTTTCGGCGTGTGGCGTTGAAAATAGTTCTCCAGTAACAACGAAAGGCTGCCTGCAAGCAGCGAGCTGCAGAGCTCATATGAGCAACCATAGAGAAGGAGGAAGAAGTAGGGTAGGATCGGAATCAGTAGCTCGTCGTGCTCAGCTCAGCATTACTCAACCATCACTACAAAACGGTCCTTTTCAGGACCACCATAAATTTGTTAAGAGTATTATTTGGACATTGAGAGAAGTGGGAATAATTCGCCTTGGGGGTATATTCAATCCCCAGAATACCAATAAAATCAAATTTGTGAGAAAATTAGCTCTCACGAGTTCAATTTTTCGAAGTCCCTCCTTTTATACATATTCTGCACAAACGATACTTTCCGTCCCGCCCCATTCATTTAATGCGGAAGGAAATCCTGTGAGGGGTGAATTGAATACACTTTAATACCAAAATGCACAAAACTTAAAAAATCATATATAACAAAACATTCGGTAAAGGCGCAGCTACAAAGCAAGACCATGCTGGAGGTGACTGGGTTCGATTCCCGGTCCACCCTTGGAATTTTTCGGGTTGGAAAATTTCTCGACTCCCTCGGGAATAGAGTATGATTGTACTTGCCACACAATTATACTAATGCAAAAATGGTAACAGGCATCGAAAGCTCTCAATTAATAACTGTGGAAGTTCATCTAGAACACTAAGTTGAGGGCACGCAATAAGCTAATATGCTATAAGCAATAAGCTTGAAATGCGAAGAAGAAGAAGAAGAAGAAGATTTGTTTTTATTTTTTTTTTTTTATTATAGTCACTTTAACACTCTTGGGTCATTCGTGACTTGTCCGGGGGTGAGATTTGAACTCGTGACTTTGGAGTGAGAGGTATGGATGTTAACCACTACGCCGGGGTCGCCCCCATTACCGAAGAAGAACAAATAAAAAACGGGAAGAGTTAAGATAATTGATGACGATGTTCACATTTGTTCCGTCCACTAGCGGTCCTACGTCAAGCTTCCGTTCGTGCCCCTAGGCATAGACCCTTCTACTTTTTTTTAACGAGATGGCTATTGACTTATTGATGTATAGTTTCAATACTTTTCATGTTTAGTTTATGTTACATCATTGGGGCCCATGACGCCTGTTGATGTGTAGTCATAAATACATAAAAAAATTAAATACAAATCATCAGAAATCCCATCGCGCGAATCGCCTGCACGGTATTTCATTTTTCATTTTGATTACTTGGACTGGCTCAATTCATCTTTGATCTGGTCAAGGTATTCATCATTGGGCAGACCATTCAAGACAACCATGACAGACGTTCGTTTTTGGTGTCGTAAGTGAAAAAATTGTGTTGCTTCTCAGTAAGATACTTGAGAAGAGGTTTGAATCCGTCCAAGGTTTCATCCACTACACGGCATTCACCCCGACGGCCAATTTGAAGTGATCATAGTTATCACACTAGGGGGGACCTTTTTCTTCTTGGCATTAAGCCGGGAATGTTTAATGGAATTTTGCCGGGATGATGGATTGTCTGTGAGTTATATAATTTACCAAATCAACGGATGCAGCCACGAGCGATCTTAACGGTTGTGTAGAAATAGAACCGTCGTCGCGATCAGTGACAAGGGACAAACCCTTGTTATCGTTATTTTTAAATTGTTTACTGTTAGCCTTAAGAATAAATGTTGTACTAGTGAATAAATCATGTAGTGTCGTTTTCAAACTTAAATAAATTCGTGTATTGTGTCAAGACTGTGTTTGATTGCTGCATGTGAAGAAGGATCTGCCGATGACAAGGATACGGGAAGGATAAGGATCACGGAAGGAAAGGACGATTCGCTCAATAAGGAAGGAGGTACGTTATCTGGTGAAGGTCGTGTGGAGGTCGAATCCAAATCGGTCGGACAGGTCTCCGACATGAGCTGGTCCTTCGAGCCGGATCTCCACTACCTGCGGACTTCGGAACGGCTGAATCTCGACGTTTCGACCACTGATCACATCTCGGTGCCAATAAACGTCCATCAAAAGGCCATTCTGGGACAAAGGATTCGTGCCATTTCATAGTGCCCTGAATGGAAGAGTCGCCATTTCATCGGTGCATGAATAGATCCTGTGGCCATTCAAATTGCATGAAAAGGAGTCAGCAGCAATCGTCTTGCTCATCAATAGTCCTTTCGAATCGCACCCAAGCTATCCGCCATCGTCCTCTTCTGTGAAAGACATCAGCTACACCAACCTTTATCAGCGAGTGGGAAAACGGTCTTCGAAGGCTACATCGGTTGTTCATCAGGATTGTAAAATAACCAGAGCGTTTTCTACTACCATTCCAGGTATGTTAGAACTTGTATATGTCTAGCTGAAGTTCTAGCCTATTCCCCACTAACGCCAATCCTACCATTTGTGCATTTTTAATTTCGATGAGGACCTACTATCGACGGACACTACATTGGCATTGGTGAATCGGTTTGCAAAGAATCGATTCACAACGCTTCCTTCGATCGGTGCATGGTGCATGCAATCCAATGCGATTCGGTTGGACCTGCAACGACGACACACCGACGATTCATTTGTGACGACGGAGGACACCACGATTGCTTCGAGCTCGGGCATTGCAGTGGCCATTTGCGGTCAGGTAAACAGAATAATTACTCTTATAAGTATATGCCCAGCCGAAGCTGGATTTTCGATACCACACCAATACATTATTACCCTTTCGATGCTCATTGGGCTGTTTCGAGTCAACTCATTTATGAACGCAATCCCTGAGGTTTCACTGTGGTTTTCGGACTGAAACTAATTCGTCAGCACAATCTTTAGTGCTCCAGGTGAGGCAAAGTATATGTCCTACCGGAGCAGGCTTATTTGTGAAACTACATTGGTCATTCTTTCTCCGCTGTACTGGATTTGAACTTTCGAGACGATTTCGTACTGTACTACTCGCTGCATACAAACTTAAGAGACGATTTCGATGCATTTTGAGCTCGGCTGCTGCTACATGCTACTGTTTCATAGGTGAGCTGAGCAGTATATGTCTAGCCGAAGATTCAATTTTGTATACTACATTCGCTTCTTCACTCCCTCGCATTTCACTGGTTTGAATCTGAATCTGAGGTTACTGATCGAACGTTGGAGGTGTGTCGATTTGGATTTGCTGATTGGCTTCGGAGGTGCCACTGTCTCTTCACACAGGTGAGGTTGAATGGTATATACCCAGCCGGAGTAGATAAATTTGGATACTACATCTACGTTTTCTCTCGCTTTTTTGAACTGCCAGTGGAGTAACTTGTTCATCAACTGACATTCGCTCGAGTTCCTGTACTGTGACGACAGCAATTATGGCAACAAAACCCGTAACCAGGAATGCCGAATCTCTGAAGGTTTTAACATCCAAACTCAAAGGGCTCAAATTATCATTAAGCAATATTTGTCAGTATGTTAAGAACTTCAAGGAGGGAACCTCTGCCAATCAGATTAATGTTCGTATTGAGCGATTAGATATACTGTGGGTACAAATTAGCGAAACAATCTTAAACATCCAAGTGCATGAGGAATATGCAGAGCAAGATGGTAGTCAAAGGGAGCAGTTGGAGATTGAAAATCGTTACTACGATGCGAAATCGTTTCTGGTTAAAAAGGTTGACGGATTGCAGGAAGGGTCTTCGTCAAACCAAACAGTGCGAACTGCAGGTGCCACTCTACATGGCGTAATGGATCATGTTCGTCTACCTCAAATCCAGTTGCAATATTTTGATGGTAGTATCGACGATTGGTTGAGTTTTAGAGACCTCTACACATCTCTGATTCACGAAAAACCCGATCTACCTGGATGTAGAGAAACTTCATCACCTCAAAGGGTGCTTAGCAGGCGAGGCTAAGGCACTGATTGATCCGCTAAGGATCACGAAAGACAATTATCAAGTTGCTTGGGACACGTTGCTAAAACGTTACAACAACAACAAACTTTTGAAGAAGAAGCAAGTTCAAGCGCTCATCAAGCTGTCTTTGCTTAGTAAGGAATCTATCACGGATCTCCAGAAATTGGTGGATGGTTTCGACCGTGTGATTCAGACGTTAGACCAAATCATCGAACCAGCCGATTATAAAGATTTGTGGCTGGTAGAGCTGCTGAGCACTCGTCTCGATCCTGCCACACGACGAGGATGGGAAGAACATTCGTCTACGAAGCAGCAAGACACCCTAAAGGATCTGCAGGATTTTCTACAACGCAGAATGCAGATTCTTGAAGCCTTACCTGTGAAGGTGGAAACGAAGGTTGAACAGTTCCAACAACTAAAAAGAAAGCCGTTCTCTACAAAGGTCAGCCATAATGCCGTACAAGGAAACAACGCTAAGTGTACTTCTTGCGCGGAGATTCATGGACTGCATACTTGTCCAGCCTTCTTGAAGATGCCACTGACCAGTAAAGAATCCCTCATACGCACGCAATCGTCACAAACGTGGTCATCTTGCTCGAGAGTGTTCATCAAAGTTTTCCTGTCGGCATTGTAACGGTCGGCACCATTCGTTGCTGTGCTACAAGGGAGAAGAAAGTTCCAGCAAACAAGGATCATCCGGAAGAGCAAAACCATCGGGTAAAGGCGCTAAGCAGGACGACAGTGTTGCAAACTCCAAGGCAGCGAATGCCTCAGCGGTTGAATCTACTTCTTCAAACGCGGAACAGTGTCTCTTATCACAGGTTCTTCTGGCTACAGCTGTCGTTGCGATCGAGGACGATCGAGGTTCTCGCTATCCAGCACGTGCACTGTTGGACTCAGGGTCCGAGTGTAACTTCATTTCTGAAAATCTGTGCCAGTTGATGAATGTCTCCAGTCAGAAGGCCAACATATCGATTCTTGGTATCGGAAAGTCGAATACGAAGGCAACTCGAAAAATCAAGGCTGTCGTCAGATCTCGGATTTCATCGTATTCTCGATCGATGGAATTTGTCGTCCTATCGACAGCTTGTCTACCAACTTCTACAGTTCAGGCAAATGGATGGAACATACCGGTAGAGATCGAACTGACGGATCCGGAGTTCTTCCGGTCAAGAAAGATTGACTTGGTTCTGGACATCCAAGCTTTCTTCAGCTACTTCCCGTCTGGAAGGGAGATACAGCTGGGCAAGGAGATAATGGCACGGTTTTGGTCCTGCGAGGAAGTAGGAGCCGTCAATAAATACTCTCCAGAAGAAGCGCACTGTGAGGAGCAGTTCCAGCGTACAGTTAGGCGGGAATCCGACGGGCGATACACAGTAGCCCTCTCAAAGAACAACGAAGTTTTGGTGGAACTGGGTGAATCCCGAGACATCGCATTAAGACGGCTGCGAGCTGTGGAGCGAAGATTGGCAAGCGATCCAAGTCTACAGAAGTAGTATTGTGATTTCATGACCGAATACCTCGAGCTCGGTCACATGCGAAGATTGGACGACAGCGAAGAGCATGCAGTTAAACGGTGTTTTCTGCCACATCACCCCGTTATCAAAGAGTCTAGTACCACGACCAAGGTGAGGGTGGTATTCGACGCATCCTGTAAAACATCTTCAGGAATATCCCTAAACGACGCGTTGTATGCTGGACCAATAGTTCAACAATGCTTAAGGTCAATCGTTCTGCGTAGTCGAGTTCGTCAGGTGATGGTCGTAGCAGACGTCGAAAAGATGTACCGACAGTTCTTGAGGAGTCTGGATGACACACCGCTTCAATGCATACTCTGGACAGCACCTGATGGAAAGGTAGTGGCGTACGAGTTACTAACGGTGACATATGGTACGAAGTCCGCGTCGTATCTGGCCACTCGTGCGTTTCAACAACTAGCGAACTACGAACGAAAGCAGTTTCCATTAGCGGCACTTACGATCGAAGAAGACGTTTACATGGACGATGTTATATCTGGAGCAGACAACGTCGAAGCGGCGATCGAATTAAGGAGACAAATCGACACAATGATGATCAGCGGAGGATTAAAACTACGTAAGTGGGCATCGAACTGCCCAGACGTACTCAAGGGCATTCCAACTGAGAATCTAGCACTTCCAGATTCGAATGGAATCGATTGGGACCAAGATGCTGAAGTAAAAACATTAGGATCAACTTGGCTTCCTAACGTAGACTGCTTCCGGTTCAAATTTACCATTCCGCCACTCACGCCATTCCAAATCCTCACGAAGCGACAATTGTTGGCTTTCATCGCAAGACTTTTCGACCCGCTGGGCCTGCTCGGTGCAACGATCACAGCGGCAAAGATCTTCATGCAACGGCTCTGGTGCTTGAAGAACGAACAAGGCAACAATCTACAATGGGATGGGATGTTGTAGAGATGAACCAGCCTAAGGCTGAAAGTCTCGTTAATAAAGGAAAAAAAAATATACTGCCTGAAACGGTGGGTAAGGAATGACGAACATTCCATGAGCAAATCCCTTCGCTCAACGATGTGTGGTTTCCAAGGTGTGTGATTGCTCCAGGTTCGGTATCCGTAGAATTCCACTGCTTTTCAGATGCCTCGATTGTCGCTTATGGTGTTACAATCTATGCTCGGAGTCAAGAACAAAATGATACGGCTTCGGTGCACCTTTTGACTTCGAAAACCACGGTTGGAGCTTTGTGGCGCACTCCTGGCAGCTCAACTCTAGGAAAAGGTAGCAGAATCGCTGAAGGTAGAAGTTAGCGCTCATTTCTGGACAGATTCAACTTGCGTACTCCACTGGATCAGGTCACCAGCAGGAACATGGACAACCTTCGTTGCCAATAGAGTTGCGAAAATTCAAGGACTGACTGAACGGAGACAATGGAGGCAAGTTCCGGGAACTACGGACCCTGCTGATCTAATATACCGTGGAATTTTGCCAAACAACATTCTAGAAAACAATCTGTGGTGGCATGGGCCTCCCAACAAACAATTTTAGCTGCAAATCAGCTTATAAAGACAAAAATTAGCTGCATAAGGCAATTTTTTGCTGTATAAGCTAGTCTGCAGCTAAAATTGTTAGTTGGGCTACCTGGTTAAAGGATTCGCTGGAGGAATGGCCGAAGGCGTCAGAAAACCGAACTGAGAAGGATTTGGAGAGACGACGCAATGCGATGGTTTGTGTTTCGTCGAAGAAATCTGGGCTCATTTCGGATTATTTATCAAAATTTTCCTCATTTACGAAATTGATTCGGATGACCGCATACTGGTTGCGCTTCCTGAACAACTTGCGGTGCCATGCAACAGAAAAATTATCAGCATGTCTAACAACAAACGAGTTGCATCACGCGGAACGGTCGATCATTCTGGTAGTTCAAGCGGAATCGTTCTCGGACGAGATCCGAAAGCTGTCGTCTGGTGTATCAGTGGTTCGTAATTCTCCGTTGCGGTGGTTCAATCCACAATTTGATGAAAACGGCATCCTATGGGTCGATGGAAGACTGGCTCACTCCGAGGAATCGCAGCAAACAAAGCACCCGATTGTTCTTCCAGCTAGGCACAAGTTCACGGAGCTGGTAATTTGTCACTATCATCAGCAATACCTTTACGCTGGGGTGCAAGTACTCTTAGGTACTGTTCGACAACGATACTGGCTACTTGGAGGCAGAAATCTAGCGAGGAAGATCGTCCAAAACCTTCCATCATTCAGCTGCTCGATTCATTGTTTTCGAAGACTGGCGTTGATTATTTCGGCCCCATATACCTGCGAGCCGGTCGAGGACGAAAACCAACCAAGGCATACGTTGCACTTTTCGTGTGTATGGCCACGAAAGCCGTCCATATGGAGCTGGTGCAAGATTTGTCGACGGAATGGTTCATGCAAGCCTTATGAAGATTCTTTGTGCGTCGAGGGCGTTGCACAGACGTTTATTCGGACAACGGTATCAATTTCGTAGGAGCGCGAAACCAGATTCAGGAGTTGTTTGCGTTGCTAAAAAACTTAAACTTGGTAAACATTGTCATCATCCGTGAGCATATCAAATTGATTGTTCAAATGAACTTCATCAGAAGGAGGATCAAGAGATTGCCCTTTTCTTTTGCGTTTAGGTGCCATGGCGACAGAAGAAAGTTTCTTCAGCGGATCCAAGCAGATTACTATGAGAATCCAAAGGATCGAAGTGGAATTTTCCAAGTCGATATCCAAGCTGGATTACCTCGAGTAGGGTCCAAACAACGATCGAAAAGGAATAAACACTGTTCTATCCCACCTTGCATTTTTCACTGTCGTCGTTCAGAAATAAGAATTTGGAAGCAATAATAACCAATGTACTGTAATGTACTTTTCTGAAATCCTCAGAATTTCAATAGTTCCCAGTTTCTTGAAGTACATGCAACTGCTTTGAGGATTTTGAAACAGCTCAGGGAAGTTTCCTTAACATACTAGACTTTCCTGAACTTCTCTGAACTCCCCAAAAATTCTCACAACTGTTCTGGAATTCTAGGTAGTTCCTGAAGTTTAATGAATTTCCCAGAAGTTCTTGAAACTTTCTGTAATTTCCCTGAAGCTTGTGGAACTGTCCTAAGATTCTTTAATCTTCCCTGAAGTTCTCGGAACTTCCCTGGAATTCTTCTGAATTCATAGTACTGCACTGGACTTAATAAAACAGTCCTTAGAATCCCCAAGCTTCATTGTCAACCTCTGAAGTTCGGAAGAACTTTCAAATTTTTTTTTAAGTTTTGACATCGCAGATGTTTTCTGGGGGCGTCTCAAATTTTCCCAATATTTTTTTGGAAATTAATGGAACTGCAATCATCTAACCTGAAGGTCCCCCAGCTTTTCTTGAAGATCTTGGAATTTCCCTGAAGTTCTCGGATCTGCCCTATAATTTTCTGACTTCTACAAAGGTGCCAGAGTTCTCTTGACTTAAGTTTTCAGAACCTTATTTTATCTAGTTCGTTTATTTGAAAGGCTCAATCGTGCGAAAGCGAATACCACCAACATTGAAAAATCCATATTTCACATCACCGTTCCTGCAAGTCTTATATAATGAACCCATCGTAAGCTCCAAGTATTTTCCAGTCATCAACGAATACAAATGATGAACAAATGACGGGTGCCCACTTCCGTCGGACCGCCTAATTTACTGCATGTTAATTCGGCGTTTTAATGCTCATTGGATTGTTTTATTGGCTCTCGTAAATTGAATTAGACAGCCCGACATGTGTCGACCCCTGTCCCAAAAAGCCTAAACAACGACGCACACCTTGCCCATCGAAAAAACCGTGATAATTAATGCCCCTTTCGGACGCGTGCGTTGTCGCTGTCCCCCTGGCATAAGGCATTTAGGCATTCATTCCGCTGGATGTTTGTTTTTGTTTTGGTTTTTCGGGTGAAAGCGCAGCGGTATCGGTTTCCGATAATCAAGTCGTTAGCTGCCTAATCGATAAATTAATAAACTACATTTTTTATCGGCGCCTCCTGTGGCAGCACTAGCCTTCGAGGTCAGACCCCCATTTGAAGTGGGTCCCCGAGATCGTTATCAAAAGATGGGGAAAAATTAACCCCTTTTCCAATCAACCCAAACACGACCGCGAAAAGGGGGGTAATGGTTGTTGGGTGATTAAATTGAAATCAAGCTGAAACTTTGTCTCTCGTAACGATCTCGTGGTTCTTACGCAACGCGCTGCGGCGCAATGACAAGTGGCGGACCCATCCTCCCTGTCATTATGACAGCTGACGGGCGGAGAATGCCGCAGAACTCGTTTCGCACTTTATTAAAATTAAACAATGGCACAACGGTACCTTCTGCTGGACCGGGAGCAACTCCGAGAGGGCACAACGGTTGGAAAATTATTGATTAAACAAATATCACTTGGCCCCCGGGTTTCTTGCGGGGGCACGCTGGCAGCTGAGGTGGTGCGATAATGTCTAGGTGGCATATCGATCCGATCCGTATATAATTAGTGCCAATTATTTGTGTCAGTTTTGCCAGTCACCACCGCAGTCGACACCGACCGACCGGGACGAAGAAGGGTGGGCACCGTAAGCGAAACCGAATCACTTGTCACCGAAATAAATCTGCATAAATTGATCTCTTGAGATGGGGAGCGATTAATTGTGGATGGTACTACTAAATGAATCTCGTTTGATAATGTCAACGCTCAGGTGTATGCAAATTTCCTATTTTTGTATCGGTAGTAACACAATTCGTTTAAATTTTATGAATCAATCACGCCGTAACTGAGGAAAAATATCCCTTCGAATCCGATCCTATCACTCCGATAATGGAACGAAATCGTCGGAATAATCATCATGATATTATCGCTTTGCAACCAGTTTGGCTCAGTTGCGCTCGATGTCTTTAATTTTATATTTCACAAGTCATTAATTACCGGGTTGACCGCTGCTTCAAGCCCACCATATGAATAAAAAGGTCCTCCGTACAGTGACACAAAACGTTTCAACCGCAGTCGGCGACGCCCGATGGTAATCAGTTGGCACTAGCAGAGGGACAGTCAGTCGTTCCGAAAAAAAAAAATGTAAAAAATAGTGTCACCCCCCTTGAACAGAATGTGTAAATTTTATGCAACTTATCTCACCTGTGAGCGGAGCAAGTTGAAGCACGATTGTTATTACCGTGCAAAACTGAAAACACTGCAAAATTCATGAATTAGTATTCCGTGGTGCATAATTAGTCGATAAATTTTAACGATTCGTCAAGACATAAATTAACTGCCTGTCCGGTGGGGTTTGTTTTGCGACTTCTATATTTACCAACAGTGGGTGCATAGTTTCGAGCTGAAAGTGACAGTTACAATCACCCGCATAATTTATACCGGCTGAGGGCTCTTTGAAGCAAAGTACGAATGCGCAAGGCATGATGCAATGGTTTACTTGAGGGAAAATTTCGGCGCTGAAAGGTTCCACGTGCCCTTTTCGTTGCAGATTGATGAGATGATAATCATGAGCATCGAAGGTGTTTTTTTGCCATCATAACTCAATTCACGGTGACATTTTATCACGCTTTGCCTAGGAGGCATGTGGATTGTTTAGTTCACATTACCAAAATTAAAAAAAAATCGCATTTTAACTCGTATTTAGGAATGCTCTAAGAGGAAGAGGTGACAATCGGCTTCTTCCTCTTTTATTTCTATCTCTATATCTATCTTTATCTATCTCTATTTCTGTCTTACGCACATGAAATCGGCCAATCAGGAGCTGGTTCACGTTTGACAGAAAAGTGGTTCATTTTCGCTCCCGTATTGTCACCTCTTCTCTTAGGGAATGCTGTAATCCAATCACTTAGAACACCTTCACCGCGGGAAGCTAAACGGTGATCAATGCCCATTATTGCAACCCATGGGTTCTAACAACTCGGTTATCAAATTTGTTCGGTTTTAGTTGTGGTAAGTATTGTGCGTGTTTTCTTCAAATTCAGTTTCATGTTGCATGTTGTTCGATTACATGTTTTTTTAAACGAAAATGCACTACAACCATAGAGGTAACTCTAAGACTAGTAGGTCCCGAAGAAACGTGCTCAACTTTTTGGTTCAGCTCTGGTACTATCTTCGGTCCCAAGCTAATCGATTCACCCCTCGAAACATAGGAAAATCCACTAACCCCTCATTTTATCTGTCAAACTTTCATAGCGAACCAAAACAAACATTGTGTAGTACTAGAATTTCGACTAGAATGGGGTACGTTAATCGATTTGCTTGGGACCAATAGGCTAGTCAAGTAGTGAGCCAATTTCAAATCGATAGTTTCGTATTGATTGTTACTACAACTTCATCGATGGTAGAGGAGTACAGCACCCTTCGAAGGACGAGGAAAGATGACTGGGAAATCATGTTCGGAACCGAAAGCGTAGAATAACGATGGCTTGGCACTACAGGAGGCTTAACGTCAAATATCAGACTTCAAGTTGACATTTACTACGATAGACGAGGAGATGAAAATTCCGGTGTAGTACGGCAGTGTGAAGATTGAATATAGAAAGTAGAAAGCGAGCAAAGGACAATTTTGAGGAAGGTACAAATCGCGTAGAGCATCCCCTGTACCATACTCAGCCGTTGATGAGGGACGGTTAGGGGTGTCCCCCTTCCCGCCACCACTGGCAAAAGGGATGCTCACCGATTTGCTCATGTACCTCCGATGTGTGGAGACAATTATATCGATTGTTTCCCACTCAAGTCGGATGAGTTTGGCAAAGGAGATGTTTTCCCCAGTTCGTACGTTCCTCAAAATTGTCCTTTACTCGCTTTCTACTTTCTATTTTCAATATTCACACTGCCGTACTACAAAGGAACTATCCACACTCACTGTAAATCGGTAACTTCACGCATAAAGGATTAAAAACGTGATTAAAGGAAGTCTCAACGGAACCGGTTCTCGAACACAATCCTCTCATGCTTGGGCCATCACGGTGAGTACACCCAACAAAACGTACTTCAAGAAGATTAACGTATCCCAATAGGGAATCCAAAGCCGGGTTCCGTAGTGAACACGATGACGGATCATCCCGGAAGGGAATCCGATAATGGATCATTCCGAATGGGAATCCGATGACGAATAATCCCGAAAGGGAATCCGATGACGGATCACATCTCGAAAGGGAATTCGATGACGGATCAACTCGAAAGGGAATCCAATGATGGATCATTCCGAAAGGGTATCCGAAGCCGGATCCCGTAGGAAATCCGAAGCCTGTGGGTTCCATAGGGAATCCGATGACAGATCATCCCGGAAGAAAATTCGATGACGGATCATCCCGCAAGAGAATCCGATGACGAATCATCCCGAAAGGGTATCCAATGACGGATCATCCCGCAAGAGAATCCGATGACGGATCATCCCGAAAGGGTATCCAATGGCAGATCATCCCGAAAGGGAATCTGATGACGGATCATCCCGAAAGTGAATCCGATAACAGATCAGCTCGAAAAGGAATCCAAATCCCGATCCCGTAGGGAATCCAAAAGTGGCTTCCGTAGGGAATCCGATGACAGATCATTCCGGAAGGAAATTCTATGACGGATCATCCCGCAAGGGAATCCTATGACGGATCATCCCGAAAATGAATCCGATGACGGATCATCCTGAAAGGGAATCCAATGACGGATCATTCCGAAAGGGAATCCGATGACGGATCAGCCCGAAAGGGAATCCGGTGACAGATCAACCTGAAAGAGAATCCAAAGCCCGATCCAAAAGTGGGTTCCGTAGGGAATCCGATGACGGATCATCCCGGAAGGAAATCTGATGACGGATCATCCCGGAAGGGAATCCGATGACGGATCATCCCGAAAAGGGAACCCGATGACGGATGATTCTGAAAGGGACTCGATCCCATAGGGAATCCAAAGGTAGGTTCCGTAGGGAAGCCGATGACGGATCATTCCGAAAGTGAATCCGATGACACATCATCCCGAAAGGGAATCCAATGACAGATCAGCCCGAAAGGAAATCCAAAGCCCGATTCCATAGGGAATCCAAAAGTGGGTTCCATAGGAAATCCAATGACCGATCATCCGGAAAGAGAATCCGATGACGGATCATCCCGAAAGGGAATCCGATGACGAATCATCCAGAAAGTGAATCCGATGACGGATCATCCCGAAAAGGGAACCCGATGACGGATCATTCTGAAAGGGACTCCGAGGCTCGATCCCATAGGGAATCCGAAGGTAGGTTCCGTAGGGAATCCGATGACGGACCATCCAGAAAGTGAATCCGATGACACATCATCCTGAAAGGGAATCCAATGGCAGATCAGCCCGAAAGGAAATCCAAAGCCCGATTTCATAGGGAATCCAAAAGTAGGTTCCGTAGGAAATCCAATGACCGATCATCCGGAAAGTGAATCCGATGACACATCATCCCAAAAGAGAATCCGATGACGGATCCTCCAGAAAGTGAATCTGATGACGGATCATCCTGAAAGGGAATCCGATGACGGATCATCCTTCAAGGGAATCCAAAGCCCGATCCCGTAGGGAATCCAAAAATGGGTTCCGTAGGGAACTCAAAAATGGGTTCCGTAGGGAACTCAAAAATGGGTTCCGTAGGGAATCCAATGACCGATCATCCGGAAAGAGAATCCGATGACGGATAATCCCGAAATGGAATACGTTGACGGATCATCCTTCAAGGTAATCCGATGACGGATCATCCAGAAATTGAATCCGATGATGGATCATCCCGAAAGGGAATCCGATGACGGATCATCCTTCAAGGGAATCCAAAGCCCGATCCCGTAGGGAATCAAAAAATGGGTTCCGTAGGGAACCCAAAAATGGGTTCCGTAGGAAATCCAATGACCGATCATCCGGAAAGAGAATCCGATGACGGATACTCCCGCAATGGAATCCGTTGACGGATCATCCTTCAAGGGAATCCGATGACGGATCATCCAGAAATTGAATCCGATGACGGATCACCCAGAAATTGAATCCGATGATGGATCATCATGAAAGGGAATCCGAGGCCCGCTCCCATAGGGAATCCAAAGTTGGGTTCCGTAGGGAATCCGATGATGGATCATCCCGGAAGGGAATCTGATGACCGGTCATTCTGCAAGGGAATCCAATAACGAATCATCCAGAAAGGGAATCCGATGACGGATCATCCCGAAATGCAATCCGATGACAGTTCACCCCGTAAAGGAATCTGATGACAGATCATCCCGAAAGGGCATCCAAAGCCGGATCCCAAAAGGGAATCCGATGCCGGAATCCGAAAAATCCCTGAAAGTTAGGTAAAATTTAAGCTATAGTTAAGTTAAAGTAGAGGTTAAGCTTAGTTAATTAGTTAAAGTTATGTTAATGTATAGTAAAGTTTAGTTAAATGTTAGTGAAGGATTAGATAAAATATAATTAAATTTATGTTAAAGATATGTTAAAGTTAAATGGAAGTTAAGAAGATGTTTGCATGAAATTCAGTTAAAGTTTATTTAAACTTAGGTAAAGTTAACTTAAAGATATGTCAAAGTTAATTTAAAGTAATAATTAGGTTTAGTTAAAGTTAATTTAAATTTGTGTTAATGTTAAGATAAAGTTAAGTGTAAGTTATATTTAAGTTATTTCCAGTTCTTGGAAATTTTCAGAACGATTTTATTAAAATACACATTTTTGACACATTTTCAGACGCTTTTGGAAAATCTTGGTGGCCCTGAAAGGGACGATAGTACTACAGACTTAAAGCCTTTGGAAGATGATGATGACGTGTAGGCAGCTGAATCAGCAATTCGGATATTCTTCGGTTCAATGATTGAACACTCGCAAGAGTCTCGGCCCGTCTGCTGCTGGAACAGGGGTTGAACTGGTGTCTGCGGCAGGTTGGAAGGCCGCAGAATATCAGTGTCCACCCAGCTAAAGCTCCTCCCTTTTTTAGTTTCTCTCGTTCAACTGCTTCTCTCAAAAAGTTGGTAAATGTTAGCCTAAATCAGAAAGGCGCTTAACACGTTTTTCGGCGAATTTATGATCCTGTTTCATGTCATGGTTCTTCTCTATGTCTGTTACTGCGCTAAATCAAACGAGTAGAAATAAGAAGGGATGTCGGTTACGCGCTCGAATAATTGAAAATTCGATAAATATTTAATCTAATAGCTGGAAAAATCTTTACGATTAATTTGAACTTTTAGGCATCCCTACAAAACAGTGTAATTTCATGTTTCTGGTGGTCCTTCGAAAATGTCGAACAGCAGAATTGCAACCAGCAAGTGTAGCCAAAGAACCAAAAGCGGTGCGATGCTAGTTTTCATTGGCTATGACGACGACTGACTGAGAGAGGTTAAAGTAAATTCTATTCATCGATTTCCTCTTTCGATTTCCATGGCTTCACTAACCTCTTTCGCACTCTTTCTGCTATGCTCTTCTATCATCCAGAACAACAAACGTATCAATGAATGTGTTTGCCGTCTAGTTATTAACAAAACAGAAAGTCGATGAAGAGAATCGATCAAAATACCTTGCAACCCTGCTTCCAAGTTTGGTTACAAGATTACAACTCCGAATGCCACTTCGACTTATTTCGTCTAGTAACGAATCTCTGATGACAGTGTTGGGGAAGCAGCACATGCATGTATGTAATTGGTGGATGTGTTAGTTATTTGAACGCTTTTGGACAATGCTTGACATGTACCACTTTTTCAATAGTTTTTTTTTGTTAAAAATCAACATTCGGAAGCATTGCTGCGATGCGTAGACATATTTCTGATCGATTGGTGATAAAATTATTGAAATTGGTCCAGGGGCAGCTGAGTTATTCACGTTCAAAATCTTTCATAATTTCGTTACATGTTCCATTTTCGGTTTTCACAAAGTGTTACCCCATATAGAAATCAAAGACGTAGCACTACGTCAAAAAATGATTGAATGCCATTAAAGCCTTAAAAAATCTTGATATCTGAGAACTGAAAAATATTGAATGAAAAAATGGAGCATCTACGAGGTCGTGAAATTTTGTTCTTATATAGTATGTAGAACCCCACGAAATATGAAAACAAAATATAAAAAGGTTTGGTTTGCACTAAATATCGATGCATTAGAAATATTTGATCTATCGACAATCGACATTTTCCAAACATCTCATGCTGTGGTCTCACACTGTGGTTCCATCGCCATCCAACCACATTGTGTGCCTAAGCGAGCATCTCCGACATACGTGAAAAAAAAAATTAGGAAGAAGAGATCCGCAGCGTCATTTCCGAACGAAAAAAAAAGTCAAACATCTCAATCATGTTCGAATGTGATGCCCGAACCCTCCCCATTCCAGGGACCACAACTTCCTTCCGTCCGCATCAATGAGTCGTCTCAATTTCGTACTTCTTCTTCCTGCTCTGCGTGACAATTGCCTTTCCCGTCCCTGTAGGTCGTTCGTAGTCCGTTCTTGTTTGTTGACTACAAACTTTTCTGTCGAATTTTATTTCCCTCTGATTTGTGATCATTAGGATTAATTTTCAGATGCGACGCGATTAATATATTTTATTTGCCACCCCAGCGAACCTCCGAACCAGCCTCTGGAGATGAAGGAAACCAAACTAATTGCCTAATTCCCTTTTACGACTCACTTTCTTTCGCTAATCAAATTCCCCTGCCTCGCGGTGCGCCGGTATTTTGGTCATAATTTGAGGAATCTCTGACATATCTGACAATGGGTGCGAGAGTGTTTCGACAGAATTTCGGTTTTAGGAGGAAAAAGAGGAAATAGACATTCGGAATGACTTAATTTAAGGTATCTTTCTCGAAGTATCATATATGGGACATTGAAATGGTTGCTTTGTGTTTCATTTTAGTGATCCGAAATTCTCGGAAACTCGGAATCGCATTAAAGGTCCCTCGGAGCGTTGATGCTTTTTTTTTTTGCTGGACGGATAAAAGTGTGTCAATGAGCACAATTTACTCCTCGCTAGACGACGCGGGAGAGTAAGAGAAGCGGAATTACCTTTTTACGAGCGTTAAGTACCAGTTTCCCTGTAGAATGAATTGCCCTCCCTGATCAGGCCCCATGGAAGTACGATTCAACTTTCGACTTAAGCAGAATTTTATCATCTAATTATAGCGAGAACAGGATTACAGCTCCTCAACTTAACTTCATCATCGAGCTTCGGCTTCGCCATCATCATCGCACTGCCACCGCGCGATCACCCATTCCTACCACCCTACAACAGGAAGGGTCAGTTAGTCAGCTTTAATGAAATCATTTCTACCTGTTTATTTGCTTAAATCGCGCGCCGGCTTGGTCCGGCCGGCAGTCAGAAATTGCAAATTGCATCAACGCGATCGGGCTGCCAAAGCGGCGGGGTCGTTATCTACGCTCTCTGAATGGGATCTGGTGACCCTACTCGGGCCATAAAAGCACCCGAAACGAAAACCAAATGACAGCCGAACCGGCTACTGCCCGGGCCATCAGTTTCGCATTCCAGTTTCTGATGTGGTGGCGGTGAATAATTTCCGAATGATTTGCAAAGTGCACATCCCGGGCCAGCATCATTTCCTGGTTTATGTGCTGGGGTACGGGCCTTCGACACGCGCTTTGGGCGAGCGCTGACAGGTTAAACCCGACGACGCATGATCCTTAATCCCCACACGCTTGGAACCGCGTTTCGGTCGGGAGATTTATTAATGCTAATTGG
Source organism: Ochlerotatus camptorhynchus (assembly GCF_037179485.1). NCBI lineage: Eukaryota > Metazoa > Arthropoda > Insecta > Diptera > Culicidae > Ochlerotatus > Ochlerotatus camptorhynchus. The sequence continues at coordinate 314,402 of NW_027040687.1, read as the reverse complement.
ATTTACAGTTATGATTCGGAACGGTTCCCTGTTTTTGCACCATTTTTGGGCAAGTGCAATGAAGTCCAGCCCGGATAACAGGTTGCACGGTTTCAAGTGTGCCGCAAATGAGGCGATGCATTTTTACGGATGATCTTTTGGGATATTTACTGGCCGGTGCACGTTTGCTGCACACCTCGGCTAACGAGAATAAGGTGTCGAAAAAAGTTTGGCCTCGGTGATAAAAATGAAAAATAGGCGTTACAAGACGCTCGGGAAAGGACGTTCCGGACAAGAGTGGCTTTCACACTCTGGTTAAAGCTCCAGACCAGACCGGGAATGAACACACTGTGCCGAACGGATCGTTCTCCGGGTGATGCTCCTTGTTAGCGAGCCTTAATGCTTTCACACTCGAAAGAAGTTAATGGGATTCGGCAAATATTTGATGGTCCAGCTTTTTTCAATGAGTTTAACACCAAGTCGTAAAAGTGAAATGAATCGAAGATCTTTAAATGTCTTCCAAGGAGATGAGTGCTAACAGTTGAATGGTAATGGCCGTGAGAAATGGTATGAACGAGCTTCTTCGATAAGTCGATAAATGTGCATTGGAATAATTGGAAGGAGAGTTGGGTTGAATAGCTACTAAGCATGGATGGATGGATAAAAAACAGTACATCCAACATTTCTATGTTTGACGAAGGACTGCGTCTTTGCGAGGTATAAGCGTACAAATCAAAGAATTGCCAATTAGACCTAGAGATACTTGCAACTTCTGTAATTGTAGAAAACATTCGCAGCTTCAATAGCTTCTGAAACATTTAAGGGGTTTGGACCAATAAAGTCTGGTCCACTTAGAATCCGGACACTATATTGATTCTATAACAGTGTCTCTGTTTTGAAAGGACAAGTGCTTCAGTGGTGAAAGTTTTGTCTCAATACGTGCAGTATTAAACAAGTTAACATTCACTTACACAAAAATTAACTAAACGCTACACAGTAGGCCTGGCCGCTTTATTGTTTGTTTCACATCCTTGATGTGCAGCAGGTATTAATAATGACAAGAAAAATGATAGATGTATCATTTTCCAGGATTCTTTCAAGTACTGGTTGTGTATGTGTAGACTAGACTAGACTAGACTAGATACGTGCAGTATTAAACAAGTTGTACTAGATGGAAGACGAGAAAATAAAATTGATCCTGCACATCCACGTCGAAAACCTGACGTGGTCAATTCGAAATATCGCGAAAAAGTTGAAAATTGCCATGATTGCAAGAGTGTGGACCGGAAGGTTCAAAGGAAACGTCGTGTAGGAACTTTGGATCGGTAGCTTTTTTTTATTCCTTTATTTACAAGGCTTTCAGCCATTGGCTGGTTCGCCTTGGGAACTCCAGAAGGAAGTTCCAAAAGGTTTGTAAGAGCTGCCACAATGTTTGTATAACCATTAACTCCATTAACATAAAACACAAATCAGTATAAACATAAAGGACATTGTACGCGACGGAGCCCATCATTGTTGACTATACTGGGGTGCAAATCAAAAAATATGTGTGGTGAAGGAGTGTTAGGTTTTGAACGCTTGTAACTTTGTCATTTATAGATGAAATAAAAATCCAAATACGCCAATCGATAGGATATTGCATTACAAACCTGCTGAAATAAATATTTTTCCATTTTTCTGTAATAAAACTTTTGAAAATGTATAAATGATAATTTTATCACTGTTTTCATGAAATAAGCCTTCTTCCCAAACCCAGTCATCATAAACGAATACCACTTGGTTGCACATAATTCTGCTTGAACCTGAAAAGATATAAATCAGCGCTGCTATCCTGCCTCTGCTCAACAGCTCGCATCATTCGCTGCCAGACTGTTGAGCAGTTCAGTCGATTTGAATTCTCTCTAGTTTCGTTCGTTCGTTCGCAAGTCGAATTAGCTCCGCGTTGTGTAGTGACGCTCTCGCTGACCCAGCCATGGGTAAGAAATCGCGCGGTAACGCGAGTGCCGGTTTACCGGGAAAACAGACTCTCCCAGGAGACGGCGCGACCACCGAGCCAGCTCAGAAGAAGCAGAAGAAAACCCCATTGCCCGTCCCGACAGGCGTTGCGGACCCGCAGCCGGGGCCTCCCGGAACTAAACGACCCAGACCTGAAGACATCAGCGCCACCGCATCGGCAGCAAAAAAGCTGCTGAGCAACAATCCGTTCTCCGCCCTGCAGAACGGAGCCCAGCCGCAGTCGGACCCTGAGACGGTGCCTAAAAAAGTTAAGTTGCCACCCTTCTATGTGAAGGGCTTCCCTCCCGGGCTATGGGAGCAGCTGGATTTCTACATTAAGCAGGGCCTTCGCTGCACCATTCAACGGTGCACGGAAGGCTACAAACTGATGGTCTCGGCCGAAAATCACTACAACGCAGTCCAGGCCCTCTTGGACAGGATGAAGCTGGAGTACTTCTCCCACGACGTCGAGGCCACCAAGCCGCTGAAAGTGGTGCTGCGCGGGCTCCACGACATGGACACCACCACCTTAATGGACGAGATTAAGGCGAACGGCCTCAAGCCGGTCGAAATCCACAAGATGACCCGCAGCAAGGCCATCAAGTATCGTGACCAGCTCTACTTGGTCCATCTGCAGAAGAACTCCACAACCGTGAAGGATCTCCATACGACACGCACACTGTTACACATCGTAGTGAAGTGGGAGCGGTATAAGCCAACCCACCGTGGCGTCACTCAGTGCTCGAACTGCCTATTGTTCGGGCACGGCACCAGGAACTGCCGCATGGCCAGCCGCTGCATCAAATGCGGCAAAAACCACAAGATCGACGACTGCGACAGCATCGAGGAAGCCGCTCCCACATGCGCCAACTGCGGTGCTGCCCACAAGGCCACGAGTAAGGCCTGTCCGAAGCGGGCCGAATACGCCGAGATCCGGAAGAAGGCCTCGTCCAACAACCAGCCCGGTCGCAAGAAGGTCCCGGAAAACAACGCGCAGAACTTTCCTCCGTTATCACCGGTCCAACCACGGCCAATTCCAGTGTTGGCGCCGCTCCCGCTCAACCAACAGTTGGCTGCTGCCCAGTCGGCTGCCGCTGCAGTACCCAGTCAAGCCTCCGGCCCATCGACGGATCCCCCTGCTCCGGGATTGGCCGGTACAACCGGTGAAGCTACAGACGATTCTCCGCTGTCAACGGATGAGATCGTCACACTGTTGGCCCAGGCCATCATCATCAAGCGCACCTGCGCAACAAGAACACAACAGCTCCAAGCTATCATCTCCTTCGTCGCTAATTATGGACCGTGAACCCATAAAGATCGCCAACTGGAACGCTCGCTCCGTAGGGGCGAAAAACATTGAGCTTGCAGACTTCCTCCGCAAGCACGACATCGACGTGGGCCTTCTCACCGAGACTCACCTCAAGACCGGTGACAGCTTCTGGCTGCCCGACCACAGCATTGTCCGGCTTGATCGCACCAGCTTCAGGGGGGGCGGTGTCGCGGTCATCATCAAGAAAGGCATCAAGTACTGCACCCTACCCCACTACCGCACTTCCATCATCGAGGCCGTTGGCATAGAGGTGGAAACATCGACCGGAAACGTCCGGTTCATCGCCGCCTACTGCCCCCGGCAATGTACCGTTAGCAATGGTACAGCACAGCAGTTCAAGAACGACCTTGCCATCATAACCCACACCAATGCCCGCTTTGTAATCGGAGGGGACCTGAACGCCCGGCACGAGGCCTGGCGGAACTACCAGCAGAACCAGAACGGCCGCCTGCTATTCGACCATTCCCAGCATGGTCTCTATTCCGTCTGGTTTCCGGACGAACCAACCTTCACATCACCGACGGGCAACCCATCGACGCTGGACCTGTTCTTGGCAAACACCAGATTAGCCAAGCCGGTTGCCGTCAACGACCTGAGTTCGGACCACCAACCGGTGCTGACCGAGCTGGGCTACAACGTGGCCCCTGCACCGTGCCAGCGGAAGGACTACCATCGAGTCAACTGGGTTCAGTTTCGACGCGTGGTCGACCGCCACATCGACGACAACCCACCGCTCGACACAGTGGATGACATCGACCGGGCCCTGGAGGGTCTCCACCAAGCCATATCCGTGGCTGACGAAGAGTGCGTTCGACGAGTTCCTGTGAGGGGTAAGTTTCAAGCAATTGATTCCCACACCAAACTCTTGATTCGGCTCAGAAATGTTCGTAGACGCCAGTTTCAGCGGACTGGGGATCTGCAGCGTAAATACGAAATGGTCGATCTGAATCGGCAGATCGCTTCCAGAATGGTCTCAATCCGGAACGAGAGTTTCGGGCGGCTCGTTCAGAACCTGGACGACCGTTCCAGACCATTCTGGAAGGTTGCCAAGGTGCTGAAGTCTCACCCCAAGCCCATTCCACCACTTAGAGTCAATGACGAACGGCTTATCACCAACGAAGAGAAGGCCAATGCGATTGGGGAGCACATTGCCCAGTCGCATTTGCTTGGCTCTAAAATCCCAAGTCCACTCGAGAACCAGGTTGCGCAGTGCGTCCAGACGTTAGATGCCTCCCCTTGTGCCGTCCCTCCAGAAGAACGGATTACAGAGGAACAAATTTGCTCAGCGCTGAAATACAGTAAGAACATGAAGGCTCCCGGGTTTGACGGAATATTCAACCTAGCGTTGAAAAATCTCAGCCCGAGGGTGCACTCGCTGCTAGCTGCCACCTTCAACAGATGCTTGGAGCTGCACTACTTTCCAAGCATCTGGAAGGTGGCAAAAATCATCCCGATCCGCAAACCTGGGAAAGACCCTTCACTACCGTCAAGCTACAGACCGATTAGCCTGCTCTCAGCGCTGAGCAAGCTGTTCGAAAAATTGATCCTCAGCCGACTAAACAAGTTTGTGGAGGAACATGACATTCTTCTTCCGGAACAGTTCGGGTTCCGCAAGGGGCATTCCACCAATCATCAGCTAGTGCGGGTGATGAATAACATCCGAAGTAACAAAGCTGTATCCAAGTCCACAGCCATGGCTTTGTTAGACGTCGAAAAGGCGTTTGACAATGTCTGGCACGACGGACTTATATACAAGCTTTGTAACTCTAACTTTCCACCATACCTTGTGAAAATCACCCGTAACTATCTCCAGCAAAGGTCGTTCAGGGTGTCGTTGAATAGTTCCCTTTCGGGACAATTTCCGATCCCAGCAGGTGTTCCGCAAGGGAGTCTGCTGGGACCACTGCTTTACAGCATCTACACGTCGGACATCCCTCCTCTAGGAGACGGTTGCGTGTTCTTTCTGTTCGCAGATGACACCGCGATAGCCGTCAAGGGTAGGATGCCTCGTGAAATTACGAACAAGCTGCAACGATGCCTTGACACCTTTACTGATTATGCCACCACGTGGAAAATCAAAATCAACGCCTCGAAAACCCAAGCGATCATGTTCCTTCACAGACAATCATTAAAACTTAAACCGTCTCCCTCCTGTACCGTAATAATGGATGGTACAAGGGTCGAGTGGTCCACTGATGTTACTTATCTCGGGATGTTGTTCGATGAGAAGCTCCTGTTCCGCTCGCACATAGAGAAAACCCTAGTTAAGTGCTCCGCCTTGGTTAGGTGTTTGTATCCGCTCATTTGCCGCAGATCCCGCCTCTCAAGGCAAAACAAACTGGCTGTTTACAAACAGATCATAGCCCCCGCGATCTTCTATACCGCCCCGGTGTGGGAATCGTGCGCTCAGACCCACAGGAACAAAATCCAGGTTGCACAGAATAGAGTGTTGAGGATGATCCTAGATCGTCCATTCGACACAAGAATAGCAGACCTCCATCAAGAGGCAGAAATTCCCAAAGTAGATTCCAAAATTGAGGATATGACAACCAAATTTATCCAAAAATGCAATCTTTCCTCAGCCCAGCAATTTGTACATAGCAGGTTAAGTGTATATAGTAGAGTAGGTTAGTTTTAAGCTGTAAATAGTAGTATTAAGTAGTTTCTCTTCAAATTCTAAAAACAAAACGAACCAATCCCACCAAGGTGGTCCACCGTGTACTAAGTCTAGGACTAATTCTGTAAAACAAATTTTGAATTTTGCCCATACCTAAAGATGAAGAAAGCAATTAAATCACTTAGACAAATGTATATGGTAATCATCCAAGTCGAAATGAAATAAAGATCATTTAAACTAACGCGACGGAGCCCAGTGAGTTCAGTACCACCCGTATAGGTACTCGAACGACATAAACTCGAGAGAATGTCAGAGGCAGTAAAACTCCCACCATATCTATACGCTATCTGGCTCACCCCAAACAATACATAGTGACAGAACAAACACGTTAAAAGTTGAATTGCTTATGCTTAGTTTAGATTTTTATTATATTAAATACATTAAAATCGTAAGTAAAATGAATTAAAATGAAATCTAATTAAAACCTACATTCTACAGCACAACACAAAACACTGAAGAATCTTTGTTACAATCGACGGAAAACTGACAAAGGAAACTAAAACTGTAAGCTAACCTAAAAACTAATAACTACTTATTACTAAATAAAAACTTTTGTAGCTTGAAGCTTACTCCGATAAAAACGAGTTTGTCTGGAAGAGACTTCCGAACGTCCGTCCCGTAACAAATCTTCAAGAGTTTTATTTCAATAAATCGATTGAACCCTGGAGAAGACTCCCGGCGCACAGACGGATGTCAATAAAGCACCAATGGATCCGATTTGTACCTTTTGCGAGCATGCAGATCAAGTCGATTCGATGCTCAGATATAACAGGTGTAGTAGTTTTGCCCATCATTCTTGTGCTGGGTGATCGTGAAAACACGCTGGGAGAAAATAGCCCATATTACTGCGGGTTGTGTGTCCATAGGCATCCGCCAGCTGCTTTGTCCATAGCCTCATGCGCTACTACCTCGGCTAGTGCACGCGAAGCGAAACTGCAGCTAGATATGCAACTTCTGGCGGAGGAAACAAGGCTTCAGGAGATGTTGCTGGCGGAACAGGAGAAGAAGGACAAGGAGTAACAGGAAAAAGCGCTGCAAATGGAGAAGGAAATGAGTGACAAGGCCATCTCCAACAAGATTCAGTTGGAAAAGGTATATATAGCCCGTAAATATGATTTACTTCGTGCTCAATTGGAAAGTGACGATGGTGCAAGCGTGAAGAGTCGACGAAGTAGCCACAAAAGCGTTGATAAGGTGAGCATCTGGATGGCTAACCAGCCAGTAATGACCTTGAGTGCCAAATCTGGGAAACTCAACCCCACAGGACTCACGTCACAGGAAGATGGTTCAACATCCCAGGAGCAAGCGCCAGTAACACAACACCGGACTACAAGTGAACCACCAAGCCCCAGTAGAGCACCGGAAAGTAGTGCAAACGTACCACTCGTCCAGCCCAGCGTCTCATCAGATCAATCGTCAGGTAACATCATGGATTTGATTTCACCCATTTCCGCGAGCCAGCAGCGAGTATCGCGGTATCATTTCCAACGAGCCAATCGACTCCAATCAGTTGGTCAACAGGTGGTGCAAAAGCAGCCAAGAAGTCTACCCATCAGCATCGACATGATTCCTGAGGATCATCAAGAAAATGGTCCACCATCGCGCCAGGCTGGCCGCACCAGCTCAAACAACGTATTGGAGGTCGAACCAAGTATGTATATAAGTTCGGGTTCGGCTCCGGTAAGCACAGCAAGTAGCTTAAGTAGGGTTGAGGCTTATGGGAACCTAGGTAGGAGTGTGCAAAATTTACCTCTTTTATACTCACATCCCAACCCAGAGACACAAATAAACTCAATTAGCTCCTTGTATGTACCTAAGACCTATCCAAGCAGAGGGCAGGCAGTCTCAAATCAGTTTAGGAGTGGAAACAATTACATTTCTGTCACCTCAGCTCCCCATCCTAACATCCCAGTGGCACCATCACACTGTCGTCCTCCAGTGCTGAGTGTGTCGAGCTATCAGGGCCCAATATTCTCGTTCCCAATAGCGTTACCACTCACGTCGAATACGCAACATACCATAAGCCTAACGATACTTCAAGATCGGAGACACGCGATACCTGTTCATGCTACTAGTGTTCCGGAGTGGTCTACTGTAACAAACAACTGTGGTGTTTCTTATTCGGTACCAGTGGATTCCGGTACCAGTTTTGGTGGCCCAGCAGCGTATCTTCCTCCCATGGCGGGCAACAGTTTCAACAACGTTCCTGTTCCAGAGATTAATTCCAGAGTGGCACCTCAATACAGTTCATCACAAATTCCTGCATCGTTCGGTTCGGTACCAGTCTATCATTAGCCTGTGGAAAATCAAGCAGCCAACCAACCAACCGCTCAGCAACTCGCAGCACGGCACGTCGTTCCTAAAGATCTTCCATACTTCTCGGGAAACCCTTCGGAATGGCCGCTATTCTGGAGCAGTTACGAAACGTCAACACGAATCTGTGGGTACAGTGGAGCGGAGAACCTTATGCGCCTTCAGCGCTGCCTAAAAGGTGAGGCCAGGAAAGCAGTCAACTGTTTCCTGCTCCATCCGTCGAATGTGCCGGAAATAATCCGTACCTTGGGCATCTTATACGGACGACCAGAAGCTATCATTGGAACGTTGCTAGCTGAAGGATCAACTCCGGCTCCAAGATCAGAGAAACTGAAGAGCGTTATCAATTTCGAACTAGTGGTACGGAATCTCTGCGCCCACCTATTATCTACTGGACAAGTGCTGCACTTCGCCAATCCAATGCTACTCCACGAGTTGGTGGAGAAGCTTCCTGCTTATATTAAATTAGACTGGGCATTATACACGCAAAGAGTGGAGCATGTCGATTTACAGACTTTTTCCAGTTACATGAATGTAATCGTCGACGCAGAGAGTAGCGTGGCGTCAGTAATGGAAAAACACGAAAAACCTAAGGGAAAAGCTACCGTAAATGCCCACTCGTCGGGAAGCTATGCTGGGAAGAGTCACACGGAAAAGGAATTTACGACTGTCAACGCAGAGAGTGTCAAGTCAGCTGTCGCGGTTAGTGACCGCCCATGTATTGTCTGTAAAGCAAGCGTACACAAACCAAAGGATTGTGCTTCGTTTAAATCCAAATCACTATTGAGTCGTTGGAGAACTGCGCAGGAGCTGAATCTTTGCAAGAGATGTCTCTATCCGCATGGAAAATGGCCTTGCAAGGCATCGCTATGTGGCGCCGATGGCTGTCAACAACGTCACCATAAGCTCCTGCATCCTGGAAACCTAAGCCAAGAACGTGAAACCAGTTCATCTTCGAGCGGCTGTGACAGGAGTAGTTACTGTTCATCAGCATTCTCATCACAAGGTGCTGTTCAGAATTATTCCAGTTGTTTTACACGCCAACGGAAAATCCGTTCAAACCTTCGCCTTCCTCGATGGCGGATCGGACTCAACGCTGGTGGAGAAGTCGTTAATCGAGCAACTTGGAGTACAGGGACCAGCCTCACCATTGTGTATGCAGTGGACGAATGGAGTAAAAAGAACGGAAGAAGATTCTCAGCGAGTGCAGTTCAATATTTCTGGAGCAGGGCAATTCAAACAGTTCCAGTTGAGAGGGGTCCAAACCGTGTAAAGTTTAGGATTACCTCGGCAGTCGGTACAGTTCAAGGAGTTGGAGAGCAGCTTTTCTTACCTGCGAGGACTTCCTATTATGAGTTACAGTGACGCTGTGCCCGGTATTCTAATAGGATTGGATAATACAAACATGAAGAATATGCTAAAGATGCGCGAGGGCAAGGCCAATGAGCCAAACGCCGCTAAAACAAGGCTCGGATGGGTTTTATACGGGCAGGCAGGAGTTACGAATCAAGGGTCAACTCATCGGATTCTCCATGTATGCACAAGTCACCACGACGATGATCTCCATGAGCTGGTTAAACAGTTCTTTTCGATAGAAAATGTGTAGGAGTTTCAGCATCCAATCATATGGAGTCAGCAGATGATCGACGAGCACGAGAAATACTTGAAGCCACAACGGCTCTCACGCCTTCCGGGAGGTTTCAAACAGGATTATTGTGGAAGTATGACGAAATTAATCTTCCAAACAGTAGGCCGATGGCAGAACGGAGGCTCAATTGCCTAGAGCACCGTCTGTTGAAATCACCAGAGCTATACGACAAGCTGAGACAACAGATAGCGGAATATCTAGGAAAGGGCTATGCTCACCTAGCAACCGAGCAGGAATTAGCAGAATCGGACTCAAAACGCACGTGGTATTTACCGTTGGGCGTAGTCGTGAATCCGAAGAAACCTAATAAGTTACGTGTGGTATGGGATGCAGCAGCCGTTGTAAAGGGAATTTCGCTCAACTCAGTTTTACTGCAAGGACCGGACTTATTGACACCGCTTCTAGCTGTACTTAGTCGTTATCGGCAAAAGCAAATAGCAGTCAATGCTGATGTTATGGAAATGTTCCATCCAAATGTTGATCAGACCCGAGGACCGGCAAGTGCTGAGATTTCTTTTCCGGAATAACCCAGGAGATCCAATCCAAGTATTCGTGATGGACGTAGCTATATTTGGAACATCCTGTTCTCCCTGCTCCGCGCAGTTCGTAAAGAACATCAACGCCGAGGGTAACGGCGCCGGTGGTGTAGTGGTAAGCGTGATTACCTCTCACCTCAGCAGGCCTGGGTTCAATCCCAGTCGGCGCCGCCGGGATGTTCTGAGGCATAACATCTCTGATCACGCCTTCCTTCGGATGGGAAGTAAAGCCGTTGGTCCCCGGTTCATGAGTTGATGGGTCAATAGGTAGGGTCCAGGTGTGGGAGCTGCCTTCCTGGCACGTCAGTAGCATTGGTGCTCAGCATGGAAAACAAGATCGACGGAAAAAAAAAATCAACGCCGAGGAGTATTCGGCAGAGTTTCCGAGGGCAGCGAAGGCGATACAAGAAAACCACTACGTCGACGATTATTTAGACAGCGTTGACACTGTAGGCGAAGCAATTCAGCTGGCATTAGACGTGAAAGTGGTACATGAACGAGCAGGGTTCGTAATACGCCATTGGATGTCAAACTCTCCTGAGGTTTTGAGAACAATCGGCGAACAAAATACTCAATCGGTGAAGCAATTTATCATGGATAAGGGCAGCAACCAGGAGCGCATTTTGGGAATGGTTTGGTTACCTCAGGAGGACATGTTCTCATACACAACGACTTTCCGGAGTGATGTGGAGCGCCTCTTCGATAGTTCTGTCATACCTATCAAACGCCAAGTGCTTGGTTTGGTAATGAGCGTCTTCGACCCACCAGGACTGGTCGCATCTTTTGTTATCGAAGGCAAGGTCATCCTACAAGAGATATGGAGGAAATCTGTTGGCTGGGACGATAATATTCCAGCTGAACTGCTACCACGATGGCATCAATGGTTGGGTGTACTACGGACACTGGATCAAGTGAAAATTCCTCGATGTTACTTTCCGGGATACGGTGAGAAAGCGTACGAATCACTTGAACTCTACATCTTCGTGGACGCTAGTGAAAGCGCTTACGCGACCGCTGCATACTTCAAAGTTGTCGACAACGGGGAGGTTCGTTGTTGCTTAGTTCGTGCAAAAACCAAAGTGGCTCCGGTGAAACTTCTTTCTATACCTCGGTTAGAGCTACAGGCAGCTACGATCGGGACACGTTTGATGAAGGCTATAATCGCTGACCACACGGTTCAAATCAAACGTACGATTTTGTGGAGTGACTCAAAAACTGTGCTCGCTTGGCTACGTTCTGATCAGAGGAGGTACCGCCAGTTCGTGGCGTTCCGAGTTACGGAGATCTTGGAGGAGACAGCAGTGACAGATTGGAGATGGATGCCTTCGTAACTTCTACGAGAGCTGCAGGTGGTTCAACGGTCCTGAATTCCTATATGAAGATGAGGATAAATGGCCGAAGGAAGACATTACGACGGATGACCCTACAACAGAGGAGTTGAGAATCATCCACGTCCATCGGCAGTTGGTGAAAGAACCTGTCGTGGATTTCAAAAAATTTTCGAATTGGGAGAAGTTTGTCAGAACAGCCGCTTCTACAACAATTGTCAACGCAAAAGAGGTGGTTCTGTGATAGACTTGGGAACCATCAACTGCGAGGAACTGAAACAAGCGGAGAATACAGTGTGGAAGTTAGTTCAAGACGAGGCCTTTCCAAATGAGATTACGCTACTTCGAAGGAATCAGCACAATCCACCCAACCAGAGGAAAACCGTTGAAATGAACACCCGTATCTACAGATTGTCACCATTCCTGGGAACGGAGGAGATACTACGGAAAGATAGTCGTATTGGTGCGGCCCTTCACGTTTCGTATGATACGAATTTTCCTGTGATAGTTCCTAAAGATCATTATGTAACACATCTTCTGGTTGATTGATATCACCGTAAGTTCGGTCATGCCAACGGAGAAACCATTGTCAACGAAATTCGTCAGATATATCACGTTCCGGAGCTTAGAGTCGTCGTACGGAAGACCGCTAAACGATGTACCTGGTGTTCGGTATACAGAGCAGTGCCACAAATCCCAAAAATGGGTCAACTTCCAGTAGCTCGACTCACACCCTACGTACGAGCGTTTACGTTTGTAGGACTGGATTATTTTGGACCATTGATTGTCCGCGTTGGTCGAGCAAGTGTCAAGCGGTGGATAGCACTCTTTACATGCATGACAACCAGGGCAGTACATTTGGAGGTTGCAGCTTCACTATCAGCGGAATCCTGTAGAAATGCGATTCACAGATTCGTAGCCTGGAGAGGAGCTCCTCAGGAAATATATTCCGATCGGGGAACGAATTTCCAAGCAGTAGCCAACGACCTATCCCAGTAGATCCGGGTGATCAACGAAACGCTTGCTGCGACGATTACCAACCATAGAACGCAGTGGAAGTTCAACCCTCCGTATGCGCCTCACATGGGAGGCGTATGGGTACGGCTCGTACGCTCCGTAAAAAGTGCTCTTCGCTGTCTACTGACGGACAGAAATCCAGACGACGAAACATTGGTCACTGTACTGGTGGAAGCGGAATCGGTGGTGAATTCACGCCCATTGACCTACCTGCCCCTTGAATGCGAGGAACACGAAGCTTTAACGCCCAATCATTTTCTGCTTCTCAGCTCTACAGGAGTAGTTCAACCAGCTGTCAAACCGGTAGATGAACGTGGAGCACTTCGCTCCAATTGGAAAGCTATTCAGGATATGCTAGATCGTTTCTGGACACGGTGGATGAAAGAATATCTTCCGGTGATGTATCCTCAATCCAAGTGGTTCGGGGAAGTACGAGCTGTCCTGGTCGGTGATTTGGTAATGATAGCTAGCGAGAAGGCGAGAAATAGCTGGACGCGAGGGCGAATACTGCGAGTGTATCCAGGCAGAGATGGACGAATCAGACGAGTTGACGTGCAAACGGTGGCGGGAATACAACAACGGCCAGTGTCTAAGTTAGCTGTACTGAACTTCACTAAAGATTCTGGTATAGCTGGAAGAAATGTCAGCAATACGGGCGGGGGTGTACGTGACGGAGCCCAGTGAGTTCAGTACCACCCGTCGAACGACATAAACTCGAGAGAATGTCAGAGGCAGAAAAAACTCCCACCATATCTATACGCTATCTGGCTCACCCAAAACAATACATAGTGACAGAGCAAACACGTTAAAAGTTGAATTGCTTATGTTAAGTTTAGATTTTTTATTATATTAAATACATTAAAATCGTAAGTAAAATGAATTAAAATGAAATCTATTGTAAATTAAAACCTACATTCTACAGCACAACACAAAACACTGAAGAAACTTTGTTACAATCGACGTAAAACAGACAAAGGAAACTAAAACTGTAAGCTAACCTAAAAACTAATAATTACTTATTACTAAATAAAAACTTTTGTAGCTTAAAGCTTACTCCGATAAAAACGAGTTTGTCTGGAAGAGACTTCCGAACGTCCGTCCCGTAACAGACATATTAAAATAAGAACTGGCGTGGTACATCTGCGTTAATTCAGTTGGATTTCCAATTGGATTGCGGTAAGTTGTCATCACGGTTCAGGGTTGAAACGCATCGTGGTGTATGCCAGTAGTTGGAGCTAGTCATTGAGGGTTGCCTGAGTCGAGTAATTTAAATCAAATCGGTTTCCTTCAGGAAGATGAACAGCGTAGCAGTCCAAACGGGATCATCGGAGAGGACATCCCGGATGTCGCCGGAAATGTTGTAGCTTCTCCTGGTTCCATCGTATGAAGTGCTCGACAGTCTGTGGGATGTGGCAGTGGTCGCATATCCTCCGGAAGGGTCCGTCCCCCTTATAGTTGTGGGAGACGTTTGTGTGGCCGGACCGGAGTCGCGATAAAACGACCTGCTCACGGTGGAGGGGTGGATCCTCCCATCTGCTGGTGTCCCCTTTTATCTTCCGTACAAACAGTATACTTCCGGCGAGCCAGTCCCGGCTCCAGGATTGGTCTACGGTCTTGGTGACCCACTTCTTCAGATCCTGCCCGGGGACCTTCCGGGTATATTTGGTCATACGACGGCCTGATCCGGCGAGATGATCAGCTTCCTCATTCCCTTTTACACCGCAATGTCCAGGCAACCAAATGAATACCGTGTTGGGTGGCGCGTACTCTTGGATGGCCTGTATCCAGGGGTGCCTGCTGGTTGCGGATTCAAGTGCAGTGACTACACTAGCAGAGTCTGTGAAAAGTGCGATTGGCCGTGTATCCGGGGTAGTAACTGCGATAAAAGCTGCGGCTGCCTCGGCGGAAAAAATAGAGCACTCATCCGGGAGCCTGTGACACTTCTTTAGGTGGTCACCGGAGATGCCGATGCCCACCCTTTTCTGGGCTACGGAACCGTCCGAGTAACGGATGGCGTATCCAGCGTACTTCCTTCTCTGCAAATCCAATACCACCCGATTTACCGCAGAGGGATTGGAACCAGCCTTGAAGTGCCGTTTAATGGTGTGGTCGGTCTTAATTGGCGGTTTGTTCCAGCCTCTGGCTCCAACCCAATGTGTCTTGCACACTGAGGGGAGAGCTCAGTTGCAGATTTCCCTGAGGAACTTGTTGGCCTCCTTTAGGAGGGAACCTTCCTCGTCTGTACCTGACGTTATTTAATTCAGCCCGATGGCGCGTTTGCATATAGTAATCAGGCGGTCGAAGGGGAGTACTTCTCCCTCAATGCAGGCGGCGATCCCGGGGGTACCAGGAAGGAGTCCGAAAGAAATCCGAAGTGCTTGCTGGTAGACTGGTGTAAGCCTTCCCACCAGGCGCGGTTTGGCAAGGTACGTAGCCTCGATGCCATAGGTCAGCCGCGAGTTTACTATAGCCTTCGCAACATTGAAGCGTGAGGTCCGGTTGGCGTTAGTGTCCTCAGGATGTTTAGACGCTGTTTGCAGGCACTCTTTACCTCGTTCAGGTGCGTGTTGAATGTAAGAGAGCAATCGAAATGTACACTAAGTATCCGAAGGGTTTTTCTAAACGGAATTACCTCGTCCTGAATGCTGATCTTCATGCTGAGGATCCGGTGATTCGACGGACAAATATGAGTGTACCCGCAGTTTCCCAGGACAACCTGGAAGGTCCGGTGCGAGAGGAAGTTCCGTGTCCCCAGGCTATCAACTGGTCCAAAACACCTGGCATCCATGCCCAGTTGTAGGCCTTCGATAGGTCAAGCGCAACCAATTCAGCGTGATGGTTACTTGCGGACATTGACGATAAAGCTTCGCTGAGGGAGCCGAGGTATGTGCTGGTCCCGTGACCTGGTCTAAAAGCATGCTGTCGGTGGTCCAGGTGTTTCCCTTCCTCCAGGTACAGGATCAATCTCCTGTTAAACATTCTTTCAACCAGCTTAGACGCACAGCAGGTCAACGAAATGGGTCTAAATTTGTCCACCTCGTGCCCTGTGGAGTTTGGTTTGGGGATTGGGACGGTCAAGCTGTGTTTCCACTGGTCGGTGAAAGTGTCACCCATCCATTCCTGGTTCACCAACTCTAGCATCCTAGCCTGCTCCCCGATAGGAAGGTATCGAAAGAGAGGATATCTCACTTCATCAGGTCCAGCAGATGCGCCTCTAGCTTTAGATAAAGCAAGGGCGAGTTCATCCATGCGGAAGGGTCGATTGATGTCCAGGTTGTCGCTGTCATTCGAGATCGGGATGTTCCCTATCGAGTGGATAGTCGGGCAATTCTTCCGGTGGAATGCTGGGTCGTACCTGTCGATCGATGACAGCGACGCGAAGTAGCTTCCGAGGATGTCGACGATTTCAGCTGGATTTCGTGTGGTCGTTCCGTCGTGCTCGATGGCGATACCACGGGCTCTCCTTTTACCGCTTATCGCATTGACTTTGCTCCAGAGGTCAGCTGTTGTTTGGTTGGGGTTAACCTCGTCTAGGAAGGACTCCCAGCTCCCCTTTTTAGCTTCACGGATGATATCCCTGCAGTCATTCCTCTTCGTTCGGTAGTGTTGTAGTGCTGTTTCCTTGTCCGGATGGTTGGCAGGAGGTCTCTTGGCTGCCCGAAGGGCCTTTCTCCTGGCTTTAATGGCCGCTTTGATACCAATGAAGGGCCTTTTTCCCCGGCGTACGGTACAACCATAGAAGTAACTATAAGACTAGAAGGTCCCGAAATAACGTGCTCAACTTTTTGGCTCAGCTCTGGTACTCTCTTCGGTCCCAAGCTAATCGATTCACCCCTCGAAACATAGGAAAAACCAATAACCCCTCATTTTATCTGTCAAACTTTCATAGCAAATCAAAATAAACATTGCGTAGTACTAGAACTTCGACTAGAATAGGGTACGTTAATCGTTTGCTTGGGACCAATAGGCTAGTCAAGTAGTGAGCCAATTTAAAATCGTTAGGTTCGTATTGATTTTTGATAATACGGCAAGATCATGGCGCCTAAAAATCTAAAAATATGAACATTTCACTAATTTTTTTCTTTGAAAAAGAGTAATGAGTATTCTAAATTTGTCCCAAAAATGAGCAATTCATTTATGGATTACAATTTCACAACCGATGTGGTATTTTTCATTACTATTGTGTATTATTGGTGAATGAATGAGTTACGGAATGTGTACGTAAGCTTGACTGCCGAATACTCGCAGATGGTTGAGATTCGGTTTCTTGCCATACCACGCCTCGTACGGTGTCTTGTCGGTCGATCTGGTTGGCAGCAGGTTTTGCAGGTAAGTAGCGGTGTTGACCGCCTCAGCCCAGAAACGGTATCCCATGTCTCCGTCCAGTAGCATACAGCGTCCCGTTTCCACCAAGATTCTATTTGTCCGCTCTGCAACGCCGTTTTGCTGTGGCTTGTAGCCGGTCGTGAACTGGGGGTGAAATTCCTTTCGAAAAATAGAATCGTCCGAGGTGTTTGGATGTATACTCCTCTCCTTGGTCGGACCTGATTGCAGTTGGATACCTGCCGAAACGTGTATGTACCATTTCTACGTAAGCTTCGATCTTGAAGATGAAAATCACAGTGAATCGACTGTAATCGTCTATCATCACCATGAAATTACGAGCTTCTCCTGGCGTTACGGTGTTCATCGGGCCACAGATGTCGGTGTGAATAAAGTCAAGCACCTTCGTTGACTGCGGACCAAATTGCTTCGAAAACGGTAACCTCGCCATTTTCACTTCCAGGCAGCGTTCGCACGTTACGCTGATGCCACAATCGCGTACGCAAACGCCGGTCGCAAGGCCCTCGCGTACCAGTCGTTGAATCACTTCGATGTCACGGTGCCCAACCTTGCGGTGCCAGTCATGAAAGCAGTTTTTCGTGTGGTTTATCGCGGCGGTTTTCAGGTCGTGATGGCACACATTTAGGCCACCACTCTTGACAGCAACAGCTGCTATTCGGTTGTTGTGCTCGATGACGCATTTTCTTGCGTCGAATTTGACCAACGCACCCTTGTCGGTCAGTTTTCCCACAGAAACGAGATTTGTATAGAGTTCTGGAACGAGGAAAACATCTGATAAGATAGATAGATTGTTTCTTACCTTCATTGTCTTTGCAGAAGTGATTGCCGGATCCTTTTCCAGCGACGTCGGCCACGCGACCATCGGCGACCGTGACGGACATTCCCAAGATTGGCTTTAGTTTGTTGCAAAAAGGCTTCGCATTTTACTCGATGCACCCGAGTCGATGATCCAATTCTTCGTTAAACGATTCACAGTAGGCCTTGAATTTGCTGCAAACGCGAACGGCGACACCGGGTTGTTCTCTATGGCAACACGCGTTTTGGGTTTCGGTTGCCTAGCAACAGCCTTCTGCTTCGCTTTATTTTTCATGTGCCCTGGATTCCGGCACTGGTGACACACGATGATTTTGGAACTAGCGTACGACTCACCTCGACCGGATCTCTCGCTTCGTTTTAGGGCTTCATCCAGCAATTTTCGCTTCACGATGTCCATGGTCAATTCTTCTTCGGGACGACTCTCCAAACCGGGTGGCCGGGGTTTGGAATGACGCTGGCAGGCTTCGAATAATGAGCACAACCGTCAGTGTGGCTCCCAATTTCAGCCCCGCATTGTTGGAACAAATCCTCCATCTCGTACAAATGGCGCTCCACGTCGTCACTTTCAGCGTAGGTGAGATTGCAGATCCGTTTCAAAATCGAAACTTTCGATGTCAAGGGAGGTCTTCTCGTGATTCCGACGAACAGCGAAATCGTTCCTTGCGTCTTGGCGTCCCCGTTTGGCGTCACGCATCAGCAGACTTTTCAACTGGAAACTCCAACTCTCGTAGTTCTCGCTACTGAGCCTCTCGATGCCTAACTTGTCCATTTCGTCGGTGACCGGCAAATCCAGTTGCGGTGCTTCCTCGACAGTAACCAAAACGAAAAAACCACTTATTTGTCCGTTATCAAAACGATGCTCAAGAGCGTGAAGCAATCTTCCGACAGCGAGTTTACCGAGGGCCAGGTCAACAAGGTGCGTCGAGGAAGCCGTGACGAATGGTGAGGGGAAAGAGGTCAAGTAGGAACAGGAGGACGAATGTATGATGGCTTTCAGGGCGTATCAGTGCTTCGAGCACGATTTTCTGGCACTGATGAAGAAGGATCTGGACCAAGGTCGATGAATCGGTTGTGTTTTGCTTTGTACGTGAGGGATGGAAAGTAAATAAAAATTAATACATCGAAATGTTGCATTCAGTGTTGAGCTATGCATACACCGTGAGTTAATGTCGGTTATCAGCGCAATTCGCAATTCGGTATAAAAGTAATAACCGATGAGTGGCAGTCAGACACTATTCAAGTTGATCTCCATGGCTTCACTCCAATTGATTGTTGTATTAGGAATTGCGATGGTAAGTTCCCAAAATTTACCCTCAAAAGTAAGCAGCTCAAGGATGGATTTTATCTTATAGGCCCTGATCAAATCCACCACTGAAGAGGAGTGCACCGTCGATGGAATGATGAGTGTGTACATCTGTGCCAAGATCCTCCGGACTCCGCCGGCAGATCTGGACCTCTATTTTGCTTCCGAATTCCCGGAAAATCATGACACATTCTGCTTCATCCGATGCCTGGCCATTGTCTACGGAATCTACGACGATGAACATGGAGTCGACATGGAAAAGGCCTTAAAAAAGCTCGGCAATGGATTGAGTCTGGAAGAGTTTACCGAACAGTCCAAAGTTTGCTTCGACCATAAGGAAGGTGAAGAGGAGGTCAGTTGTAACTGCAAGAAGGCATTCCTGATTCTTATGTGCCTGCAGAACCGCTATCTAAAAATTAACAAGGGCTAATAAATCAGGGAGAAAATAAAATTGTTTTATCATAGCAAACTATTTTAAACCGCAGCTTCCTTCCGCTTCTTGTACTGTTCCTTCAAACACAAGCGGCTTGTACGCCTTCGTACAGTGACAGCTAACCTCGTTCCTCTTTTTCAAACAAACCTTCGATTCCTCCTGGTAATGTTCCCGAGTGACGAGACATTTTCCGAATGCTTATTTTCCACGTGTTTCTGTTTGGGATCCAAGGAGGAGTGTGTTACTTCCAGAACTTTTATTCAAACATGCAAACCTTCCTGGAAACTCCAGACAACTCCTACGAACTTCAGGAAAGTACTGAGAACAACATGAAGGTTTTAGTAAACTTCAAGGAACTTTTGCGAGTTTTAGGAAAATTCTACGAACTTTGGAAAATTTTAATGAATTTAAGAAAATTTTATCTTTAGGTAAGTCTATGAACTTCAGAAAAATTCTACGAGATTCAAGGAAGACTGCAAACTCCAAAATCATTCTGCCAACAATTCCTTTAAAAAATCGGTGACTCACAAGGTCAGAAAGTTTGAACGAGCTCCTGGAAAGTTTTGAAAACTTCAGAAAAATTTCAAGAACTCCTGGAAAATTCTGTGACTTTCGAGAAATTACTGGAAAGCTCGGCAAACTTCACGTAAATTCTGCAAATTTCAGAAGAAATCTGAGAACTTCAGGGTAGTCTGTGAACTTCAAGTAAGTCCACGAACTGCGGGAAAATTTTAATTAATTCAAGAAAATCTACGAATTAAAAAAATGTTCTTCCAATTTCAGTAAAGATGGCGAACTACTTGAAATTTCAAGGAACTTCAGTTAAGTCTGCCTCCATCATGAAAATTCTGTGAACTTCAGGAAATCTCTGCAAGTAACAGGGAAGTCTGCGAACTTAAAAAAAAAACATCTTTAAAATTATGCCGGATCAACCTGAGGTTTTGTAAAAAAAATCCCGAAGGCTTCAGAGAGACTGTAGGTGTTTGAGATAATTTCTGATCATACTGGTAAAATTAATAAAAATAATCTAAAATAAACTTCGGGAAAATTCTACCCAGGACTCTAGCAAAGTTCAATCCACAACTTGAGCCAAGTTTTTCCCAGAACTCCAGGTAAATTCTTCTCGGAGCTTTAGCGATGTTCTTCCCAGAATATCAAGGAAGTTCTTTTCAAAACTTCAGGAAAGCTCTTCCCAAAACATTAGAGAAGTTCTTTCCAGAGCTTTATGTGTGTTCTTCCTAAAACTTCAGAAATGTTCTTCCCAGAACTCCAGGAATGTTTTATTCAGAACTTCAGAGACGTTCTTCCCAAAACTTCAAAAAAGTTCTTCTCAGAACTTCAGAAATGCTCTTCCCAAAGCTACAGGGAAGTTCTGTCCAGAACTTCAGTTAAGTGAGTCAATAACCTTCGGAGTTTGCCATGAACTTTAGGGACGCTCTTTCCAAAACATTAGGAAAGTTTTTCCAAGTGCTTTAGGGAAATTTAAGGAATTTATACTCAGACCTTTAGGGAAGTTTTTTTTTTAGAACTGCAGAACAGTTTTTCTCAGAACTTCAGAAAATTTCTTCCCAGAACTCATGTAAAATCTTCCCAAAACTTGAGGAAAGTTTTTCTCAAAACCTTATAGAACATCTTCTCAGAACTTAAGGAAAGTTCCTTTCAGAAAATCCTTCCTGGAAGTTCAGGGAACTACTTCTCACAATTCCAGGGAAGTTCTTCCCAGAACTTTAAAGGAATTCTTCAGAGAACTTTAAAAAGATTCTTCCTAAAACTTTAGGAAAAAATGTCCATGACTTCAGGGATGATCTTCACAGAACTTAAGGGAAGTTCATCTCACAACGTGAGGAAAGTTCATCCCAGAACTCGGAGAAAGTTCTTCTCAAAACTTCTGGAAAGTTCTTCTCAGAACTTCAGAAACCAAAGATGCACAAAGCTGTGGCAGGATCTTGCAGCAACTTGTTTGTGACTAAAATAAGTCACATACAAGTTGCATAAACTGAACGAAATGTGCTGCTTGGGATTTTTTCGCAGAACTTCATATGTTCTTCACAGAACCAGAAGAAAGTTCTTTACATAACTCCGCGGAACTTCTACCCAATTCTGCTGGGATGCACCTTTCTGAAGTTCTGGCAAGTTCATCCACGAACTCTAGAAAAGTTCTTTCATGAACTTCCGGAAAGTTCTTCCCATAACTCCAGGTAGTTCTTCCCAGAACTTTAGGAAAGTTTCAATAATTTTAGGAAAATTTTTTAAATTTTTAAATCGCCTCATTTTAACTTCTTCGGCATTTACAGAACTTTTTAAAGCTGGAACAAATTCTTAAAAAAATTACTAAACTTTTGTAAAAGCAAAAGTTTTAAGAAGTTCAGAAATTGTATAACGAACTACTGGAAACTTTTGAAACATACAGAACATTTTTAAGAACTCCAGACATTTGTTTTTGAAATCCCACAAACTTTCTGTGACAAGTAAGTGAAATTTAGGGAATTCTTTGGACTTTAAGGAAGTGTACGAACATTTAATTTTGTTAAGCAGATTCAGGTAAGTCAGCGAGCTGCAGTAAAGTCTGGGATTGCTGCAAGAAAATTTTGTAAACTATAAACAAAAATCAGCGAAGAAGACGAAGACTATAAACTTTACATAAGTACTGCTAAGGGAAATTTAGTTAACTTCTAGAAAGCTCGGCTAACTCTTCGAAAGTTTTGCGAACTTACAAAAATATACGGAGATTTCCAGGAAAATTCTGTGTTCAACAGAAAAATTTAATCACAGAAAATTTTAATAAGCACAGGAACATTCTACATACTAAGTACAAATACAAACTTTTATAAAAATCCGTGAACTTCGGAAAAAAATTCGGTCAATTTCTCTTAGAATTCGGTTAATTCCTCTCGGAATTCAGTCAATTCCTCTCCGAATTTGGTCAATTCCTCTCGGAATTCGGCCAAATCCTCTCGAAATTCGGAAAATTCCTCTTGAAAATCCGGTCAACTCCTCTCGGGATTTGGCCAATTTCTCAAGAGATTTGGTCAATTTCTTAAGGGATTTGGCCAATTCCTCTCGAAGCTCGGTCAATCTATCTCGGTAAACTTATATTGGAATTCGGTAAATTCCTATCAGAACTCGGTCAATTTCTCTCGGAATTTGGTGAGTTCCTCTTAGAATTCGGTCGATTCCTCTCGGAATTCATTTAATTCCTCTAAGAGTTCAGTGAAATCTTCCAGGGATTCAGTGAATTCCTCTCGAAATTCAATACATTATTCTCGGAATTCGGTAAATTTCAGTACATTTACTGATTTTATCGCAGCTTTGGCGGCCATTATCTAAATGCCTCCTTATAGGACTGGTATGCAATTATAGACAGAGCGCATCCTGACATGGACCGTGGAACACTTATGCGCGTAACGGCTTAATACCTACGTGCTTACCATTTGAAAAGGCCTATACATTTTTGTAAGCAGAGCTTGCAAGGCCTCTTTCACGCGAAGCATACTACGCTCACGCAAACCAAGACCACTATCCAATGGAGTAAACATAGAAGTCAACCTTAGAAACGATTGGCAAAATGTCAACTCTCCACGTCCACTCCTCTGCTTCTGCAATTTGTCTCTTTTACACTAAATGCCATGGATAATGGCATAGACGTAGAAGTTCTTTACACTGACTTCAGTAAAGCATTTGACAAAATTGACATACCATTATTATTCTTCAAGCTGCAGAAAGTAGGAATGGAAGCCGGAATTTTGAACAGTCTCCAGTCCTACTTACAAACCATAAGCAAATTGTACGTTTTCAAAATAAACTTTCAGTACCAGTTCTAGTCACCTCTGTGGTCTAATACACACGTAGAAAGCATTGAATCTGTCCAAAAGCAATTTCTTTTGTATGCTCTTCGACGACTAAATTGGACTGCATTTCCTCTACCATCCCATGAAGCACGCTGCATGCTCATCAATCTCATCGCATAGAATCTGCAGCAATACTCTCACAACTAAATTTTCGTTTGCCCTTTAGACCTCTTAGAACTCGAATTATTATTATTCTTTGAAAACACATGCAGAACAAATTTCGCAAAAAAATTGTCCCATCAATCGAATGATGCGCCTTTTTGACAACAATTGCGAAGAAATCGACATCATCATGTCCAAAAGCCAAATAAAAACTCGACTTAGAATAAATAAAAACTCGACTTTTAATAAATAAATAAATTTTCGGTTTCGTATAGTAAAGAAAGACGTAGTTCTAATAATAATCAGCAACGAAGGAAAACGATAAATGAGTACAGTTGGCACCTCTGCCTATACGAAGATCAAGGACACCATTTCCTCTGAGGATCTTCACTAGATATTTATCTGACTGAGGTCAAACAACCTGCTATCCATCTGATCTCCAGCATCTGCCAACATCCAGCTGAACTGATGGATACGTTCCTTCTTCGTTGACAACACGTTGACATACATATTCGGCACTACAATGTATCATATTACATTCCTGGCTAATTTCATCACCCGAACCGTTATCGCAAATTACCTAGTCGCTCACAGCGCAACTCGGTCATTCGGTGTCGTAATGTCGGGACTCCGGATAATTACATGCACTTGCCCGGTTGTTGCTGCTGCTGATGCTTACCCGTGTAATAACGAGTCTCTCCATGGGTCGTCGTCGTCGGTCTTTATTGACATTTGATAACAGGCACCGCCGCCACACAGAACCTGATCTGCTATACCTACGCATCAACCCAAAGCTCCCGAGTCCCGAAAATGGCAGCATAATTACTAGCAGGGGTCCCGGGTGACCCTTCCCGGTAATGATCAGGAGGAGATCTTGTCCTGCCACTTCAATGCCCCACCACTTCGAAGGTTCGTGCGTATCGAATTGGGTCACTTGACCATCGTTCGCCGTGAACTCTTCCTGGGCTGCCAACGAGCTGCAGCAGTAGCACCATCGAGGCGGTAAACGATTAACATTGACCGATCACTCCTTCCCTCGAACGTCCAGAACTCGTCCCCGGTAAATTGTACTACACAGTTTGCTTGTTCCGAGGATAGGTATTGTTTCGATCGCGACCAGGAGAAAATTCGGTAAATTTTAATAATTACTACTGACCGCCACCACCGCCATCGTCCACAACAAACGACTGTCGGTACCCGATCCCGAAAGTTGCGTGCACCGTGTAATTTCGCGATATGGAACTGCAGCATCGCGATTAATTCGAGAGTTGCATCTTTCACCGAATTTCCTCCGGGTGCTAGTGGCTGGCTGGTGAGGCGCGCGCGACCCTTGCAGGAAGAAATGGTTGGTTGGCTGTTGGGTACCCGACCATATTGCCTTAATGATCGATACGCGTGCTTGTTGACCGATGGTGGCATGGTGGACCTCCTCCCGTACAACAAAACAAAAACACAATTCGCAACTGACAGGCATCAGGTTGCCCACCGTCGCATTTGGGAAGCAGGAGGGAAGGGGGATTATTCGCAAGGAGAAATGCGTTTAATGATATTATAAGAGTAGGTACAGTACGCAGGGTCTCTCTCGCTTTGGTAGGGGTCGGAGAACAGGAACGGGACAAAGTAAATTACAGATAAGAAAATGCAATCAAAATGATAGCGGCTGACAGGGAGAAATGTTCGGGATGCAACTAAAGAGTGCTTTCCACATCGGCTTACCAACAACGAAAACACTAGGTAAACGAATTTTACAGTTTTACCACAATATGGACTGTGGTAATTTGAGATGTACAAATTTATAAAACCTTTCTGTAATTCTGAAACATAGGTAGATGCCGGGTAAATAGTTGGTAACCTTACAGATTACCGGGTTTGGTAAAGCATGAATGTATCTCGGAACCATCTTAATGAAATAAAATTGTTGAGTACTCAAAATGAAGGTCATTTATTGCACTTTGAAGGAAAAAATATCAAAATAAATTATTCCGATTTAATTTTGATGAAATCTCGAAGTTTTCTTCGAATACTACTCATCATATTTTGGACACTCAGTTGGCAAACCTAAGCGGCCGATTTGTTCCACGATCTCTTCATTTCTGTCGCATCCCGAGTCACCTTTCCACTCTTTTTCAACTTCTGTTTGACAATTGCCCAATATTTCTCAATTGGGCAGTTGGGTGGATTGAATTCCTTTTCGAAGAAATCTACCCCGTTGTCTCGATACCACTGTAGAACTTCTCCGCTGTAGTGGCAGCTTGCCAAATCAGGCCAAAACTTTACAGGTCCATTGTGAGCCTTAATATACGGAAGAATACGTTTTTTTCAGGCACTCCTGCTAGTCTTGTTTGTCACCTTGAACTTTTGTCAGGGAAGCTGCCCGTAATCCATCTTCACGTACGCTTCGTCGTCCATGAGGATGCATGCTTCCGGGCATGTCTTTTGGCCACTAGATTCTGCTTCAGTGTCCTGTTTGGTTGCTTACTGGCCCGAAAAGATCGAAATCGTTCTCGCTGACGAATCTTTCTGATGGTGCTTTGGCTGGCATTAGAAATTCATAATCCGACAGCCCTGGGTTTGTCCTAGCGGTTTTCAACATCTTCAAATGCAGCTTAGATCCACTACGATGCTTGCTTTGATCCGGCCGATCGATAGTATGCCACTCACGGAAACGTTTGAGAACACTCTGCACACGGTCGATTTAGCCAATTTCAACAAATTCGCAATTTTTTAACCTGACCACGTCGGATTTTGCAAATGGGTGTCCAAAATTAATGTTTGGTGCGCAGCTTCCATCAAGTATAACTTTGTTTAAACAAAATAAATCGTGACGAACGTTTCAGCACTGAAAGAGGAAACATTTCAAAACAAACTGCTGTCAAAACAGTCCATATCTGACCGCTGGGAGCACTGCAGTAAAATAAACAGTGCATCCAGATATGTAATGACCCAAGCTTTACCAAGCTAGTAAGAATTTTTAAAGATAAACCCAGATAACCAGCAGTCGGAGAACAATGCTCAGGAAGAATCGTCAATACTACAGATTTAGTCCACATCATATATAATCATGGATCTCGTCGTATGGTGTTTAAGTTTCATCATATATAATGCAAGCTTTTCACCTTTACACGAAGTATCTGTTTTGCATTGTACAAGAGTATAAATTATATCGGATTAACTCATAAGACACAATCAAACTGGTCAAACTGAATTTGTTGTTACATAATAATAAATTAAAATTTATTTATTTCCATTTCGTCAACTACAAACAATGATTATTACAATGTTTACTTACATACTGTGCATTAATTCTATTCTGTTTTAGCTTAGTTTTTATTTGCTGCTTGGACATAGTGATGTCAATAGTTCCACAATGCAAATTATATAGGCGCATCATTCGATTGATTGGGCTATTTTTTGCATAGTTTGTTCTGTACGATTTTTCTGAAAATAAATTCCGTGTTCTAAGATATCGACAAGGTGTGTAAAAGTTTAATTGTGCGAGAATTTCTGCCGAATCTATGCGCATTGAAATAATGTAGTTGATGAAGAAAAGCATTGCAAATTGGCGGCGCTCCTTAAGTGTTTGTATATTGATGAGCATGCAGCGCGCTTCATAAGATGGTAATGGAAATGCAGTCCAATTCAATTTACGTAAAGCATATAAAAGGAATTGTGTTTGGACAGATTCTATGCGTTTTTCGTGTAAGGAAATGTATGGATTCCATACTAGGTGGCAGTATTCCAGAATTGGCCTGACATATGTGGTATATAATATCTTAATAGTGTATGGGTCTTCGAAATTATGACTGAACCTTTTGATGAAGCCTAGCATTCTGTTTGCTTTACTAATGATAGTATTATAATGTTCTATAAAAGTTAGTTTGGAGTCTAGGATTGCACCTAGATCTCTTACAATTTTCCTTTTTATCTACTATTTGGTTGCCTAATGATATTTCAATATGCGGTGTTTCAATTATTGCAGTACATTTTTTTACGTTCAGTTGAAGTAGACTTTTACTACACCAGGTAATATATTGATTTCATTCTGGAATTCTTCTGCATCGCTAGATTTACTTATTTCCATAAAGAGCTTCATGTCGTCTGCATAAACAAGCAATTTTATTTTTTTAAGTATGTAGGAAATGTCGTTTATGTACAAAATAAAAAGAAGTGGGCCTTAATTAAAACCCTGGGGTACCCCAGAGGTGACTGAAATTGGTTCCGAAAGTTTATTTTGAAAGCGGACTATTTGTTTACGATGTGTTAGGTATGATTGAAGCCATTTCAAAAGTCCAGGCTCCATTCCTATTTTCGGCAATTTGAGGATTAATAATGGTATGTCGATGCGGTCAAATGCTTTACTGAAGTCGGTGTATAGCGCTTCAACGTGCTTGCCACTGTCCAACGCTTCAATAATGAAAGATATATATTCTAGAAGATTAGAGGTAGTTGAGTGACCTTTAAAAAAGCCGTGCTGTTTACTTGTAATTAGATTTTTCACCTGCTGAAAAATATTGCCGTTTACGATTGATTCAAAAAGTTTTGGAATGCAAGAAATAATAGCAATTCCACGATAATTTCGAATGTCTAATTTTGCACCTGATTTGAAAATAGGTACCAAATACAATGATTTCCAAATTTCAGGGAATTTTCCATTTTTCAGAGACATCTTAAAAAGACGCTCTAGAGGAAATGCGAGTTCTTCAGAAAGTTTTTTCAAAAATATGGGTGCGATGCCGTCAGGTCCAGACCCTTTCGACGCGTTTAAGTTTTTTAGTGCATTGAGTACTTCATGTTGAGAAAGTTGGTTGACAGAGATGTTTTTAGAAATTTCAGGAATGAATGCAAACCAACAACACCACTATTCACAAAATGTCTGCGATTCCGAATTATATTGCTTTTCATAGTGATAAACTAGCCTCAGGCACGCAAGGGGTCAGGAAAATTCGACTAACGAGATATTTATT
Organism: Ochlerotatus camptorhynchus; assembly: GCF_037179485.1. Lineage (NCBI taxonomy): Eukaryota > Metazoa > Arthropoda > Insecta > Diptera > Culicidae > Ochlerotatus > Ochlerotatus camptorhynchus. The sequence goes on along the minus strand of NW_027040687.1, from coordinate 285,769 downwards.
TGTTGTGACACCCCTCGTGTAGCAACGCACCTTCTCACCAGCTAAAGAAACTCCAACCTTTACTTGCCTTGGCTCGGCTGACAGTTGTTGGAATGCCGATAGGGACGGTACGGGAAAATAATTGTCATTTAAGAACAAGTGAAACCATGCGACACGATGTCGCGATTAGCTAAAATTATTCTTTGGATTTAGTTTAAAATTAATGAAATTGTTATCTATATTATCTGTGCTTAAATCTAAGTTGCTATTTGTAGTTGCGTGAGTTAAAGCAACAATAATTTGCGAAGCGTTGAAGTAAAACTGAACTCATTTTCCTTTCTAGAAAGTTGTAGGTTAAGTTGATTGGGTAAACGATCGAGCCTCTAAATTGAAACCTAATTTCGTTGTTTCTAATACGGTAAATTGTGAGTCATGAACATAATTATATACAGCTAACTCGAACTATCACCCCGTTCAGGACTCGGTTCAGGAGTTGGCCAGTTTCTTATAAAACAGTTTCGTTACCGGGTTACAACGACGGAGAATTACAAAACGTAAGATATTATACTACTAGAAGCTAAGAACTGTAATTTCAACGGCATAAATCATTCCAGGAAATTTTAACGTATCCTCAATAAATCGTTAAACGTTCGGAGTCTACTTTCTGTTCGTTGGAAAACCAACATTATTTATTTATTTATTTTTTTTATTTATTCATTTATTTATTAATTTATTTTTTATTTATTTATTTATTTAATTGAATAATTAATTCGGGGGATAAGGGGGATTGGGGGCATAATGAGCTCACGGGGCGAAATAAGCACCCATAGACTCATGAAAACTATGCAATCTTGAATTTAATTTGAAATTCAAAACACTTTTGTATTTACCAAACATTCTTTTTTTTTCAATAACACTATTTATTATTCCTTCAAAATATGTAAATAAACTGTGAAATGAGACTTTCACAAGCGTTTTAATGTGTGTATATTAGACTGATGCAAAATATAAAATTTCCAATCCACAGTGCTCAAACGGTTCCAAATTGAGAAACTGAATTGGCACAAACCATTTGAAGTTTAAATGGGAATTACTATGACGAAACTATAATTTCGGTTCATATCTATCTCAAAATTCACCAGTTCACTCTACTTTAGAAAATGATAGCTGAGCTTGTTGAGCTATAACTTTGTTCAAGACCACTTTTCGATCAAATGTAAGGAACAAAAGATATGTATGATTCAAGCCACTAATGTCTTATGATTATGCTCAATGAACTGTTCAGCAGGCAACATTGGTGTTTCTGGCAAGTAGAATAGAATAGTTAACACAAATCATGGCTACTATGTCACACTGCACAATACAGTGTTGCCCACAAAACAGTTGCTTGATCAAACCATAAGATTATCAATCTCTTAAACAATTAATAACTATTTAATTGGTGGATTGGCTGAATAACGATCTTATGCAAAGTTGTAGCTGAGAAAATTTGTAATACTTTAATCTATAAAACTTTTTGACAGTGCAATATGGAAAATGGCCAGAAGACAAAGAACAAAACAGTTTGGTTATCCCATAGTAATCTCCATTTAAACTTCAAATGGTTTGTGCCAAGCCAGTTCCTTACCAAGTGAAAATTTTGGAAAGTTTTTTTTTTTCCTTTGGTTTGTTTTTTCCGTCGATCTTGGCAACGTTGCCCGTTGATAGTAGTATGGCGTACAAAGTAGTGGTTTTGTTGAGTTGTGCTATGAAAATAAATTCATAATTTCGTGTGAAATAGTGCCGCGAAAGGACTATTCCAACGCGTGCCCGTGGTATTTTTCTAACAGGATAAGTAGAGGAAAGGTTGCCTAGCAACTAGTTTTTGTTTAATTTTGTATTTCCTCCCCGGCGCGCTATTGCTTTTGTGTAGTGAGCTGTGGCGGTAAAATTTTATTTTGTGTTCTCCTCCCCTGTATATGTCTGCTGCTAACAGTGTTAGCGTTTAATTTGGTAAAATGGATGTGTGTAATGTATGCGAGCAGTCTATTGCTATGAGTGGGCTCCCAGTTACATGTGTAGGTCCGTGCAATGGAACGTTCCATTTCACTTGTGCGGCACTCACTAAGACTGCGGCGAGGCTTATAGCAGATAATGCAAATGCTCTGTTCAAGTGTGATAGTTGTCTATCAGATCAGAGTTGTGACGAGCAGAATGATCTGATCTCGCGCGTCAAAAGGATAGAGGAAGAGATGAAAAAGGTTTCACATTGCTGCTCAGGTGGACATCGCGGTTAAAAGCGGGATGACGACATTAGAATAAATGTAAATGGTCTTGAAAATTTAATTTGTGAGAAATTGGATAATATGAAAAGTTCATTTTTTTAAAATTGATGCGGAAAACCAATTAGCTGTAAAGAATGATCATCGCAGTTCATCTAGGACGATTCAGTCAGAATCGGACCAAAATACTAGACGCAAAAAACGTAAATTAGTAATTAGTAATAGTGATCATGATGATGATGTTGTTTTTCAAGAAAATGCGAGTTTTGCGGATGTTGTAAAAAGACATAGTCGTGCTAGTCAAAGTAAAACTAATAGTAACAGTAACAGTAAAAGTAACAAACCAGATAATCGTAAGACTCGCCCGGTCATTGTGATTAAACCGAAAGAGTCCAAACAACCTTGCGAAGATACTCGTAAGTTTTTGAAAACACAGTTGGATCCAAAAACACACAAAATCAGTAATTTTAGGAATGGTAGAGATGGCTCCATTATTGTTGAGTGTGCAACAGGAGCAAACGTAAGTGATGTAAAAAATGGTATTGAAAGCAATCTGGGCGAAAAATATAGTGCTGTTGTTCCCACTTCGGTGCCAAGATTGAAAATAGTGGGCATGAGCGATCAGTTTTCCTCCGATGTCTTTATTGACTACTTAAAAAGTCAAAATGAAGACATCGCTATTAATTATGTAAAAGTAATGAACATGTTTGAAAATCCACGCTTCACTTATAATAAGTTTAGTGTTGTAATTGAAGTCGATGTCGATACTTATAAATGTTTGTTATGTGCGAAAAAAGTAAATGTAGGGTTTGATCGGTGCTCGATAGTTCGCGCGATTAATGTGTTGAGATGCTTCAAATGTGGAGAATTTGGGCGCAAGAGCATGGATTGCAAAAATTGTGATAGATGCTCTAGGTGCAGCCAACAATACAAAACGTCAGAGTGTACGTCAACTGTATTGAAATGTATTAATTGTTTGAAAATGAATAAAGAACGAAAAATGAACTTGGACGTCAACCATGCCGCATTTAGCTCGGAATGTTTGCTCTATAAAAGACTTTTTGATCAGAAGAAAAGCAGCTTGCGTTTCAATAAATAGCAGCCAAGTTCCAGGAATGTGAATCAATTCGATTTTTTACACTTGAATATTGCGGGGTTGTCAACAAACTACGTAGCATTACGTCAGCTTGTTGAGGAAAAACGTCCTCTTTTAGTTTTATTATCTGAAACTCAGATTGTAGAAACTGAAGAATTGATCAGTATAGTATTCCGGGATATATTGTTGCTGCTTGTTTATCACATTCTAGACACACTGGCGGTGTTGCTATTTATGTCATAGCATCAGTTCAATTCAACCTTCGTACCAACGAAGTTATTGATGGCAACTGGTTCTTGGGCATTACAGTTGTACGTGGCATGAAGATGGGTAATTATGGTGTTTTGTATCATTCTCCCAGTTCTAGTGACCAGCGTTTTGTTGAAGTTTTAGAGAACTGGTTTGAGACATTCCTTGATTCTAGTAAATTAAATATATTGGCTGGTGATTTTAATATTAATTGGCATGATAACCATAATTCGAATCATTTGAAGCGTTTAGCTGAGTTTTTTAATTTAAAACAAATGGTAAATAAATATACGCGTATTTCCAGGCACAGTAGAACTTTAATTGACCACGTTTATTCCAATTTTGATTCCATTTGTTCAGTTACGGATACTGATTTGAAAATAACCGATCATGAGACTTTAGTGATTAATGTCTTAGACTATGTTAACGATAACGATAATTTTGTAAAATTGAAGTGCTGGAGGAAATATTCGGAGCAAGTTGTTGCAAACCTTGTTGAGAGAAGCCTGGATTTTCCATTCGCGGACGGTAACTTAGATGAATCTACAGCTGTTCTTAATAACGCTTTGATAACGTGTACCAATCAACTAGTTGAGCAAAAGTTTGTTTCTTTGAAAAACTCGAACAGCTGGTACAATTTGGATCTTTTGCGTCTTAAACGGAAAAGGGACAAATGGTACAAAAAGTTTTGTAGATCTAATAATGACAATCATTGGACTAGGTACACAATTGCGCGTAATAAGTATTCACAATCGATAAAGAAAACTCGTTGTGAATATGTTCAAAGGAAGATTGATCAGCATCATCAGCAAAGAGTTATGGAAAATTTTGAAATCTTTATTAAAACCTAGTAATTGCAAACCGCGGTCCATAACTTTTAATGGCACATTAGAACAGTCAGAACAAGTAATTGCATCTAAGTTTAATGATTATTTTGTCGAAAGTGTTTCATTGATTGATCAATCTATTGAATTGGTCGATGAACCTGACGAAATAAAACAGCCAGCTAATAGTAGTTGCAGATTTGAAGTTTTTCACCCAATTACATTAAATGAACTTAGAGTTATTTGTTAGGAAAATCGGCTGGAGTAAATAATGTTAATGCTAGAGTTATTCAAGATTGCTTTCATGTCATTGGCCACATCTTTCTGGACCTTATTAATAAATCATTGCAGAATGGACATGTGCCACAAATTTGGAAGGAATCCTTAGTGATTCCTATTCAAAAAGTTGCTGGAACGATTAAAGCCGAAGAGTTTCGTCCCATCAACATGTTGCACACTTTAGAGAAAATCTTAGAACTTGTTGTTAAAGGCCAGCTGTTGGAGTATTTGAATAGCAATTCTTTGTTGATACCAGAACAATCGGGATATCGGGAAGGGCATTCTTGTGAAACTGCATTGAATTTGGTGTTAGCAAAGTGGAAAGACAACTTGGAGCGTAAAGATACGATTGTTGCTGTTTTTTTGGATCTGAAACGCGCTTTTGAAACAATTTCTAGGCCCTTACTGTTAAGTACAATCAAGCGCTATGGATTTACGAGTACTGCATATAAATGGTTTGAAAGCTATTAGTCTGACAGAACTCAACGGACTGTTTTTAATGATTCTGTTTCCAGTCCCGTGGGGAACAACCTTGGAGTGCCCCAGGGAAGTGTATTAGGGCCCCTTTTATTTATTATGTATATTAATGACTTGCGACGTGTTTTACGGTTTTGCGACATTAATCTTTTTGCAGATGATACTGTGTTATTCATTGCAGCTAAGGATTTAGAAGTTGCCGTCTCACACTTGAATGAAGATTTGCAGTATCTAAGTAGATGGTTGAAGTGTAAGCAGTTGAAATTGAATACAAGTAAAACTAAATTTATGGTAATTTCGCGGAATCGATCAAATGAGAACGTCTCTGTTGTAATTGATGATGAGACTATTGATCGCGCTCGGGAGATTAAATATCTTGGCGTGATTATTAATAACACACTTAAGTTCAACTCTCACATTGACAATGTCATCAAGAAAATTGCCAAGAAGTATGGAATTCTATGTCGACTGAAAAACGATTTAACTATTGCCAGTAAAATACAGCTATACAAATCAATCATCTCTCCTCATCTTGACTTTTGCCCTTCCATTTTATTTCTGGCCAATGCAACACAAATATCGAGATTACAGCGCTTGCAGAATAAAATAATGCGTTTGATTTTGAGATGTAATAGATTCACTTCCTCAACTTTGATGCTAGACGCCTTACAATGGTTGTCGGTGAAGCAAAGAATTGTATATTTGACTATGGTGTTCATTTTTAAAGTAGTTAACGGTTTGCTGCCTCGATATTTGTGTGATCGAATTGAAAGAGGAAGTGACTATCATAGATATAATACTAGAAACGCGGATGAAATAAGAACACCACATTTCTTGACTTGTGCTTCACAGAATTCATTATTTTTTAAAGGAATAAATGTTTTCAATTCGATGTCTAGACACATTAAACGTTCAACAACATAAGCAGAATTTAAGAGACATTGCATTTCACACGTTAAAACTGTCTTTTGAACGGTTTTCCAGTGATTTTTTTTATGAATTGACAAATTATGTATCTTGACGAAGTTATATTTAACGTATTATTTTGTATGGATAGCTGTTATAACGACTTTTTAATAATTATTGTAGCACTGCAAAAACTATTTTGTTCGCCACGATGGTGATGATGGATTTTTGATATTTGATTTAATAGTAGTAGAAAAAAATAGTAATCTACAAAGGTTTGAGCCTCGCGCGCGTATTACGGATATAGAGGACTGAATTTAACATTCGATAAAAAAAAAATGCAATTTTGAAGCTTATTTGGAAGATACCGTGAGTTAGTAGTAAGTTTTCTGGCAAATGTTGGGGGTTTATGAGCATTCCTGACATTGCTGAAAATTATGATAGCATCAGATTGCGGGGTTACTAGTGTAATAGGATGCTTTGTTGTTTGTTCATTAACTCTTGATTGCTTGTAATACTTACTTATGAATATTTTAGGTGGACAAAAAGGCGAACTAAGAGGTGGACGCCTGAGCTTTTCAATATTTATATCGCTGTGAAGCAACTGTAAACTCTAGAGGGAATTTATATCTGTAACTGAAACCAATTCGATTTTGTTTGCCAACCTGGTTAAAATGTCATATTTAATTATCTTAAAGATAAATCATCCAGCTCAAACCTTTGTAGGGGTGGGACCATCATCATCATCATCACCTTTTCTCAACCATGGAGCTGCGAGGCAAATTCTTGGAATTTGCTAAATAACGCCACTGCCGTAGCAACATTTTCCTTTGTCCGAAATTCCAGGATTGGACAATCGTCTCCGTGTTTTCTTTATTATTTAACATTCAGCACGAGTTTCACCGACAGTCAAATATTTCAGCATTGTATATTTTTCACAACTCAGCATTATGCTTACCATTTTCTTTGAAAATTAATCCCACCAAGTCGCCAGGTTGTAGTATCGCGTCCTCCTCGCTAGCTGGTCGTTACTTGAATCCCTCTCTATCTCTCTCTCTCTCTGCCCGTTATCGTCTATGCTTTCACTACCTCTTTCACTGCCACACCCTTATCAAGGCCAAGGTAGCTTAACCCAAAGGTAGTCCTATTTTCTTAGACACAAAGGTTTTTTGGTAAAGGTATGACTAATATACTACATCGTCATTCCGTTAACAATCCTGCACCCGCTTGTCAAAATAGTTTTTTGTGCTTTTGTTTCAATCGTTACATAATTTTATTCTACGCTGGTCTGGAAGCTGCCTTCCTGCACATTCGATTGCCGTCAATGGATGGCAATCGATGTCCGTCGGTGATTGGCACAAGATTGCGGAATAGAGACCAACGATAAATAAAGGAATGAAGAATAGAAGAAGAAGGTGCGCTTATACTTCTTTAGTACCATTATTGAAAAAAATCGAGCTCCAATCTTGCCGTGGCCAGTGCCAAAATCTAGGCGTACATATATGATTTGCTTTCCCGGAACCGATCCTAGAGCTCTCCAATACGTAACCAATTCAATCATATCGCTTGTCACAGCTTCAACGTAAAAGTCCAATATCCGCAAGGAAGATTTCGCAGCAGATGAAGCTATGTACATACAGTAAAAATTAATATTTCAATTTTCTCCTGAGCTTCCGATGCTGTAGAAAGCCGTTAATGTCGTCCATTGCGAGCAGAAGCCCAGTATTGTCGCGCGAGGTCAGCTCGGCCGTCCTGCTGCTGCACTTTCCAATCCAGAGCTATGGCACGACACCGGCCGGCCAGGGGAGACGAAATGTCAATCCAACGGGCGCCCATGTTTGAGCTTTCACGTACAGCCCTTCGGGAGTCAACTAAACACGCACACGCACAGTTTACGGCGGTGGTGAAAGATGGATGGCGCGAATGTGTAATTATGCGTAATTGTTATCGCCGAAAAAATGCGAAACTTTCTGCCGATCGATCGATCTTCCGGCAGGCAGCTTTGGGGGACACGCGAAACATACCGCTCGGAAGAAAGTTGACCACGACGATGTGCAGTACATGTGAGCATAAATACGTAATTAAATCGAATAGCTCGGTTTTGGGGCTTTCAGGGAGTAGGCTTGAACCGGTGTATGTGTGGAGAAATGTATGTGCGATGGTCATTTTTCTCTTGTTAAAAATTACAGTAATTAATGCCTTATGAACATTAAGGCCGTGCGTGAGGCTGTTTCAGGTGAAAGAAGCTCATGTCTGAAGTCGGTTGCTGAGTGAAATCTCGTTTATTAGCTAGTGATTGATCAATTGTTCGAAGCTGGTGTGATCGGAGGATCAAACGGGTCCAAAACTGGACCGGAAATAGCCAACCATTCGGACCCTGTAATTTCCTATTCCTGCCTAGGAGTCCTAGGAAGCGATCGATCTTCCTTCGATGAATGGAATGCCCGAGTATGAAACCGCAAATTACCAAACCCGATTGATCAGTGAACGTTTTCGGACGACGATGACGACGACGTGCAATTAGTTGACCCACGTTGCCTTAAGGGTCCTTCTTTCACGCGCTGCTTTTCGAGAGAAGGAGAAAAAAGGATATCAGGCTAAGCCAAAGGCGGAGTTCAGGCGGCCATCCCTCAGGGATGCGACTCGTGGCACTTTCTGCTTTAAACTGGTGCAGATTTTTTTTCCATCTCTCGAATGCACACATCCCAACAATAATAAAAATATTGTTATTAGTGATAATGATAGTAATAAGACGTTAGAAAAAGTCGTTACCCAACTACAAATCGTTGCGTTTGGTCCATTTGTCTCATTCGTTTTACGACTGCGTTTTTCCATTTGAAATCGAAACCTCGAACCGTCAAACCTCTGCAGCCTGCGAACTGAGACAAAAGATTCAAAAAAGGCAACTCGAGGAAGGTGCCTGAGGTCCCTACACCTTTGTTCCTTCGGAGAGGGCGTGAATAGCAATAAAATATCAATAACTACACGCTGTCCGAGTCTCAAGAAAGGGAAAAGATCATAAGCGAGCCGCTTGCCTGCCTGCCTGCCTGCGTCAGGGGTCCCATTTGAATCACGGTCAAAGGTCGAACGCGAACCAGAAGCTGGATGTCATAAATCAAGCGCAGTTCAGTTCTGGGGCTCCCGCGTCGAGCGTGTTAAAATTAATATCATTAAAGATCGATTTATGGCCGATTTCGATGAGAGTGGGTCCTAGTGATTAGCCGGTGCCGCGGGTCTACTTTGTTACCTAGGCATAAAACGGACCCTATGATTACCGATTCAAGCCATCTTTGTCGAAATGCGTACTTCCAGGAATTCCCATTTCGGAATAACACTGCAACGTAGAAAGTCCATCATAAACAACTCAATCGACTGATACCGATCGAACATCGGAGATCAACACCGGCTATCTTCGGGCGACGATCTCTGCATTGACGAATGCACAGTTGATACCACCGACCGCCGAAGAAGAGATTACACCTTCGCGATAATGTCAATCTTCCCGGACGAAACGACGAGGGAGGATTCCCACCAGCAGGACGATTGCACCCAGATGCAACCAACAATGGCTCGTTAATTTTTGTCCAGTGCCGCTTCCTATGCTAATTCGTCAACTGGGCTGAAATGGACTGGGAACTGCGGAGAGTGTGCGTTTCCTTTTGCCATTAGACAGGAAATTAGTTGTTTACTTGGGGGTAGTCACCGATGAACACATCAACGAGCAGAAATCAATTAGACTCGCGATTTGGGCGAGATCTTCGTCAGGATGCTGTCGATCCGAGGAGCTTGAGGGAATTTATTTGGCAATGGTTCAAAACGAGGATGTGAAGGTAGGGGGAGATTGAGGGAAGCGATCACTGTTTATTGTTTGGCAAGTGGCTGTTCGAAAATTTCAGACCATTGCTTGGGTGATTAATCGAGATATTCTTAGATAGAATTATCTTTGCTGAATTAGAATAACTCTGAGATGTGATTTTCTCAGAACAGCTTTGCGTTTAATTAAGCTATTTTCAACCTCAACCTGTTTCAAATTTTGTGGTTCTTTTTAAAAGCAGGCAGGTTCATCCAGTATATGCAGGCAGTTATAGGGTAAACGTTCGATTTGCGAGCTTACAACCAAATTAGTCAAAGAAACAATGTCTGAATATTAAATGCTAACGTTGCTTCAAAAAAGGGAACAGTTCCAAGCCTAAATTATGGTCTAAAGAGCCCCCATAAAAACGAAATTATTACTTGGGCTGAGATATCTTGAGTTCCACAGTTTTAGAAAAGGCATTCAATCAAATGGACTAACGATAAGAAATGAATCGACACACATCAATGGGGAGTTTTCAGCGTTCGCTTGTCAAGAACCGAATCCCGAATTCCCCAGACTTATGTTTGAATAAAGCTAGCCTTTCAGATTTCCTGCCGATTGACCTACCAAGCAGTGCTGTCATGGTAAATTTGGAGCTGGTTAGTTACTGATTTCAAGATGGCGTCGTACATCGATTGCCGGTCTAGAAGCTAGAAGCCGTAATCTTGAATCTGAAAATACCCATATTGAAGGGTATTTCACAGTAATTCCCACTTTTCGGATTACGTCTTTCGGCAACATATAGAGGGTGCAATTTAAAAAAAACCAAAATCCGCGTAACGAAATGTGGTCAGGTTTTGACCACTCATAACTCTGTCAATAGCGGCTGGATTTTAATTCTAAACAAACCAATCGATTGGTAATTTTCCCACATAGCTTTCAAAATGAATACTTCATACATTTTTAATATGTCACTAGTAGTTCCCTAACATAGTCACCAAATATTGATACTGAGCACGTAATCCTACGTCAAATCTACTGTCGAGTCTTGGATACAACCTCTTATTTTTTTTGTAACCGAAAGCCACCATTTTGGATTTCAAGACGACGTCGGACATCGATTTCCAGTCTCTAATCGTCACCCCAATTTCTATAATACCCATATAGAAGGGTATTTGGCAGAATTTTCCACTTTTTATTAAATCAGAAGCCGCTATTTTGGATCTTAGGTCCAACATAGAATATTTCGTGATCCTGGCCATATAGAAAGTTACTGTCTTCAGCAAAGTTGTTCAAGTGACTAAGACCTTTCGGGTGGTGGCCATATAAGTTCAGAACTCTCTCACTACGCAGCGCTAGTGTGCACATGAGCTTCCTATATAAGCTGTATCTCAAAATCCTGGCCATATAGAAGGTTACTGTCTTCAGCAAAGTTGATCAAGCGACCAAGTCCTTTCGGATGGTGGTCATTTTATTTAAGAACTCTCTCACTACGCGGCGTTAGTGTGCACAAGAACTTCCTTAATATGTTATTTCTAAAAAGCTTTTCCATATAAGATGATGCTGTGCAATGCGAGGACACGAAATGGAATAGGGATGACGTGTAGAGAGGCTGTAAATCGATTTCGGACGCCATTTTAAAATCCAAGATGGCGGTCATCGATTCAAGAAAAACTGTCAAATTCCCTTTTTTTCGGAGAGGGAACGACGTGTGGAGGCTGTAAATCGATGCCAGACGCCATTTTGAAATCCAAGATGGTGGCCATAAGTTCAAGAAAAACTGTCACATACGCTACAATATGAGTATTTTCGGAAAAGGGATGACGAGTAGAGGCTCTAAATCGATGCCGGATCGCATTTTGCAATCCAAGATGGCTGCCAGCGGTTCAAGAAAAACGGTCAAGTTCCCTACAATATGGATATTTCCGAAACGTAGACGAAGCGTAGAGGCTGGAAATCGATTCCAGGCTACATTTTAGAATCCAAGATGGGGGCCATTGGTTCAAGAAAAACTGTCAAATAACCTACAATATGGGTATTTCAGGAAAGGGGATGACGTGTAGAGAGGCTGTAAATGGATTTCGGACACCATTTTAAAATACCACGATGGCGGTCATCGATTCAAGAAAAACTGTCAAATACCCTACAATATGGGTATTTCCGGAAAGGGGATGACGTGTAGAGACCTGAAATCAATGCCAGACGGAATTTTGGAATCCAAGATGTCGACCACCAGTTAAAAAAAAAACTGTCAAATACTCTACAATATGGGTATTTCTGGATAAGGGATGACGTGTAGAGTCTGGAAATCGATGCCAGACGTCATTTTGTATTCCAAGATGGCAACAATCGGTTCGAGAAAAACTGTCAAATACTCTAAAATATGGGTATTTTCGGAAAAGGAATTGCTGCTGCGTGATAACGCTCGGTTGCATCCGCCCACCATAAGCAATCCCACCATAAGGGGCTGTCCATAAACTACGTAGACAAATTATAGGGGGTGTTCGATACGAGAAATGAAGAAACTCGCGGACACTCGCGGAAAAATCGCGACTCCGCCGACACGGCAATCTTGTGGGCACCAAGAGAAGGCAAACGGACCGAGTCTTTCTTCCACCGAATAAAAGTCTTCAACACTTCGTATTTAGAACGATATTGTATGACCTATATTGTACGACCGATAGCAACGTGGGTACGTCCAGATCGGTGACCGGGTGGAGATCAACTGTCTTCTCTATGTATCCCGATCTCGACTACTACAGTCTGCTACACTCTAGATGACTACCTACTATTCAGAGAGCCAGAGAAGCAGGTGCTATCACAGAATAGGCTATTGTGATGATCCCCGGTCAGTGAGAGTATATGAGGCACATGTAAAAGACCAACATCGATTTACAGGTAATAGGGTGGTGCGAAAAGTATTATATATAATTGACTTTAGGATTTGGATTTTAATATAAGGCTGATGCAAATTTTTATTTTTATTTATGTCACCCCCCCCCCCCCCCTTTCAAAATGTCAAAATATTGAGGGGGCAAAAAAAAAATTGGTTTAAGTATTTTGACGAAAACTGTCCTAGTTTTGGTTTGCCGTGTTGAAAAAATTCGACTGTTGAGTTGTTTTGGTTTGCCGTGTTTTACGCTAAACTGCCCGTTTTTATCGTTTACCCGTCATCAACAGCAACCGTGAGTAAAAATGACGTTTTCGTTATGTCAATGCACGAAAATTCGCAGGACGCTTCTCTCACGCATAAGTGCTGTCGTTTTTAGGTGGTTTCTTTTCGCTATCTCTTTTACTCTGAAGCAAAATGAGAGGTTAGACACGGTGCACTGATCTATAGCAAGCACTCCGCTGCATTTTGCTTTGATAAACGCAGTAAAAAAGTGTACTCTTTCGGACCAAATTGCTTTTCGTAGATCAAAAGTTGTGTTTCAGTGCAATCTTCGTTCACAAATGATATTGCGTGCTTGTGTATCACAATATGGTAAGCTGTGTGTACTTTTTATAGCCTAAAAACTGACATCAATGTTTCTTTCTAGGAAAAAAAAAGCTCCCGATGGCCATCCGGATCGAAAGAGACGGGAAATTGGTCAATCAATCGATCGTTTCGACCACGGCAGATAAATCTTTCTCCGACTTGATCAGTCAGGTGATGGGGTCTGTCGAAATTGAAACTATCTACGCCGGATCAAAGTCACTGGAAAAGGAACATCTCTTCGAACTTTCACTGACTACCACAATTGATGATGCTATTCTTGCTATTGGCTCTTGCACAAAAGTACTGTGCATCTTAAAATCCATGATCCCTCTTGTGAAGAAGCCACTTCCTAGTGCTTTTGATACGTTGATGAACAATGCATCCATCCTCAAACGCCCGGATAAACGATCGGAAAATCGTGGTCAAGACGATATTTATAACCACACAGTTGATTATCTTCAGGATCTGGACTTGGGATTCCGAACGTTCCAAAAGGTTGAAATGGAACTTTTTATGTCCACCGTAGTTTCGGTACTTTGGTACCTCGACGGCCATTGGGAAAAGTTTTCGTCAGCGCCAGGTGTATCAAAAATGCCACAGAGGCTGCATTTTGCTCCTGAAAATCAAGACACATTTCGGAAGCTACATCATGGAGATCAAAAAAAGAAAACTTTACCGCGGCTCAAGAAACTTGACTTGATTGAGCACTTCAACAAACTTGAGATCAGTTTTAGATGACGTGTGTCAACTGAAAGTTTGTATCGCAGAATATATTGCCCATATCAATCGGGCGGAAGTACGTGGGAAAGCGGAAGAGGAAACCATTTCTCATCGGGATAATCGTTCGCTTAAGAAGGTACCAGCGAAACCAGACCGGAAAAACATGAGCAAGATTCTTTACGCAGCGCTGGAAACGGAACTAGAGTCGGCACCCACTTACGTTGAGCATAACGTAGTTTTTTTTGCACCTACCGAACGTCGCGCTAAATACAACTATATTGCTGGCTTAGCGTTTGAGTTCACCATCTACGTTTATCGATCCTTCAAACCTGGCGCAACGTTTGTATGGAAATCCCCAGACGACGATCAAACTGCAAACACGATCGCTCGCATCGAGAAAAATATTGAAGAACGTGTTAAACACGACAAAGCTGTACACATGAACAACTTGTTCGGCAATACAGTACAATGGTCCATGGATAACGTCAGCAAGCTGATATCGTTTATAGCAGGTTAGTTTGTACTATCAGACTGTAACATGTTACTGTTTTTTACCTTTATGCTTCATGCTTTGTTATTTTTAGATGATGATCATCTCTCGCAGGACGACACAGATGATACTGTGGCTGAATTTAAACTTTTATTGGACGAAGGGTATGAGCTCTCTGATGCTTTGACATTGGTCGAACAGGCTCAAGAGTCGAAAGCAGAAAAATTTGAGCATTTCTGGAAAGCGGTGGAAAACGTGCTAGCTGAAAACGATTACACCGTTGCTGACGAACGACGTAACGGAGAAACAACTTGGATATCACCATTGTGTGTTTCTCTACGTGATTTGATGTCACAATGTGAGAGAAGAATGGAAGAGCTTTTCCCGGATTCCGACAACAATTTTATTTCATCGTATGAATATTTTCGAATCCAGTTTGTTCCTCGAAACAGCAAATCAGTAGTAGGGAGCAGATATTATGGTCGATTCAACGTGAAGTTTGGATTGCAAAAACGAACACTACACAAAGCTCATGTTGATCAACATTACGGTGCTAAGCATTTCAAGTTTTTGAAAGTTATGGCGGGTAATATCTTTTAAATATCTGTTAAATTTTTATTACTTAATCTTATCATTAACGCAGGCATCTTTTCGGATCATTCGCTAGTACACTTCTTAGACGACAAAGCGTCCATTCCTGTGGGGTTTACTGGTGCACCAGTAAGTGCGACGCGTCGTCAGCGGCACGTATTGATGGCTGGCTTAGATGGACGTGGTTTAAATGCCATGGATCATGACAATATCCCCCAACATATCGTACCATCAGTTTCCATAAAACTTATACCACCGAAGGATGTATCAGAATCATGGTATAAGGGGAAGCCCCTTATCATTTTGAAGGATGCCATTTTCGAAGCTTCCAATGCTTTTAGGCATGCCGCAGAATTGATTAAGCATACGGATGAGGACGTTGATGACCGACCAATGATGTTTATCGGCACCGATGGTGGTCCGGATCACAACGTCACAAGTATTCAAGTGATCTTAAGCTATTTAGCTTTATTCTTCGAATTGGATCTTGATTTTTTGTGTGCAGTTCGAACTCCTCCCAATTTTTCGGTCATCAACCCAGCGGAACGTTTTATGAGCGTTGCTAACATTGCTTTGATGGGTGTCTCTTAAACCAGAAATCATCTAGGTCAAAATGAACCAAAAGTACGGTCTCTGTTGTCCAAAAAGCAATGGAGAGATGCACAAAGCAAGCATCCTAATATCGACTACCGTCAGATGGCGCTGGAAGGAACCAAAGATGCGAGGGAACTTTTTGACAAAACGTTTTGAGGCATTAGTGTACAAAGGTGAAAATGTTGTGGTTGGTGATGCGGCCACGGATCAAGAGATCGATCGTTTGAAGCGAAAAATATCAGACGTCTGGCCCGAGATAGACATGGACAAAAAGCTAACCAAAGCGGATGTACTAAAAGTTAATTCTGTGAAGGACTTTTTTGAAAAGCACGTACGGTGCACTACTTATGCAATGCAGGTGAAGAAATGCAAGGACGTAAATTGTAAAGCTCATGCGCCAGTAAGGCTGGATGAAGCGACTTTCGACAGGATTGCGTGGCTTCCAACACCGGCGGTGATCGGAGATAAGTTTGCCGAATTCCATTCGGTTTATGGACAAGAACCAACTGATGCAGATGTTCCTAGTAAGAATGCAGCCCGGCAAGACCAAGTCAATGATCTTCCGAAAGCACCGTTTCCATTAGCACACACTAGAGCACGAATGATCGTATTCTGCACTGAATGCAACTTTCCACGTTTGCTGTATTCAAAATACGCGCTTGATAGAGAAACGCTCTCAAAGCTAGAGAATTTCTTTGAAGAAAAGCTTTATGTATGCGGCTCTAGTTTGGACTCGTTCCCAGAAGTGTTTCAAAATCCAAAACTGGTTTGTCACGATGCAGTTTCACTTCACTACTACCAAACAGGGCCATCTCTTCCAGGATATTATGATTTATGCGCTGAATGCGCTGATCAGAACACTGTTACTTCCGACAGTAAAGTTTTGTTGTGCAAAGTTTGCTACGAGAAGAAGAACTGTGGATCAGCTACCGTTACTCGTCGAGCTAGGGGCAGACCGAAGAAGGTGTAAATAAATTGTTACTTCAGATGTGCTTTTCATTTCGGTTTCGAAAATATAAAAATAAAATTTGACGTATTTTTGGGACAAAAATCTTTATTTTTTTGCCAATTAAGAATTTGACCTAAACGAACGAACTAACAGGGGGGGTTGGCAATTATCCACGGCCCATACAAAATTATTTTGTTGTATGGACAGTTGTCTACGCAGAAGGAGGGGGGTCAAAAATCCAAAAAAAAAACTGTCTACGTAGTTACTGAACAGCACCTAATGCTTCTAGACATGCCACCAAAGATCACGTATTTGATTAAACCCCTTGATCAAGGCATCATCAAAAATTTCAAACTGAAGTATGTCAAGAAAAGCTACAGTTTTATTCTGGAAACAGGCGAGAATTAAGGCCTTTCACTAGCGGATACACGAAAGTAGTTCAGCATCAAGAATTGTTTCAACTGCTTGGATGTAGTTCTAACGGACATAAAACAAAGC
The DNA here is from genome assembly GCF_037179485.1 of Ochlerotatus camptorhynchus. Lineage (NCBI taxonomy): Eukaryota > Metazoa > Arthropoda > Insecta > Diptera > Culicidae > Ochlerotatus > Ochlerotatus camptorhynchus. The sequence goes on along the minus strand of NW_027040687.1, from coordinate 268,582 downwards.
ACGTTGGTAAACTGCTTGAAGTAAATTCTTCCGTCGTATTTCGCGAATTCACAATGCAATGAAGACGACAACGAGGATTTGCAGATCATGTCCGAAATTCAACAAATTCACAAAACCTTTGCGCCAGGGATAAGAAACACAATGAAATCAACGAAATCATAAGAGATGCACCGGCTACAGCAGATGAAATTGTTGGCGAACTGGACCCATCTACAATGAATATGGATTATATTATATTATATTTCAAAATAAATCAACTCTCCGAGTTCGAAAGCTTCTGCACATTGGACAGCAATGTCGAACAGAGTGCAAAAATGCAAGATTTGCTAAAGGATGTCGGAACGTTGCCATCTTGCTCAATGATACGTTATACACATTATAAAAAAATATACGCAATATGCTTTGTAAGCTTTATTCAGAAAAAAAAAATATTTCGAGGCAAGATTTTGAGCTCTAAAATACCCTGAAACATTAAGTAGATCAAATTCAAATGTATATCGTACAATCGGTATAATTTTTAAAAATCCTACAAAACACTGGAAAACAGCGAAAAAATCCTAATCGGGATTTGCTGGTGACCATGCAAATTTGAAAAATATCTATGCAGTTTGACGAGTGTTTCCCAATTTAGGTAAAATTACTAATTTGACCTGGTGACCTCATCGGCATTATCTCATTTGGCATAATTGCGTTCGGCCTAATGGCGATCAGCCTATTGGCATCTGGCCTAAAATAATTAACGCAACCCTACTGCAAAGCCTTGATACAAATGTGCAGCAAGTTTTGGTTTTAAACAACGAGGTAAACTTCAGTATCGTTGGTTGTGGCAAATCCCAAAAGCCCTGTATATGTTTTTTCACCTCCCTAACATTCTTTACCGTGTTCAAAGACCGATTCTGTTTTAATATGGAAAGCTACCGCAAATCTTCGGCCAGATTCCAGAGCTGTTATGGGATTCGGGTAATGAAACCTATCAATTTACCGCAATCAGCAGTCGATACCGAATACCGACAGACGAACCTCTCCGGCTTTGAACGCACCGCATCCCGGTTACATAATTATATGCACCGAGCCCTCGAAAGTGATGGTCCGCTAATTTGCTTTCCTTTGCCAGCTAAGTCGGATTACACAAATTTCAATTACTTATGCACATACAACCGTTGTTGGTTTCGCCTTTCGCACAAAGAGATTCGTTTCGTCTTAGGACACCTCCGGCAAGAAAGGAATGCCCACGGAGCGCTATTGTTTGAACTAATTTGCTGATCCCTACCCACGGCAGATTCAGATTCAAATCCAGACCCAGGAACCACAAATATCATCATCGGCCGGCACCGAGTACCTCTCTACTAATTACATCTTCGGCACCATTGTCCGATTGTTTGGCTAATGTTGTTTTCACGCTTCCTCCGGTGTCGTCGTTGTCGTCGTCGTCGTCGTCGTTCCCAAGCCACCCACCGAGGGTGCTGTGCATGTAGGGTACAGAAGACGAGGGTGCTGGTCAGTACACCGGAACGGACATCTGGTCGCTTTCAGAGAGAAGTGAAATGCTGAACGCAAATCAAGCGTGAATCGGGAAATTTTGCCGCCTTTCTTCTTGTCCGCATGTAGAATTTTGCGACGACCGAGGGAGAGAGAGTGAGAAGTGACAATGATTCCAAGAATCATGGTTGGTGTATGCTAACCACAACTGGGACAAATCTCCGGCGAACGCACTTGATCTTGCCGAGTTGCATCAAGGTCAGCAGCGTCTGGAGAACTTCAAACCACAAAACCATACACTGGAATGATTGATTGACCGATTGAAACATCAGCTGACCTTGGCGAGGAAGTTTCTTCGGATCGGGATCAATTAGAATCAACGCTTCATGCAAATCAAATCGTGAAAGCGACCGCCTCTTCCGAAAACGGCTTCTGCTGCGAACGAAACTCGATTATGATTAATGAAGAAGCTCTGGTGAATGAAGGGGGGAGGGGGGAGGTCTGTAGACCACTTTATTACATCCATACGACTCGGTGCTTCTGATTGATGATGCATTCGTGGAGGGTGGAACATTGTTGCACTCCGATGCAAGGATGAGCTCGATGCCAATTAAGATCGAATTAGCGCTCCTTTGAAGTTCCAAATGGGTTTATTACACGGGTGCCGTACTTCGATCGGTGCCGCCATAAATCCTTTTTTTTTCTCTCTGGAGAAACTGAAGTTGATTTTGGATCAGTAGGCGATGATCTCGTTCTAATATGTCGAAATTCTCACCTGAGATCGTGGATTGCTTTATTGGAGGTGCTCGAATCTCGAGCCAGGATTGATTTATGGTCTGCCGTGAACCTACAAGTTCTCAATTTATGTTCTGAAAACTGATTTTACGAGATAAGCTGGATGTTAGAGAGTCATAAAAATTACTGAAAATATTCTCGAATGTATTGAAGTGAGGTTAACCAGCTCCCTCCCACAACCTGAAATCATCCAAAAAGTTTCCTTTATGTATCGATAAAGATCGTTTGGACTGATTCCTGGAAGGGTCATGATGGCTCCAGTTTCTTTGCTGTATGTTTTGTAAGAGCTAATATTTGTGCTGTCGAAATTTCGAGGTGATAAGAGATTAATCGGAAATATAGTAAAGCTTCTACAAGCTTCAGCAGATTACTGGGCTACAATCAACGCGTCATTCGCAAACGTGTAACTGAGATTTAGTGGAAGACACAACTCAAATGCGTTATAACTTTTGAGGATCAATAAATAGAGCTTTGACTTGCTGAACACAGTTGTGAGTCCATCAATTATCCATCTTATGACAACACAATAGTTTTCGGTTTCCATCGCAGGGTGTCGCTAGTGACTTCGTTAAACGAACGACGTAACTAAAGTTGCTTCGATCAGTGAAGGACAGAACTCGAATGATTTTTAACTTTTAAGGATCGATAGATAGAGCTTTGGATTCTCCAAAGTTGTCAGATTGTCAATTATTCACCTAAGGATAACAGTATTTACACTTTTCTAAATTCCAAGATGGCGACTTTCAAACTGTGGAAAACTGTCAAACACCCAAAATACCCGGAGCTGGGCCAGAAATCGATGTTTGATGCCATTTTGGAATCCAATATGGCGACTTTAGGTTTTCTTAAATCCAAGATAACTGTCAAATGATCAATAATATGTTTATTTTCATTACCAGGACGACGAATAAAGGCCGAAAATCGATGATTGACACCAGTTTGAAATCCAAGATTGCGGCATCCGCTGCGAAAAACTGTCAATACCCATCAATATGGGTATTTTGCGGACGAGGACGATAAATAGATGCCAGAAATCGATGGTTTGTTGGGGTTTTAAAATGCGTCCGGCCAAAATGTCTCACACCGTGGATTTCGACAAATTCAAACGTTTTGCCAACTCGATAGTTGGATAGACCGGGATTTTCGTTTCGAGTGAGCAGGATCGGATCGCAACGTGCTTGCTCCGGTGAAGCCATGATGTAAACAAATGAACTTATCCTAACAACCTGAAGAGTTGGATCGAAGGAGCAGTTGATTTCTGTAGTTAAAAGCTTGTTTACCCTTTATCAATATCTGAAAACTTTATGTTGTATTAAACCAGACTTCCTGCTGAACACACGTCTTTCTCTAGAGGTTATGGGCCCAGTTACGTCCGGCCTCTGAAGTTGAAACTAATTGATTTGAAGAATCCAGAAGTTCTTTACAGAATTACGGAGAAGACGGGAGTGAAGATGTCAAGCGCGGCGAAAGTAGGAATAGTCCAGTTTACTGGTAAAGGATACGACGTGTGGAGGTTCCGGGTTGAAACGCAGTTGTCGGCTCACGGCGTGAAGGAAATGATCACGAAGGATATACCAGCTGACGAACCGCAGAGGAAAACTTTTCAAGAAAAGGACGAAAAGGCGAAGGCAAACATACATTCGGAGGTCCTTAGCAACGCTGAAGATGGAAGAAGGAACACCGTTAAAGGACCACTTCCGAAAATTTGACTAGTTAGCCCGCCAGTTGAAGGGAGCTGGTGCTACTGTCCGGAGTTAGATGCCGTAAGTCAACTGTTCATTTCTTTGCCATCGACGTACGATGTTGTCACCACGGCTATGGAGAACCTGGGAGATGATCAGTTGAAGTTGGACACGGTGAAAGCGCGTTTGCCGGCCGAAGAGCAGAAACGACTGGGAAGAGGAGACAATTCATCTGCCAATGGTGTCTCGGATGGATCAGGATCAGTGTTAGCAGTGAAGTCGGAAAGAAGCAAGGAAAAGTCCAAGTTTCAAGGTAAATGCTTTGTGTGCGGTGAACAAGGGCACAAGAAGGTTGCATGTCCAAAGTTCAAAAAGCGGTATGATCGAGCTCAAGTAGCAACTGTTTCCGTAGACAGAGAAGTGGCGTTCATGATTTCCCAGGAAGTGATCTACAAGTCGAAATTGGACATTGAATGGATATTGGACTCGGGAGCAAGTCGTTACATGGCCAATGATGAGCGGTATTTTCACGAGTTCAAGGAGTTCGCAAGGTGAGAAACTTATTGCTACTAAAGAAGGCACAGTTCAAGCGAAGACGTTCATGGGTGAGAACAGTCTGACATTGTCCTTGGGAAACGTCTTATTTGTGAAGAACCTCAAGTTCAATTTGCTGTCATTGTCACGGTTGCTGAAAGCAGGAGTCCAAGCGGAATTCCAGCCGGATCGAGCAGTGTTGTCCACAAACGGTGAAACAATAGCTGTAGCGAAACTACGCGGGGATCTATTCTACCTGACGATGCAGCGTTATACATCAGATCCGGCCATCCTTACGAAAGGTGATGGTGATGAATTGCAGCTATGGCACAAACGGTTTGGTCACTCGAGCTTCAAGAATGTATGACGCCTGAAGCAGAGCGAAATGGTAGATGGAATCGGGGAAATTAAAAATGAAGGTGGATTTTGCGAGTCCTGTGCAGAGAGCAAGATGACCCGGTTGCCATTTTGCTCATTTTGCTGTTATATATTTGATGAAACGGAAGGACCAAGTGTTTGATTTCTTCAAAGTATACGAGGCCATGGCAACGGCACAGTTCGGGAACAAGATCGCAAACTTGAGGTGTGACCTGGGAAGAGAATACTTTTCGAATGATCAGCTTGCGTACTATATGAAACAAGGAATTCAAGTTGAATCAACCGTTGGTTATACACCACAGCATAACGGAGTAGCAGAGAAGTTCAACCGGACCATTGTGGAAAAAATGAGGACTATGCTAGCTGAATCCGGAGCACCGAAATCTATGTGGGGCGAAGCAGTATTGAATGCAGTGTACACAACAAACCGAAGTCCAACTGAAGCGTTGAAACAAAACTGTACCCCGGCTGAATGTTGGCACGGTGAGAAACCAGATGTTGGGAAACTGAGAGTGTTCGGATGCCAGTCATTTGCATGGGTTCCGAAACAAAAGAGGAGCAAGTTGGACCCAACCGGTTTGCGCAGTGTGATGCTGGGCTACGCACCAACCGGTTATTGTCTGTGGAATCCAAAAACGAGGAAAATGTTTGTGGCACGAGATGTGAAATTCGACGAGACAAGTTTTCCGTTCAAGACACCACAGAAATCGCTGGAGGAAGAAGTAGCTTCGAAGATTTTGATTCCTGAAGTTATTCCAGCCGTTGAAGAAATCAATACAGATGACGTGCAGCCAACGAATGAATTTGAAGATGACCATCACGAGCTGTCTGAAGATGAGTTTGAAGATGTTGACGAAGTTGCTGACAACACTAATGAAGAAGGCGCATCGGCGCTCCCACCACACTCGAAGAATGGGAACAACTGTGAGGAGTGTGTTCTGAGGTCTAGTGGTCGGGTGCGCAGGACCCCAGGTTGGTTAGCTGATTGTATTACCCCCTATAGAGCCCTTTCTGCTGCTGATGAATCCCAACAGGTTCCGATATGTTACGATTAGGTTGACGGTCATCCGCACGAGACGGAATGAAGGCAAGCAATAGCTGACAGTCAACCGAATGAAGCATGCTTGTTGAAGAAATCGCTATACGGTCTCAAGCAATCACCTCGCTGTTGGAACGGTCGCTTTAATGAAGTTCTGGTGAGCATGGGATTTCGTCGTTCCCGACACGACTACTACGTACAAGGAAATCAAATCGCTTACATCGTTATCTATGTGGACGATTTGCTTGTGGTTGCGGGCGATCTACGCATTATTGAGGAGATTAAAGATCGACTGAAACGAGAATTTGAAATGACGGATTTGAACGAACTACATCACTTTATGGACATCAAGATAGAACGTGACGAGGAAGGTAATATGTATTTGTCTCAAGAAGCACTAATCCGAAAAATACTAATACGTTTCGGAATGGACGGCTGTAAACTTGCCCACACACCCGCTGAAACTAAGTTGCAGGTTCAAAAGACCACTGAAGGATGCTACTATCCGTATCGAGAACTGGTTGGTAGTCTTATGTTCCTGATGCTGGGCTCAAGACCAGACCTGTGCTACGTTTTGGGCTATCTGGCAAGATTCCAAGATGCTGCAGGAGAGGAACACTGGAAGCATGCCAAACGAGTACTGCGTTATCTTCAAGCGACAAAATACCTAAGGCTGATCTTTAAGAGGAACCCTCATGAACGACCGGTCGCTGTGTGTTTGTTGATGCTGACTATGCAAGCGACGAGGAGGATCGTAAGTGTGTTTCTGAATTCCTGATTAAGGTATTTGGATGTACTGTCGTGTGGTCGTCCAAGAAGCAGCGCACGGTAGCAATGTCATCAACAGAAGCTGAGTACATCGCATTGAGCTCATCTGTTAACGAAACGGTTTGGCTTACTGGACTGCTATCCGATTTGTGTGTTTCAAACTACGAGGACAACCAAGGCGCTATAGCTATGGCAGAGAAGGAGGAGACGAAACGTGTCAAGCAAATAGATGTAAAGCTTCATTTTATTCGAGAAGCGGTTGCAGACGGAAAGGTGAAACTTGTATATGTACCAACCCAGAAGCAAGAAGCGGACATTCTTACAAAGTCACTTCCAGGTTCGGCTTTAACACTTTTGAGAACGAAAATAGGATTGGAGACCATCAACTGAGAGGGGGTGAAGAGTTGGATCGAAGGAGCAGTTGATTTCTGTAGTTAAGAACTTGTTTACCCGTTATCAATAACTGAAAACTTTATGTAGTATTAAACCAGACTTCCTACTGAACACACGTCTTTCTCTAGACAACCAATGCCTACTGTGTTTCTACACACTTGATTCAGTGAAGTTTTGAATAATTTTACTCAAAAAGGGCCTTAATGGCGCGTTTTTAATATGTCCAATTTTTTTCGTGTTCAACCTTTAAGATGATGCGCAGAGGTCGAAAATTGTTTTCCGTCGATCTTGTTTTCCGTGCTGAGCACCAATGCTACAGGCGCCAGGAAGGCAGCTCTCACACCTGGACCCTACCTATCGACCCATCAACTCATGAACCGGGGACCAACGGCTTTACTTCCCTTCCGAAGAAAGGCGTGATCAGAGATGTTATGTCTCAGAACATCGCGGCGGCGCCGACTGGGATTGAACCCACGTCTGCTGGGGTGAGAGGCAATCACGCTTACCACTACACCACCGGCGCCGCTTAGGTCGAAAATCGTTGAATGACTCCTTTTTGAAATCCAATGTGGTGAATTCTGATTCTAGCAAAACTTTCGAATACGAAATATCCAGAAAATATGACGGAAATTCAGGAAAGCTCCGATAAATTCAGGAAAGCGAAAACTTCAATGAAGTCTTGAGAACTCTTGGATGACTCTGAAATTTTCCGAGGAGTTTCGAAATCTTAAGGCAAGTTGCAAGAATTCCAAATAAATGCCGAAAACTTAAATGAAATTTAAAATCATCAATGGTCTAAGAATTTCAGGGAGCTTAATTTTCGAGATCTTCAGAAAAAATTCGAACCTGCGGGTTAGTATTAAACCAAATACAATTTCTTTCCAGAAACTCACGGAACTTTTCTAACTTTTTCAACACTTCCCAAATATTCTAGGCATGAAAAAAAATTCGCTGAAAATCTAAGAATAACCAAGGAGTTTTCTGAACTACCCTGAAATTATAGGAAATGTTAAAGAATTCTCGAACCATCCCAGATGTACTCGGATTTCGCAGAACATTCTAGAAATTTCAGAGCTTCCTGGAGATTCCAGAAACTTCAATAAAAAATCCGACTGCTTTTTTGAAGATCGTAGAACTTCCCCTTAAGTCCGTGAACTTCCAAGAAATACCGAAAATTTACCGAAAATTATATCGAATTTCCAGAATTTCCGAAACTTCCCAGAATAACCGATAGCTCCCACAATTTCCGAGAGCTTTTATTAAAATCCTTAAACGTCACAGAATATCCCAGAACTCTCCAGAAACTCCGGTAACTATTCAGAAGATCTGGGAACTGCACAGAAGTTCCGGGGACTTACCATAAATTTCGAAAACTTCACAGAAGATCTAACAACTTCGCCGAAGTTCTGTGTACTTGTTACAAATTCCGAGTACAACTAGATTAAGGTCTTCTAGATCTTGGAACGTCCCAGAATTTTCCAGAGGACCCTCGAAGTTTCCAAAAACAAATCGTGGATTTCCCAAAAGATTTCAGTTTTTATCAGAAATCCTGAAAACTTCCTAGTAGATAAGAATACTTCCTAGAGATTCTGAGAGCTTTCCAGAATTTTCTAGCACTTTCCATAAGTTCCTAGAATATCTCAGAAGATCTTAGAACACCCCAAAAGAAACCATGCATTTACAACCAAATTCCGAAAATGATCCAAACATAATAGAGCCTTGCAGAAGTTCGATAAACTTTCCAGAAGATTCACAAACTTCGCAGAAATTCCAAGAACTTCCTAGAGTTTCCGAGAAATTCCTATCGATTCCGAGAGCCTGCCAAGAATTCCAAGTGCCTATTAGCACATGGAAATTCTGAGAACTTCTCAAAAATTCCGACAACTGCCCAGAATTTCTGGCAACTTCAAAGAATTTACGTCAGATTCTTACAAGATGCATGTACTTCGTAGTTTATCCAAGAACTACTTACGATTTCCATGAGCTTCCTGGAAGTTCCTCCCAAGAACTGTTCAGACGATTCTTGAATTTCCCAGAAATTCCAAGAACTTACCAGAAAATTCTGAGAACTTCACAGAATTATTCTAGAAATCACAAGAACTTCTCCGAAGTTCAAAGAACTTTTCAATAATCCATAGAACGTCCCGAAGATTTGTAAATCTTCGGGAAGTACCCAGTGGAGGAAGCCACGTACTTTCCCGCTGGTTAATCCCCAGCTTCCGATCCACAGGTAGTTCATACTAGTCACGTCTGCATGAACGACACACTCGACAAGCAGAACTTCCCACAAATTTCGTGAACTCCAAAAATTCCGAAAATTTACCGAAAATTACATCATATTCCCAGAATTTCCGATAGCTCCCACAATTTCCGAGAGCTCTCATGAAAATCCTCAAACTTCACAGAATCTCCGAGAACTTTCCAGAAACTCCGGTAACTATTCAGAAGATCTGGGAACTGCACAGAAGTTCCTTGGACTTACCATAAATTTTGAAAACTTCACAGAAGATCTAACAACTTCGCAGAAGTTCTGTGTACTTCTTACAAATTCCGAGTACAACTAGATTAAGGTCTTCTAGATCTTGGAACGTCCCAGAATTTTCCAGAAGACCCTCGAAGTTTCCAAAAAAATCGTGGATTTCCCAAAAGATTTCAGTTTTTATCAGAAATCCTAAAAACTTCCTAGAAGATAAGAATACTTCCCAGAAATTCTGAGAGCATTCCAGAATTTTCTAGCGCTTTCCATAAGTTCCTAGAATATCTCAGAATATCTAAGAACACCCCAAAAGAAACCATGCATTTACAACCAAATTCCGAAAATGATGTCCAAAAAAATAATAAAGCCTTCCAGAAGTTCCATAAACTTTCCAGAAGATTCACGAACTTCGCAGAAGTTCCAAGAATTCGTTGCACGTTTACCGGTGCTACCACCTGTAGCAGCAAGATCCCGGCTCTGTACGATCCGTTGACTGTTGCTACTACCTGTAGCATGGTACCGGGAGGTGACAACCACAGCACCGTCCAAGTTTCGGCCAGACTCCGCTCGAGCACCGGAGCTACTACGATCTCCAGCACCGGCACTTGCTCCCCGTCTACTGAGAGTAGAATCAGCAGCTCCAGCTCCTCTCCTCTGAATCTGATCTGCAGGTCTTCCGCTGCTCTCCTCAACTCTCTCCGATTCGGCATCCTTCTTGGTCAGCACTTTCTTCGACGTCATCCTCGATATCGGACGTCTGGAATCCTGGGCCCATAACCTATTGAAAGGAATGGGATGATCACTTCTCTTAGGCTAGTTAACTACTAGCAGGAAGTTTATTCCACTGGTACGAATTCATCTCATGAAGTAAAATTATGTTTTTTTCTGTTGATTATGGTAGTACAAATATTTATCATTTTAATTGATTAGCCTACCTGGCTCTTCATCTTTGTTTAATTTGATATTCTAATTTATTTTTTTCGTTTTTCAACTAGTTTCCAGAATACCCCTTTGGGGATGTGTTTTGTTTGAATTGTAAAAAAAGTGATAACCTACCTAACTACAAGCATAACTTAACCTAACGTGCTAGATCACGTATGACCTGGTGACTTGATCTCAGACAGGTGTCTCTGAACCTTTCCAGGACGAATACTCTCCGTTCTTCTAATGTCTGAATTCCAGCCAGGAAGTGGATCTCAGAATTTCTAGTCCGCGGGGGACTGTTTAGGACCATCCTAAGGATCTTGTTCTGGATCCTTTGGAGTTTAAGGTGGTGGCATTTTGCGCAACTCTCCCAGATTGGCATACCGTACTCGATTACAGGAAGGATGATTTGTTTGTAGACAACACGCTTATTTTTCAGGGACAGGGTTGACTTCTTGTTGATAAGTGGACACAACGATCTTATCAAGATGTTGCACTTGGTTTTCGTTTTGTCAACGTGCTCCCTGAAAAGAAGCTTGCCGTATAGTGTTAGCCCGAGGTACACGACCTCTTTGGCCCATTCCACCACTGTGCCGTTCAGGCAGATCTTGTTATTCTCTGACGGAACAAGTCAACATCTTCCAGCTGTTGAAGTATTCAGACAGGACGTCCAGGCCTCTCTGAAGTTTGGGAGTCAGAGCTCCGATGACCCTACCCTTGTAGACGATGGATGTGTCATCTGCGAACAGAGACAACGATCCACCATCAGCGAGAGCCGGCATATCGGAGGTGAACAGGTTGAATAGGATGGGGCCAAGGGTGCTTCCTTATGGAACCCCGACACCGATGTTGAAAGCATCCGATGTGATGCCATTCAGAGAGACTCGGAACGTCCTGTCCGATAGATAGTTGTTTATTATCTTCACTAGGAAGATTGGAAGACCGTACTGCTGCAATTTGAACACCAGGCCATCATGCCAGACATTGTCGAACGCTTTTTCAACGTCCAACAGCGCCATGGCAGATGTTTTCGAAACAGATTCGTTCCGTCTGAGAATGTTTGTCACTCGAGTCAGCTGGTGGACGGTCGAACGATCTTTCCGAAAACCAAACTGTTCCTCGAGTAAGATGTTGTTTTGTTCGGCAGATGTTAGGAGCCGGTGGTACAGTGTTCTTTCGAACAGTTTTTATAGCCCTGAGAGAAGGCTGATTGGTCGATAACTTGAAGGAGAGGACGGATCCTTCCCAGGTTTCCGGATGGGTATGACTTTAGCTGACTTCCAACACGAGGGGAAGTAGCCAAGTCTGAGGCACAGATTAAAAATTAGTGCCAGATGGTTGTAGAATCTGGAACTCAAGTGTTTGAGTTCCAGGTTCAGGATGTTGTCGAAACCTGGGGCCTTCATGTTTTTAGATGATTTGATATAGTCCAACAGTTCGTCAGCCGTAATCTCGGTTTCCTCTGGAAAAATGTTAAGAATCTGATGAAGATTGGTTGCATTTTCAGCAACCTCAGATTCAGGAGGGCTGACGATATTTTGTCCGAGATTATGGGAGCTGACGAAGTGTTGACCTATCGCGACAGCCTTCTCTTCAGGAGTTATCAGATGAACCACTGGGTCGCCGGGACGATCCAGTGGGGTCAGTGGTGGAATGGGCCTAGGCTTGTTTTTAAGAATTTTTGTAAGTTTCCAGAAGGGCTTAGCACAATCTGGGAGAGAGTGGGTTTTACTAGCAAAATCGTTATTTCTGAGATCCACCATCCTGGCCTGAATGATCTTTGTTAATCGATTACAATTGTTCTTCAAGTTAGGCAGGCCAGTACTCTGGTACTGCCTACGAATGGTGTTACGGAGTCTAATGCGATCTTTGGTAGGGCTGTCAAGGTTCAGAGTGTTACTCACCTGTCTGGATACTGGCACGTGTTGTTCCCTGGCCCGGGAAATCACCTCCTCGATGGTTTGTAGACACCGGTCAACATCTTCGGACGTTCCCGGTTGGACAGCGTAGTCGATGGTTGTGTCGACGCAGTGTTGATATTGTGCCCAGTTGACTCGATAGTAGTTGCGCCGGGAAGCTTCCAATCGGTTTCCGAGGATCCAACTTCGGCCACCTCCAGGTAGTGGTCCGAGCTCTGCTCCTGGAATGCCACAGGTTGCGAGATGTTGTGTCCCATGTTGCTTACGAAGATGTCGATGGTTGCATGGACCCCAGACCGACTCAACCGGGTGGGAGAGTCCGAGGCCAAGATGGTATAGTGGCCCTCTTGCAGGTCTTCATTGAGGATGGTGCCGTTTCTATTGCTCCGACCGTTGCCCAAGCTTGGTGTTTTGTGTTCAGATCGCCAGCGATGATAAAGTTCCTGCTCCTCCGGGTGAGTTTGATGATTTCTTTCCGGAGGGTCACTGACGACCCATCCCTGATGTTGGTTTGCTTGGGGCAGTAGGCCGTGATGATGGTAATTGGGCCAAGTGATGTGCTCACCTCCACTCCGATGGCTTCAATTGTTTTCAGCTGGAAGTTTGGTAGCAGCCGGCAACTGATGTTCCATCTTGCAGCGATGGCCACTCCTCCACCTCCAAAGCAGGTGCGATCAAGACTGACGAGCCGGACATCCGAAAGAAATACGTTCAGTTAATGCTTCAGTGCGTCTCGGTGATGATAGCAATGTCGACCTCCTTGGTGTTGAGGAAATCGAGTAGCTCTCTATGCTTGTTCGTCAGTGAGCAGCGTTCCAATTTGCAATTTTTATAGCTTCACGGTCCATACTTGGTGATGAGTGACAAGGCAGCATGAAGTTGTTCAGGTCGAGACTTGCAGGTGCGCAGAATGACGATCATCTCTGCAACCACCGTTACTAGTTCCTCTGATGTTAACGGAGATTCGTCAACTGAGTCACCTGAGGCAACACGGGCATACGATAGTCCAGGCGCCGAGGCAGAAGCTTTAGTTGGCAAAGCTGCAGCAGCAGTGAGGCGATGCTGAGTTGAGGGGGCGACTCGTTGACTGTTGTTGAGAGGTATCGGTGGAAGATTTGGGACCAGACGACGAGGATGGATTGCCGGGTATTGTTCGTCCGTGATGGATGGTGGTGCACGTTTATTTCGATGCCGGCCTGGCTGGTTGCTAGTAGCCACCGTCTTCCTCATGATGATGAATTCCGTTCGCTTGGGGCAGTCCCGAGTAGTGGCACGGTGATTTCCGCCGCAATTCACGCACTTCGGGTCGGTGTCATCAGCTTGAGCACAGGTCGCCGTCGAGTGGGTCATAGCACACTTGTCGCAGCGTTGTTTCATATGACAATTCTTCGTGCCATGGCCGAAGGAGAGGCAACTTGTGCATTGGGTCACATCACGGTGTTGCGGCTTGTAGTATTCCCAGTCGATAATGACCTGAAACAGGTCACGTATGTTGTTCTTGAACGCAGCAAGGGTGGTGGAGCCCTTCGTGAGGTGGACCAGAAACAGTTGGTCACGATAGTTGGTATTGGGCATAGGCCGTCGAGTAATTGGATGGACTGCCTCTGGTTTCAATCCGAGCCTCACCAGTTCATCTTTTACGACGGCAGACCTTGTAAAATAACCTTCAATGGTTTCATCGAAGGCAAATCGTGAGTGTAAAACTCCACTTAAGCAGGTCACCGACCGACTTGTACTGCTGTAGGCTGGAGCACATGGTCTTTGTTCCAACGCTACAGATTTTGAATCGCGGGAACAATTTGCGCTTTGCCAGCTCATCCCTAAGCTGGGCGATTTCCTTCATTGGGGTAAACAACGGGGGAATCCGCTCCTTTTTCGCAATTTCTGCGGCGTCACCACTGCCGAGAATTGGTTGCTCAGTAGTAGCCGATTTGCTGCGTCATCCGAAGCAGCGCTGGGATCCGTTTGGGCCTTCTTGATAGGGCCCTCCGATGCAGGATCAGTAGTACGCTTGCGTACCATGCTTTGTGCAATTAGACTTGCCAATGCGCCTGTCGATGACGGCACTTCCACGATGCGAACGTAGCAATACAACGAATTAGAAAAAACTCGATAGCGAAGCGAACGAACGAAGGAACTATACTGCTAGACGGTCTAGCAACGAATGATCATCTTCATGAAGGTTACAACATAGAATGTCATTCTTAACCTACGTGTTGTATTTTAGAATTATATGCTATATCATATTCCATCGCCTTTCCTATTCAGAAAAGGTTACACCATATTCAGCTATGCATACTAATCTTTATAATGAGAAACCCTTACAAATGTTCTAACAGTGGTTAATATAAACACCAATAAAAATAAAACTAAACTCTGCACTGAGATTGGTCTGATCTAGTTCTAGTTTGAAAGTGCCTTCACCACAGTAAATTTTGAACCCCTATTTCACGATGGTGGATTTGTGGACTATTTATTCAAATCTGCAGACAGAAGTAAAATTGCACTATTGCAAAGATCTATCATTGCGCATCCTTACTTAAATTTCTCAATTCCAGCCACTCGTCCCCAGAAACCTCAAAGATGAATTGGATCTCTCTTTCATCTTTTGTTATTTTTCCATCATAAATCATTGTCACCGTTGTCACCCAGATCTTTGCTGATTTTTTTTTTCCTATCACAAAGAAACAGAACTTCTTTCGCATGTTAGTTTTGAGCTTCAAGAAACGAGCCCAAGATGAATTGCGTCTTCTGCTTTCATTTCTCTAGTTGCATCATTTGATCCTCCCCGGATTAGTTCAATGGAAGATCTTCTACCTTGCGTTCGAGTCGGAGCAATCCAGGTACCCGGACCCACCCCGGTCGTAGGACGCGCTCTATAGAAACTTCTAAATAATAGAACAAACAAATTGCAAATTCTACACCAGCTCGTTTCGTTTGTGTTCTCCCACATACCTGTCCACGTGAAGTTGATGCTTGCATTTTACCAGGAAAACGACGGCTAGGACGACGACAGGTCAGGCAGGTATTGTCCTGGGCAGTGCCTTTGACACCTTCTGTAACGGATGCGGCAGGCGAATTGGCGCGAATCGAATCGGGACTAGTCACGCTCTCAGCGCAAGATTTTGGAAAACAGCAGAAACCATTCGACGAGGGTGCTGCTGCGAGTGGCTGCGGTGGGTATCGATGCGGAACCATTCCACTTTTGTTCCTGAATGGCGAACAGGACACTGCAGGGCACCGAGAGTTAACAGGAAGTGATTTGGTGAATGGTGCGCATACTTCCGGGACTGACTGGTTGTCCAATTGTTGTCCCTTTTTTCATGTCCAAGCTAATTTCTGGCTATTGTGCTGGGAAAGGGGTTCGATTTAATGGTAATTAAGGGAGATAACTGCAGGAAATTGACTTAGCTTTCTTTTCGGTATTTCAACGAAGAGTCACATAGCTTTGGACTTCTGGAACTCAATGTTCAACGAATCATTTTACTGTTCTCAAAAATCAATTAATCTGATACTCAACTAATCCATCAGTTCAGATTCGCTTACCAACTAAATCAAGATACAATCACAAGATCCGGTCAGTTAATTGATTTGTAGCATTGACTGCAACCCTTGTCTTCGATCTCCGCACCGTCCGAGTTCTAGTTCGGTCAACTTCCGAAAAATGCACCTTTTCTTTCCTTATTTTAGCTACACACAGACGAGTATCCCGGCAAAACAAAGGAAAAAATTGGCTCATCCTCATCCATTCCTTGCACATTAGTCGCACATCTGGACTTCCCGTTTCCCCTTTTCTTCTTTCCTGGACTGGGTGCGCGCGTTCCTCGCGCGCCGGGATCAGGTTGCTCGCAGACGAAAACTGCACACAAGCCCCTTCCCAGTCGTCGAACCCAGTTGTTTGCCATTCGTGAGTGAGATTTCATCAAACACTCGCACAAAAGGATATGCATTTCAGCATGTGTGCCATTGCGGAGATTGTTGTTTTTTTTCCCGTCTTGGTCTGTTGTTCTCCGTATTTTTGAACTCGATCGTAGATTTGGGCGTTAGCTCTTTTTTTTCTGTTTCACAGTGACCAGGTGTAAATATGCTCCTTGAGGGCCCTTTCGGCTGCTTCGTCAGTCGATGAACTTTTCCCGCGTTGCCACAAACGATACTAACTGCCTACAAAATATGTGGCCAGTTATGATTTACACATCCTTTGGTACTTATTTAAAATTCTAATTCGGAATCACTTCTAAGAACGATGCGCTAAACAAATTCATCACCCCAAGTGCAATGAAGCGCTGGATGTTTGATTATGCCACATCTCAAAAGAATGTGTCGCGAAAGGAGACGAATAATCAAATAAATTTCGCGAAACGATCGACACTTCAAACAATTTGTTTTGCATAGAAATTGAAACGCATTCCATCGGTACTGCCCTCGCTGCTACTCGATCGAGTCTTGATTTATTGGAACATCCTTGGCTTGGAATCTTCGAACATCAGAAAAGTCTTGATTCGAGGAAACAGTTATCCTGAGTCCCTAATCCATCGGGGTGTGAAAAGCTGCAAAAGATCAGTTCCTATTCGAGATGAAATGGAATCACATGACACCGTCAGGATCGTATGTCGTATTGTAGAGCGAGGATCAACCGTCCGGCTCCTTTTCGCTTGCCAGCACAAGTGTTGAATGTCACGCTAACGGACTGGGCACGTTCCTGACGATTGCATAATTATTCCTCACTAGTTGGGATTAGGAGGAGGAACGGAGATTTTCCTAACGTGATTGCTTACACCTGTTGCGAGATGGTCAAATGAACTTTTTTAAGACCGATGGCATCAAGTTTTCTAATGGCAGTATTTTTGATACAATAGTTGGTTGGTTGATTTGAAATTCCTCCGGTACTCTATAAATTCCCAATTTTACGATCACATTGTCACAGAACAACACATTGTTTGGTCCTTCTTCTCTCCGATAAACTCAATCCTTTCTCTCCACCATCGTCATCATCGAGAATTATTCACCCCTTTGTATTGTTGTCATTCGTCCGTCCATCCATTATTGCTAAGAGTGATCACCCCCCGCTATTATTGTTCGCATCGGCTTTGTTGTGATCGAAAACCCTTTTGTCCGATAATAGGGTGAATTTGATTGCTCTATTCTCTCTTTCGAAATACACCTCCAAACAATGGATAGCTCTGAATAGGTGAAAATAGTTTTCTTTTCAATTTAAAAAAAAAATACTATCAAAAGGACACATTTTATTAATATGTTTTTCGCTGTCCCGGGGAAAGGGACCGAGGACATTGATTTGAATTTCTTGATTTCTCTAGCTTGCTTCTGGGAACCGATCGCTGGGAAAGGATATTCGCCATTTTTCAACTCTGTGTGAATCGGTCTGGGAAAACGACTTGGCTTTGCTTCTACTGGGACAGCGACAAATTGCTGTGGCGTGATTGTGCTTCAGATTATTGAGTAAAATTCGGTTTCGGAATGAATGGGCGCAACTCACAGAATGATAGATTTGGACCATAATAAGCTTGCCCATAAAAGGAAGTCTGTTTAACGACTGAAGTTGAAAACGTGGGACTAAAACTAAAACTGATTTTTTTTAATAATCGTATCTACATATACTTTGGTCTACGAAATTATTTTCTTTTAGTTTCTGTGTAACATCATTCCTTTTTTTCACAATGCGTTTATTTTTCGAGGCTCATTTTCCGTAGTTTTGCGGAGCCGATAATAATTGTTTAGATTACAAAATTACTTAAAAGTAACGTTAGTAATGCGGGGGTCGATTACTCGCGGCTACCTCGACGTTAGGGGTGACAAATTGTAACAAATGGATGGCAGGGTAGGGATTGAGAATACAAGGTATGGAGAGCAATGTGCTCTTGGTCTCGAATTAAGCGAATACTGAGAACACAAGATGACACTAACTACCAGTGTTGGCAAAATCACAAATCAATAAATATTTTTCCACTCACATGCGCTCGCAATATCACGCGTGATATTGGAACAACAATAGGCTGCAGATAGATATTTATCACCATTGTCCCACGCGCTCAGCAACAACAGCAGTTTGACCAACAGAACCACCGAGAGGAGAAACTAAAGCAGGGTCTTGCCGCGGTGGTAATGACGTCACCCGTATGAGTCTGCAGTGGGGAAAATAATGCGGAAGATAACGGGTGATAAGAGAGCGGGAGCAAACTCTCATTTGGACCCGAGAGAAGACATCGCATAGGTAGCGATCGCGGTCAGACGATGACCTGTTTTATTGTACATATACGGTAGAAACCTATCGACCACCGACCGTGTGTGGAGTCTACGCGCGGGCAATTTTAATCTGTTTTTGTGTGTTAGAATTTAAGCCAATGTTTAGTTTTAGGGAATAAAAATCGTTGTTGTTGTTAAAATAAATGTAGTGATGTAACTGTGGTTTCCGTAATTCGTCGCGTGTGTAATTTATGTGAAGGAAAAGGCCCTGTATGCAACTATAGGATAGCTGCTATATTCTTTACATCTCCATCCACCGGCGAGTGTTGGGGAGCTTTCCAACAACCCACATCCAAGGCAGAGGTAATGCGGTTCCCCAACATTTTGGTCCTTCGAGGCGGATTGTCTGGACCGGCAGGATCTATTGGATGCGAACGGTACCTACTTGGTTAGGCTTGGCTTGGCGCCATTACAAACGGCGCAGCGCTGAAAGAGGATTCACCATTTCCACCCCGCAAACAATTGGAGGTGCGGCCATCAAACTCGCGAACAATTAGCGACACGGCCATCATACGCGCGAATAATTCAAATATCGCGCCATCGCTGCACTACATCAAAGAGGATAAAGGATTCCATTCTCCAACAACCTTATTCAAGTGGACAACGGCTTTCGCTTGGACATCCAACGGTTGGATTTTTTCCACAGATGAGTTGGAACAATCACTATATGTCCATTCGAAGCTGGGAGAATTGCATTATTCTAACGCCTGTCTCTTTAATCAATATCCTCTGGAACGATCGTACTACCTGTGACGGAGTTTGGACGGACGGAAATTGCATGCGCATGCCTGAACGACGTGGACGTTGAAATACGGTTTCGTCGAGAAGAATTACTGATTCAACTCATTCGGATCATCGATTGGCTTGCTGGTTTGGACCACTGATCCAGCACCGGAGTTGCTTTTCCAGGTAATTTAACTTAAGATCAGTGTATGTCCTGCCGTGGCTGGCGATTACTTGAAACTAACGCACACATTTTGACGTGTTTTTCTATGGATTTCGTTTGACGAGACGGAAGGGGATAAGACAAACGGTCTGTCCATCATCACACTGAAACTACGGTACGACGAAGAAGACGTTCTGGACACGTGGCAGGGGAGGCAGAATCAAATATTTTCTGTACGGGTGAATGCTTATGAATGTATATATCACCGAAGTAGGACCTCAGAAAATACACATTTTAATTCAATTTGAAATCCTCTTCAACTCATTTGGCCACAATTCCCTGAGCAAAACTGTTCGTTATCAGAACAATCCGACTCACTCTGCTGAAATTTTGGTCGATTTTTGTCGTATTTGGTACTGGATTGGAACTGCTGTTAGTGTGCCGGGTTAGTCTGACAGTATATGCCCAGTCGAGGCTTCATTCAGTGGAAACTACATGCATATATTCCTCTTCTTTGGCTTCTCAATCAACAAACCGATTTGACTGACATTGACTGTTACTGACGAGTGGATTTACGGACTTTCGACTGCGTGAAGTTTTACCCTTGGATGTTGAGCTTTTGGATTTGAGATAGCTGCTGCTGTTAGTTCTCATAGGTGAGCACTACAGTATATGGCCGCCGAAGTTAAGGTCTTTGGGTACTACAGTAAATTTTCCTCCTCTTCTCCTTGGACCTTTGGATCACTACACCATCCCTAATTTTATTTGCCGGATCGAGTGACGTATACCAGCCATGCCATCCAGTGGCAAGAAGATGCCACCCCTGAAGTTGCTTACGATACAGCTGAAGAGCATCCGGACATCCTTCGACGAAATTTGGCGATTTATACAGACGTTCCTGGAGGATGTAACTGCTTCTCAAGTCAACGTTCGGTTGAACAGGGTTGATGATTTGTGGGAGAGATACTGTGAAACCTTAATCGAAATACAAGCTCATGATGATTTCGAGGATGAGGAGGAAACATTTGAAAAGGCTAGGTTAGGTTATAGCGATAGGTATCACCAATGTAAGTCTTTTCTTGTGGATAAGTCCAAGGAGCTGCAAGTACCAGATGCAGCGGAACAGTCGATGTGAGAAAACGAGATGTCGATGCACGGCGCACTTGATCATGTACGTATGCCCCAAATCAAGCTGCAGTCCTTCAACGGAGACATCGAAGAATGGATCAGTTTTCGAGACTTGTACACTGCACTCATCCATTGGAAGGTGGACTTACCAAAGGTGGAGAAGTTCCATTACTTGAAAGGTTGGCTTCAATGAGAACCAAAGAGCCTGATTGATCCCTTGAAGATAACAAAGGCTAACTATCAAATAGCGTGGAACATGCTGCTAAAGCGCTATAATGACAGCAAACAGTTGAAGAAACCTTATTCAACTTACCATCGCTTTCCAAGGAATCCACTACCGACCTGCACACTCTGATAGAAGGTTTCGACAGAGTTGTGCAAAACCTAGATCAGGTGATCAAACCAGAGGATTATAAGGATTTATTGCTCGTCAATCTATTGACTATCCGGTTGGATCCAATTACTCGCAGAGGCTGGGAGGAATTTTCATCAATGAAGGAAAAGGACACATTGGCAGATCTTACCGAGTTCCTACATCAAAGAATTCGTATTCTGGAATCGTTACCACCGAAGGCTTTGGACTCTAAGGGATCACATCAACCACCGAAACAGAAATCCTCATCTGTAAAGACCAGCTACAGTTCAACACACTCGTCTGGGGTTCGATGTGTGGTGTGTAAGGAAAATCATTTTCTCTACCAGTGTTCTTCCTTTCAACGGTTGTCAGTGCGAGAGAGACACAGAGAGAGAGAGAGAGAGAGAGAGAGAGAGAGAGAGAGAGAGAGAGAGAGAGAGAGAGAGAGAGAGAGAGAGAGAGAGAGAGAGAGAGAGAGAGAGAGAGAGAGAGAGAGAGAGAGAGAGAGAGAGAGAGAGATACGGTATTGAAGTCACATTCATTGTGCAGGAACTGCTTCATATCGGGACATCAAGCCAAGGACTGTCCCTCGAAGTACTCATGTCGTAGCTATTAAGGTCGTCACCATACATTGGTATGCTTGAGGTCGGATAAGGATGGATCGGCGAAGGTCGCTGCTGATGCTGGAAGCAACAATCCTTCTACTCCACCGGATGCTGGTGAACCGTCCGGTTCTATTTCCTCCCATGTGGCGAATGTGGTAGCCACAAAAGTATCGGTTTTTGGTGCAGCTCAACAGTTCTCCTCCCAGGTGTTGCTGGCTACAGCGGTCGTTATCGTGGCAGATGATGAAGGTAGTCAGTTCCTAGCTCGCGCATTACTGGATTCCGGTTCATAGAGCAATTTTATTGCTGATCGGTTGAGCCAACAACGTCTCAGAACACCTCGAGAAAGGGTGGATATCTCGGTGCTCGGAATTGGTCATGCAGCTACGAAGGTGAAACACAAGGTTCAAGCAATGGTTCGCTCGCGAGTTTCTCAATTCTCGCAGAACATGTGCTTCCTGGTTCTCCCAAAGGTAACCGTGAACCTACCAACGGCAAGGATAGTTACGGATGGATGGACGATGCCTGAAGGGATCAAACTGGCAGATCCCGCTTTCTTCGACCCAAGTGCTGTGGACATGGTATTGGGCATCGAGTCCTATTTTGAATTCTTCGAAACTGGACAAAGAATTTCGCTCGGGAATCAAATGCCGTCACTAAACGAATCGGTTTTTGGATGGGTGGTATGTAGTGGTCTATCAAACCCAACTCAAGGCCTACGTATCAATTGTAGCACGGTAGCTACTAAACGTTTGGAAGCGCCAGTTGAACGGTTCTGGGCAAGTGAAGAGGTCGATAGTTCCAAGGTACTTTCGCCTGAGGAGAAAACGTGTGAGGAGATTTTCCAAGGGTCAGTGTACAGGGATTCCCAAGGTCGGTACTCTGTTTCCTTGCCGAAGGACGAAGACGCAGTTTCCAGGTTGGGCGAGTTATGGGACATCGCATTAGCTAGGGATGCTAGTCTACGCAAACAATACCACCAATGCATGGTGGAATACATCTAATTGGACCACATGAGAAAGGTTGAGGGTACATCTGGTTCCGAAAAGCGTTGCTATTTACCGCATCATCCCGTCATCAAGGAGTCTAGTACTACGACGAAGGTTCGTGTAGTCTTTGACGAATCGTGCAAAACGTCGTCCGGCGTGTCACTCAATGACGTAGTATTGGTGGGAGCCATAGTACAGGAGGATCTAAGGTCGATCATGCTTCGGAGTCACGTGAAACAAATCATCCTCGTGGCCGACGTGGAGAAGATGTTTCGTCAAATCTTCGTTCTGTATGTGGATAGGCCTCTCCAATGCATTTTATGGCGTTTCGATCTGTCGGAGCCCGTCTGCGTGTTCGAGCTCAACACCGTCACATATGGGACAAAATCAGCGCCATTTCTCGCAACCCGTACATTGAATCAGCTGGCAGTGGACGAGGAAACCAAATGCCCGTTGGCTGCAAGGGCAACCACCGGGCATTTGGACGTCATCACGGGAGCAGATATCATAGAAAAGGCACGGGAGCTTCGGAAGCAGCTCGATGAAATGATGTCAAGGGGAGGATTTCGGCTACGGAAATGGGCATCCAACCGTCCGGAGGTTTTGGAGGCAGTCCCAGAAGAAAATCTGGCTATTCCAAGCTCAGATGGGATAAAACTGGATCCAGAACTAATAGTCAAAACGCTAGGTTTGACCTGGATACCGAACACCGACCAACTGAAGTTCCAGTTCAATATTCCACCTTGGTCATCATGGTTCCAGATGCAGAATTGATCGAGATTCATTGCTTTTCTGATGCTTCGAACAAGGCATTTGGTGCCTGTGTTTACGTACGGAGTCAAGATACAGAAGGGAGGATTAAGGTTCAGCTGTTATCCTTAAAATCCAAGGTGGCACCATTGAAGATGCAGTCCATACCAAGGTTGGAGCTGTGTGGTGCGCTTCTGTCGGCACAGTTGTATGAAAAGGTTCGTGACGCAATCAGGAATCCCGTTCGGACGTTCTTCAGGGGCGATTCGACCTGTGTTCTGCGATGGATTCAAGCATCTCCAAACGTCTGGAGTACTTACGTCGGTAATAGAGTAGCAAAAATCCTGACTATCACCGAACCATCACAATGGCAACACGTTCCTGGGAAGGAGAATTCGGCAGATTCGATCTCCAGAGGAATTTCACCGAAGAACATCGTCGAAAATATCTTCTGGTGGAAGGGACCAGGTTGGTTGAAAGGGAATCCGGAGGAATGGCCTCATCCACCGAGTGAACTTTCTATGGAGGAAGTAGAGCAGGAAAGACGACGAACAACGATGGCTTGTGCAGTTACGGGGTATGCGGAGTTGAACGAATGGTTTTTCGCCGAACTGGCTGCGGCTAATGCGGTTACTGCAGAAAGAACCGAAAAACAGAGTTTCAACGGGCCTTTTGTCAACTAACGAGCTTAAGAACCTTAAATTTGACATTGATCCGACATCGGGTCGACCTGTCTGTTTGGGACTATTTTGCTGGGTTCTTCCGTAATTCACTGTCGTATATCAAATGATAGTGAGTGACTCAATTGACAGAGACGATGAGCTTTGAATGAGAAATGGGATCTTCAAATTATGGTCATGTGAGAATTCGTTTTCACAGAATTGATTGAATGGTTGTATTGGTTCATCTTCAATCGACTGATAAGAAAATTAACAGCACTGTTTACCACACCAGTGCAGCAGTATTGTCATGTTTGTTCAAAAAATAGACCAAAACTAGGATTTAGACCGCCGCTGAAGATGACGTAGAACTACGTCTTTGTCGACTATACTGGGGTACAAATCAAAAAATATGTGTGGTGAAATAGTGTTAGGTTTTGAACGCTTATAATTTTGTCATTTATAGATGAAATTGAAATCCAAACACGCCATTCGATAGGATGATACTTCACGAATTTGCTGAAATAAATACATTTCCAATTTTTAATCAAAACACTTCTGAAAAATGCACGAAGGATAAACGAATACCACTTGGTTGCACATCATTCTGCTTGAACCTGAAAAGATGTAAAACAGCGCTGCTTTCCTGCCTCTGCTCATTACCGCTTCGGACGGTGTGGCACTAGGTCCTGCAGCAAGCAGCACCAAGACAGCGGCTAAAGGTGGATCACGGCGTGATTACCTGTCACATAATGAGGAATGCGATTTGGATATGCAAAATATCCCTCTCCCCCTCCCCCCGTCAAAACGTCAACTCAAAAAAGACATGGATTTGATGATCACTTTTTTTCCGGGGAATAAATTTTAAGCAAACTAAGCAAATTATAAGTAAAAACGAAAACCAAAATTTTCAAAACAATTGCTTAAGAGGAGACATATGTACATCCGATGATATTATGTTCGTGAATTATTATGTTCGTGAACCTCTATATATGCAATTAGATTACAATCAAAATTCCATCCTTTTTTCCATATTCTGCACAAAAGATACGTTCTGCCTCGCCCCATTCATAATAATAAGCATAACCAAAAGTCAAAAATGCATGACAAACATCAATTTTGGGTGTTTCTACGTCATAGTGGGGTCGTGTCTAGGACACAACCCTTTAATTCTTTTTAGTATTTTTAAGTTGTATGGAAAGCTGATAGCAGAGAAGTTTACCGCATCATAGTTTTAATGCAAAGGTACTAAATTGTGAACGTATCAAAAATCAGTGAGTAACCAGCTCTGAATGTATTGTGGCAGCACTACTTCAAAATGCCAAAATTATCGAAAAACGAAATAAAATCATCTTTTTATAATAAAGTTTTTCTTGTTCTATGCCTCAAATCTAGTACAAATGTTATAATTTATCATCGCGAAACAGACTGTTACCTGTAACTCTTCGAAAACATCACTATTATTTGTGATTCTTTGTGGAAAAGTCTGGCTCGAAAAGACCTCTCAAAAAAGTGTCAATAAATTGAGTTTCAGTCTCGTGCAAAGCTCAAAAAGTACCTTTGACCCACCTTACTCTATCCATCAATTCAATGACTGAAATTGGGTCGAAACCCCGATATTTAGAGTGCTACTAATGATTAAAACTAACCCATGATGCCACATAGCATAAGATCAATTTCGTTGAACCTGGAATCAAATTCGATGGAGAAAATCACGCATCAAGTTGAATGCAACTTGCTACGCTCCAGAGCCCACAACACAGCATCCTCACCGAAGATGCACGTGCAACTGATCTCTCTCCGACAGAATGATCTTCTCCTCAGTATAAACCCAAAACAACGGCCAGGATTGCTTTTCTCTTCTTCCTCTCTACGCACTCTTTCTTCACCATCATCATCATCATCATCATCATCGCCATCACCGTCATCGTCATTGATCATCCCAACAGTCATCGTCATCAGCACACCATCAACGAGAGCAACATAAGCATCATCCCAAGGAATCGCGTCGAATAAGAAGCAACATGCTATCAAATTTCGATCGTCTCATCTGCCTCCTTTCCTCTCGATCGACGGCCGGTGGCAGCACGCCAGCAGCAACAACAACAACAAGAAGACATCCAGCAATTCAAAGTAGCATCAGTCAGCTTTTTCGTCGCACGACTCCACCGTGCGGCGCGCGCGACTCAGACCGAGCATCTGCACCCACCACAACCACCACCCACTCTCCGCCCCTCCGCCGTCTGGATCATGCCATCTCACTCACCCGATCAGACAGGACAACTGCGCTGCGCCGCGACGACACACAACTTCTGGTACCAACAAGCTGGTAAGGTGAGGCTAGGTGTGCATGGAATGGGAACGAGAGAGCGCAAAGTCGGAGGGCAGCTGAGCCATGCGAGCGACTACTGCGGCACGCGTCCCATTCGGGTCTCGGTGTTTGGGAAGTTCGGTGGAACACGCTTAGCCGAAGCCGGTGTTTTGGAATCGGGAGAGAGATTGAGCATAAGCATAAATGGTGAGAGAGCATAGGAAGAGCGAACGTCTTGATGTTCAATGGGATGAAGTGAGGGTGGACGACGACGACGACGACGACGACGACGACGTCGGGTGATCCTGCTGCACATGTGCTACGCCGCAAAGGACTCATCGAACCTGTGTGCACGTGGGTGCAAGAGAGAGAGAGAGAGAGAGAGGGAGTGAGCGAGCGCGACTACAAGCTGGTTGTGTGTTGGTGGAAGTCCCGACGAAGCAGGTACCTTCGGCAGTGCGTACGTACAAAATGCAAGGGCTTAGGACGAGAAGGTACCATTTCGGGAGCAACTTTCGTCACGGAAACATCAAGGAAATCAACAGAAGAAGCAAGTTGCGCGGGTGCAAGTGTTTGGTTGGTTGCAAAAGAGGGATAAAGTGCTCAGAGGACTGAATTCAGTGGAAAAAAAAGTGTTTTGTTTTTTGTGAGTTATCAGATGGCAGCAGTAGTGAGAAGCATGGCATTGGGACAAAACATTCATAACATTCTGCCAAACAACTGCATTTTGGTGCAGCACAAGTCGATCAGCCACCACGGGAAGCGACCAATTGCTCCTGCTCCTATGATGGTGACGAGCCTTCCGCAGGGAGTTGGATTAAAGTGCAAAACAGGAGCTAGTTCGGTGAAGAAGTACACCTACTGTGCCCTGCCGTATGCTCCGACTCCTCAGCAGGCGGCTTCCGTTCAGCGCAGGAATGCTCGGGAGCGGAACCGGGTGAAGCAGGTCAACAATGGATTCGCGAACCTGCGTCAACATATTCCGCCTACGGTGGTAACGGCGTTGGGCAATGGAGGTCGTGGGGCCAGCAAGAAGCTCAGCAAAGTTGACACCCTTCGCATGGCGGTGGAGTACATCCGTAGCATGCAGAAAATGTTGGACGACAGCGGTGAAAACAGTCAGAAAAGTTTAAGTCAGATGTCTTCGGCGAGTTCGTACTATGGAACCATGTCCGAGTCTTCACCGGCTTCGTCGCCGGCTCCTTCGCAAGTTTCGGAGAATTCGTACACGCAGATCGGAGGAACTACGTTCAAGCACGAACCTTATGATATCTACGTCGATCCTTCGACCTCGCCTGCTCCGTCGTACACTTCGGAGCAGCCGCAGCATCAACATCAAACGCTGATTCCGGGCATGACCAGCCTCAGTCCCAGTGGCAACAACAACTACATCCAGGCAGTACCGTACCATCAAGTGTATAAAGCTGAAATCTACCGGCAAGGGTTCGAAGACGGGCTGAGTCCACAGAACCCCGAGGATGAAGAACTGCTCGATGCAATTACCTGGTGGCAGCAGCAGCAGTGATCTCCTACTTAAGAAATTATGTTGAGGTTAGTATAATTTCCTGCACAGTTCATTAGCCTTATAAACGCTCTCGATTAAGATCACAACCTAACTTTTTTCTTCTTTTCAATTTGTTATAATTACAGACAAACCAAATAGAACACGTCTTCGTTGGGAAACGTACTTCGAGAGCACCGGCTGAGCTGATTCTACGTGCGATCCTGAATCCCGAATCTTGAGTCAACCTGAAACGTTGCTCACTCTGTTAGGGATTCTCACCCGCACACTTGTCAACCCCCGAAGGGAACCAGCCGGACAGCAGCATCAAAAATGAGAACAAACAGACTGTACTAATTGTTAAACCTACCGAACAAAAAAAAAACTACACAACTGCCAGTAACAGTAACGAACTTACTAACGAAATAACCGGAAATCTAGTCAAACGTTTTCTCCTCCCTACCCCGATAGGGCTTAGCAATAAGAGCGATTAAGAAGGAACCACCCCGACGGCATTAGAAATGATTGATTGCACGGGCGAGTCGAAGAACTTTTTGTTGAAAAGTTGTTTATTTTTAGCATTCTCAAATCTCATTTACCTAGGAGACCTAAGGCGACAACAGCAAACCAGTGACTGCTAGTTTTTAATCGGTTAGATGTTAAGTTTTTGCACCCCCCGCGTGGAGTACCAATTTAAGCAAGGTTACGTTTAGGGAGAATTTTACAGAATAAATTCTAAGATAAATTTGAAAACAAAAATTCCAACCTTGACTTCGATTTTATTTGTCCCAGTGAGGGAGAACCCGATCCGAAAGTCCAGGTGTGAGTTGAATTTTTATTGAACCTGTGCAGATTTCGTGGGCGAGGGGAAACACGAAAAGGTTGCAACTGGATGCTGCTTCTTCCTGGGAAATCCTGAGGTGCTTTTTCAAGTGGTTCTTCCTCACACCGGGTTCTGGCTGCGTTTCCAATCCCTGCGGCGTTGAATAGGTTCATTCCTGTGTCGAGGGAAAAATGATCCAAGTTTGAGAAATGCGAACGAAAGGACAAGGCAATCGGAGACGAATGTGGATGGAAGAGAAGACCTTCTTTTGAGGGACATAAAAATGTTCTCATTCTGCTGCGAAGGTTTCACTTTTCAACGAAGAAGAGTGGAACTGGATGTTGATGTTGGTAAAAGTTATCGATTTCTCTTTCTTTAAGATTTAATGAACTCAACTAAAGCTATCATGACTGTTTAAAAAATAGCTTCGTGCAGATTAAATCTTAATGAGTAAGGACTAGATTCCTCAGATCAAGTTGTTCCTAAAATATACAAACCTAAAAAAATCATGAAAATGTAGCTGCAATGAATCTTGAACATTTTCTTGAAATCTGAGCAAATACAGAGTGGAATGTCTTGAAGCATTTCAATGCCCTTAAGTTTGGAAATTGTATTTAAGTCAAGATTTTGGGAATACAGTATTCCATATATCCAAGTCCCAGAGTTTTGATTAACTGAGGCATTAAAATCATGGCATGAGAATTTGCCCACTTTTTTAAATATCGTAATTTGATTTTTTTTTTCTGTGTCTTGAATCTTGAATATGAGTTTATATTGTGCTTCTCGAGATTTTTTTCCATTTCACATATGTTGCCTTTCCTTCTCTGTGTTGTGCGCTAGGGTATGATATATATAGTTGGACATTAGAGTGATGCAAAATTTGTAATTTTCGCTCCTCAATACTTAAACGATTCCAAATCGGATCCTGACTAACCTCTCAAAATTTGAAGCCATTTGGTGAGAAACTGAGATGGCACAAACCATTTGAAGTTTGTATGGGAATTACTATGGTAAAACCAAGATTTTTGTTCATGTCTATCCAATAATTCACCATATCGGTCTGCTTCAAAACCTTTCAACTGTACTTGTAGGAAATTTTCCCAGCTACAACTTTGCTCAAGACCACTTTTTGATTAAATGCAAGGATCGAAAGTTATCAATGGTTCAATGCGCTGATGTCTTATGATCATGCTCAATCTACTGCTCAGCAGGCAACATTGGTGTTTCTGGGGCGTTGAATAGGACACAAAAATCATGGCTACTATGTCACACTACAAAATACAGTGTTGCCTACAGAGCAGCTGCTTGATCATGTCATAAGTTTACCAATCTCTTAAATAATTAATAACTTTTTCCTGTCTCGTTTTACATAGAAACAATCTTCAGTAAAGTTGTAGCTGAGAAAATTTTCTATAAGAATAGCTATCGAACTGTTTCGCAGCTTAATATGGAAAAAGACTAGAAGGCAATGAACAAAAACTTGAGATTTCCCATAGTAATTTACATGTAAACTTCAAATGGCTTGTGCGAAGTCTGTTTCTAACCAAATGAGTTGTAACTTTGGGAGGCTAATCAGGACCCGATTTAAAACTATTTAAGCACTGTGGAGCAAAAAAGTCAAATTTTGCATTAGTCTATTGGACATACATCAAAACCTTTGTAGTGCTACTATGTGGCTGGGAATTAAGGTAACTTTATTTCAAACAATACTAAACTAATAATACAACCACGTGTGATATGTCATAATAATGTTACCTTGAATGTTAAAACACTTACACTAATTATTCTCATCAATAAAGAAGATCAATTCATAGGCAACCATATGATAGATATCCTAGACGCAAATGAGCAAAATGCATAGAAACAACTGTCAAAGGTGCCGCTGAATTTGATCTCAGCTACATGTTAGCCTTTGAGCTCCAGGTTAGATATCAATATTTAAATTTAAGATTGATTAATAGTTTTTTATCATCTACAGCGAAATCCACAGGGGTGTAATGGATTCTTCCGAGTTTGGTGAAAATTTTAACGAAATGGAAGTGGAGTGTTTGGAAGAGCACGAACCAGTGGGGAACCAGATATAAGGCGAGACCAAGAAGAAAAAAGTTGACAGCGACAGTCTACATACAGAACTTCTAAGGCCATAAGACTTGGCCATCCATTGGAAAAGTTTTTGTGAACTGTGAGCGCTCCGAAGATGTCATGCGTACTGTATGGAATTACTGTGAGAGTTCCGTTGGAAGAGAAGCCAACGAACGCAGTTCTTGAAGCCTGAAGAGCGTGACAGAGCTGGTACCGCTTCCAATCAAACCCTTCGAAGTTTGACCGATGAGCTGAAAGCCGTCTATGAGTGTTGGTGACGACCGATGAACAACAGTGTGAAGCCCACTTCGCATCTACACACAGTCGCAACGCCGACGGTCGTCATGTAGTGCGTCTACCAGTTAGGCAAGAACTTCTACCGTCTATTGGAGACACGTGGAACGTAGCAGCTCGTCGATTTTCTGCCCTTGAAAGACGGTTCCGCTCCAATGAAACACTATACAAGAGTATTTCCTGCCCCATCACGCAGTCCATCGTCCCGACCCGTCAACAACCAAAATAAGAGTCGTGTTCGACGGCGCGGCTATAAGCAGCAACCAGCTCTCCTTGAACGACCTTCTTCTCACAGGACCACCAGTTCAGCCTTCCATGTTGTGCATCGTTGTCAACTCTCGTTTCCACCGATTCGTCATGAAAGCAGACGAGGAGAAAATGTTTCGACAGGCTTTGGTTCATCCGGACGATCGCCTACTACAGCAAGTTGCGTGACGCCGAAACGAATCAGAGCCACTGAAAACCTATTCCTTGAACACTGTCACCTACGGCACATCTTGTGCTCCGTATCTAGCAACCAGAGTCCTAAACCAGCTGGCGGACGATGAAGGGCATGACTTTCTTCGCTTGCTGTCCCCATTGTCAAGAAAGATTTTTATGTAGACGATGTTTTAACTGGAGCCGAGAGCATCGGAGTTCTAGTTGAAATCAGCACACAGTATTCTGGAACATTTTCCAGAGGAACTAAAGGAGCATCAGTTGCCGCTAGAACTCGACCGATCTGCATCAATCAAGGCACTGGGCCTACTATGGTTTACAAAGGAGGACGTATTTGGATTCAACGTCCCTGATTTTCCAGCCCTGCCACACGTTACGAAGCGCGTCGTACTATCGGAGATGTCGCAGTTATTTGACCCTTTGGGTCTGGTCGGTCCAGTGGTGGCCAGCGCGAAGATGTTTGTGCAGCGATTGTGGCAGGAGGAACCTAGCTAGGACGAAAAGCTGCCGGTTGTTCTGCAATCACGGTGGCTGTCCTTCCGAGCAGCAACTGGTGCCGTTCGGAATCTTCGAGTTCCTCGGTGGGTGTTCGAAGAGAGTGCAAAGAGCTACGAGTTGCACTGTTTTGTCGACGCTTCTTCCAAAGGGTATGAACAGGACCTTCCACTAAACGAACAAGCCATTTGATCATAGCAAGATCACGTGTTGCTCCAGTATGTGGTTATTCCATCCCACGGTTGGAACTCTGTGCAGCCGTACTGGAAAGCCAGTTGGCTGATACCATTCATAGAACAATTTAGTTTGACTCTACGGTCACTTTCTGGTCAGATTCATCTATCGTTTTGCACTGGAATAATTCTCCACCGTCGTCCTGGAAGATATTCGTGTCCAACCGAGTAGCAGAGGTCCAGAAACTCACCCAAGGATCCCAGTGGCGGCACGCAGAGTTGCGACCTATCACAATCACGATCGTCAAACAGCTGATGGTAGTAACGCTTTGTACATTCCTATCAATGTGCTCGTCGAGGCTCTCTCCATGACCATCCATCAAGTTGACGAAAGAAGTAAAAAGCAACTGATGAATGTCGTCTTCTGTTGTGATCCATCACCGATCTGGTCATTCCCGACAATCACGACACTCATCTGTGCTCGTTTTGAAGCAGTTGCTGCTTTGCTTGCTTATGTGAGTGTGTTGGTGAGTGAGCCCAACAGCTTCCGTTTCATGTTGCCTGCTTTGTTTGTAACTCACACAGTCGCGCCTGCCGAGACGAACTTGGAATGCGTAGGCATTGTTTTCATTTTCTTCTGTCGTTTCGCTGTTTTTCATGATCGTACTGCAGAAGTCTTCACTGTTTTCGTTGTGCTTTTCATCATCAGCAGCGAGTGTAGCGTTTTGCTTGTGAACAGCGACCATTACTGGTGATTGTTGTTTGCCATGGCTCTAACTCTCACTGCGTGACAAAACGATCTGTCAGCGATAGTCGGTTGATGCGAAGACGAGTGTCACGTGAGTGTCATGATATTTTGCATCACTGGCGGCACGTTCCAACCCTAGAAAATCCCGCCGATCGTATACCTCGCGGGGAACAACCGGATGATATCAAGAACGATGCACTGTGGTGGCATGGGCAGTCCTACTTGCTGAATGAAGTGGAATCAGCTCCGATAATTCCATTGACGTCTACCGACATTCAGCAGCAGACACTTGAGCAGCGCTGGCAAACGGTTGCACTCCTAAGTGTCACATTTGACGATTCGCTAATCCACGATTACTCACAACTGTCGCATCTTATGAAAGTTGCTTCATACTGTCAACGTTTCGCAAAAAACTGCCGATTGCCGAGGATGGCTCGCATAGTGGGACCAATCACTCCGGTCGAATACGACAGTACTTTGAAGTCACTCATCCGCGTTACGCAAGCTGCATGTTTCCAGCAGGAACTGTGCCACCTGCTGCACAATGATCGAGAACGGATGGTCCTGCGAAAGGCTGACTTCAAATCACCATTAAAAGGCCTTGATGTGTGGATCGATGACACCGGTCTTCTCCGATTGAATGGACGGCTAGCAAACTCACCTGGATCCTTCGACAGCCGCCTCCCGATTATAATACCGGCCGACCACCACCTTTCAAGATTGATCGCCAACTCCGTTCACCACCAAACACTGCATGCAGGACCCACACAGCTCCTGGCAACAATCCGTCAGCGCTTCTGGCCAATACGCGGAAGAGATCTAGCTCGAAGGACAGTCCACCATTGCGTGACTTGTTTTCGTTTTCATCCCCCAGCAAGCAACCAGTTCATGGCTCCACTACCATCAAGCCGTGTCACTGCAGCGAAAGTATTCGAGCATACGGGGCTGGATTACTGTGGGCCGTTTTTCTTACGACCATTGGCAGGTAGAGGCGTGTCGGTAAAAGTCTGGGTCGCAGTGTACGTCTGTTTCGCCGTAAAAGCCGTAGTCCTCGACATCGTCGCCGGGTTGTCGACGGAGTCGTGCGTCAATTCGTTGAGGCGCTTCGCGAGTCGTGTCGGGCGTGTTCGTACAATACACTGCGACAACAGCACTACGTTCGTCGGAGCTTTAGCTGATCAACTCACCGGCACTGCGTGGACCACCACGTGCGCCGCATTTCGGCGGCCTATGGGAGGCTGCAGTAAAGGCCTTCAAGAGGCATTTCTGGAAGATCATCGGATCAGCTCCACACCACTACGACGATATGCGCACAGTAGTTTCCCAAGCTGAGTGTATACTGAACTCCAGACCATTGACGCCTCTTTCCAACGACCCGCAGGATCTCTCCGTTCTTACACCCGGCCATTTCTTGTTACAAGGTTCCCACTTTCATTTGCCGGAGGCAGACCTTTCTCAGGTGCCGACCAATCGTCTCACCCATTTCCAGGCCACACAACGCTCCGTCCAAAATCTCTGGAAGCGTTGGTGCACGGAATACATCGGGCTTCTCCACCAACGGCCAGCTAAGTGGAGGAAGTCCCCAATCGAGTTTCACGTCGGGATCATGGTGAAGAAAGATAACGTCCCTTCGATGCAATGGTCCCTTGGCAGAATTGTGGCCATCTATCCCGGAAGTGACAACATCGTACGCGTAGCGGATGTGTGAACGCAACTACACCCAACCGGTGGATGTAAGATTCGCTTACAATTATGTGGGATTCATCATCAGAGGATGTAAGTGGAGACCGCATGAACCGAGGATGCGATATACCTAGCTGCGGTCCGATGTAAGAAAATTGGAGACCGAAAAATGTGGAGTGTATTAGTGAGTGAAATTAATTATGTCGAAAAAAATAGGAAAAAGGTTGCCGACTGGACTCGAACCACGGACGTTGCGACTATCAGAACTGTGCTTTCTCCACTGCTCTCTCCATGCTTCTGTATATAGTCAGCCTAAAAGCAAACATGAAGCGCTCATTTTTTTGCATGCTCGACTTCGTATGCTTTTTCTGCTGGAGAGATTCGAGACAAGTGTGTGCGTCGTTCTACAATGTTCTACAATGTGCGTCGTTCTACAAGCTTACTGGTATTGTCGAAAGCGTAGATAGAACACGAAATAAAAAAGACAATCGCCTGCATGGTCAATTTCTAACATTCGTTGCGATGTTCATGAACAGAGGATGATAGGAAACGGAACTAACATTCGTTGTAATAGATTTTTGGTTTTCGTGTAGTATACAGATCGAAGCGAAACGAAAATTGAAGCACGCGAAAAATCATGAAATTTCGCTAGCGAAAAGGGTTGTGAAAAAATGTTTGTGGAATATTTTCCAGTTTCCTTTTTCGCAGTTTGCAGTTCATGTGAAACGAAATCGATCAGTTTACACCTCCGGTGAAGTGAAAATCTGACAGATACGCTCTTTTTCGAAACGTCAACTTTTCGCTTAGCTGCTGCTCTTTTCGCTAGCGCTGCATGAGCGAAAAAAATAAACGTAAGCGAATAAGATACGATCCACAAAATTAGATTTCGCTGGATCGTATCTGTTTACAGTTCAAAGCGAAGTGAAAAATTTGCCAATTGCGTTTTTCACGCAGGTGAAAAATTTTGTATTTTGTATGAGGTTTTCGCTTCGCTTCAATCTGTATACAGGCCTTTATTATTGAAATTTTCAGCCCGGTCAGGCCAAGCTGGTTCACCTCCCATAGCTGCCAGTCTTCTGGATATGAAGTCTATGCAACTTGGAAATCGCGATGACATTTTAGATTATCGAAGCCTGCTGACAAGTCGGTGTGTATAATGAAGTCTGTTTGATCCGTTTTATCCAGCCCGGTGGCAGGCTCGTAGGCAACATTGTATACGGTGACAGCGGGCCCAGTACAGCAAAACAAACGATTTGGGCCCCGGACATGCTGCCTACTGTCAAACATAGCTGTTAGTATAGGCCTTGTCACCGGCTTGG
Organism: Ochlerotatus camptorhynchus; assembly: GCF_037179485.1. Classification (NCBI taxonomy): domain Eukaryota; kingdom Metazoa; phylum Arthropoda; class Insecta; order Diptera; family Culicidae; genus Ochlerotatus; species Ochlerotatus camptorhynchus. Next base: position 232,695 of record NW_027040687.1, on the reverse strand, counting down.
TTTTATCCCTTTCTATACCGTGATATACGATGCCAAACACAGCAGATTAATGAGAGTAGAAAGAATTTCGACTACAATGGGGCACGTTAATCGATTTGCTTGGGACCAATAGGCTGGTCAAGTAGTGAGCCTATTTAAAATCGTTAGTTTCCACCGGTTTGTCGGTAGAACCACCTATGACATGAATGACCATAGCAAAAATAATAAAATTTCTGACCAAAACATACTACTGACATCTGGCTCCGTGTTCACGGGAACTATTTAGCTAAGCCATGAACCCGCATACAAAAGTTATGAATTGGTTCGTGTGTGATCTATTCTGGACAAATTATTTTTATCTAGATAAAAAAATCCTATGGTTTTGACAGTTCGGATCACTGCACATTTAAATCGGCCGTTTACGATTTAAGGACGTAAGTCAGAATTAAGTGTCATGTTGGTTTGTCGGTGCTGATATTGTTGCATTTAAATGTGCAGTGATCCGAACTGTCAAAACCATTTTTTGATCTAGTTAAAAATAATTTGTCCAGAATATATCAGACACGAACCAATTCATAACTTTTGCATGCGGGTTCATGCTAGGTATTTCCCGCGAACACGGAGCCAGATTTCAGCAGTGTGCTTTGGTCAGAAATTTCATTGTTTTTGCTATGGTCATTCATGTCGGTTTGTCGGTGGTATCAAATTCAATATGTTTCTTCATAAATACTGACGAGACACCATCGGGTCCTGGGTTGACAGGGTCTGATATACCCTTATCATTTTCTTCATAACACTCTAAGAATTATCTGTTCTAATAATCTTAATTCCTTGGAATCCTCATACCTTTCTTTGAAATCATCCTTAGAACTTCTTTGGAACTATCCTTAGAATTAGATTCCCTGGAGCTCTTCTCAAAATTCCCTTGGAACTCTCCTCGGAATACATAATCCATACTGCCGTGAGATGACAAAGTGATGTAAACGCCACCATGATCAATGTTCACTTCTCACCATATTCGAGTTCTACATCCTTAATGACACCCAAAAACACTTCACATTTGAACAATATTTGATTTTGAAACATGGATACAAAGTGACGCAAGCTATTGGTGGTGATTCGGTGGCGTACGTTGCTGCTTGCAAAAGTGTTCGGCTGCTGGTCTCTTGACGATGTCGGAGATTGCGACTAATCTGAAAAATGCCTCGCTCAAGACTTGACGGGGTGTAACTGATGGCCGCGAACGGTTCCCAGGAAAAGCACCATCTGTTGAGTGTATTGCCCATCATAATGTATACGACAGATGGCAGTAGGGTTTACAATGATTAATGTTCAATGCGTTGTGTCTGTTTGTCAGTGAAATAACATTGAGGTAACGTTAGGATAAAATCAAAACATTGAGAAATATTACGCATCACTTTCAGAAATACTTCACTTCGCAACCGATGAACCATTCTGACGGCCATATGAGTTCCCAAGTAACCATATAGTCGCAATATAGCTTGTATATTCTTACTTTGCTTGAGTATGGTTAGTTGGGGAATCTGATGAAACTGTCACTTCTTGAAACTGATCCCTTTCGTATTTCTTTCATTCTCCTTTCGCACACGGAGCGCTCGGTGGACCAGCGACTTTGGACGTTAGTCTCGTCCCAGATCACCATGGTAATTCATTAACATATGGTGGACATCAAACCGACCAAAAAAGGCGGAATCATATTAGAACCAACAAATCAAGGACGAACTACGGAAGGAAATTACCGGTGGCAGTGATGGAATTCTCACCAAAATATCATTTTCGCTTGCGATACGTTTTCTCTTGGGAACTTTCCCTCACTAGTTTCACACTCCAATATTTCCTGAGCGAACTTTCTGGGATGAGAGAATGAGATATCGCGAACTTTTTTAACTCGAATCACCAACGTGAGGATATGAAAAATATCAGATCATTTTTTCTCTCTATCTCTTTACACCACATTCGTTCTTGAAAATTGCACTGCACATTTCACAAGGGAAAGATTATAGACAGAAAGCTATCCCGAGTAAATCAATACAATCTCTAAAGACTGATAAGTCTGGTACCTGGCTGTCTACTGGCGCCTGTTGTTTAAAGTAGCCGTTATCAGGATGATGTGAACAGTTTTGTGCAACTGATTGATTGGTGCATTGGTTTCTGGCAAAAAAAATGAATGAATCAGCACAAGTGTCAACGCGACATTAACGAGGAACGGGGAGGGTAGTGTAAGATTTTGTGACTAGCAATTTTTATATTAAAACCGTTCCTCAGGATAGGGGGTTGCGGAAGGAGGAGCGCCTAATGTATCCTCATTTTCACGAAATAAAGTTAATGCATGGCTCCTCTCATCACTAGTGTTCGTAATATCGTTCCTGTAAGCTCTTATGCAATAATTATATGCAGGGGGTTGGTATGGAATATAGGTGGTGGTGAACTTTTTCACTGTGCTATTACGAGTGCTGTAAATTCTCAAAATCATTTGAACATTTTTGATGAAAATTAGAAAAGTAGCTATATCGCTCCTCCGAATGGGTGATATCAGTTGCTTAGTCATTTGACGAAGGCATGGATCATTCTCATTTGAGAAACGCTATATATCATTCGATTGAGTGTAACCTACACACAAACGGAGCTCTGGTCGACATTCCGACGAAAAAGCTAAGCCAACCCGACACCAACCTGACTTCTATCAAACCCCAACCCGATGTTGACCCGACATTGACCCGACATAAACCCAAAATTGACCCGAAATTAACACGACATTGGGTCGACATCGACCTTAAATTAGCCTTACATTGATCCGACATCGGGTCGACTTGTCTGTTCGGGACCATTTTCCTGGATTTCTTCCATACTCCACTGTCGTATATCAAATGGTACTGAGTGACTCAATTGACAGTGACAATGAGCTTCGAATGAGAAAGGGGCTCTTCAAATTATGGTCATGTGAGAATTCGTTTACACAATTCTGTGAATGGTTGTAGTGGTTCATCTTCAATCGAATGATATGAAAATTTACAACACTGGTTACAAGTATCTATTATTAGCTGGTTGCATTGAGAACTAAAACTATAAATAAATCCGGAAAACTTTGAGATTAGGGCGTAATTTCTTTTGTAAACACACACTTAATTCGCCGATTTCTCGTGAATTAAAGTTCAATCTAAAAAACTAACAACACAGACAGGTAGAGGAATGATTCATTTGGTATAGTATAGTTCGCTAGATTGTGCTTTGATTCGTGAGAAATCGCTGAATGACGTGTTTGTTTGCAAAAGCAATTACGCCCAAATCTCAAAGTTCTCTGGAAATGGTATTTAATGTGAAGGATGCGAAAAATATCGGAGAACGAGAAGAAAACAAACAGACACTCTCGCGTGATCATCGCCCACCTTTACTCGCTGGAAAAAAAGAACAAAGCTGAGGGGATATTTGGTTGGTTCGAATCACGAGTACGTGTGAAATGATGTGAGATGGAGAGACGAAAGATCTTTCGCGATACGAAATGAAAATTTCTCTCGCTCTACGCTTTCATGAACTTTTTATCATCTCTCGTTCACGAACTTTTTGTGAGAAGTTCCTTTGGGATTTATCTCTGCAATGAGCTGTGATAGAACTTTTTTTGAAAATGATTTTTCCAACACTGCCGGTGAGTTTGGCGGATTTGCCACCTTCGGCAGAAAAACAACATCGTTGGCTTCGTACCACTCCATCACCGGTTTCCCGTAATGGATGCCAGATCTGGCCAAAACAGAGTGTCACTTTCGTTGGACGGGAGGAAGGACAGCAAGCGCTTATTGAGCCATTGTCCTTTATATGTTTGGCCGTTGATAGTGCCGGTCGTTATGTACGGCTTGCTGAATTTGTCACACCCACAGATCGCTTGCCACACTAAGTACTTCTTGGCAAATTTGTCGACCTTCTTCTTCCGGAACATCCAGGTGGAACTTGCCGACGAAAATATCCAGTTCGGAGATCAGCTTGGCGTATGCTTTAATGTACGTCTCGTCGTCCATTACGATGCATTTTGGCTGATCCAACCACTGACGGTAGAGCTTCCTGGCGCGGGATTTGGCCACCGTATTCTGTTTATCGGTTCGGTTAGGCACCTTCCTAACCTTAAAGACAAACAGTCCGACCCGCTTCATTGTCTGCTGGACGAAACAGACGTCCCGAATCGAAAGGTTCGGATTGAGCTTCAAGTAATCCCTCACCTTGCTTGCCTTCACGGGATCAGCCGTCTTCGCTTTTATTCCACTGCCAGCTCGCCGCTGGGTCGTCTGGGTCTCCTTGAACGATTTTACCACACGGGATACGGTCGAATTGTCTATTCCAAACTGTTTTTGCGATCCACCTGTGGGACTGGCCTGGATTTTCCACGACCGCTCCCATATTTTTTTTGTCGAAGCACGTCGGAAGCCATCTCGATAACCACCTGACAGATGGTGACGAGATTTTGCACATGCAAACATTACACTCTAAACTAGTTAAACTAAAAAATTTCATCAATTTTTACCCATGCAATAAAAATTTAAACACAAAAGAAAGTGCTGCATTTTTTCCGTGTACAATCTTTATGTGAATCTGAAAATTCTGTAGAAATTGTTATCGAAATAATGTTTATGTTTGTTTTTAAATCTCTTCGTGATCTGAATTAATTTATGTTCGAATGCTAGTTCCCCAATTTAGGTCAATATCGTTAATTAGCTTGAACAAAATCTTATAAACTTCAAAATAAAAATGATTTAAGACTTTGAAAATCTTTCGAGATTTCGAGATCAGCAATCGTAAGTCCAGTAGACAGATTCTGAGCGATTTTGAACCCTACCCCTGCGTAGATAATCGTTCATAGAACAACAAATTAAAATTTTCCAGCCCGTTAAGCTGTCAACGTAATTTATGGATAGCAACTTAGTCAAGATTCAGGGTCTGGCAAAATTTACAAAATCCTGAATATTAGGGATGGGCAACCACGGGGTTAGTATTTGCCTCTCCTTGCCACAATTCGGTCCCCAGCCCTACTAACATTTTTTTTATCCATTAATTTATTTGCAAGGCTCAAACGCGTTAGATTTACGAAGCCGATTCTTACAGTTTTACATTAATTTGAAATAAAAGAGTTTATAAAATTAGTTCATTTTTTCCTAGAAGCAGGTTGTTTGGTGTTAACTTTCTCTCGCGACCGCAGTTTTCTTCTTTCTTCCGTTTTCTGTGTTTCAATAGCAGTTTTCAATTTCTTCGCGATCAAGAACAATGGATGGCTTTCGGTCTCAAGCTGACTTCCTCTTGCTGCTTCTTGTTCTTCTTCTATGTCCGGGGTCGTCTCATCGATTGCCATAACTTCTTCATCGAACACCTCAATAGCATCCGCTGAAGCATCGCCGGCTAAGACACCCGCATATGATGTACAGGTATCCACGCTGCTAACACTTTGGGCTTCGTCCAGGTCACGTTTTTCCGTATCCGTCGTTTGTTGTTTTTTGAGCTTCCTGCGAGGTTTCCACTTTGGGCAAGAATTCACCTGGTGCCCCTCAATCTTGCAAACAAAGCACACATTCTTGTTCCCGGGATAGAACACGTTTCCTTTACGGTTGAGGAAATGCAGTGATGTAGGAATTTCCTTCTTAACATCCATATATACACCGCGGATGCCGGTGTATATATCAAAACCTAACTCGGGAGGAAATTTCTCCCTAACCACACGTTTTACCTTGCCGTATTTCCCCAGCACCAATGCTAGGTTTTTGTCAGGCACTTCGGAAGGCAGATCGTACACTCTGACATACTGAATGTATTCATCCACATTCAACATGTGTACCTTTACTGCCTTTCCATCGTCATAACGGAAAGTTAATTGTTCACTGTTATTCATCAATGTGTGACACATTGCCTCTTCGACCTTAAATTTAATAAACAAGGATTTCTCCTCCGCTACCCTGTATATAGCTTCCATCTGCATAGGATCCGCATCCAGAGTCTTCGCAAAATTAATAATTTCGCCCATCGACGGTTTTCTAGCTCCATCGCCAAAGCTAAATTTGACGGTGTTTTTAACTTCAACTCTATTCATTCTTGATTCTATCCACAGGTTTCCACACACGGCTAGCTAACTGCGGTTAAACAATGAGCGCAACACACAATAGCTTGGTCGAAAAACAGACTGCCGATAGCACTATCGACACCGAGAACAAATGCTGCTGTGTCCGTCCACAGCTGAAAGCGAACTGGGGGCCTACTAACCATGTTCACACTTAAGTGAGCTGATGAACCGCGGTTCATTTGTTTAGGAATCGCACCTCATCAGCACACTGTTATCACAAATCTAAACCATTCAATCCGTCACCTAAGACGGAATTTTTCAAAAAAGCACGCATTGCTCCTTTACGCATTGAACAGTCACCGCGTAAACCAAGATGAGCGCGTAATTCAACATGTACCTACGATTACACGATCTTAAATTTCTACTGGTATTATCCAATGCATTTGCGTACCCGGCTCTTATTACTGATGTTATTCCTCCAGCATATGTGCTCTTACCTCTCCTCCCATCAATCTCTCCAGCTTATCAGCTCAGCTCCGGATCCGAATCATCGGCTCGAAAGATTCACTGACCCGTCCTCGGACTCGGCTCTCGGACCCGTCCAGCTCTTCGGATCTTTTTTTCTCTCGATTCTTTACGATTCAGCACCGGAACCGCCTCTGAGCTGATGATCTGGATCTGGATCCGGATCTGAGCTGATGATCTGGAGCTGATGATCTGGAGCTGAAGCCGATAGTAGAGAGAGCTCCGCTCCGCTAATGCACGCTCAGATCTGAATACACCATTAGACTTATGATATCAGTGAGCTGATGAGCTGCGGTTCCTAAAAATGAACCACGGGTCATCAACTGACTTTAATGAATCGGGTCTATAGAATAGCTCGGGAGCCCATCTCTAGATCTGAGCTGATGATCTGGAGCAAATCTGCTGAAGAATTAACATCAGAAATAAAATCTGGATTGTATAGCTTGAGAAAAGGCGATGTTGATCATATCATCGCGTGTGACATACACGGAAAGAAAAAAGTACCTAATTTTGAGTTCATTTCACCCAGGTTGGCAGTTCCGTGCGCCTCATGTAAACAGGATTACTTACTTTTAAGTTGATGTCACTCAACGTCAAGTTCATACTACTCAAAATTGAGTTTTACACAACTTACTCAATTTTAAGCTTGGTGCACGAAACTGTCGAGTTGGGTGAATAGTACTCAATTTTGGGTTATTTTGCTCTTTTCGTTTTTGACAAGAGAGCAAGTGAGAGGCATCAACTCAAAAGTAAGTTTAAAGAACTCAACCGTTGGATAGTTTTGGTTCGCATACATTTTATGCTTTTACTGATATGTTGTTGGCACATTTTGGTTTATGGCCCCTATTTCTGTTCTGATTTTGAATTTGTGTCAAAATTTCTATAATTTCAAGGTGAGCTAAAGAGCTGTTTGAAAGAATCGACTCATTTTAATAAGCTGGACGGGTCTGATCCGCTCAGCCAGATGAGCTATTTTGCACACCTCTACTTCGAACAAGATGCCTCCGGTAAAATGTATAACGGCAAGCTTGCAATGTTTGAAAAATCATAGCTCAGTCATTTAATGATGAATTTCAAATCTATTGGCGCCATTTGAAATTAAATACGTAAAAGATTTATTCAGTATCAAAAGATTGAAAATTTATTGATCAATTGTTGAACAATGATTTTTCAAACATTGCCAATTTTGGAATATACATTCTACCGAAGGTATCGTGTTCGGAGTCTTAGCAAGTGGCGGTGAAGACATTTGTAGATATTCTACTCATAATGATTGCTGTTTCTTAGGACCTTATTCAGTGTGTGTATTTTTGACTATGACTGAACTCCCTTGGCAGCCTTCTTCATGAACTTTGGACACATCGTCATCGTCTTCAAGACGCATTATTCCAGGAAATGTTGTCGTCCATCAAAACCAAACATTTCATATCGCTTCCGAATGCCAATCTGATGTTTCGTCGTCGGTACATTTTTTTTTTCTCGCAAATCTAACATTGCCCTACCAATTTAACCATAGCTTCAAATTCAATCATCTCGATTGTGATCGCTATCACACAAACTGTGGTTCGGAAGAAGAGCGAATAAGTTGCTTTCAAATATTTACTGAAAGCGATAACGGGCTAGATGACGACGCCAGCCGGGGGTGATAGATCTTCCTAATCAAAATGTCAACTTCGCGCTCGGTTCCACAGGGTCGGCAGAAGCGACATCCGAAGGCAAAGCACTGCACAGCTGGTAACCCGGGCGGCGACCGTGCGTCCGGATGTTGGAAGAAATTTATGACCGAACCGTATCACTCGCAGCTCGTCGTCGGTCGCTTCCTTCGGCAGCACAAGCAGCAGCGGTCGAATCGAAGCGACTTGAAAGAAAATATTTGAACAACTCTCACGACGACGGAGAGCCGCAAGTCTAAGAAATCTGTGAGAACACGTGTTTCCACTCAAAGCGCGAGCAAGCGGGCTGTTTCGCTTTCTTAGTCTTTGCCTTGAAAGGGAAAGCAAAGGAATGCACGCGTGTCTTGAGGAGAGTGGGTACCTACCGACTCTCTTCAAGTGTGAACTATTGAGAAATGGATCCGCTCGCTCTGGTATGATGAATTGTCCTTGACTGAGTCTCACGTTTCCACCGTATGTTGTCCATCACGTGTGTTCCAGGATGAATTTGAAATTAGTAACTAGAAATGATGGTGATCTGTCCCAACCGAACCGATCTACAGGATGATCACCACCAGCAATGTAAACATCGATCGACTCTGACAGCGGGTGGTGGTTGGTGCAGAATTGTCCTTTTTCCAGCCTGAGGCTGTTCAATCATCATTTTCCGGCGAAATCTGTCAAAACATGGTCCCAATCAATGAGGCGACGGTTCTGCGTGAGGTCCCACTATTTATCGCCTCCAGGAGATCTCTCTATTATGCGTGTTGTCCTACCTCGTATGAAATGAGGGCTTGATCACTGTTTTGCAATGGAGGAGAAAATTGAACAAAAACAAACCGAAATTTGCCCACCAGCCGCATGCGGTGGTATTATGCACTTGGTTAACCACATGGATTGGACTCTAACATAAAGCACAATGTTTCGGCTGGAGACGAAGGGAATGGGACTTGCTTCAGTGGGTGATGTTTGTGGAAGAATGAACTATGAGGATCTTGAATCTTCTTTTCAATTTTGAAATACAAAAAGACGGTCGCTGAATTGCTTAAATTCGACAATTGACATTCGACATTTTCCTGTTTGGCAAATTTTAGTCTTTGATGTATTCTTATTTATGAACTTACATTATATCTCGTTTGCCCTGTTCTGCGCCACGTTTGAGGTCCACCGCTGATAACCTTTAGTAAGTGCTCCAGCCTTTTCCCACACCAATAAAAATGCACAAGCATGTTTTAGTAGACACACATACCCAAACATCCCTTGTCAGCACGTTATCTTGAAGAGCTCTCATTATAGTGGCAATTCGATCAAGTCTTCTATCTTAACAGTCTCGGACCGACACGGACTTGGACAACAAACATTGATTGACCGCTCGAATGACCCGTTTCCAGTCTCCAGTCAGTGTGCGATAATCCTTTTGTTTCTTACCCATTTCGGACATGAATGAATCGAAAAAAAAACCAAAATCCCGAACACGGGTCAGGTATGCGGAGAAGGTTTTATTATCTCTCGGGTATGCTCGTAAGGGGAATCAATAACAACAAGAAAAGCAAGCGCACAGGAATAAATAGCATTTGGGATAAGCGAGGGAAAAACTAGCGACTGTTTTTGCGGTTCTACCTTCGGATCGGGAACCGAACAATTCAATTAACAATATCATAAAAAGGCAATACGCTCCCAGCATCGTTGTCGCCACAGCCTTATCTACTGTTGGTTGGTAATTGATTAGACTCCTCTCGGTTCCAACTGTAGTCTGAAGCCATCGGTGCGTTTCAGGATGATGTCCCCCTGCAGCTTGAAGTCGGATTCCTTCAGATTGGACACGATCCGATAGTTGCGCAGGATGGTCGAGAGCAGAACCTTCAGTTTTAGCATGGCATATTTTCTACCTGCAGAAGAAAGGAACGCGGTTAGCCACAAAGATAACATGAGCCCTTCCCGGAATCACTTACCAACGCAGCTTCGCGGACCGGCACTGAACGGGATGTAGCTGTAGTAGTGACGGTTCTGGGTGCGATCCGGCAGGAAGTTGTCCGGGTTGAACACATCTGGATTGGGGTAAAGGTCCGCTCGGCGGTGCATCTTGTAGGTTCCGATGACGACCGTCGTTCCAGCTGGAAGGACGTAGTCGTGAGAAGCCAGCCGAACCTCCTGGGTCAGTTTGCGAGCGATCGCCGGAACTGGTGGGTACATTCGTAGTGTTTCGAAGATCACTCGTTCCAGGTACTTCATCTCCAGGGTGTCGTTGAAGGTTGCTTTGCGCTTGGAATCTCCGAAGATCTGATAGATTTCCTTGTACACTCGATCCTGAATGTCGTGATGAATGCCGAGCAGGCACAGTACAAAGCTAGACCCAGCAGCGGTGGTGTCGTGTCCTTCGAACATAATGGTGTCCACTTCCTCTTTGATTTCCTCATCAGTCAAATCGGCTCCACTGTTGGCCGATTCGATCATCAGGTCCAGGAAGGCCAGTCTACGCTTCTCACCGATGTCGTTTTCATCGTTGAAATCAAGATCGTCGGTGAGCAGGGAGCCCTGGGAGATGACGGGAAGTGCTGCTTTTGATTCTTCCCGGGCAATGATTTCCGAAAACGATGGCGAGGGAAGTTTCCCTTCGGACAGGTTCTTTTTGAACAGATCCTTCTTCTGCTTGACGACCTTGCGGGTAAGGCCGTGGATGATGCCGAGCAGGCGTTCCTGCTCCTGCTTGATTTTGGTCATGTTGAAGATGGAATCCATCCGAAGGTGGAACTTGAGCTGCCGCGTGTGCAGGATGTCGCACATTCTGGAATGAAAGGTGGGAGATGAGGAGGAGTTGTAGTTAAATCCAACGGAGATTCAGGTGCATTAGGTTTTAATGCTGGAACATACGTAGTTATCGATAGATATCATCGCAATCAACAGCAGTGACATCAAACAGATCTAATGCTACAAATAATGCTGATAAATCAATACACGTTCATACCTGGCTTTAGAAATAGCTTTCATAAAAGTGCGAACTAAATATAAAATTGGTTTAGAGGACAAAAACCTTTGTTTAACTTATTTACTAAAAGTGCCGTTCAAGTTCCGTGAGAAGCTGCTTAGAATGCTCTTCAATTATGGTACCCGAATTTTCAAGTTCTTATAACGACTTAAAACTGAGGCTGCTTAGAATTCTATATGCTATGTTTAGTGGTAACTAACATAGAACTAACGATTTATTATAGTGTACGGACTAAGAAGTATATCAGTTAACTTGCAATTCAAGACTGATCCATTTTTTCAGTTTTCTTGTACTCTACTTCGAAAGTGGCAAATATGGCAAGAAATACAAGAAATTTAGTTTATTAGAAAGCTATTCAAATTGACGGTTAATTATATAAAGAAATGCAATTACACATCATGGGCTCCTCCAAGATTGCAACAAGTCATTTGCAATCTTTCAAATCTCGATGAACATTTCAAATGGTCCTATCTGCTTTGATCGATTCTCTTAATCGACTTTCTCTTTTCATAACCACTGCTATGCAAACAGATTTCGCGTTAATTCTACCACATAGTTTGATAAAGGAGGTTCTTATCTAGCTTCCAAAACGTCAAATACAACAGGGAAAGGTTTTGCAGCTGAGTTATTGACGAAAGAGAAAGTCGATGAAGAGAATCTATCAAAGCAGATAGGACCATTTGAAATGTTTTTTTCTTTCCTTAATCCGGTTGGATCTTCTTGGTAAAATCGACGAATAGTTGGGATCGCCCAATGCTTGTTGTGTGGTCACGCTATTTAAAAACTACCCAAATTTGGGTAGAATCCACCCTGATCCGTCAAAACTGAACCTACCCAAAAATGGGTAAACTGTGTTGGGAGTGACAAGTTGACAAATGAACAACGTCGATCGGATTCATATCAATGTTGTTCATTTGTCAACTTGTCACTCTCAACACAGTTTACCCATTTTTGGGTAGGTTCAGTTTTGACAGATGGATTCTACCCAAATTTGGGTAGTTTTGAAATAGCGTGTATCGTCCTGCTGACCTGAAAGTTTGTACAGCTGATTTATATGACGTTTACACATTCATGTTCGGCAAATTTTATCGAAATCAGAACAGCTGAATTTGAAAGGCTATTGAATTTGAAAATAATTTCAAAACATGTTCAACCTTGTTTAAATGATCAAATCCTGTCATTTTAGTGGAGATTTAGTTTCAAAATAGCTGGAAAGCAATTGATATGAATTAACCACTTCATTCGAGCAGTTAAAATGACGTTTACTACCACTCGAACTTTGAAATAAAACATTATTTTGAGATTTTTTCTTCTAAAGCCCCGAGAAGAGTAGCCAACATTTGTGGGTTTCATAAAAAAAATAGAAATTAGTTGGTCCAGTTTTGTGAAATCGCTGGTAGAATGTTACGCCAAAACTGCTTGACAAAATGGTCAATTGCATAAATTTTACCGAACAGTTCAGCTGTTCAGATTTCGGTAAAAATTACCGAAATCGGTGATAATTTCTAATAGCGAATTCGTTTATTATCGGGTGAAACCGCGAAACCGAACTTTTTATCAGTGCGAACCTCAACCTGAGCTGGGTTCTAAAAACAAACGATCAAACTGACGTTTGTCAGAAAACAAGCAGACCCAATCTTGATACCCGATCCAGGTTGGAACTGAATAATAAACGAATTAGCTATAAGTGTGTGCTCTTCAGTTAACATCAAGTAAACAACTCGACCAATCCTCTTCTGCACAGTGCCAGTTCTTATTTGGTATCCGCGTATCCAGTACCAAAACTGTTTCACCTACGTTTATCTTCCGAACGGTTTTAAGCTGGTGGTGGTCTTTAACAGGATCAGACAGAGGCGGCATAGATATGGTAGCCCTCCTTACCAAATCCAGTCTCAGGTTTACCTTTCTCCCGAACATTCGTTGTGAAGGTGTCTCCTGTGTGGTGCAGTGAGGAGTGTTGCGGTACACCATCAAGAAATTCACAATTGCGTTCGCAACCATCATGTCACATTGCGTTGCCAAAATTTTCTCTAGGGCCAGCTTTACCGTATTCACAGCTTTTTCAGCAGCTCCGTTTGACTGAGGGTGACCTACGGGTGAAGTAATGTGCTGTATCCCATTCACCTGCAGGGAATTCTTAAACTCCGATGCCGTGAATTGTGGTCCGTTATCCCTGACACAACGAGAACAGGTAGTGGGCAAATGTGGACAAGTGGGCAAATGTTGATCGTAAACATTTAATAGTAGCTTCGGTAGCTATTCGGGTCATCACGAATACTTCTATCCATTTTGTGAATGAGTGTACAAGTACCAGCAGGTACTGACCTCAAATTGGACCTGCGAAATCCAGATGTATCCTCTCAAATCCATGCTTCGTTTCAGGCCACGGTGACGATGTCCTCGGCGGTGAATTCCTTAATTTACTGCATGACATGCAGTTTTCGAGAAGCTGATGGATATCTGCGTTTAAAGAAGGCCACCACACGAATTGACCGGCAAAACTCTTCGTCGTAACTTCAACTTGACGAGACTGGTGTAGCTCATTCAATATTCTACCAAGGTACTACCAAACGGTCACCATGCAATATCACTCCATCACTGCAACTCAGCTTGTCCCGAACTGCGAAGTACCTCGGAAGCTCTCCTCCAGACGATAGTTTTCTGGGCCAAACGTTGGAAATATATTGCTGAACCTTTCGTAATACCTCGTCATTTTCAGTTGCTTCCTTCAACTCATCAGCAGACACAACGTTGAGACCTGCTCCCGCAACTCTTGTTTTAGATTCGCATTCCTTGAAAGATGATCCGCCAAGTCATTATTGTCTCCTTTGATGTACTCCAACGTGTAATCAAAAGCTGCCATGGAAAGTGCCCATCGTTGCAGACGACGACTAGAAAATACTGGTATTTCCTTATTTTCACCCAGTATTCCTAACAAGGGCCGATAATCTGTCCTTATAGTGACTTTTGTACCATAAACGTATGGGTAAAATTTCCTCAGTGCATATACTACACCCAATGCTTCCTTATCTATCACGCTATAGCCTTTTTCAGTATCGGTTAGCGCACGGGAAACGAAGTAACAAGGCCGTTCATACCCATCCAGTTGCCTCTGCAGTAACACAGCTCCCACTCCGACATCCGAAGCGTCAGTTTCGATTATAGAAGGTAACTGTTGATCGAAGTGCGCTAGTGCTATATCTTCTTTATTTACATCGACTATCTTTTTCCAAGCTGCTCGACAGTCTTCGGTCCACAGAAATTTTCCTCGGCTTCCCTTCGTGCGAGTGAGTGCTTATATTGGAGCCATTATCGAGGCCGCGAATAGAACGCCACGATTCCCATAAGACGCCTCACCTCATGAACGGCTCGTCAAGATTAATGATTTTCTGTTCCATCTGAGACGATTTGTGGAGACCATGGTGGTCAATGGTGAATCCCAAGTATGAGATTTTGTCCCTTATAAATTCACATTTTTCCCTTTTTACCTTCAATCCCTTATCTGAGAGTATTCGAAGCACCTTTTGTACGTTCTCAAAATGGTTGGCCAGGAGTTATTCCAAAAGGCATTTTGTTTACCCGGTAGGTGGGTGGGTGGGTGGGTGCTTCAAGTACATATCTGCTTAGAATCATCAGTTAGCTATGCATCTCGTAGATCGTAGATAGCAACTCATCTATCCTTGGAATTGGATGCTTGCAGTCCTCGAGGAATCGATTGAGAGTGACCTTATAATCACCGCAAATACGCACTGTTCCATCAGCCTTGAGTATGGGCACTAGAGTGATTCAAAATTTGAAATTTTCACTCCACAGTACTTAAACGATTCCAAATCGGATCCTGACTAACCTCTCAAAATTTGAACCCATTTGGTGAGAAACTGAGATGGCACAAACCATTTGAAGTTTGTATGGGAATTACTATGGTAAAACCAAGATTTTTGTTCATGTCTATCTAATAATTCACCATATCAGTCTGCTTCAAAAGCTTTCAACTGCACTTGTAGGAAATTTTCTCAGCTACAACTTTGCTGAAGGCCACTTTTTGATTAAATCGGAGGATCGAAAGTTATCAATGGTTCAATGCGCTGATGTCTTATGATCATGCTCAATCAACTGCTCAGCAGGCAACATTGGTGTTTCTGGGGCGTTGAATAGGAAACAAAAATCATGGCTACTATGCCACACTGCAAAATACAGTGTTGCCTACATAGCAGCTGCTTGATCATGTCATAAGTTTACCAATCTCTTAAATAATTAATAACTTTTTCCTGTCTCGTTTTACATAGAAACGATCTTGAGCAAAGTTGTAGCTGAAATTATTTTCAATAAGAATGGCTATCGAACTGTTTCGCAGCTCAATATGGAAAAAGATTAGAAGGTAATGAACAAAAAGTTTAGATTTCCCATAGTAATTTACATGTAAACTTCAAATGGCTTGTGCAAAGTCTGTTTCTAACCAAATTAGTTGTAACTTTGGGAGGCTAATCAGGACCCGATTTGAAACCATTTAAGCACTGTGGAGCGAAAAAGTCAAAATTTGCATCAGTCTAATGGGCACCAACGGAGTTCCATAATCACTTGTAGTGATCCGAGTAATGGTTCCTTTTTTTCTCTAGGGATTCTAGCTGGGCATCGACCTTTTCCTTTAAGCTATGAGCAATCTGTCGTGGACGACGGAAAACTGGACACGCATTCGATTTCAAACGTAACTCCTCTTTTCCATATCGATAACTTCCTGGTTCATCGTCGAAAAGTTCCGGATATTTTTACAAGATATTCTCTAGCGCACTATCTGGATTCATATTCAGCATCAAATTTGCCTTCCGAACATAGTCTCGTCCCAAAAGAGGGGGTCCTCCACCTGTCATTACGTACAGCTCTAGCTCCATCATGTCGCCTTCCACCTGTACCTGCACTTGTAGCTTGCCATCTGGTCTGATTTTCTCTCCCGTGTAACCGAATAAAGTAAGATCGGTTTGTTCCAGCTCACGTTGACCAAACACCATTTTGTACAATTTCATGGACATGCAGCTCACTGGACTCCCTATATCCAGCTCGAATAGCAAATTATGACCGTTGAGTTGTACTGCTCGAAAAATTGGGTTGGTTCTGCATACCGCATACCTTACACACCTTTGTTGACCCCTTTCGTCCTTTGGCTGGAGCTCGGAATTCTTTCCGGTCCACATAGTTGAAAGATTTTGCTTCTTGCTGCTGTAACTCCTTTCGCTCTGCTATCGCCAACGCCTCATCAATCTTCAGATCAGCCTTTTCTTCCATCAAACGATCCAATATAGGGCCCCTGCGCAGTCCAGTGACGAATTTGTCCCTTACGACGAACAGCAAATTATCTGCAAACTCACATGTAGCTGCCGCACCCCTGATGCGGCAATGGTATTCATTGACTCTTTCTCCTTCCATTTGATGTAATTCGTAGAACTTCACTCGCTCCCCGAGTAGCACATTTCCGTCACAATAAGTTGCAGCAACTTGTTTATGACTAATATTAGTTGTATTGAAGTTGCCACAACCGATTTGTGACAAGCGTGCTAATAGGGTCAGCAAATACCGATGACGCCATAGTTTGTAGAGATGCTTCGTAATCGCTTTTTGTACATCTCCCAATGCACAGAACTTGCGAAGAAGACTTCAATTGCTTCCACCGGTATTATGCCCATGGTACCGTTATCGTCTTCCGAGTTCTCGTCCGCACTCTCTTCCGAGCCAGAATCTTGGGGAGAACTATCTTCCTCACCAGAATTATCCTCTTCTGGTATTTCCTGTTGTCCAAAAACTACTACACTCTCATCTAGAGTTTCATCTGTTTTTCCTCCAAATTTTGGCATTAACAGTCACTTTAGGCTTTCGCCTCGTCGCCAAAAATGCTATGTTTAGTGGTAACTAACATAGAACTAACGATTTATTTTAGTGTACGCACTAAGAAGTATATCAGTTAGCTTAAAATTCAAGACTGATCAATTTATTCAGTTTTCTTACACTCTACTTTGAAAATGCATATGGCAAGAAATACAAGAAATTTAGTTTATTCGAAAGCTATTCAAATTAACGGTTAATTATATAAAAAAAAATGCAATTACACATCACTATAGACCACATTCAAACAAGCTGCTTAAGTCTAAAATAGCCTTCTATCAGAACTTTTGGTTACTTGGGTATTGGCTAATTAAAAAATATATAAGTTGAAATAAAGAAATCAAAATAGGCGTTAAATAAAAGTAACAATGTAAAATCAAAATGAGCACCAAATAATTAAAAAGTGAGCAACAAACAAATGGAAAAGTGCCGATAATACCTTAAAATATTAGAATAACAATAAGCTGTTGTTGTTGGAAAATTTTGACGGTTTCATTGGAACTTTATAATGTTAGCAATAAACCTTTTTATTTTTTAGTCCTCATTTGGATTTTGCTCCTGCCACTATTAGACTTCAACTGGAAGTTTTTCAATTATTTGTTTAATTTTCTGTTCCTACTTTTCAATTTCTTTGTAGCTTTTTTACGATTACACCGGTTACGTGTTTTTCTTATGCAACATTTTAATTTTCAACTACTACTTTTCACTAGTCTATTACTCATTTTCAATTGAGCAAGCAGGTTTATTGAAAATCAATCTAATTCTGCTGAATGATGAGTGTCCCAACAAACATTGGAAGCGGAATAAGAGCTTATTCAGGCAAACATAAGCAACTTTAGCTAAAAAATTGTTCATTCAGCCTTAAATCAGCACACATTGTTTGTTGGGGTGAGAGCAAAATGCGCTTAATTTTCCATTTATGTTCAAACAGTACAGTGGAAAACGGGCATGCCGATTCAGAGTACCGAGTGTCTACTTAGCGAGCAGAAGGTCACGGGTTCAAGCCTAGGCCCGTCCGCTTGTAACGTTTACCAAACGCATCCTCCCTACCAGGTTTCCATAAAGTCACTTTCAATCGAAAATCGTCAAGCGACGATGAAGCTGTCAACCATCACTTTCAATTGAAAGTCATTCTGCCTTCCACTGCGGTCCACAGAGGACCGTGAGTTGAATCCCAAGCTCCTTCGCGTTATATGATCGTAAGGATATCAATTCAGCTTATCCCCATTATCTGACAATAACAGAGTAGCAACCGTGAGCAGTCAATCATGCTCCTGGAGTGTACCCCATTAGGCATAAATACGTTAGACAGACGGACGTTAGACATACGGACGTTAGGCATAATGGACGTTAAACTTAAAATATCTTCCTGCTGTGCAACTCTACAAACCTGTTTCGAGACTGGTAAACAATGCTTGAATTAGGCTAACCGTTGAATAAAAAATGATACAAGTTAAACAAACATAGTTAATTTAATAAGCACAGTTTGGAATCCATTAGTTATCATATCATAAGTGACGTAGCTACATATTTACTTAGATCCAAGATTAGTAGTGATAATAATCTGGCAATGAAAACTCAGCATAGTTTTGAACTATATCTTGAAATCAATCGCATCTAGAAATAAAAAAATCACACATTTGTTGTAATATAATCTTACACACATATTGCAATTGTCAAAGAAGAAAAGGTTTTCCTCAAAGAACAGCTCATGAAATAAAGAATGGTGAATTCTGTGATTTTTCATTCAATAACAAAAAAAAATAAAAAAAAAACAGCTAAGGTTGAATAAAATATGATGACAAAGAACAGCTCATGAAATGAAGAATGGTGAATTCTGTGGTTCTTCATTCAATAACAAAAAAAAAACATACCTGCTGCTTCCAGAATTTCCTGCCATACTTTTCGATACAACGATTCTGTTTTTGTTGTCATCAGAATGAAAACTAGCGGAATTGTCTGCTGATGTGAGGATGTGAGGGAGCGATACTTCCATGAACAGTGACGAGTTGCCGAAACAAACAAGGAACTGTGGCAAACGTACCATCTGTAACCCATTACTTTGCCTGTCCAAGACGTCACAAGTTTTCATGAGTTCCAAAAATTAAGGCTCTTTCATTATTGTCACCGAAGTCAGCAATCAATAGACGGTCCCCATGATCATCCTTCTGGAATTCATCGGGTAGATTATGCCTAACGTCCATTATGCCTAACGTCCTTTATGCCCAACCCTAGCAGCACACTTGTCACTGAACAATTGTGGTTACTTTTGTGCAACTTATTCCAGTCACAATCAAGTTGCAGCAACTCATTTCGATGGAAGTGTGTTGCTTGGGATCGTCCATTATGCCTAACGTCCTTTATACCCAACGTCCATTATGTCTATCGTACATTATGCCTAACGTCTGTATGCCTACCCAAGCAACACACATCCATCAAAATAAGTTGCTGAAACTTGATTGTGACTGAAATAAGTTACATACAAGTAAGCACAACTGTTCAGTGACAAGTGTGCTGCTAGGGTAATGTCCGTATGCCTAGTGACCGTATGCCTAACGTCGTGTACCTATGTTTTTGCTCATGCTAGAGGTGGTGTCACTTCCATTTAACATTCTGTCAATCTAGGAAGTTGCTGTCCTCTGCTAAATTTTCCTTGTGGTCAAGGCCTCAGAATCTCAATTTCTGATAGTGAAGACAAAAAAATAGTGACAAACATTGCCAAAGATAGCAACTTCCTAGATGGTCGGAATGTCAAGATATAGCCTATACAGTAGTGAGAAAATTCAGAACTAAGTTTTCCACCATTCAGCAGGACTGAACATCTTCTCCTTCGACAGTAGCATTCTAGGTGGCCACGTTCTTGAGGTAATCAAAACCTGTAACGGTCCTTTTTGCACGAACCGAAGCTTGCCTATACACTGAAACCTCCATTTAGGAACCAAAACGGGGGTTCGTAAATCGAATTAGTGCGTAAAAAAAAACCTCGTTATTTGGGATTTACTTCGTAAAGAGAAAACTCGTTATTTGGGATTTACTTCGTAAAAAGAGGTTTGGTACAATATGGGTATTTTTGGAATCAGAGTGACGTGTAGGGTCCGGAAATCGATGTGTGACGCCATTTTGAAATCCAAGATGGTGGCTTCCGGTTACAGGAAAACTTGGAAATTCTGCCAAATACCCCACAATATGGGTATTTTTGGAATCGGAGTGACGTGTAAGAACCGGAAATGTATGTCTGACGCCAGTTTTAAAACCAAGATGGCGGCTTCCGGTTACATAAAAACAGAAAAAAATAATGTTAAATAACCCACAATATGGGTATCTTAAGAATCAGGGTGACGCTTAGGGACCGGAAATCGATGTCTGACGCCATTTTGAAATCCAAGATGGTGGCTTTCAGTTACAGGAAAACAGAAAAATACCGTTAAATACAAAACAATATGGATATTTTTGGAATCGGAGTGACCTGTGAGAACCGAGAATCCATGTCTGACGCCATTTAGAAATCCAAGATGTTGACATCCGGTTACAGAAACACTGGGAAATACTGTCAAATACCCCACAATATGGGTTTTTTGGAATCGGGGTGACTTATTAGGACTGAAAACCCATGTCTGACGCCATTGTGAAATTCAATATGGTGACTTCCGCTTACATATAGACATAAAAATAATGTTAAATAACCTACAATATGGGTATCTTAAGAATCAGGGTGATGTGGTGGTATTTGCCAATTTTTCTGTAACCAGAAGCCGCGATCTTGGATATCGAAATGGCATCAGACGTCTAGCACGTCACTCCAATTCCAAAAATACCTATGGGTATATGACAGAATTTCCAAGCTTTTCTGTTACTGGAAGCCGCTATCTTGGATTTCAAAATGGCGTCAGACATTGATTTCCGGTCCCTAAACGTCAATCCAATTTCAAAAATACCCATATTGTGCACCCCATAAATTCCACACGTCATCATCATGTGTCTCACACTTAATTTTGCGCATATTGTGAAACACATCCATTTCATGTGTGAATTTTATGGTTTGAACCATGCCCGAACACTATGGATTTGAATTGTGACACACTTGGATTCTATGTGCCTCATATGGTGATATCAATAGCTTTGCACATCATAGTTCAATATTCTACAATATTCTACTTTATCGACTTCTACTTTACCGACTCTAAAAATGAATCGACAAATATATAAACAAACTGCCAGAGGCCAGATCTGTCACATATCTTTTTAATGGATCTGATTTGGGATTCGATCATGGACTGTTGGGGTGAGCTGCTGCCGGAGTCTTCGTTCGATCTCACTGTGCCACGGTTGTCATCATATATGAGGCGGGTTGATAGGATAAAGTCACAACTCTTGTTTTCGATGTTTATCTTTC
Organism: Ochlerotatus camptorhynchus; assembly: GCF_037179485.1. NCBI lineage: Eukaryota > Metazoa > Arthropoda > Insecta > Diptera > Culicidae > Ochlerotatus > Ochlerotatus camptorhynchus. The sequence goes on along the minus strand of NW_027040687.1, from coordinate 211,231 downwards.
TGAGCAAGCAATTCACATCGTATTGAAATGCAAAACACTTTAAATCCATCTGTTCAAGTGCTATACACTTGAATATATAGTGAATGATTTTCAACATTTCAAAGTTTGAAACACCAGAAATTAACGTGTATAACACATTGAACCAAGGTGAAATACACTTAAAGTAAATGTGATTGTGCATTTAAAAAATCAAGTGTTTACACACTTCGATCAAACGTGTGCAATTTTTTGAGTGTGGGTTATTTGGCAGAATGTCCAAGTTTTACTGTAACCGGAAGCTGCCATCTTTGTCTGTATCGAAACGTCACACAGTGGGACTAAATCAAAAATAGTGGGACATGGCCATTTGCTACGAAACTGCACGAGTGTAGCATTTTGATTTCTTCTGGAATGTTTCTTCATTTGTTGAGTTCTTTATTTAAGCGGTAAACATTTTTGCTTAAGGAGGATATACACTCAGATAAAAGAGATAACTTTTTTTAAATCTTGTTAAAATTGATGAACGTCCATGGAGACATTGTAGATGAAGACATTTTAGGAAACTTTGCCCAAGACGACAATTTTCTATTTCTCAACTGGACAAAGGTATAGGGTGAAAATGGAGCACGTGCATACGGTACACAGGTAACAATTTGATGCTTAACAAGTGTTGTTCAATCGATTTTAATTCAGTCATAGTTTGAATAATTGTTGTACATATACCACGAGCACCTTTGTTCAGCTTTTAAACATCTAAATCTGGTAATTTTAATCAGCCAAAAGCCTAACCATCATATAAATTATCAGCTTTTTAAGGCATTAACTAACAGTCTTTTCCAACCCTTGATCAGCCTTCTAGTTTTATTAAGAAAAAAAAATTGAAGACCGCTTCATATCTTATATACTTTAATAGGACTGCAACAAGGTGCTGACTAACTATTGAATTTACATATTTATATTGTTATTATAAGTCTAAAAATTACCTTTGCATTTTGGGATTTGAACCGGCAGTCGTTGATTCACAGGCATCAATCATACCCACTGGACCACTTATGCAAATTGCGTGGCAAAAGGTCGGATCATTAACTTGAAACACGTCAAATTTAAGCTGAATAACAGCAACCGGAAGAGTATTATACAGCAATGCAGAATTGTTAACAACAACTGGTGACAGTAAAACATTCCTCTCATTTTCAAGTGTAGTTAACACAATGTGGCCACAAGTGCGTGATTTATTTCGATCGTCATGTGGATGCTGTTTTAGTGCCATAATTGAGTTATATGTTTGGAATGCCGTTTGAAAATTCAGAGCAATATACTTCGCAGCCCACTTCTACCTGCAGCTATTTCTAAAAAAAGCTCCTCTACCTTGTCTCTACTGCTGCCGCTGCTTGGGATTAGAAATGCCTGAAATGCAACGAGTGACACTGACTACATTTAACAAATCAGGCTATCAAAATATGTGTAGTGCATTGCTGATTTGTGAAGTAGTGTTAAGCTAAAATAAGGCTTGTTCGATCTTAAGATTAGCTAATTTATTGAGGTTGAATTATGGGGATACAATTAGCATCACGCACTACTAATCAACTTTATATTCAGCCTGCTGTTAATCAGCTTTGCACACCTTAAATCAACCAATAATCAGCTTGTGCTCTTACTGTTCAGCTTGAATTGTTACTTGAGTAGTACTCCCTTAAAACCCCTTTTTTTACCATAACTTTTTTTGTTTTAATTTAACAATTTTTCCAATGTTCTTAAAAGTTGTAAGTTTTTGCTCATTGAAGCAAATCACTATATCTTTGTTTAAAGAAATTACATCCGCATTTCTCATGTATTGTCTATTGTCACACTATCTTTGAGCAAGTATTAGCAGCTAAGCTCCACGTAATTTCATTAAGCAACTTATACCATAATGTTACATATACAATTCATAGAGGGATCCTAGGGGATGCCTTATGAATGTTCTAATAAAGTATCTCAAGGTTTGGTACGTTTTCCAACTATGTAAATTAGGGTGGGTTGCAGCTTCGACAAAGTTGTTTGGTATAGTATTCTCAATCCATGTCCGTGTTATAGTGACATTTGAGCCATATTTAGATTTTTGGTAAGCAAATTAATTCGATCGTTCCGTTTCCCATACAATTTCCCATACCAAATTTAAAATTCTCTGACTTTTTTGGCTATAACCATATTTGTTCAAATTTTGCCCAGTTGTTGGAAATCTGAATAAGCATTTAAAAAGCAAGGGAACCCATTTTTTAAATACTTGGAGAAATGGTACTTCATTAGAAAATTTATTAGGCATCCCCTCGGATCTCCCTACGAATTGTATATGTAACAGTATGGTATAAGATCTTGAATAAAATAACGTTGATATTATCTGTTAATACCCATATAATAATTTAAGGTCGAGATGGGCACCACCGAGCAGCTTGGCAGTTTATTTTGCTGGATCTCAGTGAAAAACTTGCCGAGATTCAGCGAACAATCGTAAATTTTGCTGAAACACGGCAAGTTTTAACTGAGATCCAGCACAATAAAATGCCGAACTGCTCGGTGTGTGCTTTTTAAGAGCATTTACAACTTTGTAGAACATTGAAAAAATTAAAAATTCAATCAAAAAAGTTATGGTTAGAAAACGTTATTTAAGGGGGTTATACACGCTTATTTTTTTTCTCACTCCAACAGCCGAGTATTCCTGCGATTTATTTAGCTGAAATTCAGTAAAACAGTTGCCAATACTGTTTTAACAAACAGATATTTTGCAGAGATATCAGCAAAATAAATTCCAAGGTAATCGTCTGTTGGAGATTTTACCAAGCTAGATTAAGTGTGTACCGTTCGTACTCCATTTCCACCTTACAACTTTGTCCAGTTGAGAGATAGAAAATTGCCGTCTTGGACAAAGTTTCTTTAAATGATGTCATCTACAATGTCTCCATAGACGTCCATCGATTTTAACAAGACTTAAAACAATATTTTTTTTATCTGTGTGTATACCCTCCTTAAGGTGATTCCTTGTAGAGTCCACAAATGGCTATAAATGCACTTCCACCTCGAATTTTGAATTACACAAAATTAGCGTTCCATTTCACTTGAAATCGCTAAGTGGAGTAACAGTTTCATTGTAGTACGTGTCGTGGAAGCTGATATTTCTGCATTAAAGTTTCGAAGTGGTAGCGAGAATAAGGATCTCACAGCGAACCACCTTAAGCAAACATTTTCTCCACTCAAATAAGGTACTTACAAATTTAAGAAACATTCTAGAAGACGTCAAAATGCTACACTCAATAGTTTTGTCGCAAATGGCCATGTCCCATTTTTTTAACTGACCCTTTGGATTACCCTAGACCGAGAAAGCCATAAAAAAGCAATCTCCCTGCATACCAGTCGAACAACCTAATAGATTAAATAATGTTTGACTTCCACTCACTTCATGACGGCCATTGCGTAGTCGAAGCCCTCCTTGCTCTCCCCGGTTCGCTGCGATCCCATGGCCGTCTCCAGCAGAATGTCTACCGTCACTTCGCTCATGTAGTCATGCACGTCGAACTCCTTGCCCACTTCCTTCTGCATCCGAGCGACCACGGCCAAACTGTTATCGTTGAACACATCCACGAACGTCTTCAGCACATTCATGTGGAACGCCGGAGCAATCAACTTCCGGTGCGATCGCCACTTGTCCCCACTACTGATCAACAGTCCATCACCGAGCCACGGTTTGAAGAACCGATACTCGCTGGATTTCGTCAAATGCACATAGCTGTTCAGGATGATCTCAATGTCCGCCGGTTCGGTCAGAAACACTACCAAGTGGTATCCCAGCCACCCCCGGGCAACACTTCCGTACATATAGCTCAGCTCCATCGCCCGGTTCATGATCTCGTTGTGGTTCAACCCGAGCAGCATGTTGGCATTCCCAATGAGCGGATATGCCTTCGGTCCGGGGATTTTGTTCCCTAGCCGGACGTATCGCCGCGATTGCATCCACAGGTGAAACAGTGCACTGGCGACCACCACCAGGGTCATGAAGACGACCGTCGGAACGGCCAGCCACCCAAGGCCGACCCGCTCGGACATAATTTCCACACTCATCTTGAACGACCGGACACCGAACGAAGCCTGAAGGCGCACCAACGATCTCAACGAATATCTCACACACGCCTCTCGGATTGCTGTTCTCCGCCGCACAAGGAACACTGTTCTCCGCCGCACCACCGAATATGACTTGGATAATTTACGACACCGGACGGTTTATTTATAATCGTCGCCGCAAATCGTCCGGAGTGATTAAAAATTCGCTCGTCAATCGCAGTCGTGTGCGAAAATGCACTTTATCGATAGGATGGATGGAAAAAGGGGAAAGGGGAAAGGTGGTGCCGGTCGTCGAACAAAATTTATCGAACCAATAAACTTTTAATTGCATTATAATTAGTTTTGGGTATTTAGTAGCTGCTGACAGCCACGTAGTCCTGTCGCTGAGTCTCCGCACTCAAACACACATACACACGCGTTGGTCGACGGAGTGCGGTGTAACCCTTTCAAGGATGGGGGAAGAGTTCCAAAATTTGCCTGATTGGAATCTTCAGGAGAACTCTCGCCACGTTCAGTTTAGAATCCTAGCTAATCAAATGCCGACAGACGGCTATTGAAAGCATCAAATTTCCCAGCCTCGAAAGGGTCACACGTGCCCTAGAACGCATTCTGCCAGGGAGCGCTGGAAAGGTAATTTCTTACGCTGCTGCACTGTCTTTATTATTGATTCCCGTTGCTCCCCCCTCTTCCGCCAACCACCACCGACCGGGATCATTCCAGCCGACGACGATGACGGCTGGTTGGTGGGGCCTTTACACTCGAAAAGTGGTCACCCCGATCGATTTGCATACGACGGTCCTGACCTCTTCTTCGCATTGATTCGCAAAATTATTGCACTACTGCAACGGTGGATGACGGGCAAGCGATGTGCATGTGTGTGTGTGCGTTTGTCATAAAATTGAAATGTTAATTTCGAAAATTTTGCCTCAGCTATCATTAGCTGGAAGTGCAAAAAGAAATGTGCACCAAAGCAGAACGGAGCACACTCCTTTTTAATTGAGCCATTCCGCACGAGAGATCGATTAAAGCTTTTCGGGAATTCGGTGCGGTCTTCTCATCTCTGCTGGGGCCCCTTTCCGGACCGCAGCCAGCCTCAGCCAGCGATCGATGTGATGTTTTACGATAATCGAGAAAGACAAAATTACAAATTATTGTATTGCCTCTGGATCGGTTTTCGGTGGAATCAGAGCACAGGCAGAGAGAGAGAGAGACAGAGAGTTGGTAATGGATGGGACTTATCTGAAATAACCTCGATGTTGGTCCGCCGTCACTGCTCTAGAAAACCCAGTCGAATGGGACGATTATGGAAGGGTATAAGAACTCAATTAACGGTGGACTGCCTCCCAGAAGAGCCGATAAGAGCCGCGTGTGGCTCCGGAGGATTATGCTCCTTACCAGAAGGGACCTCCAGGATCGTGATTCGTGTAACAACACTTCTGAGTTCCACGCGGTGGCATTTTCGAGTAGAGCGAGGATGGAACTGGTTTGCACCCAGGGCGGGCCCATTGGTGAGGTTATGGGAAATCATTAAAAAGTTCCTGCGATGGCTTTCTGGTGTATTTTTTTTATGAAAGAGGAGGTGTCTTGTAAACATTGTCAGATCTTTCTTTGAATACTATACAACAGTTATTCCAGGATAAACTGTACCATCTTTCAACCATCCAGAGATATCAATTGAACAACACAACATTATTTGTTCCTAGCTGGTCAACCTAATTGTTTCCAACCAAATTTCCATAAACTTCCAACCTACTTTGAGAAATTCCTAATCCTACCTATGTTGAGTACAGACAGAGTTCTCAGGATATTGTTTACGTGGCGAAATCTCATTTTTGCGCCCTTTCAATTTTTATGAAACCTTCCCAAGAAATCTGGAGACGCGAGTGAGCTACGACGGGAAGTTAAGGGCACTATTGATGTAATTCATTTTCCATATAATTTGTTTTACTACTTCGCATTTTCCCGGGCACACATCTGGACACATTTTAAAAGGAATCTTCACAATCTACCACAAATTTTCATATAATTTATTAGAGCTGATATAAACATCCCATCAAATGCATCCGGATTCACCCAAATAGTTCATTGTGTCTATCCCCTGCACATGTCTGCTGCAGAGAAGCAAGCATCTCATATAATGTTCAGATCTGCATGACTTCTGGATGGCGAAGTCAAGAGCAGCGAAAACGAAAAGTGAATGGATTGCATGAACTTTCACCTTAAGTACACAATACATCCTGATTTGATACACTGCACAATGGTCCAGTACTGCGAAAACACGGTCAAAAGTCATTACCTCATGAAGCTTACATTTCAGACAAGTGGAGTCTTCGGAAAAGTTTCTGAATATGAAAAGCCCCTTCTTTAAACATTGACAGATCAAGGATTTATCCCCCTTGAAGAGAGATCCAACTTTTTGTTTTTCAAAAATTTCGGTGTCTTAGGCAAACATTGCTGAAGGCTTTTGGTATATGAAAGATTTTCCGTGGAAAACCCTTACTTAAAATTTTATCTGTATAATAATTTTCTTTAAACTTCTACTGTTTTGAAGTGTCTTGCAAATTTTTTCAAAATATCTATACACATCAATGTGATGAATATTATAGCACATTCAATCGCAAAATAGGTGAGTTATTATTGATTTCGCCGATTTTTTTTAACGTAGGACTACGTCTGTGATTTCTCTATGGGGGATACACTTTGTGAAAACCAAAAATGGAACATGAAACAAAATTATGAAAGATTTGGAACATTAATAACTCAGCTGCTCCTGGACCAATTTCAATAATTTTATCACCAATCGATCAGAAATATATCTCCGTATCAACAACAATGCTTCCGACTGTTGATTTTCAACAAAAAACTATTGAAAAAATGGTAATGTCAAGCATTGTCCAATGTACGAATAAAAAGTGATAATTTTATCACTGTTTTCATGAAATAAACATTCTCCCCAAATCGAGTACCACTTATAGCCTGTTCCAGAAAGTATAAGCACACTTTCAAAATAACAAAAAAGTCATGTTTTTTAAGTTTTAATAATTTTATTTGGCAAATCATATTTGTATTTGTATTTCCAATGATATCTTACTCTCGTTTAATCAACATATTTAATCATAGCCAAGACTCCTAACTTTTCCTCGAACATGACCCATTACCCAAGTAACCACCAAGCCCGCTAACTACCAGATAATCGCCCTTTTTCGGATATAAGGTAAATATAGGGTTTACGAACTTTATATCAGTCGTATAGCAGCCTTATATACCCAAAAGGGCGATTAACGGGCTTGTTGGTTTCTTGGGTAGCTTCTGCACAATGGTATTTCCACCATTTTGACCACTTTTGGCCAATCTTTTTTGAATTTTTGGATGTCGTCCGCTGGTTTTATTAATTTTCGAAGCTTTGCTTTGGTTAAAGCTCAAAAAGTCTCGATTGGCCGTGCCTCCGGGCAGTTCAGCGGATTCATGTCTTTCGGCACGAAACATACATTTTGACTTTTGTACCATTCTAAAGTATCCTTTGCGTAATGACATGACGCCAAATCAGGCCAAAATACTACTTGACCTTCGTGCTGCCTGCTCATCGGCAACAATCGCTTCTGGAGACATTCCTTAATGTATTTCTGAGTGTTCATCGTCTCCGTTGTGATGTACGGACTAGATGTTTTACCACACTTGCATATTGCCTGCCAAACCATAACCTTCTTACCGAATTTTTCGATAAAAATTGCCTTCTCCGTTTCGGGGATGTCCTAGCCTTCGCTTACAGTATAGAATTGTGGTCCGGGAAGCGTTTTGTAATCTAGTTTCACGTACGTTTCGTCGTCCATTATTATACACCCAGAAATTCGACACAATAACGAATCGTAGAGTTTGCGGGCCCATGGTTTCACATGAAACACAAACACAAAACTGAGCACTTTTTTGATGCTATGTCATTCAGAAATGAGCAAACAAAAGGACGCAGCCAAAACATGTTGAAATATTTCATTATATTCAAAGTGACCGTTAAAATAAGGTGTGCTTATACTTTCTGGAACAGTCTATAATTGCACATCATTCTGCTTCAACCTGAAAAGATAAAAAGGAGCGCTGCTTCCAAGCCTCAACTCATGTCATTCTCTGCTTGATGGTCAAGCAATTCAGTTCGGTGTTAGCTCGCTCTCTCGAGTTGCTCGGAATATTCGTTGTGATAGTGTTCACGCTCTCTCTTTCGCGGTTTTTTGTGTGCGTGCCCCTGAACTATTTTAGAGTAGTACGGATTCAGTCCCAGCCCCGTGGGGTAACAGATCTCTCAAAAGAATGACTTTACTCGGTTAGGATACAATGTGGAATGAATTTTATTTGTTCTTTCTTATGGATCTACTGTGATGGCCGATACACACTTTACGCTGAGTATGCAACTTGCAGTTTATCGCACTCCAACCGCACAGTATGCTTATGCCTACTAAGCATAAACAACTATCGTCTGAGCTCGATTCGTTCGCTTGTTGCAACACATAGGCGTAGCTAGGGGTGCATCCACCACACCCCGAAATGGGGAAGCATCGCTCGCGAAGCCCGGTGAAGGAAACTCGGGTGTACCTACAGCGAACAGGTTTGCTGTTCTTCCCATCGATGGGAATACCCAACCAGCTGTGACGGAAAAGCTCAGTAAAAAGAGGAAGAAGAATCGAGGCCAGTCCGATGGCACAATTGGTCGCGACGATGTTACCGCGACAACAGCGATATCGGCAAAACTACCACCGTTGGTAGTGAAAAATGCACCTCTAAACACGCTCATCGCTAGCTTCGCGTCCATGGGCATTACAGCTGAGTTCAAACTCAGTAGAATCGGATCAAAGGCGATGCTCCACACGAAAGCGGAATACGAGCTGGCCACATCATACCTGAAGAAGTCTAAGGCGGAATTCTTCACTCCCGATATCCCAGACGAGAAGCCCTTCAAAGTGGTCATCCGAGGTTTACCGAAGTTAATCGAAGTGGAAATCAAGGACCGCTACAAGCTAGCCCCAACTGCCGTCCATCGGATGACAAGGAGGGACGAGAACGACAGGAAGTATCCGGATTCCATCATTGTCCGATGGGAGCCATACCGTGGCAGCCGTCACGACGTCACCCAGTGTCAACGTTGTCTGAATTTTGGGCACGGCACCCGACACTGCTACATCAAGCCGCGCTATGGCAAATGCGCCCAAAACCATGTCAGTCTGGGACCGTCTCGGTAAAAGTAATGCAACTCTTTTCAACAGAAAATTCCAATGTGATCGGACATTCACAGCTTATGCCCTCCTGCAAGTATTAACGGTTTTCGAGGCATGAATTTCGGTGAACGATTCGAAACCAAGATGCTATGCTGAGTTTTTTGTTGTAGAAGGGGCCAACACATCCCTATTGAGCAAAACCACCGCGGAATACCTCAAAAATTCTTCAAGTAGACCTCGGTGTTAACAATATCGAAGTCGGAATCGAACAATTTCCCAAGTTTCCTAATGTTCAAGTCAAACTGTCAATTGACCAGTCTGTTGTACCACAAATGCTTGCTTATTTGAGGGTACCTGAACCAATGAAAGATAAAGTCGATCAGAAAATTTTGGAGATTTTACGCACTGATGTGATCGAGCCAGCGGATGGTCCAGCAGATTGGATCTCGCCGATGGTTGTTGTACCCAAGGGTAAGGACGACATTCAGCTCTGTATCAATTTGAAACATCCGAACAAAACAATTCAACGAGAACATTTCCCGCTACCGGTCATTGAAACGTTTTTGAACAAGCTTAGAGGTGCAACGCATTTTTCGAAACTAGATATAACGTCGGCATACCATCACGTAGAGCTTCACCCGGATTCTCGTAGTATTACAACGTTTATGATGGATCGGGGCCTTATGCGATTCAAAAGGTTGATGTTTGGGATCAACTGTGCTCCTGAGATCTTCCAACGAATCATGACGCAGATGCTGGCAGGAATTGATGGGGTAATTGTCTACATTGATGACATAGTCGTATCTGGTAAAACTCAAGAGGAGCATGACGAGAGATTGCAGCAGGTTCTAGCTGTTCTCAATGAGAACAACGCTCAACTCAACAACGAAAAATGTATCAAATATCACGGAACTAGAGATTCTAGGTTTTAAGGTTAGCTCGAAGGGGATAAGGCCATCGGATGAAAAGGTAAAAGCCATCAGGAATTTCAGAAAGCCTGAATCAAAAGAGGAAGTTAGGAGTTTTTTGGGTTTCGTTAATTTTGTTGGCCACTTCATACCGCATCTATCGACTAGAACTGAACCACATCGGCAGTTCTTATGGGGAGATGTTTTGGTTATCGGTCAGGAACAAAACGACGCTTTCGATGATCTCCGGAAGGAATTATGAAACAACGTACGGACATTAGGGTATTTTGATCCAAAACATGCTACAGAGCTATATGTTGAAGCGTCTCCTGTCGGCCTTGGGCAGTCCTCGTCCAGGGAGATCAAGACACTTCGAGAATTATCAGTTTTGCGTCAAAAGGATTAACGGCTACCGTGAGGCGTTGGCGGTGGTTTGGGCGGTCGAAAAATGTTATTGGTATTTGTTCGGTCTGCACTTCACTATTTTCACTGACCACAAAACTCTCGAATACATCTTCGGGGGCAAACACCAGTGCGTTTTCTCGGGCTGAAGGTTGGGCTCTTCGACTACAACCTTTCGATTTTGAGATCCAGCATATTGCAGAACCATCCAACATTTCGGATACTCTCTCGCGACTTTGTCCTCCAAAAGATTTACCATTTGACGATAATGCTGATCACTATTTATGTGCAGTTGGGGAAGGTCCTATGGCAATTACACTGGAGGAAATTCAAACTGAAACAAGCTGTGATGAAACCCTTCAGGGCGTAGTGGAAGCGTTGGCGTCGGGAAGTTGGCCAGCAGTTCTTTTTCGCTACCAAGTATTTTCAAGAGAGCTAGGAGTTACAAATGGAATAGTCGTTCGGGATGAAAAAATCGTTCTTCCAAATAAATTACGTTCGAGGGCATTGGAGATCGCTCACAGGGGCCACCCGGGAGTAGTAACCATGCGAAGAAAACTTCGAGAGAATGTATGGTGGCTGTGTATGGATCGGGACGTGGTTGATAGAATTCAGGAGTGTTCTGGTTGTGCTGCTGTTAGAAATGAAACACCACCAGAACCTATGCACAGGAAAGCCGTGCCAGAACGTGCCTGGTAAGAGATCGCTATTGATTTCTTTTCAGCGAAGGAATGTGCAACGTTTTTAGTGGTCGTCGATTACTACAGTAGATTTATACAAATCGTCGAAATGAAGTGTACCACAGCAGCAAAAACGATCGAGGCACTGGAAGGATTATTTGTGGAACATACGTATCCAGAAAAGATCCGCAGCGATAATGGGCCTCCATTTTCGAGTGAAGAGTTCGCCAGTTATTGTTTGAGTAAAAATATCAACGGGATACCGGAATACGGGAGAGTTGCGCCAAATGCCATCACCTCAAACTCCAAAGGATACAAAACAAGATCCTTAGGATGATCCTTAACAGTCCCCTGCGGACTAGAAATTCTGAGGTCCACCGCCTGGCTGGTCTTCAGACACTGGAGTTACGGAGAGCAGACTTCATCGCAAGGTTCAGAGATTGCTGTAGGCGATCCGATCAACAGATCGTCAGGGATCTGGCACGTTAGGTTAAGTTAGGTTAAGTAGGTAGAATAACAAATTAAAACATTCAAACAACATACTTCACAAGAAGAAAATTTAAAAACATTACATAGTAAAACACAACATGTACAACACAAAATCAAAAAGTTCACCAAAGATGAAGAGCCCTTCTGGCGAACCTCTTGCCCAGTATTAGCAATTGTAAACCACATAACAAATAAACATAAAGAAGAATTTTACTACTAGCCTCAACTCATCATTCGTTTACGTTCTTTGGATTAGTCTCGCGTTGAGTAGTGACTTACGGTGTCGCGAGTGCCGGCAATCCCGGGAACCGGTCTAGGCCTGAAGACAATAGTGACAGTGTTACAGCTGCGAAGAAGCTGCTTGACAACAATCGGTTCTCCGTTCGGAAGGACGGTGCAGAGCCGGTGACTGTAACCACAAGACCGCCGAAAAAGGGCAGAATGCCGCCCTTCTACACTGAAAATATTTTTTCATAAATTCTCTTCCACTCGTTTCGAAAGAGTGGGTTTCGTAGATATAACATATTTTTTGTAGATTTAACGAAGTATTCGTATTGCCTGTCATCTGACGAAATGCTAATATTTCCTTATTCGTTCAATACACGAACTGAATTTCGTACGGACCTGCAAACTACTGCTCTTTTCGTCTTCTAGTGTCCGTTCATATTTGTGCTGCTCCTGCTGATGACCGTGATGCGTTGAGTTTTGTGTGTTGGAATGCTTTATGTTGCTGCTGTTAGGCTACTTTTATGCTGACAGTCGTCCATGAAGGTGTAATCGTCAAGTTGACGTTGGAGATGGGAACAACGAATGGATTCGTAGAACAAACGAACGATTTCGTTGCATAAACGATATTTTATTTTCAGTGTACGTGAAAGGTTTCCCTCCCGGACTGCGGGAAAAAATAAACTTCTACATCATGAAGCGTCCGGTACACTTTCCAGCTGTGCACGGAAGGATACAAACTGATGGTTCCGGCGTTGAACCATTACAAGGCGGTCCAGACCATGCTGGACAAAGCACAGGTGGAGTACTTTTACCACGACACCGAGGCTGTTAAATCGCTTAAGATAGTACTGCGAGGACTATACGACATGGACACAGGCGTCCTCTTGGAAGAGCTGGTGGTTAATGGACTGAAGACACAAGATGGCCCGCCACAACAAGGCTATATCTTACTTAAGGGTCCTGTGCACCACCAGCGGTGCAAAGGGCCAACGTGAAAGACTTCCATCCTGGGCGGCTGCTTGCTTTTGCCTTGACCTGGGCCCAGGTCGGATTTCTATCGACTTGCTTAATTTCCTTATTGAGGCTCCGCCGCCATGAGCCCCTGGGTCTGCCTCTGCTGCGATGTCCTGCTGGATTCCAATCCAGCGCTTGCTTGCAGATTTCGTTTCCGCCCCGTCGAAGTGTGTGGCCGACCCACCTCCACTTTCGCTTTCGAATTTCTGTTGCTATCGGCTTCTGATGCCATCGACGATGGAGCTCGGCATTCGAGATCCAGTTGTGAGGCCACCAGGCACGAATTATATACCACAGGCATCGGTTGATGAAGACCTGCAGCTTTTGAGTGTTCTCCGCTGATACACATCACGTCTCGCTGGCGTATAACAACACAGATTTCCCGTTCGAATTGAAAATTCGGATTTTGGTGCGTTGACTTATCTGGTTGGATCTCCATACGTTTGGTAAACTCGCAAAGGCAGCCCTAGCCTTCTTGATTCGTGCACCTATGTCGCTCTTGGTCCTGCCGTCCGACGCTATTTGGCTGCCAAGATATTGGAAACTTTCGACCTTCTCCACTGCTTGCCCCGCTACCGTAAAGTTGGAAGGGTTGCCCGTGTTGATATCCAACGATTTGGTCTTGTTGACGTTGATGGTGAGACCCGCCGCAGAGGAGCGTTCGGCTAGGTCATTGAGCTTACTCTGCATATCAGAGCGCCGTTGTGCTAGTAGAGCAACATCATCAGCCAAATCGAAGTCGTTGAGATGCTCCATGGTGATAGGTTGCCAAAGCAGCCCACGGTTCGGTACACTGTCAATTACACCTACCATGATCTTGTCGATTACGATGAGAAACAGTAGCGGTGATAGTATACATCCTTGTCTCACACCAGCGACTACCCGGATAGGGTCGGACAAGGCTCCGTTATGCAGAACACTGCACGTGAAAGCCTCATACTGCGCTTCGATGAGGTTGACGATTTTATCCGGGACTCCCTTGCGTCTCAGGGCGCCCCACAGATTCTCGTGATTGAGACGGTTGAAAGCTTTTTCGTAGTCAATGAATACCAAATAAAGGGACTCTTGGAATTCATTGACCTGCTCCAGGATGATGCGGAGCGTGACAATATGGTCCACACAAGATCTTCCGGCACGGAATCCTGCCTGCTGCCGTCGGAGAGTCGCATCGATCTTCTCCTGTATCCGATTCAGGATAACTTTGCACAGAACTTTGAGAACAATACACAGTAACATGATGCCTCGCCAATTGTCGCACACAGTCAGATCCCCCTTCTTTGGGACCTTCACTAAGATGCCCTGCATCCAGTCGGCCGGAAAAGTCGCGGTGTCCCAGATATTACAGAATAGTTGATGCAACATTTGTGCGGAAAGCATGGGGTCAGCTTTGAGCATCTCTGCTGATATGCGATCGACCCCTGGAGCCTTGTTGGATTTCATGCTTCGGATAGCTGCTTCAATCTCCTGCAGTGATGGGGCCTCGGAATTGACGCGAGTGATGCGCCGCACCCTAGGCGGATCATGCCGAGATGTTGATAGCTGGTTGGCCGTCGAAACTTGAAGAAGTTGTTCGAAGTGCTCAAACCAGCGCTTCAGCTGGTCAGTGGGGTCGGTAAGCAATTGTCCAGTCGTGTCCTTCACTGACATCCTCGGGTTCATCTTTGCTCCACTCAGGCGTCGTGAGATATCGTAGAGGAGGCGTATATCGCCAGTGTTTGCGGCTTTCTCCCCTTCGTCGGCCAGGGAGTTCACCCACGCTCGCTTGTCCCGTCTGCAAGAGCGCTTGACTTCCTTCTCTAGAGCCGAGTACCGTTGACGGGCTTCGTTCTTGGCTCCTCTGGTTCTCGTCCGCTCTATCGCGGCTTTTGCTTCTCTACGCTCCTCAATCTTCCGCCAGGTTTCATCTGTGATCCACTCTTTCCTCTGAGTGCGCAGCTCACCCAAGTTGTTCTCGCTTGTTTCTATAAAGGCATTCTTGATGGCCGTCCATTGTTCTTCTACGCTGCCACCTTCTGGGACGTCCGCAGCTCGAGTCTCAAGTTCATGAACAAAAGACTTTTTTACCGCTGGATCTTCAAGTCAGAGTGTGTTGAACCGCCGCCCGAGTCTCTCCTCCCGTCGCTGGATCCGCGCCATGCGTAGGCGGATTTCGCCGATTAGAAGGTGATGGTCAGACGCGATGTCGGCGCTGCGTTTATTCCGGGAATCAAGAAGGCTCCTTCTCCATTTTCGACTGATGCAGATGTGGTCGATCTGATTTTCGGTATGTCCATCACGGGAAACCCACCTGACTTTGTGCACTGGCCGATGGGGAAGAGCGAGCCCCGGATCACCATGTCGTTATTGCCACAAAATTCTGCAAACAGCTCACCGTTCTCGCTCATTTCGCCGAGACCATGGCGTCCCATGACACGCTCATAGTCCGTGTTGTCGGAGCCGATCTTCGCATTGAAGTCGCCAGTGTAGATCTTGATGTCACCCTTTGGAACTTTATCCGCGACGGCATTCAGTTGACTGTAAAAATTCTCCTTGTCCTGTAGCTCGGCAGCATCAGTTGGCGCATAACATTGGATTATGGTAAGGTTACGAACCCGTGTTCTAAATCTGGCAACGATTATCCTCTCATTAACAGGTACCACTTGATGAGCGCAGCACTTGCCTGGACTCTAAGTAGGAGACCAACTCAACGATGGCGGGGAGCGTTTTTACCTCGAATACCAGAGTATAGTAGTACCTGTCCCGACGGTAGTTTGTGTTCTCCAAAGTTTGGCCAACGAACTTCACTCAGTCCCAGGATTCCTAGCTTCATGCGTCGCGCCTCGTTGGCGAGTTGTGCCAGTTTACCCTGCTGGGCTAACGTCAATACATTCCATGATCCAATTCGTGTCCGTTGTTTTGCGCTAAAAGTCATTGCCGTTAAATCAGTTCGATGTCTTTCTCTGTTGGTTTCTGTAACAATTGTAAAGGTTTCAGAGACAGTAGGTGGTTGGCCTAAGGTCTCCTATCCACCGTGATGGGGCTGCCATCTTAGGTGTAGCTTCCGGGGAAGAGCATTTCTTATTCAGCCGCTGGATGCCAGTCAGACGCTGTTTGAGCCACACCTCCATGGTGAACAGACGCTCGGGTTGGCGAAGCATTTCCTCTACAGCCGTGCTATGGTTACCGCGCCAGTGTTCGCGTCGCACCTCCTCACTCTGCTATTGTCGGATTGACAACATTGCCCAGACTACGCCAACCAGCTGTGTTTCAGCTGGCAGTCTTTTGTGATCATATGACTCGTGGAGGCGTGAGGTAGGAACTTGTGAGGACCGGAGCTAGGTATATCGCTCCTTCCAGATTGTCACTCACCATTTTGTAGCCCACAAGGCTATATCGCGACCAGCTATACCTGGTCCACCTTGAGAAGAACTCAACAAGTTTGTAGGACCTCCAGGGCATCCGCATCCTGTTCAACATCGTGGTGAAGTGGGAGCGGTACAGCCGGTCAGCCGCGAAGTCACTCAATGCTCGAACTGCCTGCTGTTCGGACATGGAACGAAGAATAGCCGTATGGCCAGTCGCTGCACCAAGTGTGGCAAGCAACATAAAATAGACGCCTGCGACAGACTCGATGAAGCCGATCCCATTTGCGCCAACTGCGGTGC
The DNA here is from genome assembly GCF_037179485.1 of Ochlerotatus camptorhynchus. NCBI lineage: Eukaryota > Metazoa > Arthropoda > Insecta > Diptera > Culicidae > Ochlerotatus > Ochlerotatus camptorhynchus. The sequence continues at coordinate 194,588 of NW_027040687.1, read as the reverse complement.
TGCTCACAAAGCTACAAGCAAAACCTGCCTGAAGCGCGCTGAGTACATCGAGATCTGGAAGAAAGCATCGACGAGAAAGCAGCCCGACCGCAAGAAGGTGCCTGAAATAAATGACCAGAACTTCCCACCGGTTCCACGATGATCGATTACAGTGATGCCAGCGATGCCACTCAATCAACAATTGGCTGTTGCTCGTGTCGCTGCTACTGATGCTTCAAGTTCACCCTGTTGGAGCCCCTGAAAACTTAGGTCAACAGACGACTGCTGCTCCACAGCCACAGGATCTCCTCACAGCCCCTGGGCTAAACTGGCGTCAGGATGGACCGTCCTTACCACAGCCCGAATGGTTCTTGGTTCACCGCAGCGGAACTAATGAACATCTTACTCAATATGCACGACATTGCCAACATCATCAAAAACAAATCCGACCAGCTCCAAGCTGTAGCTACCTTCATGCAACATCGCAAACCGGAACGCTTGCTCGTTCAATAAGAGCGGTGAGGAGCTTTAGCTGGGTGGACACAGATATTCTGCGGCCTTTCAACTTGTTGCAGATACCAGTTCAACCCCTGCTCCAGCAGTAGACGGGCCCAATCTTTGAACCGAAGAATATGGGATTGTCTGGTCCGATTTGCTGATCCAGCTGCCTACACGTCATTATCATTTTCCAAAGGTCTTAAGCCTGAACTACTATCGGCCCTTTTCAGGGCCACCAAGATATTCCAAAAGAGTTAAATTTCTGAACATGTCCCAACTAAAATTTAAGTCAAAAGGTTCTTTTGACGGCAATCATAGTCATACTAAAGAGTATGAACAGAGAGTCGCGCAAATTGCTATTCCTACGCGAAACACAAGCTTCTGCTGCAGTTAACAAATAACATTTATTATATAAGACCACGAAGTCCTACATCACCATTGCGTACAACCCCATTGGGTTGTCCTTAGTAGTTTTTTCATAGGTTGGAGCAACCTAGACAAGTTTAATTATGTGGGAATTTTAGTTCCCTTCAAAATAAAACCTTCTTCTTCTTCTTCGCATTTCAAGCTTATTGCATATCGCATATTAGCTTATTGCGTGCTCTCAACTTAGTGTTCCAGATGCACTTCCACAGTTATTAATTAAGAGCTTTCGATGCCTGTACCATTTTTGCATTGGTATAATTGTATGGCAAGTCCAATCATACTTCTATGCCCAGGGAAGTCGAGAAATTTTCCAACCCGAAAAATTCCTAGACCGGAACCGGGAATTGAACCCAGCCACCTCCAGCATGGTCTTGCTTTGTAGCTGGACCTTTACCGACTGAGCTAAGGGAGGCCCCACAATAAAACCTGTTGTGATCAAATTGGTTCAAAATTTTATGGGTAACAAGTATTTTAAGTGAGCCTTAAATGTTTCATCAAAATCAGCTAACTTAGCAACGTTCAAAGGGTTATCAAAAATCAAAATCGTATCAAATAATCGAAACAAATTGAGAAAACGTTATTCTATTTTTATAAAACCTAGACAAAATATAAAATAGCTACAATAAAATGTTTAGAGGATTACCATCCATATCTCCCACGTCAAAGCCACCAGTACAAATCTCATCCCTCCTGACAAGTCGCGGATGACCCAAAGTGACTATAATAATAATAAAAAGAGAAGCAATATCAGATCATCTTTACTTTCGCTCATTGACAAAAATTCCAACAAGCAGGTCCAAAATAGGAATATTTTTCTTGATTCTCAATCATATCCTCCTTTGAATCGAGCCCAAATTTATGCCTAACCCTTTCCAAAATTCGATAGGTAGTCGCAAACTTGACGCCATCTGTGAAACCTGTAATTAGTGGTGCCATACCGAGTACGAGAGGGAACATCCCGACGACGGTACGCACACCATCTGAGGCACGAGTCGGATCGGTAATTTGATCTTTCAAGTTATAAGGCCCAACCGTCAGTAGTCGTCCGTCGTTGGTGTCGTCTGTCGAAAGAGACCGTGGTGCTAATTTATGCACGTCACTCGGTGCTCTGCTACCTAGCTAATAAAATCGCATAATTTGCATCACAATGAGTGTGACTGCCGATGCACGTGACAAATTCGCTTCGCAATCGTCAAACTGCATCGGAATGGGCGGCATTAGGATACAGATTAGGAACCGAAAATTATTTTGATTTCGGCACGTTCCAGACGGCAGAAGGCGAATTCCATGTAGAGGTCAATTAAAGCTAACAGTTAGTAGGGGATTATCGAAGTTCTACACATAGCAGCTTTGACGATATGTGAGTTTTTACTTTGTTGCCATCACCGTCGGCTGAGCTGTGGGTAACCTTGGCGGAACGTGCCCCAACGAGGAGTGACTTGAGATGCGGGCATTCCACAAAACTCTGACCTCATTTCCCCGAAATGCGCCGCTCAGTCAGTCCCCTTCAACTTCACTTCATGCTCATTATCCGCAGAAATGAGGAAAAACCGCAAGCATGGACGGGCTTCCGAAGGAAGTTGAGGAAGGAACAACGTCTCACGTTGCACCGCTCATGAAGACGACGGCGCGGTCTAGACGGGCACGCAAAATGCGTGCTACCAAGAGCATTTCGTTCATTGCCCAAAGTTTATAAAAAGAATTGTTTTCAATTTAGTTTGTGGCCATTCGCGAGAACAACAATGTACGAACGGATGCGCGTATGTTTCGTGGGGGGAAGCGAAATTCGAGAACAAAGCGCAAGGCTCGCGGCAGCGGTATGGACATGTTGGGATAGGTTCTTAGCCCAGAACAAAGCATAATCGTGTGCACGAGTCTCTACTTTAGGTTTCATTCATCTTGATTTGTTCATCGCGAGCAGTTCCAATCGCTCCGTCAATAGCGAAACGGGATAGGGAAGTCTACGAGATTCAAGTTCAAGATTCCGATTCTGACGGGCGGAATGGGATTTTGAGGCTATCTGATTGTGCAGGATTTCCTTTCTTTGTTCCTCCGATCTGGGATCGAAAAGTTTAATCTCTCGTAAAGAAATGGAATTTCTTTAGAAAATCACCGTGCAGAACCGGAGGCTGCATAGGAGAAAAGTTTTCCTGAGCAAGATGACAACACAATAAAAGAGCAGCAGTCTCCTTTGCATAATGTTCGGATGGCATTGAAAGACGTGCCGACCACATTCAAGGTCAGACAAGCGAGGAAATGGATTTCGTCAAGGCTTTTTGGATTGCATTTGTTCGTGATGTAGGGCTTTCAGATCTTGCTCGCCTTGTATGTTGATTATTTTAAAATTATAAATCTGGTTTGTTCGCAGACAGAAAGAACTTCGCAGGAGTAATCAAAATGCAAAAACGAAAATTCAGAAGTTCAGCACTGAAAACCGATTATTATTATTAATATTGTTAATGAGTGTAGAAATATCGATCTACATTCGCTCCAAAATAAAAAAAAAGCTGCATTTCAAAATACATACCTGAATTGTTCGGCACCCATCCAAGTAATTATGCGCTCATATGAGAGCAGTTTCACGCCAACTGACGAAACGATTTTATTTTACCCTCTCCAACTTCCAAGAAATTTAACATAAATGTTCACTAGGGGCAATGGACCAAGTTTGTGACGAAATTCAGCCATTTTGACTCACATCATTTTTTTTCAAAATGTGTATTCAATATTTTTACGATACCCGCTCATCTAATCGAAATAACGTCTGAAACAAAGATGTAAAAGACTGGATAGCTTGCAAACAGTCCTATGGGGTTGTACGCAATGGTGACGTAGGACTACGTGGTAACTGCAGTAGGAGCTTCTGTTTTGTGTAGGAATAGTAATTTGAGCGGGGTTCCCTCTGTTTGTACTCTTAAGTATGACTATGATTGCCCTGAAAAGAACCGTTTGATATGAATTTTAGTTGGGACATGTTCAGAAATTTAACTCTTTTGGAAAATCGTGGTGGTCCTGAAAAGGGCCGATAGTAGTGCAGACTTAAAGTCTTGGGAAGATGATGATGATGATGATGACGTGTAGGCAGCTGGATCAGCAAATCGGACCGGACAATCCCATATTCTTCGGTTTAATGATGGGACACTCGCAAGAGTCTCGGCCCGTCTGCTGCTGGACAGGGGTTGAACTGGTGTCTGCGACAGATTTGAAGGCCGTAGGTTGGGAAGTTTTCTCGTTAAACTCCTTCTCTCAACAAGTTGGTAAATCTTAGTCTTTAGCAGAAAGACGCTTAACACTTTTTCAGTGAATTTATGATCCTGTTTCACGTCATGGTTCTTCCCTATGCCTATTTAGATAAATTAGTACTTTTATTTGTTTTCTATACTGCGCTAAATCAAGCGAGTAGAAATAAGAAGGGATGTCAGTTACGCGCTCGAATGATTGAAAATTCGATAAATATTTAATCGAATAGCTGGAAAAAATCTTAACGATTAATCTTTAAATTAAAATTGAACTTTTAGGCATCCCTAGAAAAAAGTGTAATTTCATGTTTTTGGTGGTCCATCGCAAATGACGAACAGCATAATTGAAACAAGCAAGTGTAACCCAAAAACCAAAAGCGGTGCGATGCTAGTTTTCATTGCCATGACGACGACTGAATTAAGGGGCTTAGAAGCAAAGGGGTGAAAGTCAATTCAGTTCATCGATTTTCTCTTTTATTGTCCATAGCTTCACTAACCTATTTCGCACTAAAGGGTGATACGGTCAAAATTTGGTCAATATCAACTTGACGTATTTCTTTCAATTTTGCATTTAAAAAACCTGAACACCCCTCATTTTGAAGGTGTGTGTGTGTAGAATGTTGCTCCTATTTTGATTTTGGAATTCACTCTTCAGTTGTCGAAATGCCGTCCAAGCAAGAAGAGCAGCGTATCAAAATTTTGCTCGCGCATCGCGAAAATCCGAGCTACTCGCACGCAAAGTTGGCAAAATCGCTAAAAGTTGCCAAATCAACCGTTACAAATGTAATTAAAGTGTTTGGGGAACGCTTGTCGACAGCCAGGAAGTCTGGATCGGGGGGAAATCGAAAACCGGAAGCCGCTGAGACGACAAAGAGAGTTGCCGGTAGTTTCAAGCGAAACCCTAACCTCTCTCTCCGAGATGCCGCAAATAAGCTGGGTGTATCGTCTACAACCGTGCATCGAGCCAAAAAACGAGCCGGACTATCGACTTACAAGAAGGTAGTGACTCCAAATCGCGATGGTAAACAAAATACGACGGCCAAAGCGCGATCCCGGAGGCTGTACACGACGATGCTGACGAAGTTTGACTGCGTGGTAATGGACGACGAAACCTACGTCAAAGCCGACTACAAGCAGCTTCCGGGACAGGAGTTTTATACGGCAAAAGGAAGGGGAAAGGTAGCAGATGTTTTCAAGCACATGAAACTGTCAAAGTTCGCAAAGAAATATCTGGTTTGGCAAGCCATCTGTACCTTTGGCTTGAAAAGCAGCATTTTCATAGCTTCCGGGACTGTCAACCAAGAAATTTACGTGAAAGAGTGTTTGAATAAACGTCTGCTGCCTTTCCTGAAGAAACACGGTTGTTCCGTACTGTTTTGGCCGGATTTGGCATCTTGCCATTACGGTAAAAAGGCCATGGAGTGGTACGCCGCCAACAACGTGCAGGTGGTTCCCAAGGACAAGAACCCTCCCAACACGCCAGAGCTCCGCCCAATTGAGAAATACTGGGCTATTGTCAAGCGGAACCTAAAGAAGACCAAAAAACTGCTAAGGGCGAGCAGCAGTTCAAGGCAAACTGGCTTTCTGCGGCGAAGAAGGTGGACAAGGTGGCTGTACAAAATCTGATGGCAGGGGTCAAGCGTAAGGCCCGGCAATTCGGATTTGGAAAAGCGGAAGCCTAACTGAATATTTTTCCTGAATTTTATACTAATTGAACTTGAAAAAGAAATTTAATTTGATTTTTTTAAATAAACGATTTCACCGATTTACACGCGTTTTCCCTTGACCAAATTTTGACCGTATCACCCTTTATTTCTGCTATGCTCTTCTATCATCCAGAACAACAAACGTATGTGAATGTGTTTGTCGTCGAGTTATTAACGAAACAGAAAGACGATGAAGAAAATCGATCAAAATCACTTGTACCCCTGCTTCCAAGTTTGGTTACAAGATCACAGCTCTGGAGAGCATTTTGTGTGGTGCTTAATATGGCGAAGATCGGAGGCGAATGCCACTTCGACTTGTTTCGTCTACTAACGGCTCTTTGATGACAGTGATGGGGAAGCAGCAATGCTACATCGACATGTTTCATCTAGAAACAATTATCTGATGACTGAGTTGGGGTAGCAGCAAATGCATATACGTGATTGGTGGATTTTTTAGTTATTTCGACGCTTTTGGACAATGCTTGACATTTACCACTTTTTTAATAGTCTCTTATTTAAATCAACAGTTGAAAGCATTGTTTCCTATGCGTAGAAATATTTCTGATCGATCGAAGATAAAATTATTGAAATTGGTCCAGGGGCAGCTGATTTATTAACGTTCAAAATCTTTCATAATTTAGTTACATGATCCATTTTCGGTTTCCACAAGGTGTACCCCCATATAGAATCACAGACGTAGTCCTAGGTCAAAAGCAAACATTGATTAGAGGAATTTCTTGCTTAAATTCAAAGTGTTTCTGGTTAATTGACACGGTCATTCGGCATTACGAGAATTTTTATGTACCACTTCAATACTTGACGCATTTAACCACAAACGTCTGTTTTCTGGGTACATTACACTAGTTTACAGCATTTTTGAACTCGGTAAGGTGATGATCATTTCCAATGCAAAATCCTACGCTGAATTCAATGCCGTGGTCAGAAAAAAATAAAGTAGAGCCATTTTTGAGATATATAAAAATTTTGATTTCTTGAATTTTGGACAAAAGTACGATTACTAAAATGTCAATATCTTTGGAACTAGTGCACCAATTTTTAAATATTTTTTTATGAAAATGATGCTAAATAAATTTGCTATCGTTCACTAGAATATTATGTCTTAATTTAAAATTTAATTTTGAAGTCATTTAAAAATTTACAGCATTTTTTTTTTATTTTTCCTGCGAATTTTCCATAAAAATCTTGTTTTAATCAACATTTTTAATGGGATAAAAAGATTCAAAAAATCATTCCATAATTTATTCTTAAAGTCATTTCAAAACCGGAGAAAATGAGCCTTTAATGGATGAAATCGGTTGGAAATTGTCGAAGTTATGAGTATTTTTGTAAAACACTTAAAAATGTTGCTGAAATACAACAGCTTTAGAGTTCCTTTTCTAGGTGTCGTTGTAAGCATCCAAATAGCATGTAAAGTTTTCATGGGAGATTCTTTTCTCTACATATCAATTTGATTAAGGCATATCAGGATTTAAAACCGAGTTGATACAAAAGAAATTTATTTAGGTTTTATTAAAAATGATTGAGAATCGAATGACTTTGTCTTCGATGTTTTGAACTTGTTTCTCGAATCAGAAACCAACAATAGTCACCCATCATTGCTTCATCCCAAAACCCTTGGTAACGACGTTCCATCATCTTCATTTGTTGGTGAAAACGTTCGCCGTGCTCATCACTCTCGTCACCAAGATTTTCCGGGAAAAAATCCATGTGAGAATGTAGGAAATGTATCTTCAAAGACATATTCACACCTGTGTTCAGTGAAATAAAAGGATTTGAAATTAATTATATGTAACAAACACAATATTTTTGATTTATACCTATTTTCTCATAATTTTTGAGCAATTCATCGACGGCTTCCTCATAATCTGGGCTTCTGAAATTTCATAAGAAGGTTGTGACAACACGCTGGAACGATTTCCAGGCTTCTTCCTCATCTGGTGTCAAAACTGTATTGAATGCGGAATCATTGAGCAGTTTTTTTTTATCTGTGGGCCAACAAATACACCTTCCTTTATCTTTGCGTCAGATAAATTTGGAAATACTGATTTCAAGTACTGGAATGCCGGCCCTTCTTTTTGCAACGCTTTGACGAAATTTTTGAATAGCCCAAGTTTTATATGTAGTGGTGGAAGTATTATGCGTTCTTTTACCACAAGAGGATCATTTTTAACGTTGTCTTTACCAATTGTGAAATTATCCCGTTTTGGCCAATCTTTTCGGACGTAGTGTTCCTTACGAGCTCGACTGTCCCATTTACACAAAAAACACATATACTTTGTGTATCTCTGTTGCAATCAGTTAACATGGCAACCACTTTAAGATCGGAACAAATTTTCCAATTGTGTTGATTGTAATTTATCAAATTGAGCAATAGAGCCATTGATTCATACGTTTCCTTCATATTAACGGCATGAGCTAATGGAATAGAAGGTTTCTCATTCCCTTGATACAGTAAAACGGCTTTCAAGCTCAACTTGCTGCTATCGATGAATAAACGCCATTCAGCTGGATCATATGGCTCACCAAACTCTTCAAACAAGCCGTTTACGTCATGGCAAAAACATGCCTTGTCCTTTGTAGAATAATATTTGTCAAATTTCTTGTGACGATTCCTGTGACAAGAAATTATGACCTCCTTGCTCAGCATGTTGTGTTCTTTCAAGCGTGATGCCAGCAATTCGGATTTCTCCTTCGATAAGTCGAGATCTCGCACCAAATCATTAAATTCGGATTGTGTAAACAGTTTTGGGTTTCTTTCCAATTCCACCTCGAAGTCTTCCTCGCATTCCTCCTTGAATTCCTCCTCACTTTATGTAACGGTCGATTCAACAGAGGGCGCTCGTTTCCGCTTTGGATAAACAGGATACGGGACCGAACTTGAATGTGGAACAGGTTTTGTCATAGAAGCCACTTGTGACGTCCTTGTTGCTTAACTTTTGTCAAGCAGAAATAACAATCCGTTGCATGACAAAACTGTCGACGCCATATGGTGGGCATGTCAACGGACAAATAGCGACTGACAGATAACAAATAAGTGAGTTAGTAAGTAAGACATTAACACTTATCAAAAATAGATGAAGTAAGATAATGTCGATCAGGAAAGAACAAAGCACTACCATGCTGTACATAAATTGTTTATATGAAAGTTATTCAAAAAATCAATTTACCTTGCGCCTGACATCCACCTAGCCAAGCACGTTTTGCACGAACTACATAATATTTACTTTTGGAATCCACGGTTCGTCAAAGTCTCCAGGATCAATTTTAAAATAAAGCCTGTATGCAGTTTTCAACGAAGCAGTGAAATTGACCGATTTTGTAAATATATAGTTGCCACACGCGTAACAAAACTTTTGAGGATCATTTTTACACTTGAATTCACGTTTTGTCGTATACATCGTTAAGCAATGTTAAAGAAAGAAAGCTGTCAAATTGAGTTGGTTGCGTTAGGTTCGCGCCGAGCGGTCTCACAAATACTAGCGTAAATTATTTTGTTGAAAATATCCCATTTAATTTTGCGTGACAGCTGGTAGTGTTAGTGAAATGAACCGTATGCGTACACGTCCGCAGAAAGGCTTACTGGAAGTGGTGCATGAACCTAGGAGCGGGACAACGGCCAATCTTGGAACATTCAATTTCCATGATTTTTCAAAAAATTTCATAACTTCGACAATTTCCAACCGATTTCATCCATTAAAGGCTCATTTTCTCCAGTTTTTAATGGAATTTAAGAATAAATTATGGAATGATTTTTTGAATCTTTTTATTCCATTAAAAATGTTGATTAAAACAAGATTTTTATGGAAAATTCGCAGGAAAAATAAAAAAAAACGTTGTAAATTTTTAAATGACTTCATTTAGCTTCATTTTCATAAAAAAGATTTAAAATTAGTGCACTAGTTCCAAAGATATTGACATTTTAGTAATCAAACTTTTGTCCAAAATTCAAAAAATCAAAATTTTTGTATATCTCAAAAATAGCTCTACTTTAATTTTTTCTGACCACGGCATTGATTTCAGCGTAGGATTTTGCATTAGAAACGTTGGTCAACCACTAAAGTTCACATTTTTTATGTTGTTTTGTAAACTAGTGTTATCAAAGAGCGTTGGGGCTGATTTAGCAGGCAGCAAGGTGAGCGAATGTTCAATAAGAATTTACTCTTAAACAACAATAATATATGGTGGTCCTGGAAAGAACAATTTTGTCTTGATGTTAGAGTAACGATGAGCTATTAGGGTGTTCAACATGGATGAGACTGGCGAGCTGTACGTTGTTTGGAACAAGGGTGACGCGCTAGGCATAGATGGCCTACAGCGGTTCACGACGAGCATCAGTGGTTCAGGGCAGCCTTGATAGCTAGCTGCTTGGCGGGGAGCCTTTCGATGTGTACTGGAGAACACCACCACTTACCACGTAGTGATTGAATACACAACGTTCGATGAGACCGGATGGAATTCTAGTTTGAAATCTGTGTTAGAGAAAGTGCTTTTCACAGGCAATAGGTGAGAATCATATTATCATAGCAACAGTTGCACATTCGTGCAATTTTCAAATGCGACATTTTGAAAAAATGATAAAGTCTTAATTTTAAAAGATTCGTAGAAATAGAAAAAAATTCCAATCGATTGACATATTAAGGATCCAAATCCATCATCTCTGGATCAAAATCAGACCACTTTCATGCCATGACCGACTTTGGTTTTTGAAATTTCACCCCCAACGTAGCCTTAAAAATACATGGTATGTTTGTGTGAACTGACTTCGGATTGATGACCGTGACAAATGTCCAAAAATACTCTTTAACAAATTTATGGTGGTCCTGAAAAGGATCGTTTTGTCGTCATGGTTGAGTAATGCTGAGCTATTAGAGGGTTAAACACAGCTGAGACTGGTGAGCTGTATGTTGTTTGGAATGAAGGTGATGCGCTTGGCATAGATGGCCCACAGCGACTCCGATAGCGGAGTGGCTTCTTCCTCCTTCTATGGATGTTTTTCGTTGTGTACTGGAGAACAATGTTCAACGCCACGTGCCAAAAGCACTGCTGCTGCTGTTGCTGCCTGCTGATGCCAACGACCACTTACCACCACACACGGTGAGCCTTTTGTTGTGTACTCGAGAACAGCTTTACCAGGTCATTGTCAGAAATATCTGGACCAGTTAAAATATAAAATATGGAAAAATCTGGAATGCTCCGAAAACTCCTTTTTTAACATAATTTTAACATTTTGAAGTCAAAGTGATGTGCCAATCGCCCGTAAAAATCGGACTGTATGATCATCTGGATTTTATTCAAAGTACCAGCATGTTTATGAATTCCATGTTTAAATAAATTATATAAAGCAAATTACTTGTTAGCATTGCTAAAATCATCCAAAAGTTAAAAAAAAAAGTATGGACACAGTGTGCCCAAAGTGTTTAAATATCCATTACCACATAGAACAGACGTTGAGGCTCGAGCTAAATTTCTGTAAAAACTTGTGTACAGAGTCCTGTTCGACTTAAGTGCCACCAACGCCGACTTCCCCACTTAAAAACCCTCTTTGGCAACATACTGGCACTGGTGCTGCACAATTTACACTAGACACTGAGTGCCGTTAGCGCTGAGTGGTCATTTTCAACCGAAAATGTATAGATACTAGCGCCAAATTGGTTGAAAGTGGAAACTTTATAGAGGAAATCGGGAGATGCTAGTTCTACGTAACAGTGACGTTCCCATTTATCTTTACACAAGTTTTTGGTGCAGTACCAGAATATGTCTTAAAGATTTTATTAGTTCTAAATAATTTTAATATTACCCTGAGGTTGATCAGACTTACCATTTAAATCTTGACATCATACAACACACAACACCCGGTAGAGTAGTAGGTAATTTTATTTTAAAGTAAAATTCACCTGGCTGAAGTAGGAATCAAAGTCTAACATCGTAGTACTCACACACATTTTACCTAAGCTACGGGCAACTCCACTATTCGGATGACCATTACGAATAATGTTGTACCAAAGAATATAAAGAGAGAGAAAGAGAGAGAAGGATTACTAATTTCCATTTAGTTCCACTACCTTATTTGCTTATCCTCGACAGATACGTGTATTTCGTCTACAATGGGCAGACTTCTTCAATGTCTTGTGCTAACAGTCGAGTATTAAGAACGACCACCAAATATGGATGGAATTCTTCTCAGAATTAACTTCAAATTCTCTTTTGGTTTCACAAAGAATTCGTCTCACACTTGACTATAGATTTTTTTCAGAATTAACTTAAAATTCTGAATTCTTGGGCAATTCAGAATTCTTAAGTAATACAGACTGCTAAGGCAACTCAATATTTGCATGTACACTATCTCCCCGAATAGCGCGAGTAATACGTACCGCGTAAATCGAATTCGCGTAAATGGAGTTGCACGATCCTGGAGATATAGAAGGTTACTGTCTTCGAAAAAGTTGTTCAGTGGATTAAGACCTAAAGGTTGGAGGACAGAAGTTCGGAATTTTGTAACTACGCGGCGCTAGTGTGCATGGATTAATGATATCCTTGTTTTTATGATATCTTGAAATTCTTGTCATCTAATAAGTTGCTTTTTTCGGTGAAGTTCTGCAGTGGATCAAGACCTTATTGTTGGTGGACAGAAATTTGGAATTTTTTCACTACGCGGCGTGATATCCTTGTTTTAAACTTTCTAGATGGCAAGAATTTCAAGTTATAACGTAAACTAGCGAATCACAAATTCAAGCACACTAGCGCCTCGTAGTGAGAAAATTCCGAACTTTTGTCCTGATCTAATGAGCAACTTCGCCATAAGCAGCAACTTTCTAGATGGCAAGGTTTTCAAAATATTTTTTTTTTTGGGAGGCTAATCAGGACCTGATTCTAAACCGTTTGAGCACTGTGGAGCGAAAATTTCAAATTTTGCATCAGTCTAATGGTCAGGCTAGATCCTTCCTAAAAAATAGGTTTCAATGTGACATGAACGTGACGTATAACTGGCTCTGATTACCCAACGAATGAGACAGACAACATTTTAAAAACTTAATGTAAGGTGAGGATTAGATTGGGGCTATGGTGAAGACTGGGTGCGCGAACAAGGTAGAGCTCCACCGTAGGAGACAGTGCCCGGTCCAGTGGAGAAACCCCGACGGCAGAAAAAAAATGGAACGTCGAGGGGTCGTAACCAATCAGATTACAGACGTTCTCCGGGAGTCCATGTTGTTCGCGTAGCATAGGAACTCCGGGCAGGCACACAGCACGTGTTCCACCGAGGCGGGGATGCCGCAGATTGAACAGACCTTGTGGAAAGGTGTCCCACCGAAATTACAGGAAATCCTCGCATGGCCGGTCCGGAGTCTTGAAATGATCCGCTGGTCCTTGTAATTTTTATCTGTCCGGCCAGGAGCGTACGGTTCCTTTGATCTTCCTCAGGAAAATGGTCCGCGACTGGAACCATTCCTGCTGCCAGGCTTCCAAAATGGTATTCACAATCCAACGCCTGACGTCGAGGAGGGGTACGTTCCTGGTGTAGCGGGGACGGGATGCGCCAGATCCCGCCAGTCTGTCCGCAGCTTCGTTTGAAGCACCGTTTGAAGGTGGGACGTACCATGTAATGGCTTGTATCCAGGGGTGGCTCGAGGCTTCGGCTTCCAGCGCTTAGATAACGCTGTGTCCGAGGATCGGTTGATCTGCCGGAGTGATGGATGCGTCTAGAATAGCTACGGCTTCAGCGGAAAAGACGGAATACTCCTCCGGTAGACTTTGACTCGTTGCAGTGTTCGGTCCGGCCACTCCGAGTCCAACTCCAGCCCGCGACCGTGATCCGTCCGTAAAAAGATGAACGTGTCCCGGATACCCGACCCAAGAAGCTCTGCAACAGATCGTCGCAAAGCTACAGAGTTATCTCCGGCTTGGAATCCACTCTTAATCCGCTTATCTATTTTGACGACGTTTGATCGCCAACTCTTCTCTCCATGCCAGTGGACCCTGGGGGAGGTCAAGGTTGGCTGCAGTGCGGAGAAAGACCCTTTCCTTCCCGGATGTCTTAGCAGCGAGGGCAGCGGCTTTCGTAGCAATGGCTGCAGCAGATCGATAGCGGAAAGGGAGGATTCCGATTTCCACACATGCGGCGTCTGTAGGCGTGGAAGGGAGAATGCCGGATACCATGCGTACGTAAGTATTGTATACCGGAGCGAGGGTGTGGTTGAGCTTCTCGGTGGCTAAGCAGGTAATTTCAATGCCGTAGAAAAGTCGACTGTCGATAACAGCCCGGGCGACACGAAGGCGGATCTCGCGGCTACTGGAGCGGTGCGGGCGGGAGATTGTCCTGACGATGTTGATGCGGCTACGACAGTCTTCTTTCACCATCCTGAAGTGCTGGTTGAAGCTTAGGGTGCGATCCAGTACTACCCCCAGAACACGTACTGTTTTCTTAAGCGGAATCGGATGATCTTAGATTGTGATCGGTGGTCCTCGAATCAGATGGCCCGAGTGACAGATATGGCACCGTACACTCTTCGGAGCGGAGAGCTGGAAACCAACCGAAAGCGCCCACCTGCTTGCGGCGGAGACTGCTGCTTGAGCTATGTTCCTGGCCCGCTTAGTCGTTCGTCCCGTTACGACGATGAGTATGTCGTCGGCATAAACGATTACGTGCACGTTCTTGGGCAATCGGCTGAATACCCCGTTCATTGCCACCAGGAATAGCGTTACCGCTATGACGGATCCCTGGGGCACTCCAGTTTCTTCGGGGGAGCGGATCCGAACGAGTGTTCCCGACGGTCACCTGGAAGGTACGATCAAGGAGGAAATTCCGTACAAAATGTGTGATGTGACCTTCCAGGCCCCAGCCAATGAGCTACCTGATGACACCAGGTATCCATGTCCTGTTCAACGCCTTTGAAATATCAAGGGAGACTAACTCCGCATGGTGTCCGTTGTCCTGGGCTTCCTTAAGTTCCGTTCGTCAAGGAGGCCGTTTGACTCCAGGAACTGCTTAAGACGACGAATTACCATTCTCTCCATCACTTTTGCCGCGCAGCAAGTGTGCGCAATCGGCCTAAAGGAGGAGGTTTTTTCACTCGCCGTGTTGTTCTTCGGAATGGGCACAACCAAACTTTGTTTCCAGAGGTCCGGATACGAGTCAGTGAGCAATAGATCGTTGAAGAGGGCGAGTAGTCTCGTTTTTTCCGTCGAGGGAGAGGTTTTTTTTTAATACCGGGTATCCAATCTCGTCCGGGCCGGCAGTTTTCAAAATATAACACAAACAAGGAAATCACAAATTTAAGCACACTAACGCTGCGTAGTGAGAAAATTCCAAACTTCTGTCCACCAACCTTTAGGTCTTGATCTACTGAACAACTTTGCACAAGACAGTAACCTTCTATATGTCCAGGATCGCGAGATATTCCATGTTGGTCCCTATTAGGTCAAATCCCATATGCTACGTGTACTCCATTTAGGCGATTCCCTCGCGTAAACGGAATCATTCGAGGCCAACGTAAATGAAATTCGTGTTGACCGAGTTCGCGTTCTTCGGGGGGATAGTGTACTTTTTATCAAATGCCTTAAAAATTCCCCTTAAAAATCTTATGAATTATCCACAAACATCTCACGAACATACTTCAAAAGCCATGCTAATTTTCCAAAGCTCAATTTATTGAACAGTTTTCGATTCCTCTATTTTGAAATTTTGATTTTTATAAATCCAGGATTCCAAAAAAATAAATTATAACCAAATCCTAGCAAAAACGCAAAAAAAAATCCAGCCCTATATTTAAAAAAGCTTGAAGATTTTTTTCAGGCTATAATATTTAGAAAATGTCTCAATTTTCATGATTCTGCAACCTATTGCAAACATGTTTTGATAATTTCATGTATGATGTTGCAATAATGTCCAAAGTTGGCCTGTGACAATTAAAGGCTTTTTTATTTGTTGATTAGAGGGTTCATCAATTGCAGTGATATTTTCAAAGGAATAAATTTTAAAAATCTGGGAAAATCTGGAACATATTTAAAAATTCTGGAAATACTCGTGACTTGACTGTGTATCTGGCAAGACGACTGAAAATTTGGAAAACCCAGATAAATCTGGAATACTGCCAACGTTGCTCGAGGACAACAACACTCACCACGCGGTGATTTAATAAACACCGTTTGGTGAGACCGGATTGAACTAAACTTTGAAATCTGTGTTAGAGAAATCACTTTTTGCAGGCAATAGGTGATAATTTTAAGTGTCATAGCAACAGTTGCACATTCGTGCAATTTTAAATAGTGACATTTTGAAAAATCATACCTTAACAGATGCGTAGAAATATTTCTGATCGATTGGTGATAAAATAATTGAAATTGGTTCAGGGGCAGCTGAGTTCTTAACGTTCAAAATCTTTCATAATTTTGTAACATGATCCCTATTTCGATTTTCACAAAGTGTACCTTCATATAGAAATCACAGACGTAGTACTACCATAAAGATAACTCTAAGACTAGAAGGTCCCGAAGAAATGTGCTCAACTTATTGGCTCAGCTCTGGTAATATTTTCGGTCCGAAGCTAATCGATGAACCCCTCGAAACATAGGAAAATCCACGAACCCCTCATTTCATCTGTCAAACTTTCATAGATAATCAAAACAAACATAGTCTAGTAATAAAATTTCAACTAGAATGGGGCCGTTAATCGATTTGCTTGGGACCAATAGGCTAGTCTAGTAGTGAGCCAATGTCAAATCGATAGTTTCGTATTGATTGTTGGTCCTACGTCAAAAGTTGCATGGTCTCAATTTAGTGATAATACGATGCATCATAATTTGTATAAATTGACAATTAAATGTGGGCTAAACTGGAATATCTTGAAGGAAGACACTTTTTAATCTAATATTTCAATTTCAGGCTCTAAATGCATCTCTCCTGCTAAATTCCCATCCCATCCAATTCGGCTCAAAAATTACCCATTGCTAGAAAAGTTCGATTTTCAGCACATAAATGCACCGGATTTATTTCCATTCTATTCAACTAATCAAACAATTCCAAAATGATCACATCCAGCAGAGTGTGAATGTCCTGCTCGACATACCACCAAGCAAGACACGCCGATCGTTTAGGCATTCATGACGACAAACAAGCCACCCACATATGTGACAACGCAATGCCAATGTGTCAACTGACGAGGGTAAACACTATCGATATGTGGCCACGAGTTCCGACTGTGCACGGGGCGAAGAAGGTGCGGATGAAGCCGTATGTTTGGCCAGGTAAACATGGTTAAGATATCACCTTCTTTGCGTTCGACGCTTTCTTCTTGTGCATTGATCGGAATCCTACTGCCCAAGGAGGCCTTCTTGTTTGCTCATTTCGGTTTTTTTTTGCTCTCGTTATCTCCAGAATGGTATCATTCATGATGAGCATAAATTCCTGGCTGTGGCTAGAACACCGGAGACAATTATCACCCGTCTAGACGCAGCAGAGGCAACAGGAACTTGTGCTATTTGACTTGGAAGACGCGTGCGGGGAGGTCTGACCAGAAACCGATCACTCACCAAAGATAATTGAACAGCTGGATATCAACTGGATGATGTCCTTATTGGAAATTAAGGTTTGGGTGTTTCAGTGGGTAAACAAATGTCTTTACAGCCCCGATCCCCCGGTGATGTACCGGGAATCGTTTACAAGACTAGTTACACTGATTGGGTTGTCATAAAAGTAGAGACCTACCACACGCCGTGGTTGTTTGCAGACAAGCCCTTATTAATGAGAGGAAAGGACAGTGTTTTCCAGGTGTCGGTTTTAACAGTTCCGAGTGTAAGGACAGTGTTCCATTCGTTCCAACTATGGGAAATGACTGCAATATTGAAATTATTGCCTCGGATTCTTTCTTTTGTTCATTCAATGAATTGGTCGAAATTACATCCATTAATTAATTTATTTATTTATTGTGTCGCACAGACTACTACTAACCTACCCAAGTAACCACCAAGCCCGCAAGCTACCCGATAATCGCCCTTTTTTGCGATATAAGGTAAATATAGGGTTTCCGATCTGTATATCAGTCGTATACTGCCCATAATCGCATATCAGTCCCATATGGATAGGAAATCAAGCAAATATGATATGCGATTATGGGTAGTATAGCAGCCTTATATGCCAAAAAGGGCGATTAACGGGCTTGTTGGTTACTTGGGTACGTTCCTAATACTATTTCTAAACCATTTTTCGTTATAGTAAAGTCAAAACAGTCACTAATGTCGCTAAAAGCCCTGAGTCAGGAGCTAAATGGGCTGTTGTACCCGTAAGTCCTATGTCTTGGAACAGTAATTAAGGCCGAGTTTCTAAGTTGACGATGGGGCACATTGAAGGAAACTTGCTGAAGTAGGTCCGAGCAATCGAATTTGTTGTTTAGAAGGTCAAATATGAACATCCGCTGTGTCTGGAGACGTCTTGCTGATAGCAACTGGTGGTCAGTAAGTTGACAGAGTGCCGCATACTCAGGAAGATGAACAGGATCGTTCCACGGAAGATGACTGAGAGAGCGAATCGCATGAATTGTTTTTGTACACGTTCAATGCGGATCACTTGAGCCCAACTCGGGGGCAACTTGACAGCTCCAGTATATTGCCAGTGTACAGGTGTACCCCGACAATTTGGTGCTGGTGGTCCGGTCAAACTCACAAATTTCAGAAGTGTTTGTCGCGCGCTCACCAAACCACACACGCGACGTTTGCGACATAGGAACTCCAGAAATACCAGCTAAAAATCTCGCATTGATTCTCAGTAGTATGCACAATACATAATCAGTTTATGAAATTTTTTTTTAAATTGTGTACCATATGTATTTGAGCAGTACGGAACCAAAATCTGATTTGTAAAACGAAAATATATGATTTTCATCGAATTAATTGGAACAAATGAGAATTGAACAGGGATACTTTCGGTGTTTTCAATGATATTGCTATTATTGTCGATGATGAACAAAGAAATAATGGTTTTGCAGTGAGTAAGAGTGTACTTATTATATGCAGCTAGTACTGCAAAATTTATAATTTGAGGTACTGGCATAAAATAGTACAACGTTGTACTTTGTACGTCTGTTGAAGGCCTTAAATGCATTTAAGCTAAATATGTGATAAATTGATCAATTTGACTAAATAATCAATTTCTTGCGACAACGCATCTACGACCATTCGTCAGAACTCAATTTAAGCTTATATTTTGGAAAATTCTGATTGTCAACCACTTCATTTATATGATCACTAAATTTTCAAGAGTTCTTCATGGTATTTGAGTTGTAATTGCCACTATTCCCATAATTGTGTAACTAAATAATAGAACCTACAAATTTATAGACTCATCTGTTTCTTGAGGCTTCATGTTTGGTGCGGAATAACGTTAATGATACGGACGGGTAATTTGTTTTAGAATATCATTGTGAGACCCTTATTTGATTTAGTTCATTAAATTTTATGTATTTCTTCAATTTTAAATGCATCAGCAAAATGTTCCTCATTACTTAGCAAAACTGCTGCTCACCGCGAAATATAATCAATTTTGTAAGTTTTTTGCGGATATAATTCTTAATGCTTCCAAAGTTTTTGGCATATTCTTAAGCCGGATTTTTAAATAAAAATTGATGCACAATTTTATCAATATATTGCGATGATGTATACTGAATCCTGATAGTTTCAAAAAACATGTTGATGAATGCTGTAGATGCTCATTAGGATTCTATTTTCAAACCGTTCGTAATGTCTTCCAATGTTGAAATATTTGTAGTGATTCATGAGTATTTTCAGATAAGTTTCAGAAGTCTTGCATGTATGAAGAACACAAAAATAGAGAAACACAGGTAAGTAAACTGTAGTTTATTCATACGGCCCATGGCAAGCCTTTATCGTACCACTAAGATCAGAGAGAAAATTCTGTAGGCTGATTATATTCAAGAACAAAATAAAATAGAAGACAGCAAAGTATGTTTATTGTCATTTGATTATATAAGAAAATGAACCTCCATCAATTTCAATTTGGTTTCAAATTCTTTGGATTATTTCATTTCATCACGAACATAATAAATTCGCTCTTATCATATAGCATTCTTGCCTGTTGTTTGACATCCACACATGGAGAAACAAATAGTTGGATTCCCATAGAGAAATGCCGTTGCGACGGTGAAGGACAATCCCTTTGTTTATATTGTGTGGCGACATCTACTATTTGCAAGGGCGTAGTCAGGTTTCGAGCTAGGGAGGGGTGAAAAAAAGTTTACTATCGAAAATTTGGCCGAATTGCATTTCAAAGAATGCCATTTCTCCGAAAGCCTTTGTGTTGCTGAGTTTAGGGGGGGGCAGTAGCCTACCCCTGCCCCTCTCTGGCTGCGCTTATGACTATTTGCAAGCGGGTACGTGAAACCGAGGGGCAAATCACTATGTGGTTTGCTGAATCAAAAATACGTTTTCGTAAAAAATACTTAAAAATCTGTTAAAACTCGAAAAGTTGTAAATGCATTGTGAGATACACATACATTACATTCATACACCTAAAATGCATTAAAATGCAGCATACAATTTCAATTCTATTTAAATGCACAAAAATACCTTATATCGGGCAAATACGCCGCTAATGTGTCAATGCATCAATAAATCAGTAATGCCTTTGTAATACGTCAATCGAGACTTCAATACACGCCAATACACTTTGAACTGTCAAAGAATTTTCCTACGAGTTTTTGAAGTATTTTAGTAGGGATGACTAAGCAGCCAGATGGGAGGACTATTCGACTGTTCATAAACTACGTAGACTCTTTAGGGGGGGGGGGGGGGTCGACAAATATCTACGGTCCATACAAATTTCCCAAAAATTATATGGACGATTGTCTACGCGGGGATGGAGGAAGGAGGGGGTTCAAAAACCTCTTAAAATTGGTCTACGTACATTATGAACAGCCCCTAAGTAGCTTGCTCGGATCGATGAGTCGCTCATCTTCGGGTAGTTCTAGCAGCCAGTCAGTGCCACAACATCGTCGAGCCGTAGCACTTTGTCGTCGAGCAACCCTAATAAATTTGTTCTAGTTATGGGGGGGGGGGGATTGGTCTGCTTATCGACGTGTTTGGGGTATCATCCAAACCATTTGTGGAAAAGTTCGACTATAAGGGTTATTGTTCGTTTATGGTATTCGTTAATTAGAGAATGCAGGTAGTGGTAGTGGTGGTACTGCGTTGACAACTCCAACAGCCACCTTCAATTCACCTTCGATCCCACGAGCTCCGCGAAAACAGACTTCCCATTCATCCAAATCCAGTGGAACCGCAGCGGCTACTCCTGTGACTGCTTCAACCACAGTAGAAGGCACCAATGGAGGAAACGGAGGCAACAGTACCAGTGACAGCAGCAATAACCGTGTCCTCCTTTCGGAACTACAGAAATATTTGGCAGGATTGAACTTAACTTCTGTAGTTACCCGACGCAACTGCGGAGATTTACGTAACTGCCAACAGCTGTTTCAATGTAAAAAGATAAACATTGCAATGAAATACGAACACCACTAAACATTTGCGCATTTCACCAACACCAATAAGTCTGTTGGCCTGGACCTTATATAAAGGACATTGTTCGTGGCTCGCTTCGTGGTGCCTTTAATTCGCAAATGTCATTCATAAACAAATGTAAACAAACACGGCACGTATAGTGAAAAGATCGTAAAAATGCGAGTAAATATTGTTCATTGCACGTTTAGTGCATATTCTACAAATAAATAATCACGATTACGTAAAATACTAATTATTACACAAAAAGGCATTAATGCATTTCAATTCATCAATACGTATCCCCAATACGTTTGGATGAAACTAAAATACATGAGTGGTCTGCCCCTCGCTTGAAACTAAGATTATCTGTCACCTTGCCGGGGGCTTGCTTGAGTCGCATGATAAGGTGCCCAAATCGGAGAAGCGTCTTCGAGAATACTACCAACAATCAATACGAAACTAACGATTTTAAATTGGCTCACTACTAGCCTAGTGGTCCCAAGCAAACGATTAACGTACCCCATTCTAGTCAAAATTCTAGTACCACACAATGTTTGTTTTGATTCGCTATGAAAGTTTGACAGATAAAATGAGGGGTTAGTGGATTTTCCTATGTTTCGAGGGGTGAATCGATTTGCTTGGGACCGAAGAGAGTACCAGAGCTGAGCCAAAAAGTTGAGCACGTTTCTTCGCGACCTTCTAGTCTTAGAGTTACCTCTATGATACTACCATGGAGGTAACTTTCATAGTGAATCAAAACAAACATTGTGTGTTACAAGAATGTTGACTGGAAGGGTATACGTTAATCAGATTCACTTGGGACCAATAGGCTAGTCAAGTAGTGAGCTAATTTTAAATCGTTAGTTTCCAACCGGTTATACTACGCTCCAACGCGCAGAACAGTGCTTTCAACGCATAAACGTCACAAACGAAGCGTTGCGACTAGCAATGAGCGATCTTGGATTGAAACACAAAATATCGATTCCTTTGGTTCGATTAATCGATTTTTTGAATCGATCCCAAACACGACAAACATCGACTGGATCGATCCTTTTCATTCGATTTTTATTTCGTTCCAAAAGAAAATTTCAGTGCATTTGCATTTGCAATTTAATATTGATTTTTTTTGCTTTCACCTTTGCACATCTTGCCTTGAACATGGATTGTGCCAAACAACCAGTGTGGCAGTTCAGTAGGCAAGGACGAGAAAGAAAAATTAATTAATTCAGTGTCAACATTTCAAAGGGACGTAATTGCTTTTTTAAACAATGGCTTTAGCCATCGATTTCTCGCGGATAAAAGCTCACACATGAAAATTAATAAAACCAACAAGTAGAGGAATGTTTCCTCTACCAGCTAGTATTGTTAATTTGGAGGGGTGAGCTTTAATTCGCGAGAAATCGACGGTTAAAGCCATTGTTTACAAAAACAGTTTCGCCTCTTTGAAATGTTGAAACCGAATTGTCTTTCTAAATCTAGCACATATGGATGAACGGACGGTTTGTTTTCCCACCAATGTGTTTTCGATTTAAATGGTGCAGTAGTGCACTGCAGTTTGACGAGAGGTTCAAAGACGTTGAGCTGGTGGATACATTTGCTATTGCAACGCTCCTTGATCCCCGTTTCAAGTCACTGTACCTGGAGTCTTCAGGTAACGCTCGGGCAGTTTAAATTATGTCTGAGCAGATCTATAGTACCGAAAGAGTAAAAGATGATATGCACACATCTGTCCCCTCACTAAAACCAACCGGAGGCCTGTGGGATAATCATGACGAAATGGTAAAGAAAGTTATTAATCTTCATATGTACAAACATTCAATTCTTATGACATATTTCAGGTTCATCAGTCTTCTGCTATGTCAGAACTGGATCGGCAGAATTACAAAATTTCCTGAATCAGCCTGTTTTCCCACGTTCTGTCGATCCTTTTCAAGCATGAGAGAAAATCCGTAGTGAATATCCCCATGTACACTCCATTGCTCAAGACTATTTATCAAGAATGATAACAAATATTCCGTCAGAGAGGCTATTCCCTAAAATTGGTGAAACCACACAGAATCGATATGGGCTCAAAGCAAAACGCATGGCTCAATTAGCTTTCTTGGGGTCCTTTTCGGATGAATGTTGGGATATCTGAATTAAGTACTTTCCATACTTACTTGCTTTTACACTCCAACAATCCAATCGTTTTGTTTCATATGTTAATCTTTCGTTTTTTTAAATCGTTCATTTAATATCAACGAATATTATAACCTGTTAAATCACTCACCTAATCAAGTATCTTGAGCAAAAACTTCCACACGTCAAATGAAATCAAAATATTCATTTACTATTTTCTCATCACGTATGTATGTTACACTCACAATTTTTACTGCGTACGTACTACACAATTTATTTCTAAATTATATCAATCATCACACTAAATGACTATTACAAGTGAAATGTCATAACAAGATAGCTTATGTAACGTGATATCATCTTTAGACTTTTGGCGTTAATTTGCATATTTGAAACATTTCTGTGCCATGTTGAAAAATGAATCGATTCAAAATGATTGATTACATCGGTGGATCGATTTTTCTTTTAAAAAAATGAATCGATTCACTAAGATCGATTCTTGCCTCAAGATCGCCCAATGTTAGTTGCAACGGATGAATCCAAGAACAGAGAAAGCTTTAGCTGTTATGGTGGCAATATGATCATTGAACCTCAGTTTGTGGTCAATTATAACACCCAAATCATAGAGGTAACTCTAAGGGTACGGCCAGGGTAGACGCGATTCGCGACGCGACGCGACCAATTCAAAAGAATCTTATTATTTATTACTATTCCTTGCGTGAGTCGCATCGCGTCGCGTCGCGTGTCGCGTCTACCCTGGCCGTTCCCTAAGACTAGTAGGTCCCGAAGAAAATCATTATTATTTTTGGCTCACTCAGTACCAGAACAACGGTCCCAAGCAGTCCCAAGCTATTTCACTCACCCCTGCATGTTCTGCATGAATCCACACACCCCTGATGTTATCTGTCAAACTTTCATAGCGAATCAAAACAAACATAGTGTAGTAATAGAATTTCAACTAGAATAGGGTACGTTAATCGTTTGCTTGGGACCAATAGGCTACTAAAGTGGTGAGCCAATTTAAAATCGTTAGTTTCGTATTGATTGTTGCCCAAATCGCGTATGGACTGAACACGTTCTAGAAGGGTAGTATCGATGGAGTAAACGTGAATAATAGGCGACCAGTCGCGGACGTGATTAACTTGCACTTGTTCATGTTTACGCTCATACCATTCTCCATTTGTAGAGCCGCACAATCCAGTGCGGTCTTGATTACCCTGAACAGTTTTAGATCATCCGCGTATAAAAGCTTCCCGGACGACATGCGAAGGAACAGATCGTTTATGAAGAGGACGAATATAAGAGGGCCTAACACGCTACCCTGGGGAACCCCAGATGGTATTTAGAATGCTTTGGAACGTGCAGAGTTGACCTGGACGAATGCTTTACGACCAGTCAGGTATGACTTCAACCAGTTCGTTATCCATTCCGGATAGCCAATGTGTTTCAGCTTCTCCACGGTGTAGGTATGCGGCACAGTGTCAAACGCCTTCGAAAAGTCGACGTAAATAGAATCAACCTGATTGCGACGTTCCATCTCTCGGAATAAACTACTCGTGTAATACATTAGATTGGTTGAGCGACGAGGAACAAACCCATGCTGGTATTGAGATATCAGCGGTTTTGCTGCAGTCAAGGTGACTTCGTGTACTAAGGAATCGAAGATCTTTCCTAGACAACAGAGCAGTGTTGGCAAAATCATCAATCAAATAATATTTTTCCGCTCTCATACGCTCTCAATATCACGCGTGATTTTGGAACAAAATGTCATGCTTGATATTGATTTTACAAGCTCCTTTGATATTGCGAGACTATTCACAACGCGCAAAAATCAAGCTGAGAGCTGACTCGACACAGAAATGATTCCGTTCCACATCGTTTTCTTAGAAAGAGAGAGTATAGTTTGCTATCTCTTTTTAATCTTCACCGAAGGCAAACACGAAATGACTGCTGCCAACCGTTATGAAAGATTCGGTTGCATTCGGGTGTAAAGCAAAAATCATTAAACTCAATCTCACCACAGTTTGGTGAGATTTGCAGTTGGTGAGTTTTGTTAGCTTGATATTCCGAGCTGCGATATCACAGCTTGCAAAATCAACCGCAGATGTTTGCTTGTTGCTTTTTGTCTACGAAAATAAAGCGTGATCTTGGGCATTGGTGAGATTTGATTTTTTGATATTTTTCCAACACTGCAACAGAGTATCGAAATCCCACGATAGTTTTCGACACGTTGAAGGCTGCCGGAGTTGTGAATGGGAATCATTGAAGCAGTTTCCCATAGGTGATATGGTGACAGACCATCGACCCCAGCTCCCTTTGACACGTCGAGATTTTCCAAAGCTTTCTGTACTTCCTCTCGAGAATAATTGAGGACAGGCAGCAGTACATCATGGGAAGTTACATTTTGGAAACAATCTGGGTGAATTTGAGGCGACGTTGAACTGAACACGCGTTGAAAGAAGTTTGAAAACAGATTAGCAGCTTCTTCGGGCGTGGTGGCCGTAGATGAATCGAAGTTAACATTGTTCGGAACGCGGTTATTGGTTCTTTGCGCCAACATTTCCAAAAAATCGATGGGTTTTACTTCAAAGACGACTGAGAACTTAGCAAATAATCATGGTGACTTGAAGCAAGAAGATCATTATAAGTCGTTTCAGCGTGTCGGAGAAAATCTCTGTTTTAATCAGTTCCAGATGCGAAAAAGTGTTTACGGGCTTTTTGGAGCCTGTTGCGCAACTCAGCTGACCATCAAGGCTTCCTGTTGACCCTACTATGAGCACGGTGGTGACGAGCAACATTAGCATGCAAGATTTTGCATAATTTATCGTAAAACAGGAGTACGTTGACACAGTCACCTTGAAGATAGTGTTCCCAATCTATCGATGAGAGTTTCACATTTAGAGCCGCAAAGTAACACTGCCGAAAGTTGAAATCCTCGAGTTCAGATTGAGAATCAACTTGGTTATGAAGATATAAATGAGTATCAACTTGTAGAACGAATGGTACGTGATGAGCATCGATATTCAAGAGGGGAAGCGGCGGTTGAACAATTTCAAAAACATCCGGTGAATCTGCAAACACCAAATCGAGCAGCCTGTCATTGAGGTTTGTGATGGAGTTCATTTGCACCAGGCCACACGCGTATATGGACTCTGCAAGTACGAGTTCATGTTCACTGGCAGCATTCGACGGCAGGTACCCGT
Organism: Ochlerotatus camptorhynchus; assembly: GCF_037179485.1. Classification (NCBI taxonomy): domain Eukaryota; kingdom Metazoa; phylum Arthropoda; class Insecta; order Diptera; family Culicidae; genus Ochlerotatus; species Ochlerotatus camptorhynchus. The sequence continues at coordinate 167,894 of NW_027040687.1, read as the reverse complement.
TCACGTCTTCGCCAAAGATCCAGTGCAGATGAGGAATATTGTAAGCGCCGAGTAGCAAGACGATGTCATTTTCTGACGTTCGATCACAAATGCTCTGAACGGCCGAAGCATGAGCAGCGATCGATGTGAAAGCTTTCAAACATACGGAAACTTGTTCAATTTGATCTCAGTTTACTACAGAGACAGCTGTCAACTGCAGACTAGTTTCTACTGCAATCAACACACCACAACCTCTCGTAAGATTACTGGTGGACTCACTACGATTGCAGCGAAATAACGAGTAATCTGACGTCAGTTCAGCATCGCTTATATCGGGAAGCAACCATTTCTCAGTAGTCACAACGGGATAATGCTAGCTTGAGTTCGGTCGTTTTGGTGCGGACAGGAAATGCTCTGACTCCGATGCTGCTGGTCGAAATTCTAAAAGCTTGTCCGTAAGAATATAGAGTTCGTCTTGTAAGTTCGTCAGAAAGAGAAGCGCTATCGATAATGCTGCAACTGGAATTGAACTGAGTATCAGGAGGCAGAAATTGTACAGTTCATACTATAATTGTACTTGCCTGACAAGACAGGCTGGGCAGCCCTGTTTCCGAGTTCGAACACAGGACCGGGACAACTGGGGCTGGAGCTGATGACATGTGGCTTGACTGTGCCGAAAGGATAAGGGCCGCCCGTAGAACCTGTTTGATTGCGTCCTGGGCTGACATCTATACTGGATGATGATTTCATGGCAGGTTCGGACGAGGTGTAGCAGAACCGTTTTTTGGACTATGGTCAAATTCACGAACAGTAACTCCATCTGGTCAGTACCAAGGATCACCCACTACGTGGGATGCAGTATTGCTAACGATCACCTTGAACGAAACGAATGAGAGATCCTCCAAACAATATTAACCGGCGAAGGGTCAAAATGAGCAATATCGTTGATATGCTGTTTTACGTCGTCCTATTTTTGGTTTGGGGTAAACGGGGTTACGTAGAATGCTACCATATCGTCAGGTGTCTGGCCCGATTTTTCAACGCTTAGAGATCCAGTACTAGGCCTGCTGCCAGCGGGATGGTTCCTGTTCAGACTATCAGGCAGGGTAGTAGTACCACTGGTGGACTGGCTAGCCTTAACAGTGTTCAGCTGGGTGCCATCATTACCAGTCTGGGTGAGAGATTGGGGTTCATTGATAGGTAATGCATGTGGTTGATGGATACGCACAGCTGGTGTTGATGCAATCGATTGAGAAGTTGAACCGGATTTCTGGTTGGATATGATTTCAACCCATCTGTTTCCTTCAACAACCCTGTGCTGTTGATATCATCTAAGACTTCGAAAAAAGACGTCTCATCACAGGATCTCGAACGATTGATGGGATCAATAGTGTCTTCGAGATACAGCTGATCGATGTTTGGTAGGATGTTGACTGATCGATCGATCGGTTTGATTGCCTGACTTGTTGAATTCCATAGAGCGTTTTGTTGATAGTACGCAGATTATCGCCGTAGTTTCCTAGACGTGTGTCCATGGAGTCCGTACGTATCAAAAGTTTCCGTAACGCCTTGATGATTGTTTTCTCTCGATCGTACACAGCAGGATTGAAATCGCAGATCCAATACAGCCAACTCTTGCTAACCAAACTGAATATTGAAACTTGGTTAGTCCCACACAGGTATGATCAGACCACATGAACCGCCGCACGTGATTACCCTTCCTGAATTCAAGGATAGCGTGCAAGCTTGGGAAATGTCCATGTTGTTGAGAGAGTTAGCAGATCAAAATTGGTTCACGGTACAATGCCTTACTACACGACGGTCAGGATGCGAAAGCACCTAGATTCCTACAGCGCTTAGATGAGCGATACGTCGAAGCGTCCAAAGTTTGCTGACAGATGTCGCTTCGCGAGAGAGACAGCTTGTGGGTATGGATAAGCAATGACAGTATGCTAAAAAGTGTAGACCACGGAACACAAATGCACTAAACACAACACTGTAATATGAAAAAAAGCACCAGATTGCGAGATTGTTAAGGCTAATATCACGCGTTCGACCACGTCCGATAATTTACGCCACGAAATAACGACAGTATATTTCGATTAAAAATTGCGATGAAACCGAAGACTTCAAATGAAGAAGACTGGCAACTGTTCCCTTCTCCCATACAAATGTCAAACGTCACTGATAACAGCGCCTCTGTCAATCAAAGGTTGAACTTTGAAGCACAAGTGCTAGTGAGACTGCTCATAAAAAGTGACTGTGTGTGACCTGATGTCACCGAAACGAATAATCATAACACGGTACTCGTTGTTTTGTTTTGCTCTACAAAATTTCACAGCAATTTGTTTTCTAATCCTAGCAAGCCGGTGGTTTTCCAACTCCAAACTGAAAAACTTGTCATGGTGGATCAAGTACAGGATTGAAACTCGGATCGATACCTAGTGAAAGTAACTTTTACTTGTGAACGAGGAACCGAAATATTGTTCATTTTGCCTGTTGGAAGCAATCAATTATATGGAATTGGCAACTTCTATCACCAATGAGTGAACTACCGTCATTCGGAAGCTGCTGAAAAATCAAGGATTCAAAAAGAAGAAAGATCCGGTACCTACATCACGATCCAACGGAAGGTCTAGCAGGATCTAATGATGGAGAAAATGAATATGAAAGGTTGAAGGACTGCAATCCCAAACGGTACGTAATGATAAAGAATATATTTCAATCTTAGATGTTGTCAGAACATGAAACCACCGACAAACCGACATGAATGACCATACAAAGTATCATCAAATTTATGATCAAAGCACAAAACTGACATCTGCCGCCGTGTTCGCGAAAAATGTTTATCCTAGCCACGAACATGCATACAAAATGAATAAGTTGGTTCGTGTCTAATCTATTCTTGGCAAATTATTTTTATCTAGATAAAAAATTTCTATGGTTTTGACAGATGGAATCGCTGCACATTTGAATTCGCCGTTATGGATTCTCAATCAAGAGTTAAGTTTAAGTTTCATGTCGATTTGTCGGTGATGAAACCACCGACAAACCGAAATGAATGACCATAGCAAAAACAATAAAATTTCTGACCAAAGCACACTACTGACATCTGGCTTCGTGTTCGCGGGAAATATTTTCTAAAGGGTGTCCACGATGAAATTGCCACACTATGAAATTGCTCTAACTTTTTAACCGTTGGGTAGAATTTAATGAAAATTTGGGTGGATTTAGTTCATAGTGCATTATTTACATCCTGCAAGTTTTAAAGTCCTGTGATCAACACTCGCGGAAATGGAGTCGAAAGAACAGCTCGTGCGTGATAAAATCTTGCGCATTCATCACGAGAACAAGGATCTCTCGCATCGTTCCATCGCTAAAACGTTGGGAATCGCGAATTCCACGGTGTTGCGAGTGATTAAGCGGTTCGAGGAACGGTTGACCACCGATCGGAAGCCCAGAAGTGAAGGAAAAAGTATTCCGTACAACACCAAAAATCACAACCGCGTAGTTGGGGCCTTCAACCGAAATCCGAACGCCTCCGTTAGGGATGTGGCTAAGAAGCTGCACCTAAGCCGAAGTTTTGTCCAGAAGGCCAAAACTAAGGCTGGGCTTCGAACGTTCAAGATACAAAAGGCCCCTAATCGCGACGAGAAGCAGAACAAGTCCGCCAAAACCCGTGCCAGGAAGTTGTACCTCAACATGCTGACGAAAGTTGAATGCTGCATCATGGACGACGAAGCATATGTGAAGGCCGACTTCAAACAGATCCCCGGCAACCTGTTTTTCACGGCCAAGGATAAGTTCAGCGTTCCGGAGCATGTCCGCACTCAGAAGATGTCCAAATTTGCGAAGAAATTCCTGGTTTGGCAAGCCATCTGCACGTGCGGGAAGCGGAGTGCACCTTTCGTGACCCAGGACACGATGAACGGACAGGTGTACATAAAAGAGTGCCTCCAGAAGCAGCTGCTTCCTCTCCTGAAGGCCCACAACGTCCCAACAATCTTCTGGCCGGATTTGGCCTCATGCCACTACTCCAAGGACGTGCTGAAGTGGTATGCGGACAATAAGGTCAATTTCGTGCCGAAAATGTTCAACCCTCCCAACACTCCGGAGCTCCGTCCCATCGAGAAGTACTGGGCGATTATGAAGCAGCACCTTCTTAAACGACCTAAGGTAGTGAAGACAGTCGAGTAACTGAAGAAAGTATGGGTTTACATGCAAAAAACGGTTGATTCACAGGTTGTGCAGAATCTTATGGCCGGGGTTAAGGCCAAGGTGCGGGCATTTGCGTATGGACTGTAAATAAAATACGAGTAAAATGGTAAAATGAAGTTTAATAGTTATTTCTCAATCCCTGAAAATTTGATGGCAATCGGATGAAAACTCGAATTTTGCGAATCAATTTTGTGTGTGGCAATTTCATCGTGGACACCCTTTAAAACATGAACCCGCATGCAAAAGCTATGAATTGGTTTGTGTCTGATCTATTCTCGACAAATTATTTTTATCTAGATCAAAAAATCCTATGGTTTTGACAATTCGGAGTACTGCACATTTAAATAGGCCGTTTATTTTCGGACATAAGTTAGAATTTAGTGTCATGTCGGTTTGTCGGTGATGAAACCACCGGATAGTGATCTTCTGTATGCTTTAATAATTCTTGGAATCGACCGACCCCTTCCATAGAATATAATCAACAGTGTCGGATTTGAAAGTGACATTCAAATGGTCTGCGAGTACTGTGCCAAGTTGCCGTCCGTCTCAACTTAACTCCCCCTGCTGTGGCCAGGTGCCAAAGCCGTGCATTTTACTAATGCACCATACGAATGCCCATAAATGCATTACTTTAGGGCTTAGGAAAAGTGGAAGATAATTCTGAGATAGAAAATTAATGATCAAGAAAGGTCCCACCATCATTGTGAATGGCATCATTGCCATAGTTTTAATTTTAAAACCAAATTTACTTACGCATCTGTTCAGTTTCAGCTGGAATTTAACCGGTTGTCAGCATAAAGCAAAGAAAGAAACGACAGCTATTTATTTCTACCTATGTGTGTGAATGCACTCGTGCACAGGTTCCACTTTTGCTCAGAAGAGGCGTTGCCGTTACTGTCTCTTGATTTTTGGAAGAGTTGCCAGTCTTCTTGATTTGTATTCGATGAAACAGAAGTAAACATTGGTTGGGTCGTGTTGCCAGAATTCAACTTTAAAGTTAAACTGAGATGAAAAACTTTCGGTTTGTTTACCAATCAGTTGATGGGAATATGACGTTTCACTAACGCAAAGATAAAAAGAAACTCGTGAGCATATGCATGCGACGTTTCTAGTGTCATTTTTGTTTTTGCAGTGTAGTACACTAAAAGCAAATATATTATATTTACAATATGATCCACTCTTTCGCTTAGCTGGCGAACCAAATTTTTAGCGATGAAAGCATCTCTGTGGCCAAAAAGGCTACCAATGTAGTTGTTTATCGTCACGAGGGGTAAACCAAATGATTTTTTTTTTAATATTTCAAATGAATGTATTTCAGCATATTATTTTATTTGATGACAACAGTGACATGTCTGACAAATTTTAAAGTAATATTCACAATGTAATTAATGAAAATAATGTGACTCTTACTTTTGTAATAAGTGCTATATTCCCACCCTTCGATTGTAATTGAATGATTGTTGCTGACCTTTTTCAACGCTAGATGGTGCGTGAAGCAATATTTTGCGTGTCGCCATTGCAATATTTGGAAAAGGCATGAATGGATCATATTGTTAATATGATATATTTGCTAAAAGTGTAAGCGCCAACAAAAGCTGGTCATTGACAGCTCAACATCACTTGTTACAAGCAAAGGTGCAGCTGATATCTATACCCTGAATTATTTCGGTGTACGGCGGAATAGCAACGAAAATGACATAACACTGTCAAAAAGGGAGCAGCATGTTTGGTTAACAGTGAAAAAGAAATTATACTAAAGATGCCAGATTTGCAGACATGTTAAGCCCCCCCCCCCACCCCCCCCCATTCCAACTACGCCTATTTGGGCATGTAGTCTACATACTGGCCCAACTCTGAGCTGTCAGACGACAGCTCAAACAGAAAAGAAGAAGAAGAAGAACTACGCCCATTAAATGGAGTAAGTGTTTTTGACGTACCACCTTGACAAGATCAGAGAAACCGAAGTTATTTCAGTTTGAAGCTTTACTTGTATTCATATGAGAGAGAGGGGCGTGTTAAGGTGTTATACCCCCCCCCCCCACATCACCAACTGCGCATATGAGATAGAGTAATTGTTTTAGAATAATTCATCTGAACATACCAAATCGATACGATTAAATCGATACGATTAAATCGATACGATTAAAAATTCCGAAATAATTTCAGTTTGGAATCTTGGTACACCGGCAGTGTTGGCAGAAAAAGTGATTTTTTACATTTAATTCAACCCATAAATATTTGAACTGTAATAACTTGTTTTTAGAGGCATTCTAGCACTGTATTTCCATTTTTGCAAAGTTGTTAGATAGTTTCTGGACTATATTTGTGCATGGTTAGTAGCATGGTTCATGCAAAATTGTGGTATCTAGTTATAAATTTTTTTTAAAAAGTAGGTTTTCCCATACAAATTTCCATACAAATTTCAAACGCAATGCGGAAAGCCGGGTTACAACCAATCGTCCTCAAATTTTGCACAGTTGTGACCGCAAATGTAACCAAAAAAGGGTTGTTCTCGCTTGGTGAGGTAAAATTTGCATTTTTCCATATAGCGGTGACCAACTCTAATAAATACATATGCATATCATTCCCCGAACAAACAAGTGGATCTGCACACTTCTAAAACCTCATGTACCGGTACCGTCTGACGACTCAAAATTCATTATTTTTTCATCCAGAAGTAAACAAACATTATGCCATGGACCAAATGTTCATTTCCAAAAGTTTGGAAAAGTCAGGGAATTTCAGGTGTCTGTCATGTTTCGTTACAAAGTTACAGCATTTTGAAGTGACGCCGAGTCAAAATAATCCCCAATGCACTAGGAAGGTTAATACATACACACAAATCGTCTGTTATTTCTATATGGGGGTATGCTTTGTGAAAACTGGAAACGGAACATGTAACAAAATTATGAAAGATTTCGAACGTTAGTAGCTCAGTTTCCCCTGAAACAATTTCAATAATTTTATCACCAATCGATCAGAGGTATTTCTACGCATCTTATTGTTGATTTTTTAACTAGGATCTATTGAAGAAGTGGTAAATGTCAAGCATTTTCCAAAAGTGTCGAAATAACTAACAAATTCATCAATAACGTACATGCATATGCTGCTTCCCCAACAGAGCCATCAGAGAATCTTTTCTAGGCGAAACATGTCGATGTAGCATTGTTGCTTCCCCAACACTGTCAGCAGAGAGTCGTTAGTAGACGAAACAAGTCGAACTGGCATTCGCCTCCGATCTTCGGGCGTGTGCGAATAGGGAGGATGCAATTGCGCAACATTTTACACACTCATCGCCATATTCAGAACCAGACGCCCCCAACGACCACACAAAATGCTCTCCAGAGCTGTAATCTTGTAACCAAACTTGGAAGCAGCAGCTGCCGGGCGGAGACTCTTCCAAGGGCCCATTTGTCGTAGCACCTTCACAATCAACAAGCCGTACCCTACTTTTTGCAATTATTTTTTATTCAATCATCAAGTAACCATAGGTAAACACTAATCATCGATGACATTTTCGAAAATCTCTGATGTATTTTTCATTTTCACTCAACTAGTTACATAACCAACAAAGCAAATACCCCTGTGTGGAAGTAGAACCATCGCGACGATCAGCAAAAGGAACCAGCAAACTGTAGCAACCAAGCTGCTAATCCTGAAGCAACCGGGCCGAGACTCTTCTGAATGCCCATTTCTCGTAGCAAAGTTGAGGTATCCATCGCTGCGCCTTTCCAACCACCGGGTCAACCCGTGCCCAGCATTAGCCGGGCCGAGACTCTTCCAAGTGCCGATTCGTCGTTGAGGTATTCTTCACTGTTCTTTTCAGGGCAATCATAGTCATACTAAAGAGTATAAACAGAGAGAACCCCGCTTAAATTCCTATTCCTACAAAAAACACAAGCTTCTGCTGCAGTTAACAAATAACATTTATTATATAAGGCCACGTAGCCCTAGGTCACCATTGCGTACAACCCCATAGGGCTTTCCCTAGTAGTTTTAGAGCTGGTAACTTATGAAGTAACGATGAGTTTCCAAGCCACCATGACATGACTGTTGAATACATTGTTCTACAGTTGGTTACTTCAAATCAGAAGCATTTTGAACTGTGTATGATTCATTTTAAGAACTAGGTTGAGGACTGAATGCATTGAAGTGAAAATCAATTCAATTGGGTTGTTTCTGATATCCCAAGTCACTCGCCAGTGTCTGATTAGAATTGGAAAATAGAGTTACACGCTCCATGTTTCTTGCCTATGTAACATAAAGCACGACCTTTGCTGAATCCGTTGCCAGGACATCGACAGTGCCACCAACACAAAACCGTGCTTCCAAAAAAAAATCATTCAATCTGAACGGAAATGAGAAAGAACCCTTGCACCAAGCAACCAAACAGAGTGCACTTCCGCGCAACTCGCAGCAAAATTAAGAACTGGTTTCACTTGGCTGAGCACCACCCTCCATCCGCATTTAGCAGTGGCCACCTAGAACAGGACACAGCAAATTCCACTATAGGATCCGATGGAAATTGCTCTCGTGCACTCATATCGTTCGTTGATGCAGCAGAAATGCACTTTTGATGGTGAAATGATTATCGACATCCGACACGGAACGACGCCAGTTTCATTGGACAGCACATTTATGTTTATTATTTTTTGAAAAGCTAACCCAATCAAGCAGGATGAAATACAAATTCGTAGAATATCCTAATTGAACGGTCCGAAGCGGGTCTCCCACTGTCTTTGCTGCTTGCTGGAGGCAGTAAAATTTATGATTTAATAATAACCTCTCAGAAAAGGATCGAAAGGTTTCCCGAAATGGGACAGTTCCCGATCAAAACAAACCAGAACAAGGATACCCGCAGAACGGATCGAACGGAGTATGGATGCCTATCTTGAGATCGACGATCGTAAAAGCTGCCCTCGAAAGAGGGATAGATCCGATTGAGCTGATAGCCTCCAGCGAGGCGGCTGATGTCGTACAAATTTATGGTCACGCTGCATTCCGCTGCGAGGAACCTTTCTTGTTTTCTGCGATAAAGCTGTCAATGATATTTGATGTGCTGTTTGAACTTATCTGTTTGAATTACTTTCAGATGTTATTGGATACATACCCAAGTCCAAGTATACCACCAACAATCCGAAATCAAATGGGGCGAACATTGCCGCAAACTTACATCCGGCCGGTTGTCATGCATTACTTCTGCTTGAACACGCCGGGGCAAGCGGAACTTGCTGATTTTTTCGCTTGTCTGAAATCCAAAAAAAAAAAAACAACGACCACTCAAACGAGAAGCATTCCCCGCTTCTCATACGGAACAGACGGTGTAGAGGAGGACCTACATTATCGTCTCGAATTACAAGCAGCGAGCGCAGCGGAGCAAAGGCGGAGGAGAGTGTCACGTCATGTTTTCTTTTGCTTCTTGCAGTGGCACATTCTCGTGTCCTTTGTCCTGACCGCGAACGAAGGAAGCCGGAGGAAGTCGCAACAGGATCCTTGCTCGCATTTATTGTTTGTTTATATGCGATTCCAAGTGCTGCGGTATGCATATTAAAACCACTTAGGAAGACGACATCCTATTCTTACTTTCGGGACGGCAAGTTCCTCGAATTTCGCATCGTCGTCGTCGTCATCGTCCTAGTCCAGGCAGCGACCACATTTCGAATTGTTGTGCTTGTTAATAGTCCCGGACGAGAGAACACTTGGTTGGCTCGGTGCGAGAGGGTGTTTTACCGGGAAGGCGTTCGGAAGACGGTCCCTCCCTGGGGTGCCTTATTAGCGATCGTGATAAATGACCAAGCGCCACATGTGTCAGTAAGGCATGCGTTCGCGGACATGTGTGTCCGAGGCAAAGGCGCCACTTCTGGGAAGATTTGGACGATTTTTCACCCATGTTTTGCCAGCAAATTGACACTCTGTTTTGGGAATTGTTTTAGAGCTAGTTGTCCCGAAAGTGTCAGTTGATTTATTAGATATTTGAGAGACTGAAAATCGTTTTTGATCAAACATGACCTGATATTACTTTTGTTATCCTATCGTATAACTATGTTTTTGAGATTGACTCCCCATCAGCTATTCCACCTTTATAAAACATTCCCAATCAATAGGTCTTGATTCGCTCTAACTCGACAGTTTGACTACGACATTGTAGAATCAAATTGAATGTGAGAATCAGCTCAACAAGACGAAATTTGCCATGTCTGTATGTGTGACTGTGGACGCGTACCAATCTAGACATGGTTTATACAATCAATTTGCTTGATATCTCATTTCAAGTGTTAAAGGAAACCTTAGATTAAGTATATTTCCATAGTATTCGACTGAATTCAAGACTGCTGAGCCTGCTAGGTTCCAGCGTACAAATTGTTCTTATCAGAAGGATACTTGCCTGAGAGGGCAGCTTCGAAGACCCCGCCTCCAAAACTGACAGGGCCAGGACGACTTCGACGCTGGTAGTTGAGCTCAGGATGGAGCACGACTGTGTCTGACGGATAAGGGTCTTCCTTAGTGCCTGCTACGGTGCGACCTGGGATTAAAGAGCGATTATCTATTATGCTTTCAGAAGACGGGCAGAGGTTCCGTTTTTTTGGTTAGGTTCAAACATGCGGTCAGTAATTCCATCAGTAATTCTTCCAGACTCTTTCCTCGAGGGACTAGCTTGGTGATTTTCAGTTGAGATGAATCAACATTGGCGATGTCATGAACATGCCGCCTCAAGTCATTTTCATTATGTCGAAGGGAGTTACGTAGAAAGATACTATGATAACTTTGGTTACGTAGATTTATCATTTCTCATTGATTTTTTACTTGATTCTATTTATTAAAATTTTCTCCAAGCTTTTGTTTTTCATTGCTCTAGGTCAGCGTTTCTCAGTGTTCCTTGAGGGTAATTCTGGAACGTACCAAATGTTACATCTCCTGCGCCAACATGGCTTCATGCTTAGACGTTCGGTTACAACAAATCTCCTGGATTTTACCCCGACCTGTTTCGAACAACTGGAGAATGGTGCGCAAGTAGACGTTATCTAAATCTAAAAGCAGAGTTTGATTCAATCTACCATGATATTCTATTGGCTAAGCTATCCAAACTTGGCACATTGCATCGGTTGATATTGTAGTTTTGCTCGTACTTGACTTGCAGGTCTTTGCGGGTTAAACTTGATTCGAGTACTTCCTCGTCTTTTACGAACTCGTCGGGCAGGGTAGAAATGTTGGCCCGTTGTTGTTTCTTTTATTCTTCAACGACGTATTGATTGTACTTGGAGATGGTTGCAGGCTTGCTTATGCCGATGACCTAAAGCTGTGGTTTCGTGGTGCGATGTCTTGAGAATTATATTCCTCTTCAATCGCTATTGGATCTTTCGGTGGTTGGTGCCATCGGAATAGGCTTTCCAGTTAACCGATCTAGGCGTTCTACTAGATCATAAATTAACGTTTAACCTCCACCGTACTGCTGTGATCACCAAGGCAAACCGTCAGTTAGGATTCGTGTCGAAAAAACCAAAAGAATTCTCTGACTCACACTGTTTGAAAGCTCTTTATTGCTCCCTTGTTCAACCTATCCTGAAAAACACTTCCTTGGTCTGGTTTCTTCATCAGTTGACTCGGAACTTGAGAATCAAAGGTGTTCAGCGAAAGTTTATAAGAATGGCATTAAGTAACCTACCGTGGCGCGATCCGCAAAATCTCCTGCCGTATTCTTATCGCTGCAATTTGCTGAATTTGGAAAACCTGGAACGTCGACGGAAGAATCAACAGGCAGAATTTGTTGCCAATTGATTGAATGGGGATGTTGACTGCGTGAGTCTACTCCAACCACGATACCATCGAATAGCATTCGGTTTCAACAAAGGGGCTGTTCTTTAACTACGTAGACAGTTTTTTGGGATTCTTGCCCCCCACCCCCAATAAAATTTTTATGGGCCGTGGATAATTAACAACCCCCCCCCCCCCCTAAACGGTCTACGTAGTTTATGAACAGCCCAAAACCACTTACAACTATGATGCGTACGTTCACGGTCGTTGAAGAATTTAAGCGAACTATTCAAATCGACGTAGCATCGAGCTAGCAGATGCCACAAATCTTCGATTGAAGTGATTGTTTACAAAATCAGATGCGTCGATTTGAAAAGTTACGCTTGAATTGTTTGAATTTGGGGAAAATTCAGCTCGCTTTTTGACTCGAATTAGAAATGCATGAATAGTATAGTTATTAAGATATTTCATGTAGACAACAGGCAGATAAATAATTGTATGAGTAAATATATAAATGAACAAATAAATAAATACATAAATAAATAAATAAATAAATAAACAAAATAACTGAATAGCTAAATACCTTTATAATTAAATAAAAAATTAAATACAACAAAATAATCCAAAACCAAAATAACTGAATAATCAAATAGCAAAATAACTTACCAACAAAATATCTAAAAAAAACGAAATAACTACATATCTAAATAACTAAATAATTAAATAACTAAATAACTTCATAACTAAGTAAGGAATAACTAAATAACTAAATATCTAAATAACAAAAAAACTTTTTAACAATATAACTATATGAATAAATAACTAACTAAATAAATAACTAAAAAAATTAATGACAACATAAACTTTTTTACTAAAAACTAAACTAACACATAATAACCCAAAAACTAAATAACTAAATAAGCAAATATCAAAATATTTAAAAAAAAAACTATATAACTAAATATCTAAATGACTAAATAATTAAATTACAAAATAACTTCATAAATAACCAAATATCTAAATAACAAAAAAAATTAACAAAATAACTAAATGAATAAATAACTAAATTACTAATAAACGATATGACTAAATAACTTAAAAACTTAACAACTAAATAACTAAAAAACTAAATAACTAAACTACTAAGTAACTAAATAACTAAATAAAAGACAACTGAATAACGAATTAACTTGACAACTTAATAACTAAAAAACTATATAACTAAATAAACAAATGACTAAATAATTAAAAAAAACTATATTATCAATGACTTAATAAATTAATTACTAAATAACTTAATACCTTAATAACTAAATAAATAAATAACTAAACAAATTCATTACTACATAAACTATTTAATTAAACACTAAATGAATAAATACTTTAATAACTAAATTTAACAAAATGATTAAATAACTAAATAATCATATAACTTTATTACTAAATAAATAAATAATCTAAATAACAAAATACCGCAATAATTAACCAACAAAATATCTGAAAAACTATATAACAATATAATTAAATGAGAATATTAAAAAAAAAGTTATATAACAAAATAACTTAATAAATAAATAACTTATTAACTAAATTACTAAATTACTTTATAACTAAATAACTAAACAACTTAATAAATAAAATAAAACTATTTGTCTGATAAACTATATGAACAAATAACTAACTAACTTAATGAGAACATAACTTATGAACTCAATAACCAAATAGCTTAATTATTTTATAATTTCATAACTGAATAACAAAATAACTTAATAAATAAATAAATAAATAAATAAATAATTAAATAAATAGCTTAACAACTTAACAAATAAATAACTCTATAACTTAAAACTAAGTAATTTTTTAACTGAAAACAAAATAACTTAATAACAAAAACTTCAAAATAACTTGAAAAATCTAAAAAACTGAAGAACTAAATAAATAAATAACTAAATAACATAATTATTGTATAAATAAATAAAAATATATATACTTAAATTTATAAGTTTTTGAATTGAAGAATTTAAAACTTAAAAACTGATTTAAGAAATAAATAAATAAATAAATAAATAGGGGAATTTACGTATTCTCGGCAACCTAAGCAGCGACCTCCTTCTTTCTATAGCCCTTTTCTCTAAGGAACGCACACATATGCAGTATTGGTTTGTTTACAATCTTTTGCTGCCAGCTGCTCTAACAATTTCAGTCGAAAGAATTATCAAAAACTGTTTTGAAACGCTTTTACCAAGCTCCAATCTTCTCTAGTGAGAGCGAGTATTGTCGGCAATAAATAGAAAGAGTAATAAATTCATAAGTAAATAAGAAAAAAAAAACTAATTAAATCCATTTAAAAATGAACAAATAACTCATAAAAAAACAAATTAAAAAATGTTATAAATAAATAAGTGAACAGATAAATATTTCAAAAAATAAATGAATAATAAATAATGACAAAAATCAATAAATAAATATATAAAAAAATAAAAACAAAATAATTAAATGACAATTAAAACAATAAATAAATAAATAAATAAATAATTACATAAATAAGGACAAAAATAAATAGAGGCAAAAATAATTTTGAAAAATAAATAGAGACAACAATATTTAAGAGACAAATAAATACGTTAATGAATCAATTAAAAAATTAATATATAAATAAATGAATAGAAACACAAATAAATCAATAAAATAAAAAATAAATAAATTAATAAGTACGTGAATAATTGAATAAATAATTGAATAATTAAGTGAAAAATTCATTTATAAATTAATGAAAAGATTAAAAAATAAATTAATATATAAATTTTAAAAATAACAAATAAATTAATAAATTAATTAATTATTTTATTTACTTATTAATAACTTAAATCATCCATGCATAGATAGTAAGTTTTCATGAAGTAATGAAATTGGGTTGTTAGCGGAATGCTTTAATAAAACAGCAAAATAGGGTTATCTTCCATTTAATTCCACTTAATTAATGTTGGTATCCATGACAGATACGTATTTCGACTACAATGTGCAGTCTTCATCAGTGCCATTCCCACTAAAGAACTTATCAAAATCTAACCCCCTTAAGTACTCATCCCCTCATCCCCATTATAGTAAGTTTTCTTTATTAACCCGTAAAAGCCCGGGACAAACTTTTTATTTTCAAAAATTTGTATCTCAGAGATGCCATAGCCGATTAAAATGACTTTTTTTTAACATCATTCCGGTGAGTGGTTCTTAAATTTGTTTTGTGGTTCTCCCCTCCATGACCCTCCCTGTTTTCCATATATTTAAGAATGTGTTGGCACGTGGGTATTTTTTTTTCAATCTTTATCATATATCTTACATATCATTGCGACGAAATATTGATTTTTTTCGTGAAACTCCTGGAAATGATAGAGAACATTCATAAGACCACATGGCTACCATGGAACCGGTTCCGGATGTTCCGGATTATGGTTCCAAATGGTCAAATTTATTGTCTGTCATAACAATATCAAGCAACATATCAAATCACATCTACTCGACGAAATATGACCAATGGCACTCAAAACAACAACAATAGAGCCATAGGGCCACCGTGGAACCGGTTCCAGATATTCCGAATTATGGTTCCGTATGATCGAATTTTATATCTCACACAACCATATCAAGCGACATATCAAATCACATCTACTCGACGAAATATGACCAATGGCACTAACACAACAATAACAAAAACTATATGTTCAACATTATGGTCAGTGTTTGGAAAATCATCCTCATATGTCAATCATTAAGGAGCCTCCCAGAGAGAATAACAGCACTGTTTAGAGACCTACGGTAGCACGAGGACGATCATCTGGTACTGTAGATACAAATTACCAATTGTATGAAATGTAAAAAAAGATTACAGTACTAACTAAGAATAACTTCAAAATATAAAGCAATTAATTTTTGAACCTCATTGGTGATTGCAAGGAAAACCTCATAGATGAATTAACTTATGCTTGAGATTTGAGTTTTTGAGTTTATCCGAAGTGAATGCAGGAAAATCCGTTGTCTATGAATTTTTGTTTCTAATATTTAAAATATTTGGTTTAAAATATACAAACATACATAAGATACTCAAAACCGTTTCCATCACTTACGTCTTGTGGAAGGTGACCAGCTTCCAATCGGTTCTACATTTGTTCTATCGACAGTTCTTCTGAAAGAATTCGCAAAAATTCGGAATGTCGGCTGGGATTAGAATTTTCCCAATTTTGGTACAGCTCTTTGAAAACCATGTATGCATTCAGGCATCCAATGTCAATAATTTCAAAGATTTTTTTTTTTGATCCACACTGGACTTCTCCTTGCATCGGTTGTATTTCTCGTTCTTTGATCTCCTGCATCGACGACACCCTTGGCATGATTGTAATATTTCACAACATCAGGTTTTTCAATTCGAGGATCTGTTTCTTGGATGCTTTTTGAAGTAATCAAGACGATGGCTTCTTTCTCTTGCGTTCAAAATATGGCGTCAATGTCACAAATGTGCTGAATCCTTGAATGATTGAATTAGACTCTCGTCTTTTTGAATTAGAAATTCTGGTGGAATGAAGGGTTTGTTTGATCTGACTGTTCCTGTATAGTAAGTGCTGTTATGCCACAGGTAGTTGACGAGGTCTATGGATTAGAATAAATTATCTGCTTTTACCTCCTTTCATTCATTCAAATATGAAGAGACGAGATCAGTGACCACCCGCATAGCTTGATTTTTCTCGGGCATATTATTCACCTTGCCCGTATATACTTGCAAGTTTAGTATATATCCTTGAATTGAATAACAAACCCATATTTTGATCCCATATTTGCCGGGTTTCAATTTTATCTAAACGCGGAATTGGCAGTGTCCTGTGGATACGAAGAAATTTACATCGTGAACTCGTTTTATACATATATCAAGGAAAGCAAATCTGGCCATGAGAACTAGGGAAAGTGAGCTAGTTTTTGGTCCTAGTGGTCCTCTAATTGGCGCTACCTTTATTTTTTTTATTCATTCTGTACCAAATTTATTTAGATGCACGATATGAATATAGATTTTGTCGTATATCTATGCACATAAAGCCAAGACAATTTATTTTAAATTTAAGTTAGGCGCTAGGGCCAAAAACTGAAAAACTTGTGCCATAATTGGCACACTTACCCTATTGCTTATACAATCCGCCAAACGTTGCTTATAAACACTTGTGTGTAGCCGGTGGTGTAGTGGTAAGCGTGACTGCTTTCTGAGGCATAAAAATCTCTGGTCACGTCTTCCTTCGGAAGGGAAGTAAAGCCGTTGGTCCCGGCCCATGTGTGTTGAATGGGTGCGATATCCTACGCAGGTGTGGAAGCTACCTTTCTGCACATTCGATTGCCGTCAATGGATGGCAATCGATGTCCGTCGGTGATTGGCACTAGATTGCGGAACAGAGACCGACGTTAAATAAAGGAAATAAGAAACACTTGTGTCAAAGAATTAAATACAAACTACATTTTCTTTCATACTCTTAAGCAATATTTTAATTTAAATCCTTACTTACCTCTGAAAAGGCACAGTCGTTCGTCTACGGTCAAATTTTTGGGAGCGACGTAATTATCTTGACACCTGACAACAAACTTGTCGAACACCGATCGAATTGGTTCAAGTTTGTCATTGCTAACTTGGAACCGTTGAGGACGAGTGGACCGATCGTCAAACCGTAGGCCGATATAGATTTGCTTGAATCGATTTTTACTCATTACCAGTCGGTAGAACTCAATCCGCCAAACTTTATCTGATGTCCATTGTTGATCCAAACTGACATGGTTCTGTTTATTTCGACCGGTCGCAATCGAGATGGCAATAAATCCTAGCATTTCGTTTCTTGTTACAGGCTTCCAGCTTTCTGAGAACCTTTGTACGCCATAGCCATTTGTACAAGAA
The DNA here is from genome assembly GCF_037179485.1 of Ochlerotatus camptorhynchus. NCBI lineage: Eukaryota > Metazoa > Arthropoda > Insecta > Diptera > Culicidae > Ochlerotatus > Ochlerotatus camptorhynchus. Next base: position 150,022 of record NW_027040687.1, on the reverse strand, counting down.
ACCACTTCTTCAATAATTTCGGCTGTAAAGAACGCTTCGAAAACATGTAGTGGAGTTTTCATGTTTTTACAATGACTCGCTGGAGTAGATGAAATTCACCACCAACGAATGCACTTTCGCTAGAAGTTACCTCCCATCGTTATTGAGCAGGTGTAATTGATTTTGAACTGCATACACGGCACAGAATTAAAAAATCGAAATATATATATAAAAAATACCTCTCACCCCAGCATGCCTGGGTTCAATCCCAGTCGGCGCCGCCGGGATATTCTAAGGTATAACATCTCTGATCACGCCTGATCCTTCGGAAGGGAAGTAAAGCCGTTGGTCCCCGGTTCATGAGTTGATAGGTCGATATGTAGGGCCAGAGAGCTGCGTCTCTGGAGTCGGTAGCATTGGTGCTAAGCACGGAAAACAAAATCAAGGAAAAAAATAGTCTTACTTATGTCTCCTTGTAAATTTGATACCAAATATTTGAAATCTTAGAACCAAAAATTGATAGACAACGGATTTACCTGCATCCAAATATCTGGAGCCGTTCATATAATTTTATGTTTTTTTTTTATTTGACATTGGTGATAAATATTTCGTCGAGTACATATGGTTTGATGATTTATCGTATGATATGATAATGATTAATCATGAAATTAAAGAAAATTAATCCATTACCTGGATCATCGGAAACCTATACTAAGTTATCAAAATAGCTCTATTTTTTTCTGAATATCTTCAACCGGTTTCACAGTGGCCCTATGGCTCTATAGTTGTTGTTTTGAGTGCCATTGGTCATATTTCATCGAGTATCGATTTGATATGTCGCTTGATATGGTTGTGTGCGATATAAAATTCGATCATACGGAACCATGATTCGGAATATCTGGACCTGTTTTACGGTGGCCATATGGCTCTGTCGAAGTCGTTTCGAGTGCCATTGGTCATATTTCGTCGAGTAGATGTGATTTGATATGTCGCTTGGTATGGTTATGAGCGATATCAAATTTGACCATACAGAACCATAATCCGGAATATCCGGAACCGATTTTACGGTGGTCATTTGGCTCTGTGGACGTCGTTTTGAGTGCCATTGGTCATATTTCGTCGAGTAGATGTGATTTAATATGTTGCTTGATATTGTTATGACAGACAATAAATTTGACCATTTGGAACCATAATCCGGAACATCCGGAACCGGTTCCATGGTAGCCATGTGGTCTTATGAATGTTCTCTATCATTTCCAGGAGTTTCACGAAAAAAATCAATATGTTGTCGCAATGATATGTAAGATACATATATGATAAAGATTGAAAAAAATACCCCCGTGCCAACACATTCTTAAATATATAGAAAAGAGGGAGGGTCATGGGGGGAGTACCACAAAACAAATGTAAGAACCACTCACCGGAATGATGTTAAAAAAAAAGTAATTTTAATCGGCCATGGCATCTCTCAGACACATATTTTTGAAAATAAAAAGTTTGTCCCGGGCTTTTACGGGTAACGGTTAACGGGTAACTTAATAAATAAATAAATACAGAAGTAATTAATAACATAAATAAAAAAAATTATAAATGTATAAATCAATGAATTTATTTATTAATTAAAGTAAATAAATAAATGATTTTATTAATTAACTAATAAACTAATAAATAAATAAATGATTTTATTAATTAACTAATAAACTAATAAATACACAAATAAATAAATATATAAATAAATAAATAAATAAATAAATAAATAAATAAATAAATAAATAAATAACTAAAAAAAATTAAATAAAAAAACATATAAATAAATAAATCAATAAACAAATCAATAAATAAATAAATTAAATAAAAAAATTCATATAGAAATAAAAAAAATGAATCAATAAATAAATTTAAAAATAAAAACAATAAATTAAAATTATACAAATCAGTAAAAAAATAAAGAAATGCATAAGTATAAAGATTTATAAAAACATAACTAATAAATAAAAAATAAAAAAAAAATAAAAAAATAAATTTTATAATAATTAATAAATAATTCAAAAATTAATAAATAATTAAATAAATAAACATATAAATTATTAAATAACTAAATAAACAAATAAATAAGGTTATTCTAAATAAATAAAGTAAAAAAATACGGAAATAAGTAAATACATAAATAAATAAATAAATAAATAAATAAATAATTTTATTTTATTATAGTCACTTTAACGCTCTTGAGTCATTCGTGACTTGTCCGGGGTGAGATTTGAACACGTGATCTTGGCGTGAGAGGTATGGGTGCTAACCACTACGCCGGGGTCGCCCCCTTAAATAATTTTAATTAATTTATTAATTTATTGATTTATTCATTCATTAATTAATACATAAATTATGGTAAACATCAATATTCGGAAAACAAAATTATGGCTTGTGTCCATTTTGGCAACCCTTCCCGAATTCGTTAATCGGGTCGATGGGCCGAGTTCACTGTATGTTTGCACCCAGCTAGTTGTAATTTAAAATAAATCTATTCGATTTACGGTAACCACCACGACAGACCTGCTCTTGGCTACTTTCCAAAGGAAAACGCATTCCCCGCGAACTGCAGGCATGCCACCGCTGTAGCAACAAAGTTGCCATGTCCAACGGATTGAAACCCGTCGGGTAAAATCTCACAGTTAATAAATTCGATCCCTTGCTTTCGGTGACCGTGCACACGTCCGGAGAACCTCTCCAATTAATCGGACGCGTCGGTCATTGATAATCTTTAATCTGATCACCCCGGGCCGTACACATTGGCAAGTGGCACTCACTTTGGCCAGAGTATCATCCCGCTTTTTTGCCAATCCATTGCATTTTAGCGTGTTGGTTAGCCGCAACCGAATCACGCGCTTACGATCAGCCTTCACTCGTTTCATTTTTTTTTCGTTTTTGTTGATGATGATTGGAAGAGTGTATAATTTATCTTTAAAAGTTGAATCCTCGCCGTCTTTGTCCTCGTCGTCGTCGTCGTCGTCGTCGGGGTCGTGTGCATGTCGTGAGGTCCCTCCGAAAGGACCCTTGCGTGCTGAATGTGTGATTGCACAAAACCGACCCGATCATGATGATTGGTATAATGGTCAGGTCCGTCCCACACATTTCCCTCCGAAGACGGAGCCCGCTAATGAAAATCAACGACTGTTATTATATTTGATTTTTTTCGATTGAAACTTACAACATTGTTGCCGCCGGATTGAACTACTTCATAAAACATTATATTGGATGCTTGAAGTGCTTTTGATAAACCAAACGGTATCACATATGCAAAAGCGTTCTGACCACCTGTTAAAGAAGACGACGACGACGACAACTATCCTTGTGAAATGCCATTCATTTGATAACTTTATCAACCGGATTGGGACAAACGGGGTTTCGTTCTTTGGATACGGCTGTCCAAATTGCCGTTAGCAAATTACGTGAATCAAGTTAAAGGCAGTGATACAATTGGGGGGGACCAGTTTTCTGTATCGAACAACAACCATGTGCCGATTTGGTTTAATTATTTTAATTGATTGCAAGTTGCTCACGTGCTTCTCTTTTTACGCCGATCGGCAGGAAAATTACTCCCAGATGAGCGATTTATTTCGGAGCACCTTGTTGAGTACCGTAAAGAATGCCAAATTAGTTTTAATCAAAATGTGTTCATTTTCGGAACCCGCCTGCCGGAATCTGGTCCGGTGCCATTAAAATTTACGAGTGAGATAAATGCAATTTCAGATTGTAGCACCGGCAGCAGGACCACACCTCAGCAGACAATGTTGCGATCCGAAAAATGGAGTTGTCCAGATTTCATCTGGCCAAAAAGTCAATGATCGAAAATGTGCAAGATAAGCAAATAAGCGTACCGAATGAAAATTTCCGCCTGCCTCACGCTCTGTTTGTGATCAACGACCCGAGATTAACCTTCTCGCACGTTAGCACCGAATTTCGAGAAGATTGATCTCGGCTGCCTTCCTTCGGCATTCGCGTGCTCTACTCGAATTAATCCTCGCTCCCGAACACAACGAGCTGAATTACGATTGTTTCCAGTACGTGATATATTGACCCCTGGATGGTCTGATATTATAATTTAAAATTCCGTGCGTGTGCCTTCTTCCACGGTCAAACATGCTCCCAAGGTTGTAATTGAGCTTTACGAAAATGCCAGTCCCTTCCTTGCTCAAAGTGAATCCTGGATCGGCTGATAATAAAATTATGGTACATTTTAATTGGGACTGCTTCCAGGAACCCGGAACCCAGGACCCCGGGTCGTGTAATTGCCGGGCTTTGCTTCCGTTCTGCGCTGTGCTGGCTGCGGTCCAATAAAGATCGGGTCAGGTTGATATCATCAGAACAGAAAAGAAAAACTGGATTAAGACGGACAGAGGAAGCTCCTGCTTTTGGGATGCACGTTATTTGAAGTGAATTATTGCCCGGTGGAATGTGTAATTGGGTGATTGGAGATGTTTCGAGTATGGTTTGAATTCTGGTGAGGGATAATTGGTTGTGTACCTCATGAAATCTGGATTGCAATTGGAACTAACTGAGACGTTAGTTCGGGTAGAGTTTATGTGCTGATGAAGAACTGTTATTTGGCCTCGCTTCAACCGGTCCAATAATACTTCAATGCTTGTAATAACTTGGCTGCACTGCGAAAACCATGTGCACTACTTTTAACAATGCAGTTCGGGTACCATACCTGCAGATATATGTGATGATTCTAAGCCATGCGACTGAATGGAGCTGGGGCTTAGGCCGCAGCCAGAGTATACGCGACGCAATGCGAGAAATAATAAATAATAAAATTCTTTTAAATTGGTCGCGTGGCCCCTTTTTTCAACTTCATTTTTGAGATTTTTAGCCGTAGGCAAGTTCATCTCGTAATGGCGTCCCGTGTCGCGTCTACACATTCTAGCGTAACGGGATACCATGAGGCGCCGAGTTTCATTAACATTTTAAGCACACTATCGGAAATTAGCTTTGTGATCAAGTGATTAAATACGGTAAAAATTAAGCATACTAAATGTACTCAGATGTGATATTGATTTCAATATATAATGTCTTAAATAAAGTAAATATAACGCGTTACATTTCGTAACGGGACACCATCGCAGACAGGTAGTTTTTTTTCTTGATTTGTTTCCGTGCTGAGCACCAATGCTAACGACGCACAGTGGGAAAAATCGACATAAAAGGAGCAAAAATCGTTATCTCTGATCAGCGTTGATTTAACCTTTGCAAATATAATCATTCTTATGGGAAAAAGTCTCAGGAATCCAGTGGAAATAGTTTCGTCCTGTGCAGAATAGGGCAAGTTGGGATTTTTGGAGCATTTTACTCAAATTTCTTAAAATTTTGTATAAATGGCTTAAAAAATACCTCACTGTGGTTAATATACATTCTGAAATATTGTCACTCTTGTAGAAAGACATACTTTTAAACGAATTAAGGCCTGTTATTTTGATCGTACGGGCACCTTCCCTCTGTAAAAATGTGTAAGGAATGTAATGGTGATGGTCTTATTTAGTGCTGACATCAGCTTTTACCAATATTTTCCGATTATCTCCTTTAGGCCACTTTGATAGACTGTAACTTTTTTATTTGTCAATGGATTTTTCTTGTTCTTTCACGAATAGGCGCGTTATACTTGTTATACTGTTATACTTGAAAAAATTTACTTAAAAAAAAAAACTTGAAAAAATATTTGTTGGAAAACAATTATTCAAATAGGTACTTACGTTGTCTGTCCTTGGGGTCAATTTGACCCCAAATTCAAACTGCCATATCTTAACGAATTTTCAATGGATTTCTTAAATTTAAATGTTTTGCATAGGTTATTTAGTGGACCTCCCGTTACAATTATCAGATTATTTTTAGGGTGGATATCTCGGGGGGAGGGGTCATTACAAAAATATAACCATGAAATGGCATATTTTGATATTATAAAAGTGTGTATCACGAGATCCCAACCATATAGAATGTTGCTTCTTTCTGTAAAGATGTTCAAAAATACAAGGTCTTCAAAACTATGGATAGTGTATGACAGAATTCACTCACTAGATGGCGCTAAAATGAAAATGATTAAGTTGCGCCATCGTAAATAAACATTATATAACGTTATCTACAGATCTTGCACATACAGATGGTTCCATTATTCAGCAAAGTTGTCCAGATGGACAAGACCTATCTTTAGAAAAAGAGTTAAGTTCAGAATTCACTCACTAGGCACCGCTAGAGTGACACTCATTGGCATTGATTGCCTTAACTTAACATATGGACTAGATAGAGGTTTCCGTCTTAGGTAAAGTTGTTCTGATGGACTAGACCTATCTTTAGGACTAGAGTTTAGTTCATAATTCACTCACCAGGCAGCGCTAGTTTGAAATCAATAATGAATTGCTTGCCTTAGCTTAACACACGGCCTAGATAGAAAGTTTCCGTCTTGGGTAAAGTTATTCAGATGGAAAAGATCTCTCCTAAGGTAAAATTTTTAGTTTAAAATGCACTCACCAGGCAGCGCTAGTGTGACATTCATTTTAAAATTGTTTTCCCTAACTTAACGTTTAGACAAGATAGAATGTTCCCGTCTTCGGCAAAATTGTTCATATGGACAAGAACTATCTTATGGTAAATAACTCAGATCAAAGTTAACTCACCAGGCGGCGCTAGTGTGGCATTACTTTTTCAATGTTTGCCCTAAATTAACATATGGATTAAATAGAAGGTTCCCGTCTTCGGCAAAGTTGTTCAGATGAACTGGACCTATCTTCAGAATTAGAGTTTAGTTCAGAAAACACTTACCAAGTTGCACCAGTGTGATGTTAATTTTAAACTGTTTTCCTAACCTAACGCATGGGCTAAATAGAAGGTTTCCGTATTCAGCAAATTTTTTCAGATGAACAAGATCTATTTTGTGGTAAAGAAGCTCGGCACAGGATTCACTCACCAGGTGGTGTTCGTGTGACATTAATTTAGAATGTTTTGCCCTAACTTAACATTTTAACTAGATTGAAAGCTCCCAACTTAAGTAAAGTTGATCAGATAGACTACACCTATTCTATGGCAAACAGTTTAGCTAAGAATTTACTCATCAGTTTTCACTTTTGCTTCACATTGTTTCGAGTTTTTTGGTTTTAGATGGAAGTTTTTTGATTTCGACCAAGTTTTTAAGATGAACTTAAACAAATATATAGTAATCCTCATAGTTTAGAATTAATTTCCCAGGTGTCATTTTGTTTAGATTTTTTGCATTAATTTTATATTTTAAGTAATAAGAATATCGCTCTCTTTAGCAATTTTGGTCGGATGAAAAAAAAATAATCTACTAGTTGCCAACTCTGTACAGAAGATTCCTGACATCCAAATTTAGAAATAAATACGCAATTCAATTTAAGCTTTTGTTTATTTGAAAATATATTCTTAAAAATAAGACATGGTACATATTAGTCACTATTGCTCATCAACTTATCATCACTATCTTCACTTGGCTTTTCAATGCAGGCTTGGCAAATCGAATACATATGATCATAACAAACATATTTGTGACATGCCGTACATTGCGTGGAAATTTTCTTGTCGCTGGACCGTGGATATATTAAACATAGGGATCGTTTACAGGTCCTCTTTTCTTCTTCTGTTGGTGATACACTCACTAAGGTATATCCCATTTGACGAATAGTATCTGCTACATCACCGAAAATATTTGAAGACTTCGCAATACGCTCTTCAAATAAAGGATGAACCAACTCCTTTCCCAATTTCAGCAAAAATTTCTTTCGCTTTGTAGAAGAATTATCAGCATTCGGAAATTTAAAAAAGTAAAGAATATAAGCAGCAATACATGCTAGGTCCATCATATTGAAGAACGCAGTCATGGGCCATCTATTTGACTTTCTCCGACAGGTGTACGTTGAAACAAGTTTGTCCATATTGTCTACTCCACTTTTAGTCTTGTTGTAGTCCAATATTATTGTCGGCTTGTTTCTCTGTGTCACATCCGTTTCGTTTGTGTGATGCATTGTGGACAGTAAAATCACGTACCTTTTTTCGGAACGTAACTAACGCTGTCTATCGAAACAAAAAAGACTCGATTCTTTTTCCCTTTCTTTGACATTCAACATCTCTCGAGGAAGGTCAGGCTTGTTTTTGCGAATTGTCCCAAGGAGAGTTGTTTTCTATTGCAATAACTGTTCAGCTAATGGAACAGAAGTGAAGAAGTTATCCATGGTTATATTGCGACCTAAGACGAACAAAGTTAAATAAAAAATAAAAAAATAAACTGAATATTTTCTAGTTACCTTTTCTCAACCACGGATCCGAAAGACGTTGAACGAGATTTAGCGAATAATTTTGAGCTCGAGCCTCTTGTGGTTGTCCACCAACGTATTATTCTCCTTTCAATGGATAGCTATTCTCAGCGTCAGAACACCAAAATATCTTAATGCCCTACTTAGCAGGCTTGGCTTTTGGGTACCAATTGTTCATCAATAGTGATATTTTGTGATGGTTTATACATCGCTCTTAGATTTTCCTGGATCTCATCCCATATTTTTCGCAAGGCAGCTAGTTTGTCTTCGGCTAGTCTGACTTTTCTTGTACGCAAATCATCAAACCTTAAGAACCGTAGCAATTGTTGGAATCGCATCAATGACATAGTTGCTCTGAATATAGGGCGATTATCAGTATCTGGTAATTCCCCATCCCACGATTTACATGCTCCAGCATAAATTAGCAATCTCAAAAATGCATAAATTTCCTTAGAATTAGTATCTTTCCATTTTCTATAAGATCCACCAGGATTATTTTTGAAAAAAAAAACACGAGCTTTCCTGTTAGCTTCACAGACTCACTTCGCATTAACCAACTTGTTGACCTCTTTTCGTTAGTATTGGTGTATAGTACCATATATGCAATGAGCTGGATTACCGAGGTGAAGCAATCGGTTAAGTTGTGTGAGTAAAACCCCTGTACGATACAAGCAATTAGTGACGTCACTACTTGCGTTTACGTTTATTTTTTGGATTACTAATACAACCATGTTTCACGATCTGCTTCACCTCTTTCTATACCTCAGACCTATGAGCTTGCTTTCGTCTAGCTATTTTTCGATATGCTTGAGATAAAGAAAAGCTTCAAAAATGTATTGCGCAGTTAATCTTGAATCCCCCCGATAGCGCGGTGGTTGATGCCGTCCATCCACCGTACTTTCTCGGTTGTCTTCCAACGAATTGAGGTGATTTTTTGTCGGTGCCAAGCAGTGTTGGAAAAGTTCGCGATATTTCACGAAGTTCTCCAAGGGAAAAGTTTGCGAGTCATAGTGATTTTTTGCGAACTTTTCCATCACTGGTGCCAAGTTTATGGTTGACTCAAATCACATACAGAAAATCAGCTCAATTGGAAAGAGAACAGCCGGTAAATGGCGGTGGGAGCACGGCGCCACGCACCGCACAAGATTAGTTAAATATGGAAATGTTTAGTGGCGCTATAGACAACTATATTCATTGACTTTACATCTACTATTTACATTGGAATGTTGTGTTGCGTCGACGTGACGTCGTCATTCGCTTGCTTAGACATATTTACAACATTTTTGCCTAACGCCAGAAAGCTGCCTTTTGTTTCAGACCTTATCTAATTGAAATCTGAACAACTTTGCCTAAGACGGGAACCTTCTATCTAATCAAGATGTTAAGTCAGGACAAACAATTTAAAAAAAGTGTCACACTAGTGCTGCCTGGTGAGTGAATTATGAACTAAACTCTTTGTCTTGGCATAGTTCTAGTCCATCTGTCTTCTATCTAGTTCAAAAGTTAAGTCAAGGCAATCAGTTCAAAATGTATGTCACTCTAGCGGTGCCTGGAGAGTGAATTCTGAACTAAACTCTTTCTTGCAGATAGGTTTTGTCCATCTGAACAACTTTGCTGAAGACGGGAACCATCCATATGAGCAGGATCTGTAGATAACGTTATATAATGTGTATTTACGATGGCGCAACTTGAGCATTTTCGTTTTAGTGCCATCTAGGGAGTGAATTCTTTCATACACTATCCATAGTTTTGAAGACCTTGTATTTTTGAACATCTTTACAGAAAGAAGCAACATCCTATTTGGTTGAGATCTTGTGATATAAACATCTCTAACATTGAAATATGCCACTTCATGGGAATATTTTTACAATGACACCTCCCTATAGTAGATCCACCCTTTAAAATGAACTTTGACAATTTGAACAGCAATTTCACTAAATTTACCTTACATAACATTTGAAATTTCGATAATCCGTTGAACTTTCGCTGAGATATGACAATTTGAATTTGGTACAGACAACGTAAGTGTTTTTTTGGCACAGACGAAGAGTTAATAAAGCAAGTAGTATTTGTATTCACGCATGTAATATTGAATACTCGTTTACTATATAATATTGTAAATATGTTTAAAGCATCAAAAAATGCTTGTCTCATCTTGCGCAGACTTTAGATAATTAAACATTTTGCCCGATTCTCCCCTTTTATTGAAGAAAAATAATAAAATCATGCGATTATACGCCATATTCATATTAAACGCTCAAGCACTGTCCTTCTGAAAACATCTTATGGTGATAATCCCATATTAAGTAAACCTCACATACCGTAGAAATATCATTCGATAACTTTATGTATCACATAATACTAATTATTTCATAAGTTGCACCATACGTGTTTCGTGTGTAAGGAAACAAACAACAATCAATAAACTTTCTAAATATCAGCTTCTTTCCAATGCAGTTCCATTTCAACTGATCGTAGTAGCACAAACGAAGTGACAGACGGAGCGGCTCGAAATTTGATTTGACGCACTTACATTTTCAATTTTCGAGTGTACCTCACGGCAACACTATCTACTCATATGTACTAGATTAAACTAGGGGGTACCGCCTGTTATCTCTTTTTCTCTAACGAAAATTGAAAGGGAGAGCCTGTTGTCAAACAGCATGTCATTATATCGCTTCTTTTGTATAATGAAAGACCATAGGCCAAAATGATTAGGGATGAACACATCGGGTTAACATTTGCTTACAAGTAAACGATGTTGAGCTGTCAATGACTCGCGCTTGTTGCAATTGTTGCTACAGATTTCTTCAGTCCGTGCTAGAAGCCTAAGTCACAGTCATTCGCGACGTTCGCGACCGAGAAGACAGACATCGTTGTTGGACGCCAAACAGAACCCGGCCATACTCGGTATGCTGGTATACATTCACTCCTCCGTAGCGGAACTGGAAGGATCCACCCAAGCTGCCGGATATCAGTTTTGTTTGCTCCAGCTTCTTCTTATTATTCTGCAGAACCAGACAGTGCGAGTACTGGTCGTGTTTGCCAAACCAACCGGTGGAATACTAATCTGAAAGCCGATTTCTTAGGCACGTTGCATTTGTCGCAGTAGATCGTCACTTGCTGCTGCACTTTCATGGAGCGGATTACAATCGCCGTGGCAGTAGTTTCGTCGTACAGATCGATCACTGGATCGATATCAACCCGATAGGTATGGCCGGCATGCTTCGCGTAGTGACGCTCGCTCATGTCACGGGGAATCCTTTCCGAACAGGCGGCGCATTGAAACTTCTGTACGAATCGATCGGGACATAGGATTTGATGTCACGCTTTTGTCTCTTGCTGCCTCGACTGCTCAGCCTCTACTTATTCATCATTCAAAACATTTTCCGGTACGGGTGCGGGTAGTGGATGTCCCTGTCGAATTGGTTGATTAGACGAGATCATCGTCATCGACAAGTACCAGTTATCAAACTTTCCAGCTATCATGCAGATGAAGTTTTCAACGGAGTAATCTCTTCCACCTATGCAGCACAAGCTCGGTTAACAAGCTGTGGCAAGTTTTTACGTCGATGCAAATGGGAAATTGGAATTCAATCTGAAATTGAAAACCAACCCTAATAAAATTGTTATGGTTATTTTGCTTAACGACGTGTTCGGGGTATCATCCAAACCATTTGTTGAATAGTTTTATTATTTGGGTTTTCGTTCATGTATGGTAATTTTTTATTAGGGAAACAGTAAAAAAAAAGTTGTTGAATATTACAGCAGATAAGCTGCACATAACATATACACATTAATCCAGTCAGTAATGTTTTACTGGGTTTTTGAATTGCGGACTGTTCGAAAAAAGTTTAAAACTCTGCAGGAAATTCAAAAATATGAAACTTTTTCTGAACTTGTACAGATAAAGTTCTGTTAATCTCATTTCTTTTTTTTCCTTTGATTTGTTTTTCGTCGATCTGGTTTTCCGTACTGAGCACCAATGCTACCGATGCCAGCACTGATAAAAATCCCCTTATACATTTTGGCAAATTTCCATTGCTGATTATTCATAAAATGTATAAGGCTACCACCAACCAATTTGTTCCGAACGGCCGGAAGACCAAGCTGAGGCATGGGATGCTCACTATGCCCCACTTGTTCACTATGCCCCTCTTACCCCTACCATAAAATCACAACGAAAATCATGGTATATGAGAAATGTACAATAAAAAAGGGGGCTTGTTAAGCTAAGCATCTTAAAAATAAAAAAAATGATTTTTGTCGAACAAATTTGATCTCATCAAATTAATTTTCATTGATAATTGTATCGTTAAAAACGAAATTTATTATTCCTCCTTTCCAATAATTTAATAATAAATTTTTAATGTGCCCAAAATTCAACCGTAAAATTCATTGTAATTTCGTTATTTTATTATAATTTTTTTGCGTCCATCCTCGGTATGCATTCGTTACTCCGTAGCGGAACCGGAAGCTCTCGACGAGGGCGATCTAAAGGAGGAAAATTTACTCCAAAATCATGCCGAGATCCATCGAATCAAAGAGGCGATCGACGTGCTGGAGGTGAGAATGAAGGAGGATCGAATGAAACTGTTTTTTTTTTAATTTATTACGGCTAGAGATGCTGTATGTCAAGCGTTTGAGCATGATTGCGGTACGATGCACTATTCTGGACTGGTCTACTATACGTGGCAAAACTAGTCATTATACTGAAGACGAGGAGGGAACCTTCGGATTCATGGAGGAGGACATCGGACATCAGAAATGAGGAAGCTCGTATGCGAGGACAAAAGTGTTACATCTGCAAGGGTTGATGCATATATTATGTCACGCTCTAGGGGGGGGGGGGGTCTAAGATTTTGTGACAAGCAATGCATTAGGTATAGGAAAAACGTCACGATAGGGGGGGGGGGTATGTAAATTTCTCTTCGATTTAGCGTGACAAAATTAATGCATGGGCCCCAAGGAACGGTATGCGAACGTTTTGTGTTGCACGAAGAAGTGCTTCCGTTCATTTCAGACGCTTTGTGGGATGCAGAATGAGTGCCTGTCGCATTACGTGGATACGTTCCAGTCGTGGTGCGATAAGCACGTAGCGCTGGTGGGTAAGGTGAAATAATCTGGGACCGAAGCCTGTGGGATTTGCTACGATGAGATGGGACCGTACAGGAAGCTGGAATCGATTCGTGCTGTCAGAATATCTGGTTCCATCGGAGCTGCATGGCACAGTTTGCCCAATCGGCGGGGTACTTTTTCAAGTGCCCTTTGTGCAACAACAAGGACGACTTTAGTCAGCAGATGCAGCAGCGTGGCATTTATATTCCACTGCCACGAGGAACTTCCGTCAAAAACTTCGAGGAACTTTTGTCGAAAACTTCGAGGAACTTCCGTCGAAAAATTGCTTCGAGCCAAACCGGTCGTATCAAATCGTTGACTTCTTCGGACAATGAAGACGAAGCATCCTCCGCCGGATCGTCGACCGTGTTCGATTTCAACTATCGTGTGAATTTAACCAAAAAAGCAGTGCCGAAAATCGATGGTAGAATTGCAGTCGATCAAAGAGACAATTGCAGTCGATCATGTAGACAAAACGTCCAATGTAACACTCATTGATTATGTCATTGAGAAAAATCGTCCAATGTAACATGTCCGATGTACAACTCGACTTGTAAAAACGTCCTATGTGGTTTTTTCTATGTTGTAGCATGAAATTCAAAGTAAAATTGTGATTTTACCGTTTCTTCTGAATTTTCAACGTTATTATACACTGACTACATTAAAAATAGTATTGCAAAATGTATTGTTTTTGAACAGTTAAAATAATAATCTGTTGAACTTCAACTTCGATTTTCTTAAAATGGTGGATATGTTACATTGGTCTATTTGAAAAGTGACGCGAGAGTTCATCCGGACACGCTAACGGATGCCTCGGTGGGACAGGAGATCGTGCGTCCCAAGACGCCTGCCAGAAATCTTTTGAAAATCTGTTCCAATTGTAGCTTTTCGGGTCGAAAACGGTCCACCAGCGAGTCTGATCCGGAGTACGTTACAGCGAAGAAAATTAGGTTGATTTAATTTTAATGGTGACCTTCCTTAGACGGTGAATTTTCCAGTACTAGTCAGGTCTTTCCCACGGCGCAGTGGATTACTGCCAACGGTGCCACCTCAAGTGGGAATGCGATTCGAAACCGAGTTGACGTTGATGCTCAAAAGTGAGAAAATGTTCCGGATTTCACTACCCACACAGATTAGTGGGAAAACAAACCGTCCGTTCATCCATGTGTGCTAGATAGAGAAAGATGATGAAACGTCAAAAAGGTCTATGCACCTGAAACCGACGGAGAATCGCAAGTGCTGTGGTGAGGCAGAAGGAAACAAGTTAGCACTTTCATTATCACGACGTTCTTATGCATAATCTAGTGTGACGTAACGTTGGATCATACGTAAGAACACCGTGAGAACGAAAGAGTTGTCAACATTCCTTCTGCCGCACCTACAGTAACGCACACGGGGAACGCACGGAGTGTTCCTTACTTTCTCACTCTAATCAAAATTTCCTTCGATGAGTGAGAAAACAGCACCACGTCTATGCGAGCGAGAACGAGGGTTGCCAGATCATTGCACACACAACCAACTTGAATTATTTCAAAGCAAAAATACTAGCGAACCTGGCGGTGAAGGGCGCAAGGTGGACTAACATTCTATTACAGAGAACCACATTATTTTAATTAATTTCTTCGGAGAAAGTCGTCTGTCACTTCGTTTGTGGTAGTAGGTAATTCCTTACAGAATATGTTTCTTACCGCTTAAATTTTTATTTTTATCCCAACAAACGATCATTTATATGAACCAGAAAAATATTACTTATTAAGGTATGTTTTGTCAATCATGCCATTATCTACTTACTCTATTCTCAATAAATTTACCTACACTTCTGTTCATCAAAACTAAACGCATTATTTAGACTTAAAAACAATACTTATCTATCACACTGACTGGCAAAACAATTTTTTTTTGCTCTTGATCTTTTGGCTACTCGCCAATAATTTTATTTCTCTTACCTCTGTTTACTCTGGTCGTTTCTCTTTATGTTTCGATCCTATATTATCCATGTTATCAATTTTATCAGCATTATAAGATATTCTGTATTGGTTCTAAAATGTTGAGTTGTTCAATTTGTTTTTCGTGTTTAATGTATAACAGTTGTACATCTAGCATTCAGCACAAGAGCTAACATTACAAATTTATTAATATTTCGTCAAAGCAAGGGTTATAAAGTCTAAAGGGAATGCAACACATTTTTTTTAATAATTTGCGTTGGTTCCGCTATTTGACAGTTCAATTGGTTCCCGAGATTCTATCCACCAGACTATGAATATAGCGACTATACATCTGACAGGTCTTATAGAGCTTCTCGACGTCTAATTGGCGCACACTACTGTACCATTTAAATCCAACAAGTGCGAGCAAGAGGGAAACAGATTAGTGGGAAAATACACCGTCGATTCATACATGTGTGATAGATAGAGAAAGACGATTCAGCATCGAACAGGTCTATTGGCATACGTACATTCCACGATTGTGGGTACGATTTCTTCTTCTGATCATAACGCCCAAACTAAACATAAAGCCTTCCCCTGAAAAAAAAAAACAGGGGTTAACCGGCATGCACGTATCAAACATATTGATCGAATAAGCCATCGCGAAAAAATCTTGCCTAGATGAAATTGTGAATCGATCTGGTTCTATAGATTGAGAATGTTTTATACAGGTGAGATAGCTTGTGTGGATGCGCTGACGGCAAGACGTGTGAAAATCGATTCTAATACCTATGTTACGCTAGTAACAAAGATAATAGGGGAGAATAAGGAAAAAAAATGCTCCATACATCAGTTTACCTTTCGATGTAATCTAAAACATAATAAGGACTATTATTGGACAGGTTTTCTTATAACTGTCGTTTAAAAAATATCGAAAATAAGATAATAGGGGTAAAATTGACAAAAATGCATAGTCTGCACAGACTGGCGATGTATGAACCCATTTTTAATGGGTTCTCCAAATGTTTTTCTACAAGAATGACAATATTTCAGAACGTATATTAACCACTCTGAGGTATTTTTAAGTAATTTATACAAAATTTTAAGAGATTTGAGTAAAATGCTTCAAAAACCCTAACTTGCCCTATTCTGCACTATTTCCACTGGATTCCTGAGACTTTTTCCCATAAGAATGATTATATTTTCAAAGGTTAAATCAGCGCTGATCAAAGATAACGAATTTTGCTCCTTTTATGTCGATTTTTCCCACTGTGCGACACCAGGGAGGCAGTTCCCACACCTGGACCCTAACTTTCAACCTATCAACTCATGAAGCGGAGACCAATGGCTTTACTTCCCCCGGCAGCGCCGACTGGGATTGAACTCAGGCCTGCTGGGGTGAGAGGTAATCACGCTTACCACTACACCACCGGCGCCGCTGCAGACATTTCCGCTCCACAGTGCTCAAACGGTTTTAAATTGGGCCCTGATTAGCCTCCCAAAATTTGAACTCATTTAGTGAGAAACTGACTTGGCACCAGGGCGTCACAATATCAGCTTCAATCGACCAAATCCATGCGACGAAGAGACTGCTGGCCTTCTTTTTCTGTTAAAATCGAACAGCTTCGCAGCATTCTAGAACCTCAGTCGGCGTGCACAAACAAATCGACAGTGAGCATTCATAAGGGCGTATACGCGATGATCGATTCTCTTCATCGATTTTCTCTTTTGTTAATAACTCGCTAGATTTAACGTTTGTCGGTGCGTTTGATGTTGCTTTTGATAGTCAATACAACCTGTTACAACTCTGCATTGAACAAATTCTACAAAATTGTTTCGCTTAGCTGTAGCAATGCAAAGAGAAAATCGATGGAGAGAATCGATCATCGCGTATACGCCCTCATGCATGCTCACTGTCGAAATGTTCAATCGCTTGTCTCTCTTTCTCCCGTCGCTCCATTGGTCTTCTTTTCAAGCTTCGGTGAAACGGATGAGCGAAAGAGCGCTCGATTTTGATAGTTTTCTCTTTCATGAAACACATCAACAGAGGTTTCATGACGTATATGACGGAAAATGAAATTACATATTTGAAGCATTTCTCACGTTAAAACACTTGAAGATTACACGTAATATGTTTAATTTATCTTCCATCCACATATTTATCTAAAAAAATTAACGAAAACGGGACATAACGCATTTTAAACAAATTGAAAGAGCGGTGATAGAGTGTTCGTGAAAGGGGATTGAAAGCCATAATGAGGTTTCGTTTAACTAGAAAATCGACGTTACTTACATTGAAAGCGATGAGCAAAGCAACGGCGAGAAGATCCACAGCCAGCGTTTCCTTCTAAGCGTGCTTCTTTTTCATTATCATTTCTTGCTGATAGTCTATCTAGGCGTTATAGAAATGAAGCGTTGAACACGTTTGTATGAGAGAAATACAACTCGAGTTCATTTTAGAGCTTCGAAAATGTAGAGCCCTGTTTGGCACAAACCATTTGAAGTTTATATGAGAATTACTACGGAGAAACCATAATTTTGGTCAATATCTATCTAAAAATTCACCGGTTCACTCTACTTTAGAAAATGATAACTGAGCTTGTTTAAAATTTTCTCAGCTACAACTTTGTTCAAGACCACTTTTCGATCAAATGTAAGCAACAAAAAATATTAATGATTCAAGTCACTGATGTCTTCTGATTATGCTAAATCAACTGTTCAGCAGGCTACATTGGTGTTTATTGCGCTTAAAATAGAGGACAAAAATCATGGCTACTATGTCACACTGCAGAATACAGTTGCTTAATCTTGCCATAAGATTATCAATCTCTTAAACAATTAATAACTATTTAATTTGACGTTTGGCTGAAAAACGATGAACAAAAAGTTTTGTTTTCCCATAGTAATTTCCATATAAACTTCAAATGGTTTGTGTCAAGTCAGTTTCTTATCAAATGAGTTTAAACTTTTGGAGGCTTATCAGAACCCGATTTGAAATCGTTTGATGACTATGGAGCGAAAATTTCAAATTTTACATCAGTCTAATGGCCAGCACAACCAAAGCTTTAACTTTTTGGTGTACCGATCACTCATTCCATGTCTTTCAAATATCTTGGGGTATGGTTCGATTCCAAATGCACACCACGAAGGATCAATTTTCTTCGTACAATTACCGGAACGTGGTGGGGAGCCCATCCGCAAGATCTTCTAACGTTGTACCGGACAACGATTTTATCGGTTTTAGAGTACGGTAGTTTTTGTTTAAAGTTGGCGGCTAAAACTCACATCATCAAACTGGAACGTATCCGTAGTGAATGGTGTTTGTTACGATGGTTATATTCGATCATCCCTAAGGTGTCGACGATTCATTGGTTCAAAGGGTTGGAGGTGGGTCGAGACTTCATTCGTGTGATGTCTCGCCTCAAGTCCAATCACTATTCGTTAAACGCTCACTTGATCCGTGTTGGGCTGGGGGACAGCAATCTCTGTGAATGTGGACAAGGTTACCAGGACGCAGATCACATCATTTGGTCTTGTGCTGAGCATCGTGGAGTCAGATCTGAGCTGTACGATTCCCTTCGGGCTCGAGGTAGACAACCTAATGTTCCAGTTCGGGATATTTTGGCTAGACGCGATCTGGAGTTTATGAAACTCATATATGTTTACTTTAAGAATATTAACCTTAGATTGTAAGTTTGATTAACCTTGTGCAAGGTTGCAAATACTCGTTTCAGCTAAAATAATGTTTTTCGGAATAATAAAACCAAAAGATGGTATGATTACATGCTTTACTTGTAACTTACAAGAAGAGGTTACACAGTATGCATTTGAAAAATAAAACCTGTAAATTTTGCTTTCTATGAGTCACAATCAGCGATTTTCTGATCGCTGAGTGAGTGTGTGAAAAATCGCTGATTGTGACTCTCTTGAAGTGAAATAAACAGTTTTAAAATGTCAAACACATTCTTTGCAACCTCTTCTTGTATCTTACCTATTCAAACTATGACCGTAGCATCTAATTATTTCATAATTAAAAAAAAAAAAAAAAAAAAAAAAACATTGTTTTAGCTGAAATGAGTTTTTGCAACCTTGACCTTGTGTTTAGTTTGTATTTTGTAAGTGTGGGTTTTTTTTATGTTTGTTTTAAGATGAATAAAAATAAGTTTATGTTTAAGGATTAATCAAGTATTTGTATCGTAAGCCACATCTCAAACTTCCTTCTCCATTTTTACATCCAAAAAAATGTTAATCTCCACTAATCTCGAGGCAACCGTGAGTATTCGGTCCAGTTCCTTTAAGTTTAAATATAAGACATTAATAATGTATAACGAAAATGATAACTCGGCTCTGTAAAGTTTATTCGACTTAAATCTGTAAAGTTTAAACGATTTAATAAAGTAATTATAAAAAAAGCTCTGTGTCTACCTTCGGAATTCCTCCAGACAACGACGACCTACCGATCAACAGCCCACTCTCCTGGGAAGAACACGTGTTCGCTCTCAGTCGAAGCAACGGGAACTCGGCTGGACCGGACGAAATCGGCTATCCGGTGCTAAAGCACCTTCCACCCGAAGGCAAAACGAAACTTCTCGACCTTTACAACCAACTCTGAACCGCTGAAGAATACCCGGAAAACTGGAGAGAAAGCCTCGTTATACCGTTACCGAAAACCAATGTCGGGACCAAGGACATCACTGAGTTCCATTGCACTGACCTGCTGCATGGCGAAAGTCCTGGAACGGATGGTCCACAGGAGGCTGCTTGACCATCGGCAGCACGCCTTCAGGCAAGGGTATGGCACCTCCACCTACTTCGCCACTCTTGGGGAAGTCCTGAAGGAGGCAAAGGACCAAGGTCATCACGCGGAGAGACATCTCCAAAGCATTCAACCGAACATGGACACCAGCTGTATTGAAGAAGCTTGCTGATTGGGGCCACATCCTTCACTTCGTCCGGAACTTTCTGACCGACCGATCTTTTCGGGTTTCGGTTGGAAACGTGTGAGTTTCAGTGAGGAAACCGGAGTGCCACAGGGTTCGGTGATCGCAGTCACCCTCTTCCTGGTGACCATGAATGGGGTCTTTGACCAACTACCGAAGAACGTCCCACCCTGCAGAGGACGAAACTGAGAGCACAAGCGGCAGTCTCCTCGGTGGTTAGATGGGCTGACTCTGTTGGTTACCAGCTTTCCGCCGGCAAGAGCGTGTTCTGCCATATACAGGGTGCGTGACGAATTTTTGCAGTAAATGGCATATTTGAGAAAAAATACACCAGTTAGTTATTCTAGCAATGAGTTTTGTGCGATTTATTTTCTTTCGCAACATATGGAAGTTGTAAGTAAATTTATTAAAAAAAAAATGCCTTCCCTTTCGACGGCTGTAGTTAGACGCTTCCGGAAACTGCAGTGTGCACGTTTTAAACTGTTTCGATCCATAGATGTCATCACTGCCTTGATTTTAGCTTTTAGCGACTTAAGTGTGGTGTGAGGGGTTCTATTGGTATCCCGTTGGACGACGCCCTATACAAAATAATCCAACGGATTGATATCGGGACTGCTTGGGGGCCAAATTTCTTCCTCCCAAATTTACGAAATATTTTCCGTAAGCCATTTCTGTGCTTTATTAGCAGTATGAGCAGGTCGTCTTATCACTTTCCCAAGCCTTTTTTAATATTATACACTGTTCTTTCAGACACATTTACCGACCGAATTATTTCTTTCATGCATACTCCGGCGCGCAACAAACCGAGAACGGCTGACAGATTGCTCTCTTGTTTCGACATCTTTACGTTTACTCAACATTGTTTGTTTAAATCTTACACCTAACAGTATAAGCTATCCAGTACTGCCAAATATATCTAAATCATGATGCACAAGCATGAGAAATTACTATTTGAAATTTACTGCAAAAATTCGTCACGCACCCTGTATGTACCACCAGGCATCGCAACAACGGACAGCCCATCATGATTAAACAACAAGCAATACCGACCACAAACACCGTGAGGGTCTTGGGAGTGCTCCTCGATCGGAATTTATCCTTTGAGCCGCACTTCCAACAAGTAAAGAGGGACTGTCGCAGTCGGTCCAACCTGATAAAGACCATCTCCCGCCCCACCGATCCAACAATCGCGAAATCCGCTTCCG
Organism: Ochlerotatus camptorhynchus; assembly: GCF_037179485.1. NCBI lineage: Eukaryota > Metazoa > Arthropoda > Insecta > Diptera > Culicidae > Ochlerotatus > Ochlerotatus camptorhynchus. The sequence goes on along the minus strand of NW_027040687.1, from coordinate 128,540 downwards.
CGTAGCTAGAGCCATCATCGACAGTCGCCTACTGTACGGTGTAGAGATTACATGCCTTGCCGCCGAGAAAGCCGTCCAGATTCTGGAACCGGTGTACAACGGCTACGTTCGAACAGTATCCAGTCTCCTGCTTTCTACCCCGGCCGACGCTGCATGCGTTGAAGCCGGTATCCTACCTTTTCGGCTCGTTTTCACCACAGCTACTGCTACCAAAGCCGCTGCCTTTCTCGCTAAAACGTCGGGAAACAACAGGATCGTTCTCCTCGACGAGGCGAACCGACTCCTCCGCACGGCCGCCGACGTAGATCTCGCTCCAGGGTCCACTGGCACGGAGACAAAAGTTGGCAATCGCACAAGATCAAAATTGATAGCCGAATCAAGGACCGCTTCAGGGCAGGAGACAACTCGCTGGCTTTACGCCGGACAGTTGTCGAATCTCTCGGGGCGCACTACCAAGGTTATGAAGTTAGGTACACCGACGGCTCTCTCTTCAGGAGCGGAATGGGAATGAGGGTCTCCGGAGATGGTCTGCTTGTGAGCAGATCGCTCCCAACCCAATGCTCGGTGTTCTCAGCTGAGGCAGCGGCCATTCTCCACGCGGTTAAGCTACCGGCCAACCGGCCGATATTAGTCGTAACTGACTCACACAGCGTGATATTGCCTTAACAACAGAAACACCGAAGCATCCGTGGATCCAAGGAACGGTAAAGGACGCGCCGCCCAACACAGTATTCATGTGGATACCCGGTCACTGCGGGATCCAAGGGAACGTAATAGCCAACCACCTCGCCGGCTCAGGAAACACCGGACCCAGGTCCACCGGCAATGCACCGCTCCAATATGTCAAAAAGTGGATCAAGCGGACGATTCAGAGCGCCTGGAAGGATCGACCAAACCTACGAGAACAGCGAGTGGTGTCAAGGCTGCGCACCGGGCACAGCAGAGTCTCCCACAACTTCGGAGGAACACCGTTCCGGAGGACCTGTGAAACCTGCGGAGTGCCAGCCACCGTGGAGCACATCCTCGTGAACTGCGCGGAGTTGGCAGACCTTCGGGCTGCCTTCGGCTTGGAGTCAATCAGCATTCGGAACCTGTTGGGCGACGAGTCGCCGGCAGCAGCCGCTCTCATCACCTTCCTAAAGGAGGCGAACCTTTACCACAATATCTGAGTGTTCCTTGTTTGTATTTCCGTTTTGTTGGCCCTTTTGGCAGTTTTCTACACCTTTTCATTATAGCAAGATTGGGAATCTCCTTCTGAGAACCCAATTTTTTTTTCTCCTTTTTTCAATCTTAAGAGATGAACTAGCCATATGGCTAAAAATCTCTATAGTAAAGAAAAAAAAAGAAAGAAAAACTCTGGAGAGCATTTTGGGTAGTCGTTGGGGGCGTGTGGTTCTGAATATGACGATGAGTGTGCAAAATGTTACGCAATTACGCAATTGCATCCTCCCTATTTGCACACTCTCGAAGATCGGAGGTAAATGCCACTTCGATTTGTTTCGTCTAGAAACGATTCTCTGATGACTGTGTTTGGGAAGCAGCATATGCATGTACACTACCCGTCATAAGTGATGACTCGCGTGGAAAAGTATTGCAACACTCGTTTGAATATTGCATCACCCCCAAAAAAGTTTAGCATCACCCATGGAAAAGTTTATATTTTCGGTAAAATTTGAACAAATTCACTGTATCACTGTTAAATTATTGTGGTAAACATTCAGAACGCCAGAGTTAGACTATGAAAGTGCTGCAGAAAGTGATGGCTCCCGGTAGAGAAGTTAGATATCACTATGGATAGTACTGAAGCATTTCGAGCTAGAAATCATTTCAAATTTATTGATCTAGTAGATAAGTTTGAAGTCACGTTGAAAAATAGTAAACCATTAAATATATATTACCCGCCATAAGAATACACTCAAAAAAATGAGCACGTCACTATAATGTGTTTCACACTTGATTTCGCGCAAATTGTTAAACACATCTATTTCATGTGTGAATCAGATGATACAATCTATTCAGTAACGCTATAAAGCCATTTGTTACACATTCGGATTTCATGGACTTAAAATGTCAGTGTCAACAACCAATCACATAATTGTCGAATATGCTTCTCTCAAAATCATATTGTCAATCATATATAAATTGAGTGTCCTGCATACTATTAATCTTGTTTTTTATAGTTTATTTAAAATGTTTATTATTAAATTACAATACATAATAATACTGAACATTATTGAAATTGATTTTGTTTGGTCCAGACATGCCTCGTTGTTACTCCCGTTCTCCGTTACGGTCGAGAAATCACGTGAAATGGACACATATTCCTCCAGCTGCAGTGACTACGACTGGAATCGCCATACGAATGATCGTTCTTCCAAATTCCGTTCAACAACGACATTACGAAAATTTTGACAAAAATTGAACTGCACCTTTCTTCTTCACAAAGATCATCTCCTTGCCAATCCTGGATTACATCAGTTCTGAAAAGAAAAAGTTGTTTAGGCGGTATATTTTGAACAAATTACCATCCCGATTTTGTTTGCAATAAAATTAATCCAAACTCGGTTTCACAGTACCTTATCTGCTGCTTGAATCAAGGATGTATCAAGAAAATCAAACATACATTTCTATTATGAATTACCTGGACAATATCGTGAAGATCACAGTTGCTTCTTCAGCAGCTAATTGAACGATAAAACCTGGGATAATACGGAACGAAATTTAATAACTCGAATCAAACTTATGCAATTGACAGGCGGCAAACAAAGTTCTGTTGTTTACATTTGCAGAACAAGCAAATCATATCGTGCTGAAATGCTAAACACTTAAAATCCTTATCCTGTTCAAAAAGTAGCGGGATTTAATAAATTATGCAAATGGATTCAACGTGCAATGCACTTACATTGATATGGTAAGATTTTTCAACATTTCATAGATCAAAACACTTAAAACTTAAGTGTAAAGCACTTCGAATGAATGTTGAAAACACATCAAATTAATTTGAATGTGCATTTGAAAAATCAAGAGCTGAAACACATGAATCAAACGTGTAGAATTTTATGAGTGTAATATCGCTTCACTGAGAATCAGACCTGAATCTCTTGAAGTCGTAGCGAAGTGAATCAGACCTGAAAAGTTTGAAATCACTTGAATTTGATGTGAATTAGAGCTGAAAAGTTTGGAATCACTTGAATTGGATGTGAATGAGACCTGAAAAGTTTGGAATCACTTGAATTTGATGTGAATCAGAGTGGAAAGCTTTGAATCGCTTGAAATCGATGTAAATCAGGACAAAAAAGTAAAGTATCACTTGAATTTCGACTGTTTACATTGTAAATTATTTTCTATCGATGTCTGCACATTTCTCAAATTTTCCTGATAATTCTGAAGTGTGTTTTCCTTGATTTGTTTTCCGTGCTGAGCACCAGCGCTACCAACATCAGAGAGACGGCTCCTGCAACTGGACCCATCAACTTAAGGACCGGGGACCAACGAGCTTACTTTCCTCCCAAAGGAAGGCAGATCAGAGATGCTATGCTTCAGAATATACCGGCGGTGCTGACTGGGATTGAACCTAAGCCGACAATCACGCTTAACACTTCACCTCCGAAGCCATTTTCTGAAGTGAGTTCTAACATATCAGATGCAAATAAATTAATATTCTTAAAAATTAAAACATAACAAAACGTGAGTGGTTCGCGCTTGAGTTTGAGATCACACATCTGTTCGTTCAAAAGTGTTTCCACTTTGATTGAATCTACTTTTGTTTATCTTTTGCTTGTCTGTTGTGGCATTAGTTTTTAAAATTTCTGTGTGTCAGAAAGCTCCATGAATCATTCTTTTGTCATTCATGGTTTGATATTCAGGGTGCGTAAAAACTCCTGTTGAAAAATTAGTACCACTCATAGCACATCGGCTTTATCGAATATTAGTTTCTGCTCAACAGGCTTAATCAGGGTTGCGAGAGCTGATACAGGACTCATGACTCGTTCCAATATTTTTGCGTTACATTTTAAAGGGTTTTCAACACGCCACATCTCGCGTACCATGAACGTCAGTCAGCCGACTGTAGTGCGGGCAATTCAATGTCACAAGCAAACAGGAAACCACTCCAGCAGAGGTCGTTCGGGAAGGCCTGTTGATTTCGTTGGCCGACAACATGTACGTAAAATGCAAAAACGTCCTATTTTGAAGAACCGTAAATCAATACAAAAGTGGAGAAGGATTCCTACGGAGAAACGTTCAGGTGTCGTAACGTTGCACAAGGCTGGATTATCAACTAGAAAGATAGCGGCACAGCTAAACCGTACTCAATGCAGCGTTTTCCGAATGATTAAACTATTTAAGGAAACGGAATCAGTTTTCAATCGCCCGTACAGCAGGTGAAAATATTCTTCGAAGTAGTGTTTTTGCTTCTGTTTTATTTCCAAATCTGTATATTGTTACTTTCCATAGTTTGAACCGGCAAAGACGTACTGCAACAATCGAGAAGCTTGGGAATGTAGTAATAACTCCTTCCCGGATGAGGACAGCAACATGGAAGAGGGTAGACAATCATAAGCGAGCGCAGATATTGCAGATGGCTGCAATGGGTCAATCCATGCGCCGAATCGCTGCTCTGACGATGATTAATGCATCAACAGCATCTAGAATCATTCGCAGCGATGTTGACAAAACATCAACAGTTCACCCCGGCAGACCTCGGAAACAAGGAACTGGATCAAATCCATTAAAACGCACCTCTTCGATGACTCGAAGTTCGTTCGGCTCAAGGCGAAAGGAGTCAAGCATTGAACAGCGTGCAGCGTGCATGGCCCTATAAAGGGTGATACGGTCAAAATTTGGTCAATATCAACTTGACGTATTTCTTTCAATTTTGCATTTAAAAAACCTGAACACCCCTCATTTTGAAGGTGTGTGTGTGTAGAATGTTGCTCCTATTTTGATTTTGGAATTCACTCTTCAGTTGTCAAAATGCCGTCCAAGCAAGAAGAGCAGCGTATCAAAATTTTGCTCGCGCATCGCGAAAATCCGAGCTACTCGCACGCAAAGTTGGCAAAATCGCTAAAAGTTGCCAAATCAACCGTTACAAATGTAATTAAAGTGTTTGGGGAACGTTTGTCGACAGCCAGGAAGTCTTGATCGGAGGGAAATCGAAAACCGGAAGCCGCTGAGACGACAAAGAGAGTTGCCGGTAGTTTCAAGCGAAACCCTAACCTCTCTCTCCGAGATGCCGCAAATAAGCTGGGTGTATCGTCTACAACCGTGCATCGAGCCAAAAAATGAGCCGGGCTATCGACTTACAAGAAGGTAGTGACTCCAAATCGCGATGATAAACAAAATACGACGGCCAAAGCGCGATCCCGGAGGCTGTACACGACGATGCTGACGAAGTTTGACTGCGTGGTAATGGACGACGAAACCTACGTCAAAGCCGACTACAAGCAGCTTCCGGGACAGGAGTTTTGTACGGCAAAAGGAAGGGGAAAGGTAGCAGATGTTTTCAAGCACATGAAACTGTCAAAGTTCGCAAAGAAATATCTGGTTTGGCACGCCATCTGTACCTGTGGCTTGAAAAGCAGCATTTTCATAGCTTCCGGGACTGTCAACCAAGAAATTTACGTGAAAGAGTGTTTGAATAAACGTCTGCTGCTTTTCCTGAAGAAACACGGTTGTTCCGTACTGTTTTGGCCGGATTTGGCATCTTGCCATTACGGTAAAAAGGTCATGGAGTGGTACGCCGCCAACAACGTGCAGGTGGTTCCCAAGGACAAGAACCCTCCCAACACGCCAGAGCTCCGCCCAATTGAGAAATACTGGGCTATTGTCAAGCGGAACCTAAAGAAGACCAAAAAAACTGCTAAGGGCGAGCAGCAGTTCAAGGCAAACTGGCTTTCTGCGGCGAAGAAGGTGGACAAGGTGGCTGTACAAAATCTGATGGCAGGGGTCAAGCGTAAGGCCCGGAAATTCGGATTTGGAAAAGCGGAAGCCTAACTGAATATTTTTCCTGAATTTTATACTAATTGAACTTGAAAAAGAAATTTAATTTGATTTTTTAAATAAACGATTTCACCGATTTACACGCGTTTTCCCTTGACCAAATTTTGACCGTATCACCCTTTATAATGAAGGACTTTCGACACGGCTTGTTGCTAAGAGACTGTGCATGAGAACCGAAAGCGATGTGGAAGGTCACGCATTACAACCAGAAGAGAGGACAAATATGGCACCATTCTCAGTAAACGAGAAAGAACACGGACAGCCCCTGATATCCGTGAAGAGTTGAATAGTATGAGAAGCACACCACTATCCGTTCCGACAGTGCGACGACGACTCCTTGAAGTAGGGTTGAAAGGCCGTATTGCTGCTAAAAAACCTCTGCTTCGAGAAGTCAATATTATGAAAAGACTGCAATGGGCCAAAGATCACGAGAGCTGCGATACAAACCAGTGGGGGAGAGTACTATTTACAGACAAGTCCAAATTCGACCTATTCGGCAATAAACGGCGAGTGTTTGTTCGCCGTCTTGTCGGTGAAAGAATGAACCCTAGTTGCATAGTACCTATCGTAAAACACGGAGGAGGATTGGTGTTAGTTTGGGGTTCATTTGCAAGAAGCGGTGTTGGGGATTTAATTCGAATCAGCGGAATTCTCAATATAGAAGGATACCTCAACATACTGCAGCAAAATGCAATTCCAAACGGAAAACGGCTTGTTGGACGGGGTTTTATCCTTCAACAAGATAATGACCCCAAACAATCGTCAAAGCTCTGTCGGGGATTTATAAACGAAGAGGAACAAAAAGGAGAATTGGTCATCATGGTTTGGCCAGCGCAATCGCCTGATCTAAATCCCATCGAGTTGCTCTGGGATGAGCTGGATCGGGCCATTCGAAAAATTAGACCACAAAATCATGAACATCTTTGGGAATGCCTACAGCGGTGTTGGCAACAAATAAATGATGATGCTATATTTAAGAAAATTGATCGAGCGGATGCCCAGGGTGTGGAAGGTGGTGATAAATGCGAATGGAGCATATTTCGAGGAATCTAAAATCTGATTGGTTAAAATAAAAATGGTTTAAACGATCCTAGAGTAAATTTAAGCTGTACAAGTAACTTGTATTCTGATTGAATCCGAAATAATTTTTAACTTTTTTAGAATTATTTAGCATTTCGGTATTTCCTAATTTTCTGATGTGAAGTGGCTTCAAGACTTCTAAAAGTGATTTCAAAGTATCCTGAAGAGTTTTTTTTTATTTCGCTTATTCACTTCCAAATCAGTACTTCCCAAAGAAATCTCCATCTTACATATTGGTTTTAAAATCAATATATTTCACCGTGATTCTTTACTTCTCCCGAGTCATTCAGTGTTTTTCAAATATTTCGTCATCAAATTTCATACATTTCTGAAGTGATTATGTACACAACAAATTGAATTTAAAATTTCCTGAACTGATCCAGTGCATAAAAAAGAAATTAGGAAATTGGGAAATTGGGCTCTTGTACACACCGATTTATGTGATTCCAAACTTTTCAGGTCTGATTCACATCCAATTCAAGTGATTTCAAACTTTTCTGCTCTGGTTCACATCAAATTCAAGTGATTTCAAACTTTTGTGTATAGAATCGCAACGACTTCACGAGATTCTAAACTTTTCAGGTCTGATTCTCCGTGGAGCGATATTATTCTTATGGCGGGTAAAATATATTTAATGATTTACTATTTTTCATAGTGATTTCAAACTTATCTACTAAGGATCAATACATTTGAAATGATTTCTAGCTCGAAATGATTCAGTACTATCCATAGTGATATCTAACTTCTCTACCGGGAGCCATCACTTTCTGCAGCACTTTCATAGTCTAACTCTGGCGTTCTGAATGTTTACCACAATAATTTAACAGTGATACAGTGAATTTGTTCAAATTTTACCGAAAATATAAACTTTTCCATGGGTGATGCTAAACTTTTTCAAGTGATGCAATATTCAAATGAGTGTTGCAATACTTTTCCACGCGAGTCGTCACTTATGACGGGTAGTGTACGTGATTTGTGGATTTGTTAGTAATTTCGATGCTTTTGGACAATGCTTGCCATTTGCCACTTTTTCAAAAGATTCTTGTTGAAAATCAACAGTCGGAAGCATTACATCGTAATATTTCTGATCGATTGGTGATAACATTATTGAAATTGGTCAAGGGGCAGCTGATTTATCAACGTTCAAAATCTTTCATAAATTCGTTACCCCCATATATAAATCACAAACGTAGCCCTACAAAATATAATAAATCACAACATCGTCTACTTGACCAACTTATCGGAAAAACCCCTGTGCCATCCTTGGCTGCCATCTACCGTCAGTGTACGACTGGGTGTTGGATTCCTTATGTACAATGTACATAAGAAAACAGGTATACAAGGACTTGTCAACTGAACACTGGGGTGATGCAAACATGGAAAAATAAGACCCTTTCTTTTCCCTGCGATAAATTGAACACCAACTAGTACGCTATACAAAACAAAAAATCTCACCACCAGACGTGTAAGTCAGCATATGTATAGCAGTACAAAGGTATGCTCTTCGAGTGACATTTGACGAAGGTCGCACCACCAGAACAAGGGTGCCAATTTGCGCTTGTGACTTGCGAACACAGAAACTGCAGAACGGTGTGTAACGGTATTTCCTAGCAGAATCCTAGCGAAGCGGAAGTTCTTGAATGGTACGGCACATCGCGCATGCCAGGAAGTGGGACGTCCTCGACGGAATGCCTCCAGTGACTTGGTGCGACGACGACGGCACACGCGCACCAGCGGAAATTCAAATTAAAGAACTTCGATTCAAGTGGAAGACGAACCCCACGCACGTGTCCATCTTTCATGGGATCATGTGGAAGCCCGACTAGACGAGAATATCAAATCAATAGCTAGTTTTACTATGAAAATTGCGGAACAGAAACTGCTATAAGTTTTATTGGTATAAGAGGTAAAATATTTAAAAAAAAAACATCGATGAGACCACAACTGAGTAATAGCGAAGTCAGTTTTTGCCATATCTTAAATATAGCATAAATTTTATTTAATTGATGAGCGTTTTAGTAGAATAATTGTTTACCTTTTAACGATGTTTTTTTTTTTTTACTTTTAATTCTACTTCTATTGTATCACTTTCACTAACTCACTATTCAATTTCACTATCACATAAAAAAAAACTATAACAGATACGTTTACTACTTGCAAACTTCTTCAGTTGCTATTCATAAAGCATGAAGCATAGCAAATGAACATCAAATTTTGCTATTATATCTCGTCATACTGTTGGCTATCAGCTTTTGAAAATATCATAACGATAGCAAATTATGCTTGGATAACATAATAAACGATTAACTTGTTATTGCGCACAACTTACCACGAACATAATAAGATATGGGTCATTCCGCGCCAAGTGTACACAGCACATGAAATTGACCTCTTCCGATTTGGACCAAATTTGTAGGGAATGTTTATTTAAGTTCAAATTTTAAAAATCCAAAATTTTATGCTAACCGGAGCACCCCTCGGTCAAGGGGCGCATTTTCCATTTTTCGTGAGTCTTTGGAAAGCACTACCTTCTTTTGTTCATATCTCCGGAACAAATAAAGCTACAAATTGCATTAGGTATTGTTTTAATGAGAAAATTAAACAAGAAATCTAAATCTTTATTTTTTTTGTTTCCGTACAGTGTTGCCAAATATTTTTTTTATTTTTTATTGAAAACTTTAAATGCAATTTTCTTATAATACGTTTCGTTTAATTTTCATTTTAAAGACACCATCATGTTCTTCATCCTTTTTTACATAAGAAACACTTAACGACAAAAAGAAGTTTGCGTAGTTCCTGAGATATTGCGTTTTGAATGAACGAAAGTCATAAATTATGAGGGTAAAACTTTTTTTTATTTTTTTTTCTATTTCCTCTTAATAAGTTGATTGATTCTCATGACTTATTGTGTGAAATAATATTTAAAGAATAAAAATCGATTACATTACCAAGAACAGTGTTGCCAAATTTAAACATTATTTAGCGACTAAAAACTATAAACGTGATTGTTATAAGTTTATGCATTTAAATATTTGGTTTAATTGCACCATCGTATCCCACAGAATTTTTACATAAGATACACTATCTAAAACAAAGTTCAACGCAATGTAACATTTTGGGAAAACAAATTAAAGAAAAGTGTATTTTCTTTTTCTTTTTTTTTATTGGGTATAAAGCTGGAGCTGCGTGACAGCTTAGTTTTCAAGACTTGACCCATATGAATAAATTTTGCTTCTATCTTTGACAATACAGCAGTACGTTTTGTTTCAATATAGTTATAGAAAAAATGCTGTGACGTGTGCGCGTAGATACATCCGCGTAGTAAAACGATTGAATAAGTAAATCCGTTTCGAACGAAATATCTAAATTATGTAAGTTACGAAAACCACGCGAATTCCGAAAGCCGTGCGAGACAACCGAAGCGAGAAAAAAGGCTTATTATCATTTAAAGAGTGCCACGAAAATAAATGTGATAGCCTATGTTGGCAAGTTGATTGATTTTGGTTTCCTCCCTAAATATTCTACTTATTTTACTGTTGAGCTTTCTTTCAATTTAGTTATTTTACCACACGTATCAATCATTTCAAGATTTCGCGACCGTACCGAACAAATTCTATACTACAGAAGCTAAAAAAAAAACTTTTGGTGAGCTCTACTGCATTGCGAATCACTTCTGCGTAAGCTCCGTAGACGTAGGCGCGTTGATTCCGACAGCCGCGAAAAGTTAAACATGCATCAATACCACATAAGGAAAGATCGATTTTACGTATGGTTTAGTTCATAGATTAACATTGACTGCTGTTTACAAATGTAAGTACTTGAACACTAAGAAATAAGTGAACTCAAATGCTTTAACCGCATATATAAGAGATTTCGCGTATTGAGAGAATAATATAGTAATCGAGTACAACATACTCAGAGGAATACAATACCTCCAAAAGTTTATTATAGCTATTAATTGTCACAGACCTCTACTTTTACTTATTTCCTAAACTATTCCTCTCCTTGTTAATCTGCTTAATGCTATTGGTCTGCCTGCGTTTTCTTTTTAAAGTTCAAGACTAAATAAGAAGTTTTATTCTATAACTTTAAAAGTTAGTTGCATCCCTAAGCGGACCCTCCGCATCCTTATTCTTTTGTTAATCTACTTAATGTCATTAGACTTTCTGAAGTTTCTTATTTAAGGGTTTATGCCACCCTAGAATATAGAAAAATGCACCAACTTCATTATTTTTTTTGTTATTTGATAAAGTCACATACTAAATTAACTTATATGGGCTTATAGTACACATAATTAGGGGTGCTTACAGTATTTTTTCATTAGGGGAAACCATGTGTGGCAGTTGGCAGCACTGCGAGTTCCTGGTACCACTTCCCGTGTAGTGTTACGCGGCCCACACTTTCTTCGTCGTAAATATGAATCTAGAACAAAAACGAGTGGTTTTTCTTATTTTATATTAGAATACCTAGAGAAGTACATACGGAGATGAACATTTTTTGAATTTTACGCAAATGGGACTTGTTTTTGCAAAAAATCAGTGTTTTCGCCTGAAATTTGTTTCTAAAATTGTTTACCACAATTGCTTTTTTTGATCAATTGAAAAGTTCGTATGTACTTCTCTAGATAATTAATCAGAGAATGCAATCGTCAAAGTCTAAATGCAGATGCTATCGTGTGGGCCGCGGAGAGAAATGTTGTATCGAAAAAAAACGCGGCCCTGGCGGCCCGAACCGTTCAGGTGCGTGATGCAAAGTTTTGTAATTTCGCTTATAACTTTCGGAATTTTAATTTGTTCGACATGGAACCAATTGTCCCTTATTCTTGACACTTCAGAGTACCTTTTTATGGAAAAAAAAATCGATTTTTTGAAAATCCTAGGGTGGCGTAACCCCTTTAGTTCATTTGATGATTATGATATCTCATTGGTCTTATTTAATAAATTATTAAAAGCTCTAATTCACCTTATCAATCATAACCCATGCTTTATTTAGTACCTGCACTTGTGCTTGTAATCTAAAATTAAACGTGTTTCAAGTACTTTTTATTTAAGCCTATGCCTATTTATTATATCTTAGTTCGACCCAGGTAACACCTTCATGTGACTAAAATGCTTCATTTTAAAGTTAGTTTCCTAGCTGATTTTTAAATTATATAGGGTATATGTTCCAATTACACTCTCACGTTTCCACTATGTCGCACCACAAAAATACATATGGGTATGTCACAATAGAAGCACACCACAGTGGAAATCCCGAGCCATAGTTCAAACACTTATCCCAAATCAAAATGAAGCACATATAAGATTAGTTACAATACCATGTAGAAAAATGATGTTTAACAATGAAAGCTTGTCACGCAAATAGAAGGAGCACCGTTGGGCACTTTCTGAAATATTTCAATAGTATAATTCCCTTGCAATCCCAAATAAATCTATCTGCGTAAAAAAAATAAGAGTGATTTGCGGCAAAACCCGCCAGTATCACACCCAACGTCAGTGCCTATACGTAAGCGTACTACGACGCGGCTCTCAATCAAAGGAGTAACAAGTGTGATACTATCACTGCTAGACTAGATCTTTGGTTCTCTCATGCAGTGGTTTATCAGAGAGGGAAAGCTTAGTAATCTCCATTGCCTGCCCATGATGCCATTCTATCGCGGCATGAGCCAGCAACGCCGGCCATAAACCTACCGTCTCCAACACTCCACTATAAAGCATGAAATTAAGCCCGCCCACCAACATCAAAGTGCAAAAACTAGCCAAGGGGAGAGATAGACTATATAAAACAAAGTTCAACGCAATGTAACATTTTGGGAAAACAAATTAAAGAAAAGTGTTTTTTATTTTTCTGATGGATTTTCTAAAGCAATGGAATTAGTATCCAAACCTATTATTTTAAAAGTTTTCAGAAGGTAAGTGCACAACGGACCTAAATCTATATTTTTTGGTACAAGAACGCCAAAATAACTACTTATGGTCAGCCATAAAACAAGACCAAAATGTAAAATATAGGACGAAACTGTAATTTGCTCATGTTTTGCATACGATCCAGAATTTTGAGATCAAATAGATGTCTTTGAAGATGTCATCTATTAACTTATAAAATATGACATTTTTGATTTTTTTTTTCATATATTAGGCGTCTATGTTTTAAGCATCTCTAGCGCATCTGTCTAGTTCATTAGAAGTTTGCAGATACCGAGTGGAAAATGGTGTGTTCTATTCAGGGGGTAAGCCACTTTGCCACCTTGTGTTAAACACATCAAAAACACTCTTCGACACTCTTCGACACACTCAAACACCCTTCAACCACCATGAGAACCAATTTTTCAATATTTTCTGGTAGCACTGCCATTAATTTGATGCCCTTTTTTGTTTTTGTTGATTTTTTTTCTGAAGGAGGGACCTCCAGAAATCGGTAGGATTCCACCAAAAAAAAAACTGATCAGGACACCGAAGTAGCCCTCACCCCCGCAATTAGGAAAGAAGATTCAACATCAAGCTCAACAAGCTAGAATATCTGTTACTGTATATGAATGAAGCGGATAATAATTATCATATCAATTATTGATCGATAGCTGAAGACAGATATTTCTTTCTAATGTGTTTGATGCCCTTTCGTCGTGGATTTCATATACACAATACCAAATCAGAGAGATCCATCGTACTAGCTGCCGCTTACAAATAGGTTCGTTTTATTTTTTTTTTTTTGCTAAATTTACATCCCGAGATTGCTTAGAAAGGGGCGTGCTCGGTTTGGTTATCTGGGCTTGATTGCGACTGGAATTCAGTTGGGATGGATTCAAGAGGACTTTACTGGTTTGAGCCAGGATGTCAAGCATCATGACATGAGAATGCGACGGCTGAGGGAGTACTTTTTGAGATCGGAGTGGAACTCCAGACAGACATACACAGCACATTCTTTTAGATAGGTGTTGTGGATGACGATCAGGGATGAGAATTTGAATTCCTGTAAGTTGTTAACGCAGATGTGTGCATTATTGCTGGAATTCCGTTCTTTCACTGTGCATGATTAAATTGGTAAATTTTTGGAGAGCAAAAAAAAAGAATTCTGATTATAAACAAAAATGGATGTAATGCTAGCCAGTAAGCATTAATTTTCAAAAAACGTTTTGACAGCTAGGTCGACATGCAGAAACACCCACAAACACCTTCCGACACCCTAAAACACACAAGAAACACAATTACCCCCCGTAACGTGGGTAGATCACCTTTTCGTGGTACGTTAAGGGATGTAAGATCTACCACCGATTCCTAGTCCTGATTACTTAAAACTAGGGAAACAGGACATTTTTCAGTAATTATAGGAACACATCTTAGTCCTTGTTACTTTTATGTCACTGAAGTTATCCAGTACCATACCATCCAGCATGTACTAATTTGTAGTACAGGAAGCCATCCAGTACCATACCATCCAGAATGCATCATAAATCAACTATTGCATACTTCACGGCGTAAATGGAGCAATTGTGCTAAATTAAATTTTAAATCAAAATTTACAACCATTAATGATATTACATATAATTTAACCATGTATGGTGGGAAAACCAGTGACAAACCATTCCAGTTCTTCACCTAGAATATTCTAGAATATCTAAACAAGACATTTAACTTCAGTGACATGTGACTTTTATGCCTTGTTGATAGTGATAAGACTTGGCTTTGTCCACCGAGGATGATCTTGAAACAAGGAAAAAATGAGTTAGTTAGTGTAGTTAGTTAGTGTGTGATTCCTAATCTTCTATTCGTTGTTCCCTAGTTTGAAGTGCTTAAGACTAGGGTCCTGATGCATGATCAATATCGGTGTCATTCCTTAATTTTGTTGCTAAGGAATCCAATTTTGACTGACAAAGGGGCGTGCCTTTGGAAGGTGAATCAACACTCCGAAGGGTATAAATAGCGGGACCTTTCAATTAAAGTCGGATCCTTGAGATAAATGCAAGAATGACAACTGTAAAAAGAATTGAATACTTCATCACTTCTCAAAAGTGATGGAGTAATGCGACATGCACTAAACTAAGGACACGGGAAATACTACAATAGATCAACTTACTGGTCGCAGTGGTGTTAGGTCCCGAACAGTTGAACACAATTACAAGCTTCGTTCTGGTGTTACGGAACTGAAAAGTGTTTGTGATGGCCATGCTAAGCCATATGGAGACCTGTATGCGACAATGCAATGACAGTGCTCAACCCATTGAATCTGCATACAGTTATTCATCGCAAGAGTTTGAAAGAACTTTGCCAAAAATTATCGAAGGTGGGAAAGTATGCGTGCAATGTTATCTGGCGGTTAAAAAACATGGATAATGACAAGCCATCTGCACGTCTATATTGTAGCGAAACAATCCGAGTTTTTCAGATTCACTCGTCATAGCTTACGTGAAGGTGAAGTCGTTGTAGTGGCAGATTTCTCTGAAAACTATTCTATTGTTTTTTAAGTGTACAGAGAATTCATTATAATAATTTGCTGACAACCGTTCACACTTTTGCTGCCTACACTGTACACCAGAATAATGTTGTACCATTGAACTGCGTCATAATGTCCGATACTCTAGAGCACAGCACAACAACATTTCAAGCTTTCCAGTGCCATTTCATAGAGTATCTCAAATCCTTGATATCACAGTTGTCCAAAATCTCGTACTTCTCCGATGGTGCGGTACCCTGGTTTTCCACAAAAGCAAATTTGGGGTGCCCACTGAGTAGCACTACTTTGTTACGGCACATGGCAAAGGACCAAGCGACGGAATGGGATGAACTTTGAAGAGATTGGCAACGCGAGCTAGTTTACAAGGAGCCACTATTCACACGCCAAAGGAGCTCTATGACTGGGGAATGAAGAATTGCAATACAAACGTTAGATTTGTGTCATCTGAGATCTGCTCTGAAGAAAAAAAAATACTGTTCCACCGTTTTGCATCAGCTGCATCTATTCCCGGTATTGGTTCAATACATGCAGCAGCTCCTTCTGGTTTTGATACCATTATTATGAAAACTGTTTCTGGTGCCACAACTGGTTCAGCTTTTTGTGGCAACGAAACGGGCAAAGCAAGTGGATTCGAATAATAATGGGAAGAAATCATCACGAAGTGCTAGCCTTAAGAAGAAAAATAAGTTAATTATGTAATTTAAGTAATTTATGTTTTACATTGTTATAATAAAATGTAAGAAACAAATCGATCAGTGTTTGATACAGTATTTTATGTATTTGAATGTCTTAATTTATAATGCAATTCGTTTAGATTATTACTGGTGTAAAGTTTTCAGCCACTAAATAATATTAAAATTTGTCAACACTGCATCAAAACTATTGTTGGTTTTATCATACCTATTTTTTTCCATCAAGTATTATTTAACACAGTAAGTCATGAGCATGAATCTTATTACGGGGAAACGTTAAAAAAAATAACCCTCATAATTTATGACTTTCGTTCATTCAAAATGCAATATCTCAGGAACTATGCAAATTACTTTGTGTCGTTAAGTGTTTTTCAGTAGAAAACGATGGAGTACACGATGGTGTCTCTAAAATGAAAATTAAGCGACATGTATTATGAGAAAACTGCATTTAAAGTTGTCAAACAAACATAAAAAAAAATTTGGCAACACTGTAAAGAAATAAAGGTTACATATTTAGATTCCTTGTCTAATTTCCTTATTAAATCAATACCTAATCCAATTTATAGCGTCATTCGTTCCGGAGATAAGAACCAAAGAAAGTAGTGGTTTCTAAAAAATAATGAAAAATGAAAAATGTGCCCCTTGATCGAGGGGTGCTACGATCAGCATACAACTTTGGATTTTTAGAATTCGAAATTAAATGAACATTCCCTCCAAATTTGGTCCAAATCGGAAGAGGTCTATTTCACTTTTGCAATTTTTTGTGACCACTTGGCGCGGAATGACTCATATTGATAGTAAAATTCGATATTATTTTGCTCTGGTTTTGCTATTCCCCTCTATCCGGGAGAAGTTCCTATCTGCAATCGTAGATCTAAAAAGGCGAAGAAGAAACGTGAAGCGAAAGAAGCCAACGCGTGTGCGGCTGGGAAAATGCCTGTGAATCGAATCGGTCCTGACCGGGGGTGCCGTTGGGCGACGGAATAGGAATATTGAATAAGGACGGCAAATGGGCAGATGTTTGTGCGCCTTTGAGGACCGTCGAAAATCGATGAATGAACGTGTGCGCCACAATGGGAACGTTTTCAGGTGTTTCCAGGCTGACCAGGATGGGTTCAGTCATTAACTAAAATCAAAATTGAAACCCTAGTGCGGCGGCGGAAAACAGAGCAATAAATTTCACACTCAGACATCATAAAAAAGCGCAGAACTGCGATCAAACGGTCATTCAAGCAACAAAAGACGGCCAAAGGAAGATGAGCGAAAAACTCCGGTCGCACTTATTCCACGCGACTAAAGTTTATCGCCACTGCGTGCCCGCCCGTTTCATGTTTAGCTTCGCGAACAAGTGCATTGTAGCGTTTTGGCGGTTCAAATTTGCAACTCATTTGGGTGGGGTGGTCCGAACTCGAATTGAAGTGCCTCGACTGTTTAAGGATATTCATCCAATTCATTCTTATGGCCTATTTCACCTCATTCTGCATTCTTTCTTTTCTCCATCAGCATACCACCCTGACTGCACATTCAACCCGGGCAGTTAGTGAAGATATTTATATGGAAAGTGATAAGCAGGCATGCGGAGTAATTTCAGTCGACTACCGAGCTCTCATAACTTATAACGCATCTCACGTGAGTGCAATTTCTTTACCTTGCTGCTTTCGATCATTTCCATTTTCCCACACCGATTCTTCGATTCGGAGAGTGTGTTTCGGGACGAGCCCGGGGGGAGTGGTGCTCATAAAATATGCCTGCTCCCTGGTGGTGGTACCGGGGAGGAACAAGTGCACCGTAATAAGTACATGACTGCGGTCAAATCTACGTTTTTGGCAATCAGAGGGGATCTCCAATCCAGCAGTTCAACATCCGAGCGTGGTCAAGCGGACTGAAATCAGCATCGGGTAGTCCCTCGTCAAACGGAATAAGCGGAAAAAGGGACCTCGCACACACATCAGCACGCATGTTGTTAAGCGATTTGTGGCCAAATTCGGTCATGTCGTGGTCGTTCGCAATAAATAATTTGAATAGTCCCCATTCGCACGACGGCAAACGACGGAGGATGACGACGCCAGGCCGAACGAGGCAACAACGCCAAGGGGTTTAATTATTATTACGCAATTTCGACCCTCTGTCCCTCGGTGACGACCTTCTCGGTGTTCTCGCCAAGTACGATTCATTCGATTTTGGGGAATCAATTTTCTACCTCCGCTCAGCTCCCTCTCTGCCGCCGAGGCTAACGCCACCACCGCCGGGGATTACAAAATTTATTACACTTTAAATGATTTAATTGTAGGGCATCATTGGTAGTCGCTGTGCGTTGCTGTGGGGATCAAATCTCCCGAAAATCGAGCGAGATGGCGAAAGTGAGATAACCAGTGGGATCTCGGGTTCGCCGAGATGTTGATTAAAGGAAGATTGCAATGCATTAAGGGTCTCGGCTTTGAGGCGCGGTGGTTGGCGATATTTATGACCACTTTCAAATGGCTCAGCGAGAATGAGCGATGGCGACTGGTACCGAAGTACAGTTAGAGTTCAAATTCGGAAAGAAGATCGATGGCTTGGTTGAAGGGAGCGTGTTTTGCCTTGCGTTAGCTGGAGCAGGTGATTTCGTGCGTGGATGTACGAGATAAGGATTCACTTTCCAATATCGGTGTAATTGAATTCGTGAGGAAGCAATAAATTGTGCTCCAAAAATGAGGAACTTTGGAGCAAATAGTTCCATTTGGGAGGTAGGGGAGAGCAGCCCATAATGCACCTCCGGGGGTAAAATGCACACTTGTTGAAAAACAACGATAGCTTTTCCTCAGATGCTTTTTTGTCAGGTAACGGATTGGGCTTGTTTTCATCTGGAGGTTTCACAAATAATGCCAGATCAGGAAATCATATATTGACATACTGATTCTTTTTAACAATTGAATTTTGTGCAAAATATGACACAGTTGTTAAACCGTGCGCTTTGATCAGAGAGCGTATAGGGCATCGTTGTGCCAGGTAGGGTCGTGGCACATTTCGAGTAAATATGAGAGGGTGATTGCAGTTTACTCAAAAGTGCCTGAGTACTTTCAATGATGACCCGTAGTTGCGATAGTGAAGATGTACATCGATATTTCCGTTTATGTCCGAGCCTGGTTGCCATACAGAAACCGTTTAATTTGATTTTGTTTATTATTATTACTATTCTTATTATAGAGTTTTGGCACTTCTCAGCAAAAATGCTGGAAAATTTCACCTACCCCGGGCTGTCTTTATGCCAAGGGGGTTAGGCTATGTGGATCTCATTCGTCAGTTGACTTACATCCTAATTTGTTTGCTTCAGTCGGATCAGTTATGATGATTCAGGAACCGCCGGACAATACTACAGGTTCCAAGAATCACTGCTTTCTGAATGCTGTTCAGTTCTCTTCGTAGTTCCAACTCTTCAAGGGAACGTATAAGGGTACGGGGAACAATTCCGGTCGCCGGAACTATACGCACATCCTCCAGGTGCCAAATCTGCTTCAACTCCTCCGCCAAATCGTGGTACTTCAGTATCTTGGTCGAGAACGTTGACTGAACATTGCGATTGTCGTAAACCACAATGTCAGGGCGATTGGCACGAATGTGAACATCCGTAATGATCTCGCGATCCCAGTACCGGGTCTGGCAGGTACTTGTAGTAGGGCACGTACTGATTCATCAAGTTGTGCTTCAGTGCAAGTTGTTGGTGCACAATCTTAGTGACATCGTTGTGACGACCGAGATACGCTACTTCTGCCAACGCTTGGCAACCAGCAACAACATGTTCGATCGTCTCCCCTACTGCATTGCACTTTCTACACCGGTCTTCTACTTTTTCGTGCAATATGTACCTACGGTAGTTCTTCGTCGCAATAGCCCGATCCTGGATGGCTACCATGAAACCTTCAGTCTCTGAGAAGAGTTCACCTCGCACCAGCCACGTATTCGACGCCACTTTTTTATCCGTGGGTAAAAATTGATGAAAATCTGAGTACGACTAGTTTGAAGTGAATTGTTTACATGTGCAAAATTTCATAACAATCGGTTCAGTGGTTATTGAGATGTCATCGACATAAGAAGAAAATCGCCGGAGAATTTTGCGCGCCGTCATGGAAAATCCGACTGCGACCATGAGATGGATCGGAAGACAACTGGGAATCACCCATACAACTGTGTCTCGGGTGGTAAAATCGTTTAAGGAGTCCCAGACAACCGAGCGGCGAGCTGGAAGAGGAAGAAAAGCGAAGACAGCTGACCATGTGAAGGCCCGGAAGGTGTTGGATTATTTCAAGCGTAATCCGAACCTTTCGATTCGCGACATGGCTCTGAAGGCAAAGTGTTCCACCTGGTTCGTTCAGCAAGCCATGAAACGAGCTGGACTTTGTGTATTCAAGGTCCGGAAGGCACCGAACCGGTGTGATCAACAAAACACGGCGGCCAAATCCCGCGCAAGAAAGCTGTAGCGAGAGTGGTTAACGAAACCGATGTGTGTGGTTATGGATGACGAAACCTACATCAAGGCAGACGCAAAGCAGATACCGGGGCTGGAGTTCTACGTTGCCAAATCACGGTTTGATGTTCCGGAAGACATAAGGAAGAAGAAAGTGGACACATTCGCCAAAAAATACTTGCTCTGGCAGGCCATATGCCAATGCGGTAAACTGAGTAAACCCTACATCACAATGGGTACCATCAACAGCGAAATTTACCGCACCGTGTGCCTCCAGAAGCGTCTGTTGCCCTTCCTGCGGTCCCACGGGTGCGATACATTATTTTGGCCGGACCGCCAACCCTCCAAATTCACCAGATATTCGTCTGGTGGAAAGATTTTGGACCATAATGAAGGCCAAAGATAGAAAATCGTCCAAGTTGTTTAAGAACGAGCTGGAGTTGAAGAAAGAATGGATGAAAGTGACCAAAAAGGTCGGCACCACCATTGCACAAAATGTAATGAGGGGTCTTAAGGGAATGGTGCGGGCTTTCAGCGATGGAAAGGAAATTGAATGAAGTAATTATACCGAAACATAATCTATATGTATTAGTTCATTCCCTGAAAGTTTCAAGAAAATCCGACTTAAAATAAATTTTTGACGAACACATTTGTCTGGTGCATTTTTTTCGAGTACAGGCCTTAGTCGACATGCGCTTGTTCCAACTGATGGGGATGCGTCCCATGCAGTTCCTTCAGCTTCCACGATGCGACTTTATCTTCGACAGTTTTTAGGTCACTATTCCTGCGTAGTCTTCCTGCGCCAGATGCAGGGCGCTGAACTCGTGGTCTGCCTCACAAATAGCACGGTAGACTTCGTGACGGTTCTGGCTTTCTACGAAGTAGCTTCGCAACTGCTGAATCTGGGAAAACATAGCGCTCTGGATATCAGTGATGCCTTTTCCTCCTTCATTACGTGGCAAGGTGACTCTCTCGACGGCCGACTTTGGATGATGCATGCGATGCTTAGCGAACGCCACTCGTACTGCTCGTTCTATCGCCTCCAAGTCTGTTTTGGTCCACTTGATCACCCCAAAGCTGTAGGTCAACAGGGGCACAGCAAACGTGTTTATCGCCTTTATCTTGTTGCCGGCCGACAGGAACGACCTCAGAACACGAATGATTCGATACAAGAACTTTTCCTGCAGCTCCTTCTTGATCGTTGTATGGAGAATCCCTTTCAGTTGCAGGAACCCCACACACTTAGAAATACCTACTTTTACACGTGACGGAATCCATCTTTGACTTAAAGGATGAGACGTAAACAAACATGCCATGTAAAATTAAGCGCTCAGAGACTGAAAAGTGCGTTACTGGACGAAAAGTACGTTTGATTGAGCTGAATGTCGCATCCATTATGACTCAATTTTATGTCAAAATGGACTCCCGTTTATGTCAGTCTCAGCACACCTAAATTTACATGATTTTTTCTAAGTGTGCAGGTACCTGCAGGTTTCGCCTTCAACCATATGCCGAATCTCCTCCTGTTCGTTGATGCGGAAACTGCCAGTATCCACTACTTGACCCGACGGATATTGACTGTTCGACATTTATCGACTCCAAACTCCATCCGGATGTCACTACTGAACACCGCTACAAGCTGTAAGAGACGGTGAAGCTTCTCCACTGTTTCCGCAAACAATTTCAAGTCATCCATGTAGAAGGTGTGGGTAACATTTGTACTTCTTCCATCACTGGTAGCCATGCATTGATTGAGTGCTCTGCTGAGGGGGTTCATAGCAAGGCAGAACCATAGTGGACTAAAAGTATCGCCTTGGAAAATCCCCCTTCTTATGCTGAGAGTTCTGGACCGTAACACCACTGCTCCGTCAGTAACGTGGAGAGATGTGCTCCACACCCATTGCGTGCTGCATAAGACTGATGACTGCATCGTCCACCTTGTACAACTGCAGTACCTTTAGAAGGTACGAATGCGGTACTGAATCGTACGCCTTCTTGTAGTCGATGTACGCCATGCTCAGGTTTCTCTTTTTCTGGCTCGCCTGACCGACAATAACTGCATCGATGATGACCTGATCTTTGCAGCCTTGAGTGTTTTGCCGGCAGCCCTTCTGTTCTTCGGCCATAACGTTGTTTACATTGCAATGGCTCTGTATCTTCCTTTTTATTACTGATGAGAGCACTTTGTACAGGCTCGGGAGACATGTTATTGGCCTGTACTTGGCTGGATTAGCCGTGTTTTGGTCCTTGGGCAGAAGATAGGTTACCCCTCTGGTAATGAATTCTGGTAGCTGTTGGGGGTTTTCAAGTACCATATTGAAGCATTCCGCCATCCGCCCATGGATTGAGGTGAACTTTTTATACCAGTAGTTATGCACAAAATCTGGTCCTGGTGCATATCCTAAGCGGTTACAATTACCGTGGGCATACTTACAATTCCATTACTCCTATCCTCTTCCTCTGCCAACCACATCCGGTCACTGTTATGTTGAGTAGGATTCTCCCACAGATCGGCCCAAACTCCGGGAGTCCTTCACTATAGTCGGTTTTGTTGTTACGGATGTGGTTGTAGAACTCCCTTTCGTTAGTGCTGATCATTCGATTTTCTTTCTTCCGCTTCGAACTTTCTCCATAACGTCGCATCCGTTTAGCAAGAGCACTCAACCGCTGTACATGGGTGTCGAGCACCTCAGTAATATCGGCTTCAGTGAGGTCATGGAGCTCTGCGGGCTTGACAATTTCAGAAACGTGACGAACTAGCCTCGATGATCGGTTTCCCCTCTTGTACTGTGTCAACCGATCAATCTTAGTCCGAAGTGCGACGATTTGGCCCTCCAGGCGTCGCCCATGCGGGTTTTTGTGCGTTGGGACGTGTACGACTTTCGCCGTTTCCTTGCGTCCGCAATCCCAACGTTTGTACCACGGCCATAGCTGCACAGTACACTATGAACTGCAGGTCCTCAAGGTTCTCAGCGGCTTCCAAGTGTCCGTTCGTCCGTCCCTTGGAACTGTGTAGTCGCTGCGTCCATTCAAAAAGCTAGTTCATCCCGTAGTTGCTGTCGTTGCTGGTCTACAGTTTGTCCAGGAGCGGTTGACTCCTCTGTTGACGTTTTTACCGCTGCAATCAACTCACGTCTCTCACTCGCAAGTGATGCATTCAGCCCAACAGAACTCCTTCTCGACGAATCGCTCGATCCATTCCCTTCCCTCCATAGTTCCCTCCGCACTTCCAGCTTAATGCACTCTACCTCGGCCGGTGCGAGCAAGTTGTGTGACATGATTGCTCGTTGCCTAGTATACAACTTGTTCCGGTCAAGCTGGTTGGCAAATCGAGGGAACAACTCATGGAACATATCCAGTCTCCAACCTCGTGCAAACGTAGTAGCAGCGCATCACGTACTGGTTCATCTCCCTCGTCCACATGATCCGCTGCCTTTGGCGGCCTGCTAAAGTGAGCGATTGACGCCGGTCAACTACAGCATCATTAGCAGGTGCAGCATTGCGTTGGTGTTGTCTATTGCTGCCTGTTCGGTCTCGCGTGTGAGTTACGGGCTGAGCCCGTTGACTGTAGGGCCGCTCTTGCACCTCATCTTCCTCCAGCCGCTGGCCGCTCGCAGTGCGTATCTGACGAATCTGCGTCGTCCACTCCATACTGCTTGGTAGGGATTGCAGACAACACACGCGAATTCCAGTAGTGAGCGTACCAATGAACAGTAAAGGGCTTTAAAACACAGAGGATCACAAAATTCCTTAGATATCTTGAACATGAATCCAAGCTGACGATTAGCTTTGTTGATCGTGGTTGAGAAGTGGAGAGTGTATGTGAGCTTTTCATCCAACATGACACCGAGGTTTTTAACGTGATCGACACGTTGAACTACAATCCCAGCAACAAAACGGCAGTCCTAGTTCGACGGAATCTAATTACGCAGCACTTTGAGACGCACAGGACCATAAAATTACGTTCACACCAATCATTAAAGATTTCAAGAAGGTTTTGTAGTTCTAAACAGTCGGCATAGCCTCGAACGACTAGATAAATCTTCAAGTCATCGGCAAAAAAAAAACAATTTACCTCCACGTAGTAGAATAAACGTTACATCGTTCACAAATAAAGAGAAGAGCAGTGGTCCCCCCAAAGTGCTACCCTGTGGAACTCCGGATCTGTTCGAGAAACAGTACGATGAGTAGTTTCAAATGCATACAGTAACTTCACGTTGCACGAGGTACGATCTAAGCCAGCTGCAGAAGGAAACAGAACATCCAATTTTTTTTCAAGCTTTGATAGCAGAACGTCGTGCACAACTCTATCAAACGCAGCTTTAAGATCAGTGTAGATGGCATCCACTTGAAGTTTCTGGTGAGATTAGTTTCCACGGAGCGGCCAGGAAAGAAACCATGTTGACATGTACTTATGTAATGCAAGCAAACAATCTCTCATTTATCAGCGATTCAAACAACTTAGATTCAACCCCAAGTGAGGTAGTTCCACGGTGGTTTTCCACACTGCGTTTGTCTCCTTTCTTGAAAACAGGGAGCATAGTAGAGCGTTTCCATAGTGCGGGAAATTTCTGTTGACGAAGTGACAGGTTGAAGAGCAAGGACAACGGAGCAGCAAGATATCGGAGCATTTTTTTAGGACAGCAGAGGGAATAAAGCTCTGACCTGGTGAAAATGAGGATTTGGTTTTACTCATCACATAGAGAACCATTTGTACATCTACGGCAAAAACATCCATGTGTACGACGTCGGTTGGCACACCACGGACGGCTCGCTCAATTTCTGTTTGCGATGGGGAGTCATTTGAGAAGACGCTTAAGAAGCTTCTAGCAAAACGGCTGCATCTGTCATCAGTTGTCAATGCTACGTCATTGCCGAGAAACATTTTTGACGGCAGCCCTGTTTCCTTCCTCTCCGTATTCACAAACGACCAGAATCCCTTGGGGTAGCATTGCAGATTATGTTGAGTACGAATTACATATCTCGTCGATGAGTGAGAGCACGGAGAGCTCTAGATCGCACTCGTTTCAGGTTGGGGAGAGTAGCGTTTGACCAAAGCGGTTTTCTTGGAGGTAGACACTTCGGTACTGAAGCACAAACACAGTCGCGCAAAAGGCAATTATAGCGAGCGATTGCTGTATCGATATCAAGGTCATTCAACACGTTCCAGACGATCCGGGACAAAGAACGCCTCAGCAAACGGAAATCGATCTTCCGGAAATTGAGCCGAGTGGCAGCCATGGTTTCATCAAAACGAATTTGAGATCCGTTTGCGATAGATATATCCAAAGCAAGGTGGAAATTGTCAAGAGGAACGGTAACGTCAGGCGCTTCAGCGACGACACAGTCCAGAAGTGCACTTTCGCTAACAAAAACCAAGTCAAGAAAACGCGACTGGAAATTGGGAACAAGGTTTATCTGGCTCAGTCCATGAAAAGTCGTGCCATAAACAAGCAAGCGGCTGGCAGGAGTAGTTGAAGATGCAATCGGATCTGGAAACGCATAACCCTGGTCTGAGGGCGACCAGATAAGCCCAGGCTGATTAAAATCATCAAGCAGAAGAAGCACATCCGCTATATCAGCCATGGACGATGTAAATTCTGTAGCATCCAGATGAAGCTGAATTGTCAGCAGTCATGTCGACGTTCAGGGGGAATATACACCGCTCCAATGAGGATGTTCCGCGAAGTGAGGTTGACCTTAACCCAAACCGCTTCAATTGTAGTAAATAATTCATCTGCGATTACGCAGGAGGCGAATGCGTTGGAAACCGCGATGAGGACACCACCACCGCGAGTACGAATGCTGTTGGATGAATTACGGTCTAATCTGTAGACAGTAAAAGAGTCACCAAACAGTTGCACTGAATTGATCCTCCCATCGAGCCAAGTTTCCGTGAATACATAAACGTGATATTCCCCGTCAAGCGCAGCCAGATAAACATCGTCCAATTTAGTCATGAGCCCCCTGGTGTTCTGATAGTAGACTAGTAAACCACAAGAGGGTTCGGTGCGAGCCGTGTCAATTGTAACTTGTCCAGGATCCGAACGAGAGAACGGTTAACTATCAGGCAGCGAAAGATCACCTGGCGTATAAAGGCTCGAAGTGGTGGCCAAGCGAAGATGAACTAAAAGCAAGCGGCGAATCAACAGTTGAATTCACATGGACGAGTTCATACTTGCCGTAAATGAGTGGTGGAAGACCCCTTCACCAGGCCCGCACACAGGGCCGGGACGGCTGCCAACAGCAGTGCGTCCCAGTAAACAAACAAAAGTTGATTCGTTATAATGGTGTACGTCGTCAATCTTCGGCAGGACTAGATCAGAGGATCTGGATGCTTCTTCCGTTGAATTTTCTGTGGAGCGTCTCGGCTTCTGGTATGATGGGGCTGGTATACTATTAACGTCATCTTCAGACCACAATTGTCGAGGAGCATACATATAAAATGGCACTCTGGAAACCAAGATTTTTTTTGCTTGCTGATTGTACTTGCCGTTTGTACTAAGACCCCCTCTCGTAACTCAAACGCAGGGCTCGTCCCGACTGTTGAACGCTGGCAGCATAGGCTCGACTGCGATGATAACATCAGGGGCTTCCACAAGGTTAGTTGCAAGTGTGCGTCCGAGTGTCGAGTTGAATAAAGCAGGTTGTGCTTTTATTGGAAATGATCGGCTGTAAGCATAGTACATTTCAGGAAGTGGATTGTTCGAAATAATGTCGTACTTGCCTGAGATAGGGTTTTGGAAGACCTCTTCTTCAAATCCAAACACAGGACAGGGACAGCTGGAGGGTAGCTGGCAGGAATAACTCGACTGTGATGGATGAATTAGGGGCTTCCATATCACATATGGCAGGCGTGCGTCCCGGTGTCCAACCTGGGTCAATCACGAAGGAGTTCACTGTTGAAGTTCGACTAGAAGTGATAATCGTTTCAGGGACGGAATTATTCAGAAAACGATCAAACTTGCCTGCGATAGGATTTTCGAAGACCACGTTTCCGGACTCAAACACAGAACCGGGACGACTGCAGGTCGATGGCGGGAGAGGCTCGACTGTCATGAGGGTATCAAGGGCTTCCAAAATGCTAGTGGCATTTGTGTTAGGGAATGGGATTTGGATGTGGATGGGCCTAATATTAAGTTTACGTCAGGATAAAGTTGAAACTTTGAGAAATGTATCGCTTCAGTTTGAGAAGGACTTCACTGAGTAACCGATGAACCATTCTAATGGCTAACATTACCGTGTCGGCAGGGTCCAATATGGGTTAACTTGATGTTTATAAAGTACTATAAGTTAAAACTGTATTTTTGAGCTTTATCTCTATATATTCTTTATTCATTCTGGGTGGAGAGTGAACCAGAAGAAGAAGACTATAATGTATGAGTGGTACCATAGAGCTCCTTCTCGGAACTGGATCTACGCTTCTATGTGAAGAATCAACTTGGCCCTCATTTATTTTTGGCTGATTTCAATCTACTGGCATATTTTTGTGGACGTTATACTTCTGATTATCTGATTATTATATTATTATATACTATGTATCAAAAATTCGGTAGGGCACCCAATTGAAGCGATTTGGATGGGGAGAGTGAAAATTTCAACTCCCTGTTGCTAAAATGTCGTGGAAAAAGGGTAGACTCTTCTCCCCATTCATTGGGGCATCTTCCTGTTGGATGGCTAGTTTTCTGACCAATTGGCTGATCAAGTTGTTGGAAGGAGATTCCTAACTGTCCTTTCGTTTTTGGCCCTACATACAGCGATTTGCTGATGACATTCAGATGTTATTAAGCTTGATCAAGTTCAACAGTGATGAGAGCCCACAGCTATCGGACTAGAGTCCATGCTACAATGAGTGGTATACCACTATCATCATCATCATCATCATCATCATCATCATCATCATCATCATCATCATCATCATCATCATCATCATCATCATCATCATCATCATCATCATCATCATCATCATCATCATCATCATCATCATCATCATCATCATCATCATCATCATCATCATCATCATCATCATCATCATCATCATCATCATCAACATTACATAGTTGTAGAAATCATCGACTACAAATCAAACTTTTAACAGCATATATATAGCATAGATAGAACGAATTCAATTTTTCTCATTTTTTATCTCTTTTACTTTTTTAATAACAGTTTAACACTCTACTGAAATCTTATATCTAATTTAAAATAAAGAAATAATCATTTGAAATACAGCATGCCTTTGTATTATCTACTTGCACGTTATGGTCTAACTCTATCAAGCGGTGCATATTACCCCAATGCACAGTGGTTTGAATGCTCAATCAATATCACGAACTTTTTTATTTGCGCGTTTTTGTATAAAACAAGGCGCAGAGACTAGTGATTAGTTTTAGTTGGGAACTCAACCACAGGCGGCGCTGCAAAATTTATTTTTTTTTTTACATTTAAAAGATAGGTATGTGGTGTCTTCAGTAAAGTTGCAGATAACTATAATACAAACATCTTTGCTCCTCTATATTCGTTTTTGGGATCCGTTGCGTTTTATATGGCTGTTCCACAAAATTTAGTGTTTTCCGTTTTTATCACATATTTAAAAACAAAACGATAAGTTTTAGAAGACAATAATGTTCAACAAATATGTGTATATTATAGTCGGTCAACTTCCCCAAGAAACTGGTTCAACGAGTGGTTGCCAGTAACGGAGCAAGTTCAACCAACCAACGAAAATGTGTTGCTTGCTCGGGTCATCACCCTCTGTACCAATGCATGATGTTTTCCAAATCGAGCTCTGATGAGAAGGAGAGAGAAGTTAATCACCACCAATTGTGCCGTAACTGTAACGTGCAAATGTAGAGGTCACCATCACACTCAGCTTTGCCAAGGTTCTGCTGCAACTAGCTCGAAAGTCATCGACTCACCGCAACCGAAGGAGAATTCAAGCCAACAATCTACCGAACAAACATCAGTTTCTGTATCAGCAACACTAGATGAGCATGCCAGCTGCGCTTCCGCTGGACGCGGACGAAAAAGTGTACTCCTTGCTACCGCCATAGTCATCGTAGTCGATGACAACGGGAAGGGGCATGCTGCTAGACTCCGGTAGTGAATCTTGCTTCGCTACTGAATCGTTTTCGCAACTCCTAAAGGCCCAGCGTAAACGAATCCACCTTCCCATCTCCGGAATTGGACAATCTTCCGTGGAATCGCGCTTCAAGTTCCTCTCGAAAATCCGATCTTGCGTCTGCGACTATTCCACCACCGTTGAACTTCTTGTGCTGCCGAAGGTCGCAATCGATTTGATTGATTGGTTGATTTATCTTTATTAGGGAGGCTTTCAGCCTGGGGCTGGTTCGCCTCCAAGGGCAATCGATTTGCCCTCAGCTGCAGTTGACACGTCGTCTTGGAATATTCCACCTGCCAAAAAAAAGCACAATCTATCTCATTCTAGGTGCGGAAATCTTCTTTGTTCAAATGTTCAAAGTCTCAGGTAGAATCCAACTTGGCCCTGGTCTGCCAATGCTCATCAATTCCGTCTTCGGCTGGGTTGTCTCCGGGAAGAACACCCAGTGTCCCTCAACCACTCCGATCGTTGCCAATGTTGCTGCTGTTGCTGATGTGAATACCCTCATGGAGAAATTCTGGTCCATCGAAGAAGACAGCTCAAGCCCTAAATGCTCGGTGGAGGAAAGGGCGTGTGAAGAGCACTTTTGTCGAACTCCCGAAGGTCGTTACATCGTTTATTTGCCTTTGAAGGAAGATATTCTCGCCAACCTCGGCGACAATCGTCGCACAGCTATTCGTCGCTTTCGTCCCCGAAGCTCGCTCGAAACGATGAACTCTGCAAACAGTACCAAGATTTCATGGCCGAGTACCAACAGCTAGGCACCATGAAACTTGTGAAATATTACCAGCAACCGCAACATCCTTCTTACCATCTTCCCCATCATGCCGTAATACGAGAGGACAGCATCATCGGTCTTGCTGAACGCTGATGTCAAACAAATGTACCGGCAGATTCTGGCGGATCAACGAAGCAACAACCTGCAGCATATTTATCGTGTGGAGTCCATCACCAGAAGCCCCTCTACAAACATACGAGCTGAAAACCATTACTTACGGTACCACCAGTGCTCCGTTTCTTGCTACACGAGTGCTGCAGCCAGTGCTGTAAATTCTCAAAATCATTTGAACATTTTTGATGATAATGTGAAAAGTAGCTATTCGCTATCAAAGGAGACCTCCTTTGAATGGGTGATATCAGTTGCTTAGTCATTTGACGAAGGCATGGATCATTCTCATTTGAGAAACGCTGTAGGGAAATTGTATGTAATGTCGGCCTAAGTGTCCCTAATTTGAGCCCATACATAAATTCAGCAATCGACTAAATTTTCAATAGCAATCAAAAATATCTATTAGTACCGTCCCAATGACGCGTTCATATAGATACAATTGATAAAAAGCAGATTTTAAGCGATGGGTCCAATCTTAAATCATTAGAGCCATTTTCCCTATTCCATTCAATTGAGTGTAACCTACACATAAACGGAGCTCTGGTCAGGGTGGCCATACTTACCGATTTATCGGTAGTCCTACCTATTTTTGGGATGCCTACCGATTCACAGACGAAAGGCTCAAAATTACCGATTTTTCACTTTTCCTACCGAGAATCACAGATTTTAAATAATCTTGAAAAATGTTCAATACCTATGTTTTTTTTTCCGTGTAGTCAGTCAATTTGATCGAACGCGATGCGTTTTGCAACTTCAATCCAAACGGATGAGTTTTTTTTTAACGTTTAATCAACTTTCTCTGTCTGTCTCCTAGCGGAGATGCTATTTTCTGTTTCTCCCTTTTTTGGTTCCGTAATCCGTTTGTCGTACTCACCACACTTACTTGTTATGAGTCGGTGTATAATGAGTCACACCAAGAGAAAAAAAAAAGTTGAACTCTCATCACGGTTTTCGAAAGATTCTTTTTATTTTCACTTGGCAACAGAGGACTTCTACATCAACTTCAAATGACTTCTGGCGAGAAAAAATAGTGGCTGTAGTAAAAAAAAAGGGGGGGGGGGGAGGGGGTGACTGTCAAATACGAACAATCGTCGCCTACCTCGCATAACTGGTTCCATACGAAAGCAAGCCATAATCAACGACGGTTTATTGATGTTTGGAACCAAATTCACATATGGGAAATCAATGAGCGTACACATGTGAGGCCCAGTAAATTTGTCGTCTCTTTCGTTCTTCGGCTGTTTAAATGAATGACGGCGTTGGACGTCACACTCGTATAACCATTACCAAACGGGAGAATGAAAGAGATTGCAAATTCACTGCGCGTTACCTATTTACATATCGTAGATGGATAAACAGTAGGCAAATTTCACAGCGCATCCCGCCCCTGGTAGTAACCCTAATAAAAAATACCATAAACAAACGATAACCCAAATTATTGAACTATTCCACAAATGGTTTGGATGATACTCCGAAAACGTCGTAAAGCAAATTAACCATAACATTTTTACTAGGGAAATCATTATATCAGTGATTTTGTTAAGAGGTAGGTCACTCCGCACACCAATCTTAGGTCATCTTTTTTGACAGTGTACCACAGGTGTGCCAATTGTGCCGGTCATGACACCTGGAATGTTTTGGTTTGAAATCGCAAGGATAAATCGGATTGAGGATGACGCTGGAAGTGGCGGGTATGCGAAATGTGTTTGTGTTGTGTTCATATGATAATAAAAGTCCTGTGTTTTAGGGTGTTATAATGTCCTCAAAGGTACACCAGAAACCTATCCATTCGTGATGTGAAAAGCAACGGCCGTCTATAGAGGATGATGAATAGACTTCTGTAGTTTGTTGTGTGTGAGTTGCAGCATTTTTAACTGCACCTTCCTCTTGAGCTCACTCTAGAACCTACATTTCGAGTTTAGATCTATAAGTGAACTGCTGGTCTGAGTTCTTCTGGTTTTTTTTTCAATTAGAGGATGTTCCTGAATATGCAGTCAAACAGCACGTAATATTGTGAACAACTTCAATGACAGTTGTCTAGCAGTGCTTCCATTTTATATAACATTCCAATGCCTACGAGATTGTGCCCAAGCTGTGTCGAATATAATTTCGGCACAATGTGCTGAGTGACTTACCCTTTGGATTTAGTCAAATTATCTGAGAAATTATGCTATGACAATTTGATGCTCACTGCGTGTTTATGATCATTTCTTCGATTATAGTTTATGTTTTATTGCAATACCTTCACAGCAAAAAATAAATTTCAATATTACATCCAAGAGAATGCACTTCAATCATGTCAAAGATCTAATGTAATTTTTATGGCCACAAAAATAAAAAAATTGCAGTGGAAGCAGTGTAATGTCAGTTTATGCACTGTGATAATGATAATTTTATCCTTTTTGGCAAGTAATACACCATATTTTTGACACGATTGAAGTTCATCCACTTTGATGTGATATAAAAATTAATTTTTTGCTGTATTTTGTAGACCTCGTAATGTTTGTTTACTTTGCACGACTGGTAGCCGGTTTGGCAGTTCAATAGGTAGACTTGTCTTCTCTCTTGGCGTGACTCATTATACACCGACTCTAGATTAGACAATCCAATGTGTGAGGTTGAAGGACTGATGGCTCGGTTCGAAAGTTAAAATTTGCGCGTGATTTGTTTTCATCCTTCCTCCGCTCACAAAGGTTTTAAGTTACTACCATAAAAGTTTTGAGAAGCTACCGATAATGAAAAAAATCATCTGGTCACCCTGGCACTGGTCGACATTCCGGCGAAAAAGCAAAGCCAACCCGACACTAACCTGACTTCTACCAAGCTCCAACCCGATGTTGACCCAAAATTTACCCGACATGAACCCAAAATTGACCCGACAGCAACACGACATTGGGTCGACATCGACCTTGAATTAGCCTTACATTGATCCGACATCGGGTCGACTTGTCTGTTCGGGACCATTTTGCTGGGTTTCTTCTATACTCCACTGTCGTATATCAAATGATAGTGAGTGACTCAATTTACAGTGACAATGAACTTCGAATGAGAAAGGGGCTCTTCAAATTGTGGTCATGTAATAATAATTCGTTTACACAGAATTGATTGAATGGTTGTATTGGTTCATCTTCAACCGAATGGTAAGAAAATTTACAGCACTGGCTGCAGCAATTGGCTGATGACGAGCTATCAGATTTTCCCGAAGCTACCAACGTTCTTCGTAAGGACTTCTACGCCAACGACCTGTTTTCCGGAGCGAACACGATAGAAGAAGCAATCACTCTACGAAGGCTATTAGAATCTCTTCTCAAAAGAGGAGGCTTTGAACTACGAAAATGGGCATCAGATGAACCAGCTCTCCAGGGCTCTCAAGTCACCGGTCGACCTCGACAGGGATCAATGCATCAAAACACTAGGACTGCACTGGGAGCCAGCCACCGACGTTCTCCGCTACAAGACTCAACTTCCTCCCAATGTGAATGCGGTTTTCGAAGCACTGGAAGCCGTTAAATTGGACGCTTAAAATTGATGGGAATACACAGCAAATCGACAATGGCAGCCTTCTTCAGAAATAACGTTGCAACGATGATCCGAATAGCATCAGTGCCAAACTGGGACCGCGGAAAACTGCTGACAGGAAACTTGAGAAGCTGCCCGTCAGCTGGAAATTGGCTGCCTTCCGAACCATAGCAATGATTTCAATCGACGAAAGGGTTGAGGGAAACTTTACGGGAACAATTCTAGATAGAGCTAGAATTAGGGCCTAACAGCTTTTGTAAACAATGGCTTCTATCGATGGTTTCTGGAAATTCAAGGCTCGCCCACGCATCTTTGTTTTTCAAGCTTTTTTTCCTTTAGAATAACTTTATTCTCACCAATTCATCAATGAGCAGTAATAGAGATTACGAAAATCATCAAATTGTCTCGGCTGGGAGTAATGATTTACATAACATTTAACTATGTTTTGTTGCCAATATTAAAATTAATTTGTCAAATCAACGTTTTCCGAAGGCGGACTTATTTGTTTCGATCTTCCGAAGCACGTTTCTCATTAGATTTAATCTGTCACCTAAAAATAGACCACCGTATGAGCTACGATAATTTTAGTAATTATTTCACTGAGGAAATTTATAAGGATTCTTGACAGATTCATTTTTGAACAATGAATTTGGCAAGATCGGACGACATTTATGTATCCCTTTTTATCTTGACTGGATGCTTTCTTTTTAGTACATTTAAGCGTCAAAGGCAAATGGCACAAGTATTGATGCCAACTGGCTTTTATTGTACTTTTAATAAGGATTTCAAATGGTTCTCAATGCATTCGTTCTGTAACCTTTTTGCAGCAAGTCATTCTGAAAATGTCTCCATAATACACTCAGGGTGGGCCAAACATACACATTCTAGTCTTAATGAGGTTTTGGTGGATGGAATAAAGGCAATGCTATGTTGACCAGGGTTTTATGAATGTTGTTTTATAGAAGCCTTGTAGTACTTCATAAAACGTTACATGTGCTTGAATTTGAATTGGAAAAGGGACTTGTTGAAATATATTTCAAAATTCAAGTGATCCGTGAAAACGTCCCAGCTTTGCCAGAGCAAGCAAGCCGGTCGAAACAAATTGTTACTTTTTATGACTCCATAAAAGCATGTCAACCCTCATTTGTTTCGTTGTCACTTGAGAGGACGTCCCCTAGTGAAATCTCCCTGAAAGAACAAACCAATTAACCCGCTCGTTGAAACTTTCATTTTGATGTTAGTCTGTGGTGTCCTCGATGCGGGGGACCTCCACGAAAATTTCCAGGAAACCGCCATCAAAAGGACATTAGGATTTTTTTTTCAACGATAACTTTCAATCACTAGATCTTGAAGACAGTTGGAAATGTGTCCACCCTGGTTTAATCCAAAATTTTGCCTCGCTAAGCTGGGACGAGAGAAATCTCCACGATCAATCATAAAGGGAGGATGATATCACCGGAATTGACAGATTCGGGATTCCGTTTTCGAAAAAAAAAATTACGTCGTTTTAGGGTGCAATTTTTATCCGGGACCGTAATCATTTCAAACCAGGAAAAAGCGGATCAGATAGAAGGAAGTGGAAGGTCTGTTGCATGATGGATCGGATTTGGAAAATTGGATTTTTTTTCCTTCGATCGAAATTGAATTTAGTTTATTTTTATTTTGAAAAAAAAGGAGGAAGCGAATTTTTTATGCTGTCAGACTTTGTTTGGAAAGAAGTTTTGATAACCTTTAAATTCTGTTCTGAACGAGAAAGGATCAAGCGCTTTAGGCAGCAGGAACAAACAGGAGGCGTGTGGACGCCCCTAAACGGATTACGAACGAAAAAGACTCGGCTTCCTCGGAAACGACCCAAAACGATAAACGCTTCTTCAAGCAAACACATTTGCTAATCCTTTTCGCTTTGGTTGGAGAACAATGATCGAGAGGAAGGGTGATTTTGTCACTCCCATTCGATTTGAAATAAGGATACGTTCAACCACCCCCCGGTGCGTCGATCCGAATGATCCGACTGAAAAGCTATTGCATCAAGTTCCACTAATTAGTTCCTCCGTGTTGCTTCAACCCGTAACATAAATTTAATTTTCGAACCTACAGAAGCTTCCGAACCCGCCCACCTGAACCGAACCGTCGCCGCTGCCACCGGGAGATGAACCGAGATTACCGATCATTAGCCGTTCATTGTTCCAGCAGAATGGCTCCGCCTGGCTCTCTGATATGGTTTTGATCGTTACTGGAGCGAATCCAAGCCAGCAGCAGAAGCAGCACAGGTAGGGGTCGGTCGGTCGATCGAAGCTTGCTTTCCCAGTTGAATGGATTCAGCAAAGAAAGCGAGCGAAGAACAAACTCCTCTGCTCATCCATGAAATTACATAACAATCGGATTAGTGCCGGCTTAATTAGTCAAGTGTGACACACCGGCAGCGCGTTCTTTGCAGTTCGGTTCAGTGTTTGGAATAAGTTTGCTTTATCAGAAAAGGAGGATAAGAGGATTGAGTGGATTTAGATGATTTGGTCAATTGGGAATGCACTGGATATTGGCTGGTCTGATTATCACAACTCCAAACATCGTAAGTATGGTTTGACGATACCGATCCTTTGAAATCCATCCATGGAAGAACCAGTCAATCATTCCTACCAGCTTGCTGCTGAGACGAAACGTTTAGCAAATATCGGCGCGCGGACAACGTTCTCATTCCGCCAGACCGACGACCGAGCCAAAAATACTTCCGTTCCACTTTCGCCTCCTCCGGCAAGTCCAAAAGAAAATTGCCCACCGACTGGAATGGTACAAAAAAACAAAAAGCGACTCGATGGTACTTACCGACACTGTAATAGGTTCTACTCGACCAACGGCACCGTTGCTGCTACTGTTTCGTCTCCGGTGCAAGGACCCTCTCCTGGCCGATGATGTATTTATTGCGCGACGACATAGTTTTCAAATTAGGAGACCTACTTTTTCCCCAGTCGGCACATGCAAGACGAGCAATTCTGTTTTTTTTTCGTTCCTTCGTTTCAGCTCACTCTCTTCTGAAATTAAGTGTTTTTTGAGTGCGCTTTGCTCGACGTTGGAAGTCAAGTTCAGGACTCTCGATGCACACACGTGTTGATCGAATTTGAATATGACTCGCTGTTAGATCGGCTTCACATGTGGAAAAGGTTACTGTTTCAAATCACATTTTTCGCTTTCACTTTTAGGTCGTGTCCCACATTCGGCGCAACGGAGAGATCCTTCCGAGCGTAGTTGTAACGACCCGCGAAGGAAAGTGCGGTACCATATGTGCGACCGCGTGAGTCACTGCGTCTGTGAGTAATTACTGTTTCTTTATTTTGGGGAAAAAATATTCCACACTGTTTGTTATAATTGGAAGTGATTCGTTTGTGTGGAGGCATTCAGTTTCGTCTCAACTTCGTTGAATCATACCAGTCTAGAACTGCGATGACTTTTGAATGATTGAAACGGAAAATGTTCACATTCCTTTTTTTTTCCGAGCGTAGAAGGCACTTCCCATAGGTAAACGACGCTGAAAACGAATTCGAAAAATACTTGGCATAAGTGCAACACCAAAACGGTACAAAGAAAGTGAAACAAGGACTTTGTCGAACGTGATCCATTTATGCTTGCTCCTCAAGGACCCGAATCGATCGACTTTGTTTGCAGCGGAGATTTTCTGTTTTCGAGATTCTTTTGAAGAAGGTCGTTGCGAGGAAAGAACTCAAACCGAAGAAGGTGAAGAAGAATTACGGTTCAAGTCCTGTTTGAGAATTATTCTGTTGCCGTGGTTCTTCTTCTTTCAGAAGGGAAACAGAAATGTAACGGATTTTTCCCTAAGTTGCATTCCCAGTAGAATTTCATACATTTACGAGTGACGGTGGGATCGTCAAGCTCGAATGGACAAAGTGACGACAGAATCCCGTGAAGAGCTTCTGTTCGGAGCCACTCGAAGCCGAACATTGCACGGTGAGGTAGCGATTTTCGATTGTAGACACTTCTGGTGCGATGTAAACAAACACTTGAGAATCATTCCAAGCTGTGTTTATCTCCGATGACTGGAGGTATTCTATGATCATAAAAATTCTTTGAACGCATTTCACAATGCTCAATTTGACTATTCAAAGTAGGACATAACCACCCCTAGAGATGGGCAATCATTATGGACAAATGATCCACGGTTTATTTTTTACAAGAATCGGATCAACCTAATTCGAGCTGGCGTGAGCTGGTTGTCTCAGTGAACATTTCTTCATTTTTTGCCACAAAATACTTACTTTAAATATGGTAAATTATGACTACGGCCAGGCAGAGGCAACCAAACTTTCACCATCAACTGAGTAAACGGGAACAAATCCAATCTCAGAAATGAGAAAAATGACTCATAATTTCAGGAAAATTGTGTGTTTTCATGTTATGAAAATACACCATGAATAAAATTCATGATTTTATGAGCTATTTTTTCGTAACTCAACCTATGCGTTACGATTTTTTTTTTCGGTTGGCGAGAAGCCGTAGCTAGATTCATGAAATCCTTTATCATACGAGTCGAAACTATGAACTATATTCATGGTTTCGAAAAATTTATTCATGATAATGGTACGAGTTGTTAATGATATCAGGCGTTTTTTTTAACTAGATTCCCGAAATCATGCATCATCAGTGAGTCAATCGTCACTTTAATTCTTCAGTTAAACGGAGTATAATCACAGAGAACAGACATGGAGGCTCGAACAAAATTTCTCTAAAAACGTGTGTAAAGATTCCTATTCGACTTAAGCGCCACTAACGGCGACTTCCCCACTTAAAAACCCTCTTTGACAACATTATGGCGCTGGCGTTGCACAAATTACACTAGACACTAAGTGCTGGTAGCGCCAAGTGGCTATTTTCAACAGAAAATTTATCGATACTAGCGCCAAATTGGTCGAAAGTGAAAAATTTATGGAGAAAATCAGGAGGTGCTAACACCACGTAACGGCGACGTTCCCACTTATTTTACACAAGTTTCTGACCGAACTTCAGCGTCTGTTCTCTGTGGTATAATGTCAAATTGATTTAATTTAAGCAAAATTATAATAGTTTAATTTATCTGTGTAACGTGTTTTGTTTCTTGAGTTTTCTGCTCTCCCGGTGATATTATTATTTGCATTATCTTTCTCGACGATGTCTTTACACGGTGTTTGTTACCGATTGCTAAAGGTGATCATATCCCGAGTAACAATTTTGGTTTTATGAGGGTTCTGTAGATCATAATTTAAACTTGTAGAATGCTATAAAACCTCGATAAAATCTGCAATGCTACTTGGGTATGGATTCCTGCCTGGTGGTGTCCCCACCCGGAGATGTTCGCCACTGTTTATCGATAGCGCACGACGGCTCGTCCATTACCTGTAATTTGGTGCAGCTACAGATTCAGTTGCGAGGCGGGTGGCAAACGATTGTATTCCGGCAAGTGAAACCATAGTCCGCAATCTTCGGCGGCATAGAAGTTCGCATTAATGAAATTCTACAGAGCGTTGACGAAACAAGTGAAGTAGATCAAATCGTAATGAAAATATCCCAGGACATGCCTGCAGCGGATTCGCGCTGAGATATTGTAGCCAGCCCGGGCGATCCGTCTCTAAAAAAGTATGGCTTAAGCGCCACTCCACAAAGGAGACCACACGCCCAATGTAAATTTGCCCGGTTGAGACTCTCCTAAGGGCGATTCCATTAAATTTCCTAGAAAGGATTTACGGATCAGGCAAGCTGGCTTTCAACTAAACGTCCAAAACGGGAAAACCCTACTATCCCCATGAAACCACAAACACGATAGTCACTCAGAGAGTCGGTGAGAGCTCACCCATACCTAAAAACCTCTACAAAGGAGAATTCATCATCATCTACAGTCTCGTCACTTGCCACTAGACGTCACCCCGATCTGGAAGTGGACTACTCAAACTCTCAACATGAGGACGGGACACGAAAACTACAACGGAGAACGCGAAGTGATGTCGAATACATTCAATCAATTAAAGCTAGGGAGATGGTCATTTTACGAAAACATTTATTATCACGGAACTATTCAGGCGGTATATTTAGTGCATAACGAGTGTTCCAACATTAATCCTACGTATATTTATTTACATGTTCCAATTGATTTCGGTTTAAAGGGTGTCCACGATGAAATTGCCACACTATGAAATTGCTCTAACTTTTTAACCGTTGGGTAGAATTTATTGAAAATTTGGGTGGATTTAGGTCATAGTGCATTATTTACATCCTGCAAGTTTTAAAGTCCTGTGATCAAAACTCGCGGAAATGGAGTCGAAAGAACAGCTCGTGTGTGATAAAATCTTGCGCATTCATCACGAGAACAAGGATCTCTCGCATCGTTCCATCGCTAAAACGTTGGGAATCGCGAATTCCACGGTTTAGCGAGTGATTAAGCGGTTCGAGGAACGGTTGACCACCGATCGGAAGCCCAGAAGTGAAGGAAAAAGTATTCCGTACAACACCAAAAATCACAACCGCGTAGTTGGGGCCTTCAACCGAAATCCGAACGCCTCCGTTAGGGATGTGGCTAATAAGCTGCACCTAAGCCGAAGTTTTGTCCAGAAGGTCAAAACTAAGGCTCGGCTTCGAACGTTCAAGGTACAAAAGGCCCCTAATCGCGACGAGAAGCAGAACAAGTCCGCCAAAACCCGTGCCAGGAAGTTGTACCTCAACATACTGACGAAAGTTGAATGCTGCATCATGGACGACGAAACATATGTGAAGGCCGACTTCAAACAGATCCCCGGCAACCTGTTTTTCACGGCCAAGGATAAGTTCAGCGTTCCGGAGCATGTCCGCACTCAGAAGATGTCCAAATTTGCGAAGAAATTCCTGGTTTGGCAAGCCATCTGCACGTGCGGGAAGCGGAGTGCACCTTTCGTGACCCAGGACACGATGAACGGACAGGTGTACATAAAAGAGTGCCTCTAGAAGCGGCTGCTTCCTCTCCTGAAGGCCCACAACGTCCCAACAATCTTCTGGCCGGATTTGGCCTCATGCCACTACTCCAAGGACGTGCTGAAGTGGTATGCGGACAATAAGGTCAATTTCGTGCCGAAAATGTTCAACCCTCCCAACACTCCGGAGCTCCGCCCCATCGAGAAGTACTCGGCGATTATGAAGCAGCACCTTCTTAAACGACCTAAGGTAGTGAAGACAGTCGAGGAACTGAAGAAAGTATGGGTTTACATGCAAAAACGGTTGATTCACAGGTTGTGCAGAATCTTATGGCCGGGGTTAAGGCCAAGGTGCGGGCATTTGCGTATGGACTGTAAATAAAATACGAGTAAAATGGTAAAATGAAGTTTAATAGTTATTTCTCAATCCCTGAAAATTTGATGGCAATCGGATGAAAACTCGAATTTTGCGAATCAATTTTGTGTGTGGCAATTTCATCGTGGACACCCTTTACTTGTGTGTGTTCGCTCCTATCTCCTATGTGTGTGCGATTTCTCTCTCCCTAACTAACGTGCTCATGTGCTCTACTTGTTCATGTGTGTGACGTCACTTTATCGGCAACTCAGCTCCAAACGAGTCTGCGCTCCTGGTGACAACGACGTTGGCGGGAATGCCACAACACGAGTTCCGGAAAAGCGTGTCACGGAAACTCGGCGCTACTCGCTCATCAGTCTTAGACTGACAAAAAATCACTCCGTGGCGCCCTCGCCGGACGCCACACTCCAAAAATAGAAAAAGGCTTGACTCACCAGATGATGTTGACCTACGTGATGGTCACAGCCGATGACCTATCGACGGGTTCGACGCACTCTTTAGTGATCGTCGATGGTGATCCGAAGAATGGAGGTGTTTCGCTGACAATGGCATTTCACACGCCGATGCGATGGCGGTTACTCTGCCGTGCCGGTAGGTTGACGAACCGGCGGGTGGACCGTGTCCACGTGGAGATTCCCTGAGTCTCCTCGGACCGATTATGTAACGGATCCGTCCACTTCCGGCCGGTTGGCGATTGCCGGGAAATTCCGTCCGTTGGGGAGAAGTTGCTGCGCTTGGGCACGGTGAATTGCTGCGAACGATTCAACAACACGACTACACCAAAACAGTGAGCACAAGCACGAGCACGGACATGGACAGCACATATTGAGCACATCAAAAATTACCTGTGTTTCTCTATCCTTTCTCCTGATCGCACACAATTTTCTACACGCACACTTATTTTACTAGCTAAAGGAACGAACAAAAATCTTTAATTAATTTTAAACACTAGACATCACTTTAAATTTTTAATACACAGGACGTTTCGGAGAGCGATTAAATAACGCGTGTGATTCGTTTCACATTCGATAAAACTAAAAGTTTATTTTGACGTTTCTATTCTACACGTTTATCAGAAACTGGGTAATTGTTAATTGGTATAAACCCAAATTACACTCTTAACATCCCCCTTCAATTCAATAATCCAAGTAGATCGCGAAGTACGCGAAACCTTGGTGAAGGCAGCCCTTTGGTCATCACGTCAGCTAGTTGGTGTTCAGTTCAGAAATGCTGGATCTCCACGTGCTTCATTCGCTTCTGCTTGCGAGGTTCCGTTGTCAACGCAATGCATGGTTGATTGTCTTCGTAGACCGTCAGCGGTTCTTGGATGTCACAACCAATCGATCGAAGTAAGTTGGCTACCCAGATTAGCTCACAGCTAGCCAAGCAAAGCGCCATCAATTCCGCTTCTGTAGTCGACAGAGCTACCGACGATTGTTTCTTCGT
Organism: Ochlerotatus camptorhynchus; assembly: GCF_037179485.1. Lineage (NCBI taxonomy): Eukaryota > Metazoa > Arthropoda > Insecta > Diptera > Culicidae > Ochlerotatus > Ochlerotatus camptorhynchus. The sequence goes on along the minus strand of NW_027040687.1, from coordinate 85,596 downwards.
TGCCCGTTTCGCAACCGTTGATCCGTGTAGCTTGATGACGAATCCCGATACACAACGTCGATCATTGGGGTCGTTACCCCAATCTGCATCCGCAAATGCCAGAAGCCCTTCCGGCGAATCTTGCTGTCGATACACAAGTTGATACTCCATAGTACCTCTTAGATATCGTAGCACCCGCTTTAGGTGCACCCAGTGCTCATCCTTAGCACAACATTGAAACCCGGCGAAATAATTCACCGCAGCGCAGATGTCCGGCCTTGACGTAACCATCAAGTACATGAGGCAACCAATCAGTTCCCTGTATGGTTTGCTAGTGAAATGCTTAGCGTCTTGCCCCTTCTCCAGTTTTAAGTGCGGCTCCATCGGAATCATAGACGGTTTACAGTTAATCATACCGAACCGCTCAAGAACGCTCTTCACATACACCTTCTGCTGGATGATCATCACACCTCTCTTCCGATCACGTTGAATGTTCAAACCGAGGAAACTACGAATTTCTTCATCGTTCACTATCGCACTAGCAACAACACGTCCCTTGAAATGTGCAAGCAAGTTAACACCACTTTTTGCCGTTTGAATAACTACTGGCTGATCCAACTTCACCAAATTCTCAAACAAAGACTGATCATTGGCCATATGCTCGGAGGCACCACTGTCTAAAAACCACTTCGCGTCAACTACATTGTAAGCAACAGCAGTTTCCACGGCAGCTACGAATGACACAGTTTTCGCACCAACATTCGCTTTCTGCTCAAAACTTTTCTTTTCGTGCTTCTGACCACCACTCGGGCCGCAATTTTTGTTTTCACCGAATTTAAAACATTGAGCTTTCTTATGGCCAAAACCACCACAACCAAAACACTTCAACCTGCTTTTGGATTTCCCTGCAAATGCCGCTGAACCCTGCGCTTAGCTTAGCAGGTATTTTCGCCTTACCAAATCCATCGTAAGCTTCTCCGACACCGCTTCCATAGCAGTGGTGACGGCATCGTCAACATGAGATGGCAAATGACATCTTCTTCTTCCATTTTTGCACCAGCACCTTTAATCTCACGCACAAGTTTATCAAAGCGCAGAAAATGCTCCTGCAGCTTTTCGCCCTCACCGAACCGCATCGACAGTAACTGACGTTTGAGCAAAAACCGGTTGGTGATGCTTTTCCGCTCAAACACGTCATGCATACTGTCCTAAATCTCTTTGGGACTATTTTTGTCTTTCACATATTCAAGATGGCTATCTGCCACACCTTGAATCAAAACAGAACGACACTTATTATCCTGCCTTATTCGCACAGCCTTTTTCACTTCGTTCGCCGCTATAATCTCGGCCGTTGCACTAGTGGGATTCTGCCAAAAATCTTCTTCTTCAGCCGCCTTTTCAACACAATGCACCACCTCCAACTGCTGGAGTACACCCGCATCCGGAAGCTCCAATTATTGAAGCCCGTTCCGTCGAAAGGCCTGAACCTGATAATTTTGGCTTCGTCATCCATCGCGCACTACCGACCGATTTCTTTCGCGGTTCCAGAACAAAAATTTTGTTGTACTGGGCCCATAACCTTTTAATACACAGGACGTTTCGGAGAGCGATTAAATAACGCGTGTGATTCGTTTCACATTCGATAAAACTTAAAGTTTATTTTGACGTTTCTATTCTACAAGTTTATCAGAAACTGGGTAATTGTTAATTGGTATAAACCCAAATTACACTCTTAACATAAATTACATACTTTAACTAGGAAAAACGACCACGAACAAACGCGCACACTTCAAGAACGTTGGGAAGTCACGGACGAAATGATCGAGACCGTGAATCCTCAGATAAAGGAAAGTAAAACTCGGACGAACCGGAAGTCCATCATTTCCCGAAGCCCTTCGAGTCCTATCGTGAATCTAAAGACACGAAAGATAACTTGACTCGTTTAATTGTGCGACTGTCCCTTTCCTACCTTATCCATGAATTAAATGGACCCGTCTTAGGAAAGATTTCAGCAAAAATGCTTGTGTCTTCCTACTGCCTACCCTAAGGAATTTAATTCAAACAATTTAACCTTATCAAATTGTATACAAATTTATACAAAATTCCTGATCGTTACAATGTGACACAAAAGCACGCCCTCAAATCATCCACCTGTAAATTGTGCCGCAGCTTCATGAAAAGAACATCACACTTGCACTCTTGGAATTCCTTCATGCTTCCAGTTTGTGGGATAAGCTCCAGCTACGGAGACACAGTTTGCTAGGCCGTCCATCTAAGTTCTGATGCAGCAGTACGAGTCGCAAAGGTGCGATTGATTCTTCTTTTTCAAACAATTTATTCTAAATGCCTTATCTTTTCTGTGGATGCCGAAGAGTTGGAGCTGGCATTTTCAAATCCTGGTTATGATCTGGGATAAGACCACCAATTAGGTGTGGTTAGACGACTGCATAAAACACTACAAGGAGCTCTACTTTTAGGTTTCCAGCAAGTGGCACATGCGTCAAAACCAGCAGCGTAACATCTTCCACACGCTTCCTCTCCGGTCATCCCTCGCTGGCGTGGATCCAGCTAGCGGAGAGCTAGCACAAGGTACATTGCAACTTTATACATTGGCGATGGGTCCAACAAAACATCTGAGATCGGATTTCGCAAGGCACTGGAGCTGCCACTATTTTACCCCCGACCGCAATGGACGTTGAAATTTTATGAAGACGGCTTGACAGGCACGTACGTACGCGTAACGCTTGCTAACGGCCATGAATTTGGTTCATGGAAGCGCTTGTTATTGTTCATGATATTTGTCGTATCCATAATGAAATAATGAATTATTGTCAAGCAAAGCAAAGTTTCTTGTCTTAGTCATGGCTACAATTTTATGCATAGAAATAATTCAAGTTTTGGCCGCAAAGATGGAGCAGCGATCTCAACTTTTTTATTTTACACGCTAGAGGTTTACTGTCTTCGAAAATGTTGTAGAACGTAAAATTTTATGAAAAGTTGTCGTAGACACAAAATGTGTTAATCCTCAAATAACTGCATTATGCGAAGTTTTGTAGATTTTGTCTGAAATTAACGGTTTTTAGTATTATGTTTCGTTCAATTGAAAACAAATATATCATTTTTCTTCGATCGCTACAAGCCAATCCAATCTTTTCTAGATTAATTCTATTTTTAGCATACCTAAAACAATAAATATTACATGAAATTTAAAAAAACACATTATTTTCTGAATGAATTTTCTCAAAAATACGCAAGTGAGCGCAAAATGTAATCAGTTATTCAAAAAGTTCATCAAATATACTTTTATTTATCAAAACATCTCAGAGGTATATTGAGATATATTTTAGATATTTGGATTTGAATCAAACAATATATTTCATTTAAAGAAATACAGCTCTCACTATTTTATTATGTAGGTACTTCATTTACAATTGCAATAGATTTTGAACTTCATCAGGAAAATTTGTCTGATCAACTTGATAAAAATCTTTTTTTTTATACAGGATCAGAAGTCAGCAAAAGCCTTTTGAACACATCTTCAATATTAGCAAGACGGCTACATTTTCTAGAATGATGCTCTCGGACTTTACGGATGCTTTTATTGCGTTGCTCTTGAGCCTCTTCCGACACCGTTCCGATTGGAATTTCGGAATGGCTTATTATTGTTGATCCATGTAAAAGAATTCTGTGCATGGAAGGTGAAAGGGGGTAGGACGGATAAAGGGTGATACGGTCAAAATTTGGTCAAGCGAAAACGCGTGTAAATCGGTGAAATCGTTTATTTAAAAAATCAAATTAAATTTCTTTTTCAAGTTCAATTAGTATAAAATTCAGGAAAAATATTCAGTTAGGCTTCCGCTTTTCCAAATCCGAATTGCCGGGCTTTACGCTTGACCCCTGCCATCAGATTTTGTACAGCCACCTTGTCCACCTTCTTCGCCGCAGAAAGCCAGTTTGCCTTGAACTGCTGCTCGCCCTTAGCAGTTTTTTTGGTCTTCTTTAGGTTCCGCTTGACAATAGCCCAGTATTTGAGTGTTCACTCGGCTGTCGACAAAAGCAGGCCACTCTCGATGTGTGCTACGCGATCGTCTGTTTTCTCGGCAGCAACCATTGTGTGGTCCTCCTCATTGTTCTTCATCAGCAGTTCTTTCGGTCGATGCGTCGTCGACTTTGGAAAGCAACCGTTTCGTGATGAGTGTGTGAGTGCTGACCACGTTTTGCGTCCATTGCTGCAATGGACGCGCTCTGACCCTCGTTGGCGTACAACAATTTGCCATACAATGAAACCACTGGAAGCGGCTCCAGTTCTGATGGAGGAGGCTTTTTGGATAGCGGAAGATAAAGTGTTTATTGTGTTGTACCTTTTGACTATAGTTTTAAGATGTATTGTATAGTGACCAAGAATCCTCGGCTCTGTAAAGTTAATTCGGTTGAGCCTTATCAAATAAATTAATAAACAAAAAAAAAAAAAAATAGCCCAGTATTTCTCAATTGGGCGGAGCTCTGGCGTGTTGGGAGGGTTCTTGTCCTTGGGAACCACCTGCACGTTGTTGGCGGCGTACCACTCCATGGCCTTTTTACCGTAATGGCAAGATGCCAAATCCGGCCAAAACAGTACGGAACAACCGTGTTTCTTCAGGAAAGGCAGCAGACGTTTATTCAAACACTCTTTCACGTAAATTTCTTGGTTGACAGTCCCGGAAGCTATGAAAATGCTGCTTTTCAAGCCACAGGTACAGATGGCTTGCCAAACCAGATATTTCTTTGCGAACTTTGACAGTTTCATGTGCTTGAAAACATCTGCTACCTTTCCCCTTCCTTTTGCCGTATAAAACTCCTGTCCCGGAAGCTGCTTGTAGTCGGCTTTGACGTAGGTTTCGTCGTCCATTACCACGCAGTCAAACTTCGTCAGCATCGTCGTGTACAGCCTCCGGGATCGCGCTTTGGCCGTCGTATTTTGTTTATCATCGCGATTTGGAGTCACTACCTTCTTGTAAGTCGATAGTCCGGCTCGTTTTTTGGCTCGATGCACGGTTGTAGACGATACACCCAGCTTATTTGCGGCATCTCGGAGAGAGAGGTTAGGGTTTCGCTTGAAACTACCGGCAACTCTCTTTGTCGTCTCAGCGGCTTCCGGTTTTCGATTTCCCCCCGATCCAGACTTCCTGGCTGTCGACAAACGTTCCCCAAACACTTTAATTACATTTGTAACGGTTGATTTGGCAACTTTTAGCGATTTTGCCAACTTTGCGTGCGAGTAGCTCGGATTTTCGCGATGCGCGAGCAAAATTTTGATACGCTACTCTTCTTGCTTGGACGGCATTTTGACAACTGAAGAGTGAATTCCAAAATCAAAATAGGAGCAACATTCTACACACACACACCTTCAAAATGAGGGATGTTCAGGTTTTTTAAATGCAAAATTGAAAGAAATACGTCAAGTTGATATTGACCAAATTTTGACCGTATCACCCTTTACGCTGATCTGGCTCTGAACACGGCCCTAGCATGGCCTATCTACTTGCATAGATAACCATGGGATCACGTTAGGAGACTACATACAACGATTGAAGATAGCGGCCCGGAGGGGGGACCCATCAGAATGGAGAAAATCGGAGAAAAAAACAAAAAAGACGAAAATGAAAAAACCAAAAAAAAAAATATGATGGACGACGGTAAGACGCCGGAAAATGAAAACGGAGGAGCGAACGTGTTCTCAAGGAGCGGGATATTGCAGAGATCACCTGTGCCGAACCTGAGGGCCACTGCGAGTTCCAGCAGCAGCAGTAAGTCTCAAGAAGAGCAGCCAGACGTTGGGCTAAGCCAGATATTCACACCGATATCCAGCAGGAGCAAATCTCAAGAAATGTAGCTCGGGAGAACCAAAATGACGGAGGTCAGGAGGAAGATTGATAAACTCTATGTGTTCGTAAATGATAAAAACAACGTACACAAAGAGATCAAGCAACTTGTGACTGGAATCAAATCCGGCATAACAGTGGCAGATCGGGAATTCCGAGAGTGGAGAAAATGAGCTGAAAATGCCGAAAAGGCTCTCCGGGAGGCCAAAGAGAGCATAAGAATGGCTGAAGCACATGAGACGCCGAAGGGACCCACAAATCCACGTCCTGAAAAGAGAGATAGGGACACGCCAGGAGATGAGGAGGAGCCCAAAAAACGCAGAGACGACGAGGAAGGCATCAATGAGATGGGAGAAAATGGTGGGTGGCGTAAAGTCGAGAACCAGAAGGAGAGGAAGAAAAAACAAAAAGAAGATGAAATTTTGAAGAAGGAAGAGGAAGTGAGGAAGAAGGAAGACAGGAAGAATAAGGAGAAGCCTAGGCCTCGGAGGGAGAGAAGCAAGGGTGACGCTCTGGTTGTTGAGGCGAAGGACAAAACGTCCTACGCAGCACTCCTCCGGAAAGTGAGAGAGGATCTGGAGTTGAAACAACTAGGCGAGATGCTATTTGAGCTCAAAAGGGATCCTACGGTTAAGAGCGCAGCTTTTAGCTCGTCGAAAAATCTCTTGGCGAGACGGCGAACGTAAGAGCCTTATCCCAGGAGTCAGTGGTCGAGTGCAGGGATCTGGACGAGATCACAACAGAAGACGAGTTGAAAAGTGCGCTGAAGGTGCAATGCAACCTGGGAGACGTACCGATGGCAATTCGGTTGAGGAAGGCGTATGGTGGCACGCAGACGGCGTCGATACGACTTCCTTCGGCCGCAGCTAACGAGCTGCTGAAGACTGGCCGAATCAAGGTTGGGTGGTCAGTGTGCTCGTTGAAAGCTATTCCTTGGGTATCTAACAAAATGGAAGGATGCTACAAATGCATTGGCTTCGATCACCAGGCAAGAAACTGCAAAGGCCCTGACAGATCTGATCTGTGCAGGAAATCCGGAGAGAAGGGGCAAGTTGCAAAAGACTGTACAAAGCAACCGAAGTGCATGCTCTGCAAAAAGGAGGACGGGAACGGCCATGTGAGGGGAAGTTTCAGGTGCCCAGAGTTCAAAAAGGCGATGGTGGGCCAAATAAATCTCAATCATTGCAACACAGCACAGCAACTGTTGTGGCAGTCAACAACGGAAACAAAGTGCGACGTTGCAATCATTGCAGAGCCATATCGAGTCCCTCTCGATAATGGTAACTGGGTGGCGGATAGAGAAGGAATGGCGGCCATACAAGCCATGGGCAGGTATCCCATTCAACAAGTGGTGGCAAGCTCATACGAAGGTTTCGTGATCGCCAAAATCAATGGAATCTATGTATGTAGTTGCTACGCACCCCCGAGATGGACTGTGGTGGATGCGCAAACCAATTGAAAAACAGTTTGATTAAGACGCAATCATTTCCGTTAAAAGTGTCGATGCGCAACATAAACGAAAAACAAACTTGTAAATTAAAATGATGTATACCAAGCATTTCCACTAGGTCTCAAATAAACATTCCTAAGAAATCCCAAATGCAATAAACATGTTTACTAGGTCAAGCGCCAGGCGATCAACAACGCACGCAGACGGGGCAATGAATGAAATGATTGTTTGCATAGCTTACCATACTTGCAATAAGCATAATCGATTGCGTGTGACTTTTGCCACATGGTATCGGGTCAATTCGTAAACAACAAGAAGCAACATATCAACATAGGACTTGGGAAAGATTCAGCATAAACAATATTGAATTCTATCTGCGCAATTGGTTTATTAATAAAACTAACTGAAACTGAAATATACATTATTTCTACAATCGCAAGTCAGAGTGTTATTATCTTCGAATGCCAGCTCAGGACAATTGAACAGTTCCACCAGATGCTAGATGGGCTCACCGGAGAGCTCATTGGACGGAGACCAGTCGTCATCGCAGGAGATTTCAATGCTTGGGCAGTGGATTGGGGGAGCAGGTGTACCAACGCAAGAGGGTATAGCCTGCTGGAAGCTCTGGCAAAGTTGAACGTCAGTCTGGCCAACTTAGGAACCATCAGCACCTTCCGCAAAGATGGTAGGGAATCCGTTATCGACGTCAATTTCTGCAGTACGTCGCTAATGGCAAATATGAACTGGAGAGTGAGCGAAGAGTACACCCATAGTGACCATCAGGCAATCCGGTACAGTATCGGCGAACGGACACCGGTGGAAATGCGGAGGACGAAAGTAAGCGAGCGGAAGTGGAAGACGAAGGCATTCAATAAGGATCTCTTCATCGAAGCTCTAAGGGTAGACAGCGCGAACGAGTTGACCGAATCAATAGCAAGGGCATGTGACACAACTATGCCGAGAAAACTGGATCCAACGAACAGGCTTCGTCCAGCTTACTGGTGGAACGAGGAAATTAGCACCCTCCGTGCTACTTGTCTTCTAGCCAGAAGGCGTGCTCAGAGAGCAAGAACAGAAGCAGACAGAGAGGAGCGCAGGGTGGTGTTCAGAGAAGCCAGGACTGCACTGAAACGAAAGATAAAGCTGAGCAAGTCAAATAGTTTCAAGGAACTGTGCCGCGACGCCGATGCTAACCCCTGGGACAACGCATACCGAGTTGCGATGGCGAAGATCAGAGGTCCATCGATGCCGGTTGAAATGTGCCCCAACAAGCTGAAAGTCATCGTAGAGGGACTTTTCCCACAGCATGACCCAACGAACTGGCCACCTACACCTTATGGCGAGGAAGATGAAGACAACGTTGAATAAGTCTCCAACGAGGAATTCATAGCAGCAGCGAAAGGGTTGAAAGCGAATAAAGCTCCCGGCCCGGATGGAATTCCCAACGTGGCGTTGAAGGCGGCGATCCAGACATTTCCGGACATGTTCAGGATGGTGCTGCAGAAATGTCTTGACGAGGGTCAGTTCCCTGATAGGCGGAAGGTACAAAAGCTTGTGCTGTTGCCGAAGCCCGGAAAACCGCCGGGGGATCCTGCATCGTATAGGCCAATATGCTTGCTGGATACTGTCGGAAAGCTCTTGGAGAGGATCATCCTCAACAGGCTGACGAAATGCACGGAGAGTGAAGGGAGATCGACGGTGGATGCAATTCGGACAGTGATTGACAGAGCCGAGAAAGCTTCCAAACAGAAGCGATACTGCGCCGTGATTACGATTGATGTGAAGAATGCATTCAATAGCGCCAGCTGGGAGGCCATCGCCAAGGCGCTCCATAGAATGAGGGTTGCAGACTACCTCTGCAGGATTCTAAGTAATTACTTCCAGAACCGGGTCCTGGTCTACGTGACAGACACGGGGCAAAAATCGCTTAGAATCACGGTGGGAGTTCCACAAGGCTCCATTCTAGGTCCCACGCTGTGGAACGGAATGTACAATGGCGAGCTGACGCTCAAGCTGCCCAAAGGAGTTGAGATCGTTGGCTTTGCGGACGATGTCGTCTTGACGGTAACCGGTGAGACGCTGGAAGAAGTGGAAATGCTGGCGGCCGAGGCGATAGATACGATTGGTAACTGGATGCAAGGAGCGAAGCTGCAGATAGCCCACCACAAAACAGAAGTGATGTTGGTCACTAACTGTAAAGCAGTGCAGTGGGCAGAAATCACCGTTGTTTCGAAACGCGTGAGTGTGTGAAAAATCGCTGATTGTGACTCTCTAGAAGTGAAATAAACAGGTTTAATATGTCAAACACATTCTTTGCAACCTCTTCTTGTATCCTACCAATTCAAAATATGATCATGGCATCTAATTATTTTATAATTATAAAAAAACATTGGTTTAGCTGAAATGAGTATTTCAAGATTGCTTATAAATGAATTATATAGGATCTGCCAATTTCAGAGTTGCTTAGAAGGCTCCATTGAGGTTGAGATACGTTTTTGAAACTCCAGAAACATTCTGAATACATTGGAGATTTTCGGATAATTCCGTCAAATACTGTCACATCATTCAACCAGAGCAGTTTTTCAATGATTCCATTAAAAAATGCTTCTTTAGACGTGAGACTTGAGAAAACTACAATTGAAGTCATTTTTAACGGAAGCGCTTACGTCTATTTGAAAATGTGTCCTTGAAAGGATTGGAATAGAGTCTTCAGATAATTAAAATTGTAGATCTAATACACGTTAAATTCACACACAAATGAGGGGGTTAAAAGGAAAGGGGTGTAAGTGACTTTGATCGATTCTCTTCATCGACTTTCTCTTTCGTTAATAATTCAGCTGCAAACACATTCCTTGATTCGTGTGCCATTCTGGATGCTAGATAAGAACCTCCTTTATCAAACTATGTGACAGAAATAGCGCAAAATCTGTTTATAAAGCTGTGGCTAACAAAGTCGATGAAGAGAATCGATCAAAGACACTTACACCCCCTTCCTTCTGACCCCCTCAAATATGAATTGCAAATTAGAGCGAAATCGATGAAACCGCTACACTCGTGTCACCTGAGAAGTAGTATCAACCAAGAATTTTGTCAAATATCTGCTGTACAATAAATATTTGCTTAAGCAAGTCAAATGTTTATTGAACCTATTTATAATTATAAATGTCTGTATAAATCTTTAGCTTTTTATCAATGTTTGTATAGACGCATTTCGCGCCAAATCGAATCGAAGCTGGCAACACCCTCTCAGATTACAATGAAATTTTCTGAATATATTTACTTTGGCCAAATAAGCACTTTCGCATACTCAGTTTTTCCAAAAGTTATCTAGACTAACATTTAAGAAGGGCCAAACTTTCTCTTCCGGTTTTTTTTTTCAAAAAAAAAACTATGGAAACATGACAACTCCTACAAAAATTTGTTGTATGGATGACTTTTAGAAAATTGTCCAAAATTCCATTTGACACCTACACTCAACAACATCGATTTAAAAAAATTAAAGCCGGTTTAAAAAATGGCCATGATAGGTAATTATGATTAAGACTATACATCGCGAAATTGGACATTTTAATGAAAAAAAGTTTTTCCTGCAAAAACTTTTTCATGTCTGAACTGATTTGTTTACACACCGTTTTCACACAAAACTAAACCAGTGAAGCTCAAAATCATCTCAGAACCCAATCAAGCTTTATTTGTGATTCAATTTTGTCTAATCAGCACTTAAGTTCACTTTGATTAATCGAGAATTTCATATGAAAAGGGCTCATGATGCATTTTTCGCCAAATCGTATTCAGAATTAGGGGCATTTACGCCGACATTACATCCATTTCCCCTATATAAATAAATGATATATGAAATGTGTATTTTTTTCTCTCACATATTATCAGATTTTGCCTCAGTAGTTTGGTGCTGCCAGCTCCGAATACGATTTGGCGCGAAATGCGTCTATAATGTCTGCACTCTGTATGAAGTCTGTATGCATGTTCAAATGTCTGTACATTTGGCATCCCTGGGTGCAACAGATGAGGTTTACTGAATCTTGTGGCATAAAAGCACACACTAAAAAGAGCAGATCCACACCAAATGAGGAATCAGAAAAACTCGACCATCTCCGATTTGCATCAAACTCTGCATAAGTGTGTGTTATGGGCAATCATCCACATTTTAACATAACAAACGGCTATTTTCGATGGCATCTCTGTAATTTTTCAATAAATTGTAGCACGAAAACGTTACGTTAAATCGAAACTACGTCTGAAGCATAGTTGTAGAGAAAATTAAAATCTTTCTGGGAAAAAATATAAAAGGTAACATTTTTGTTTTGGTAATTTGAAGTACAGTTTACAAAACATTCAAATAACTCAGATGGTTTATGAATTTTTTTTTAAATAGCACACCATAAAGGCAAAGTTTTAAAATATTTAAAACAATGTACACCTAAACCAATGCTTTTTAAGGTTAAACTGTGCATGAGCTTAACTTCAAAAAATATATATATGCATATTAAATATATATTTTTTAGAAAATTGCAGTTTTTTAAACTTTGTTTATCTCAAAATAAAAGAAAAATCCATGAAAAAATTTCCCAAAATAATTTTACTTTTATACAAAGTTTTGTCTCAGACGTCATTTCGATCAGAAACTACATTTTAGTGCTTTTTTTTTGCAAAAATGTGAATGATTGCCCACAACACATAATTATGCAAAGTTTCATGCAAATCGGAGAAGGTCGAGTCTTATTTTGTTGCGTAGGACTACGTCTGTGATTTATAAATGGAAGCACACTTTGTGAAAACCGAAAATGGAACATGTAACGAAATTGTGAAAGATTTTGAACGTTAATAACTCAGCTTTTCCTGGACCAATTTCAATAATTTTATCACCAATCGATCATAAATATTTCTACGGAACAATTCGAATTCAAGACTTTATCATTTTTCAACATGCCACTATTGAAAATTTGACGAATGTGCAACTATTGCTATGTTAATTACAATTGTCGCCCATTGCCTGCGAAAGGCAATTTCCCTAACACAGATTTCCAAGTTGAATTCCATCCGGTCTCACCAAACGGTGTTTATTCATTCACCGCGTGGTGAGTGGTGGTGTTCTGCAGTACACAACGAAAGGCTTCCTGCCAAGCAGCTAGCTATCAAGGCTGCCCCCAACTGTCCAACTAAAAGTCATATCAAAAGGTTATTTTCAGGGCAATCATAGTAATACTAAAATAAGAGATGAACTAGCCCCAGGCTAAAAATCTCTATAATAAAGACTAAAAAAAAAAAAAAAAAGTAATACTAAAGAGTATAAACAGAGAGCACTCCGCTCAAATTCCTATACCTACACAAAACACAACCTGCTGCAGTTAACAAATATCATTTTTTATATAAGACCACGTTGTTCTACGTCACCATTGCGTTCAACCCCATAGGGCTGTCCCTTGTAGTTTTTATTCTATTTGAGCTGGAACTGGTTAAAAGTCTCTGCAACAGTCACTGTTTAAGTTAATCACACTAACGGCGGTGGAAGTGTAGTGGTAAGCGTGATTACCTCTCACCCCAGCAGGCCTGGGTTCAATACCAGTCGGCGCCGCCGGGATGTTCTGAGGCATAACATCTCTGATCACGCCTTCCTTCGGATGGGAAGTAAAGCCGTTGGTCCCCGGTTCATGAGTTGATGGGTCGATAGATAGGGTCCAGGTGTGAGAGCTGCTTTCCTGGCACGTCGGTAGCATTGGTGCTCAGCACGGAAAACTAGATCGACGGAAAAAACAAACCAAAGGAAAAAAAAAGTTAATCACACTAATTTAAAAGACAGTTTAATTTCATCAAAATAATTATGCGATGAATAACAGGAAGGAACATTTGAATACGATGAAGTTCTCCATCTTCTTTTTGAATGGGAAATTCACCCTCAAAGGCTTTAGTGCATGAATTTTACAAACCTCACATAATTATGCATAATATTCCATCGTTAACGTAAATTCCACAGGCAAGGATTGAGATTTATTGCTGCTTTACATTCGGGTCAGGAATTTAAATATCCCGTCAGGAACCGATATTTCGACTCAGGCGAAGGCCTTTAAATGGCTGCTATAAAAAAAATTGTCTCTCAAACTATCGTTCCAATTAGTTCACTGCCAATCCTCAAAGCCTAAATCGTTACATGTCAGCTGTGCTCATATTCTCACAATAAAGTAAATGCACTTCTACCCTCCTCGCTGGGATCCTCGCCCCGTCAGTTGTGCCACAAAGTCTACCGTCAGCACTGCAGCAGACACAACAATTCGCATTGGGACGTACTACATAAGCAGCAGAAACCTCAGAATTCGTAAACAACCGTAACATTCTTCGACTTACCTACTCTCGAGACCCGCCGTGCGATCTTTGTTGCGAAAGAAAAGGCATCAACTCCGACCGGGCGCTGGGACCGGGAGGAGCAGAAGGAGAACGAGAAGTTAGATCACATTGTTCCGACACGATGGAATGGAAAAAACTCACCTTTGCTCAACGTTTTCTCCCTTGTCACCCTAATCGAAATTCAACTCACAGGCAGCCAAGGACCCTCGGTTCGTTGGTTTTCATCGTTCGTTAATGCACACGACTTAGAGTTAGTTACATTCACATTGGGAAAAAGGGACGAACAAAATTGCTTGCATGTAATCGCCTTGCGCAATATAACGCCGTAAGGACGAACGCTCGCGCACACACACCGTTGCTCGGCAGTACATAGGCGGACCCTCCTGTTTGCTCGAAGTTCAATTCCCGATTATATTGAAAATAATTCCCTTTAATAATAGCTTCCACGAACGAAGGACGAACGACGGTTGGTGCTGCCAGGGGCTACGCGCGGAGGAAGCGAGATAGCAGCACCAGATGTCCGTTTTTCCAGGGCTTTCCCAACTGCGACGAGGGCTAAAGACAGTTTGGCACGCGACACGGAACGCCAGAACAAAACCAGCCACAGAACGGAACACACTCCGAGGTTGTTCCGTTGAGCTGCTTCCTAGTTCGAGGACCGGTAGTTTAATTCTAACGGTAAAGTGCAAGTGAAAATGAAGGACTGAACTGAGTGAAGCGAAGGACTCCAACTTCCGGGAAAAAGTTGAGATTATTTGAAATTGTGATAGTTAGTGCTTGAAGATGGCGTCGACTACGACCATTACGGTGCGGAATATCTCCACGCTTAACCCGTTGAAGCGGATGAAGTTTAAGGAGAACCAAATGATGATCCCGATCGGGTCCAACGAGGAAAGCTTCGACGAGAACCAGTCTGCGGTAGTGCTGAAGAGGAAAATTCCACTGGGAACTCTCGGTAGCATCGAGAATGTGATGTTCAACGTGGGATCTGCTGATTTGAAGAAGCATCTGGGCAATGTACCATCCCCAGGTCCAGGAAGACGCAAGAATTCCGATCCAAAGAGTGCCATCAGTGCCGTCGAGCGACGAAATGCCCGCGAGCGAAACCGAGTTCAACAGGTTAATAATGGCTTTGCCGCCCTGCGTCAACGGATACCGGAAGAGATTGCAGAAGTTTTTGAAGCTGGACAGACCCGGGGAGTTCACAAGAAGCTGAGCAAGGTAGAAACGCTTCGCATGGCCGTCGAATATATCAAGTGCCTCGAACGGCTCCTGTCACTGGATCCGGAGAAGGAAGGCAGCGTGTTCAAAATTAAACCTCCACAGCAGGAGAGCACTCAGCTTCCAGCAACGCCACCTCCGGAACCGGTGCAGGCCAACAATTTCTTCCTCGCAATCAAACCACGTGCCATCGGAAACTCCAACGGAGCTTCCCTCGATCAAACGCAGATCACCATCATCAACGGTCACCAGTACATCCGGATTCCCGGTACCAACACCTTCCAGTATCTGGATCCGGAAAGTCTGTACGATGAATCCCCGAACGACAGTTCGTTTTTTGGCGACAGCAGCTCCGTCATCGATCAGGACGTCATCCTGGAAGACTCGGACGACCTGATGAGTGAATCGGCCATGGCTCTTTCCCCGCAGAGCAACTACGCGCTGGATTTGGACGATCGCAAAGGCGAAGCAGCCGCCTTCCTGAACCATGCGCCGGATGACGACGGTAGGGGACACGGAAAGATCCTCTCTCTGATCGATCAGCAGCAATACGCCGACATTATGATGATCAAAAGTGAACTTCAAGATGACGATGAACAGTCCCTACTGCAGCAAACGGCCAGCGATCCGACGTTTCTGGAATCGATCGATTGGTTCGAGAGTCACCACCAGCAGCTGCCTTCGATGGATTGAAGAATTCCGTCTCACCCACCCTAGCCGGCAATTGTACATAGGATTATTTATTTAAACAAAAGTCGATTTTTATTATTATTATTCTAATTATACGAAAACTTAATTTATTAGCACCCATTGCTCCAACTAAGCTAGTGAAATAGAAAATAAAGAAACCCGATGCCCGATGTATTAATAAACAAAAAAGGTGGTAGAATCGTCCGCGATCGCTTCTGTTCTGACCGATGGTGGTGGGGCGAAAGAAATTTTTTTGATGATCCTCCGTGGTGCCACTTATTATCGGAAATTTCTCTTCCCGTTCTCTTCCTGCTGCTGACCAAGGGCTGAAGGAAGGATATATAGGGTAGGTGTACCAGTAAGGTTGGTGTACCTATAGTTGCGATACGGGGTTTATACGGGGTTCCCATAATAGTGAAATCAAAGTTAGCAACTACCGCAAAATAAAGATTGACAGCTATAGATTGCGTACCCAATGATATCCTAATATATTATGTATGGTTGTTTTGCTTAACGACGTGTTCAGGGTATCATCCACACAATTTGTGGTATAGTTCTATCATTTGGGTTATCGTTCGGATATGTTTTTTTTTTTTATTAGGGTATGAATATCGTTAATTTATTTTTTAATAAATAAACTGTCCACTACTGGTTCACCCACCCTAGTTGAATGTTTTCGCTTTCAGTGCGCTCCCTTTTCTACCAACGAAATAACAATAATAACACTCTGAACTCGTTGATGGATGATAGCGCATTTACACATACACACACACACAGAGAGACACACGCTAGCAACGTCGCTAATGATGGACTGTGGCTCGTCATCAGGACAGGACAGGGAAATGTAAATTTGCACCTGGAGGTCGATATCGCGATCGATGGTATCTTTGAGTTACGATGACGAAAAGCGAGCACGTGCTCCAGCAGGCAGTTCGATTGGCCGTTGGTTGCTGCTTGTGTGTATTTTGGCTGTGGGGTTCAAGTTTTTAATCGGGAATTGGCGATCGATCGACTGTGGAGAGCACGTGTGCGTTCGCCACTTAGGGTGATCAGTTAAGAGCAAGGGCCGTTGTGATCGTTATTTTGTCTCACAAAAACATTGTCAACCAATGCTAGATAAGTTTTTGAAAATTAAAATGGACAGGTACTTCTTTCATCGGACAACGACAAATATAACTCGTTTGATCGAGCGAAAGCAACCCTGGCATGCGATCGCCTGTGACGGCTAAATGACAACGAGAATTTGGTAGGTCTACCATCGATCGGGGTAAGTGTCAGATGAGGAAAACAAAGACTTTAAAGCCAAGAAAGTACACAAAGCCGTGCGGTGTAAATGTTTTGCTTAATACTAAATTATAAATAGTTTGATTTAAAAGTAATCAATATTACTATTATTTGAACTTACATTACTACCTAATCTAGTGAGTATAATTAAATTTAATCTAACCTATAACTATCCTAAACCTAAATTAATAGCTTTTAGGGTACTACTGCTAAATAGTGCTACTGTCTAACCTAAAAACTAGCCTACAAAGTTGGAATCGCGGTAAGGAAATAAATAAAAGAATTTCTTCTAAATCTAAACAATACAAATATTACAGCTTGCAGCCAGTACTCTCAAAAACAGATAAAATAAAACAACTACAGAAAGGGGACTAAACGTGAGTAAAACACTAACAGCTAAAGCTTACACCGATACCGACCACATACATACAATAAAATTAATATCGAACACACTTATAGATATAGACAAACTACCTTATAACAAACTATGTAACCTATTTACAGGAAAATTATAATATCTCTACGAACTCCTAAATTCTGGGTTCTGATATTAAATTTATGGAAGAAATCCCTGCCCACCTGTTGCCTCTCGCAACACTTTATAATTTTCGTTTAAGCAAGCGAATTGAATCATGCACGGCCGTGGTAATCGTGGTAGTCGGGGTAAATCGTCCAAGAATGATCAGATCTGTAACCAAGGGTGTACGTGTCAGGACTGCGACAATCCTGATACGACGGATATGGTCCAATGCGATGGGTGTGATAAGTGGAGCCACTTTGCGTGTGTGGGCGCTACTAACGAAGTCGAAAACCAGAGCTGGGTTTGTCACAAGTGTCAAACTGCCAAGGAAACTCAGCTGCAGTCTTCGTCATCGAATCATCGAGAAGGACATGTCAGCTCTAAGGTTAGTGTCATCGAAGAACGGACGAGAAACTCCAAACCATCTTCTGTGGATCGAAACAGCCAGCAGGAGCAACGTAACATGGTTCCAAAGGTGGTAGTAGCACCTGCCAGTGAGGAAGCGCATTCAGTGAAGACGAAGGAATCCATCCAAAGGTCAGCATCTTCCAAGGTGTCATCACAATCACGACTGAAGTTGCAGCTACTGAAGTTGGAGGAGGAACGAGCCTTCGAAGAACCGCAAGCCGATAAATTCCGTGATTATCTGAAGGATAAGTACGAGCTGTTAGAGCAAATGACAGACCGGACAAGCTCGAGCCACAGCGAATCTAGCAGCCCGGTGAGAAAGTGGGTCGAAAAAATAAACGACCAGGTGGCTGACGGAAACGTAGCTGGAGGTGCAACAGAACCATTCAATCCTGATGGACACTCCACCGCTCATCCGAACCCAGCAGGCGGAAACCGTCGGTTAGTTCTTGTAGGACACAATCGGGTAGATCACAACATCAGTGCACCCGAACATTCTGAACCATATGCAGACCAACGTAAATTGATCACTAGTCGATCAGGTCCGAGAAACCCAAACAGTTCTCCGCTGTGTGGTGTTAGAAGTTCTTTCAGGGTAGCCCCCAATCTCCTCCCCACGGGAATACAGCATACGTCTTCCGTTGCTTCGGTTAATCGAACTCAACGAAATACTTGGTACAATACTTGTCCTCCTTCGCATAGCCAACTCGCTGCTCGACAAGCTGTATCTAAGGATCTTCCTCCTTTCTCTGGGAACCCTGAGGATTGGCCGATATTCTTTTCAACGTTTGAGAGAACCACCGCTATGTGTGGATACTCAAACGAGGAAAACATGATCCGCTTGCAGAAATGCCTCAAGGGAAAGGCGTACGAAGCTGTTAAAAGCTGCTTGATGCACCCAACGAACGTGTCAAGTGTAATGAACACGTTAAGAGTACTGTATGGTCAGCCTGAAGCGATCATTCATTCATTGATCGTGAAAATAAACGCAATTCCAACGATCAAGGAGGATAAGCTGGAGGCATTAGTGGATCTTGCGGTCAAGGTGCAGAACTTTTGTGCAACCGTAGATGCATGTGGATTAGATGACTATTTGTATAATGTATCCCTCCTCCACCAGTTAGTAATCAAGCTACCACCTACCCTGAAGCTGGAATGGGCCCGATATCGCTTACAACTTCCAAGCGTAAACCTAGCAACATTTGGTGAATGGATATTCTCGCTCGCCGAGGCTGCGAGTGTTTTAACGATACCAGCCAAGCTGTCCAACGAAAATCGCAACCAATTCGTCAAAGAAGACCAGTACTTTCCTGCACACTCACTCCGAATGCTATACAGGGAACTCTCCGAAATCTTCGAAGGACAAATCTGACGGTGATAGCTCTAAAAAGACAACACCAGGCGTCGATAGCTGCCCCGTATGTGATGGAAGATGCAAGTCTGCATCGATCTGTAAACGTTTCCTTCAACTCTCTCGAGATTCCAAGTGGGCTGCTGTAAGGGAGTTTGGACTATGCCGCCGCTGTCTCCACCGCCACGAAGGGAGATGTGACACGAAGCCATGTGGAACAAATGGTTGTGCGTTCTATCACCACGAGCTACTCCATAACGACAATAGATCCCAACACCCTGCATCGAGCCACCCGGCAACTACAGCACCACCCGCAGCCCCACAAGCTGGACCCAGCGCAGCACATGGATGTAACACCCACCAGTCCGCTGCAAATGCCGTATTGTTCCGCTATCTTCCCGTTATTCTGTACGGAAACGGTGAAGCTGTCCAAACTTACGCCTTCCTCGACGAGGGCTCAGCTGTGACTTTGTTGGACCAAGATCTAGCTGACCAACTGAAGCTAAATGGCCCTATAAACCCGCTCTGCCTTCGTTGGACAGGTGGTACTGAGCGCAACGAGAAGAGCTCTCGCGTAGTGGATCTGAAAATAACTGGTACGCAGAACCACGCTAAGGAGTACCAACTTAATGGAGTTCGAACGGTGAAAGAGTTGTTACTACCATGCCAGTCCCTCAAAATGGAGAAGATTGCGCAACAGTACCCACACTGTCGGAATTTGCCGATCGGATCCTATACGAACGTTCGTCCACAAATCCTCATCGGCTTGAAGCACGCTTCAGTTGGCCTGGTGCTGAAAAGTAAGGAGGGAAGTTTGGAACAACCTATAGCCGTCAAAACCAGACTTGGCTGGACAATATGCGGGGGATGTGATACTAGTAATACCTCAAACTTTGTCCACTATACGTTCCACGCTTGCGAGTGCAGCCATCAATCCGACGAAGACGTACATCAAATTGCAGGAATACTTTTCGATGGACAGTCTAGGCATCATGAAAACGAGCAAAGATCTGCTGTCAACAGACGATCAACGAGCCGTCTCACTTCTCCGATCTCTAACCAAGTTCAAAGGTAACCGGTATGAGACAGGACTACTATGGCGCTATGATGGTGTTCGTCTGCCAGATAGTAAAGAAATGGCATTACGTCGACACTACGGCCTTGAGAAGCGAATGCAGAAGGATCCGGAGCTAGCCAGTGCTCTGAATGAGAAGATGTCTGATTATCTGGCTAAGGGATATGTTCGCCAACTGTCAGATGAAGAGTTAAACAAACACTACCCAAAAGTATGGTATTTGCCAATCTTCCCAGTTTTCAACCCCAATAAACCCGGCAAAATAAGGATTGTTTGGGACGGAGCTGCGAAAGTATTTGGCGTTTCCCTGAACTCTGCGCTGCTAACAGGTCCCGATCAGCTGTGTTCACTCCTTGCAATATTGGTGCAATTCCGTGAATACCGGGTCGGCGTCACTGGGGACATACGGGAAATGTTTCACCAGATCCTTATGCGATTGGAAGATCAACAGTGTCTGCGGTTCTTCTGGACGGACAAGACTGGCAAGATCCAGGTCTACGTAATGAATGTAATGGCATTCGGCGCCAGCTGCTCCCCAGCTAGTGCCCAGTATGTAAAAAATGTTAACGCGGACCGGTTTGCTGGAGAGTTTCCTGAGGCAGCTGATGTCATAAAGAAGCGGCATTACGTGGACGATGCGATGTTTAGCACCGAGACGCCTGAGCATGCCATTCGCCTTGCGCAAGAGGTTCGGCAAGTACAGCAAACGTGAGTAAAACACTAACAGCTAAAGCTTACACCGATACCGACCACATACATACAATAAAATTAATATCGAACTCACTTATAGATATAGACAAACTACCTTATAACAAACTATGTAACCTATTTACAGGAAAATTATAATATCTCTACGAACTCCTAAATTCTGGGTTCTGATATTAAATTTACGGAAGAAATCCCTGCCCACCTGTTGCCTCTCGCAACACCTATCAACGTTATATCTGCTCTGTAATTATACAATTATTACAGAAACAAATAGGGTTATCTACCCCATTCTAGGCCTATTAAACATAACCCGCACTTTTTTTCAACTAGTTCGTTTATGTACTAGGCTCAGTCATGTGTGACACTTTGCAGAGTCAAAAATCCATAATTTTTTAACTAACATTTTAAACAGCAGTAATCTAGGTTAGTATTGGGTACCAATTACTCGTGGCGGGCTCGAGGCGAATGGGTAACAATATCGATTGGAAGGAGCTAGATAGGAAACATGTTTCTGAAGCCTCTTTCAGACACTACTCTCGAACGGTTGATCAAATGCTGGCTGGGCAGAGGCAAGTAGCACAGAAACAGGTGGATAATAAGACAGGGACACAATGGCTGTTCTCCACTCAGGTGGCTACCGTCAAGCTCTCGGCAGCTGATGCCAGAAAGGCGGCAGCCACAGGGAAGGTGCGAGTGGGCTGGTCGGTTTGCCCCGTGAGCATTCCCTGAACGGTTACGGCTTGCTTCAGGTGCTTCGGTCAGGGCCACTTGGCTCGTGACTGCAAGAACACAGAAAGAAGCAAGCTGTGCAGACGGTGTGGATCGGAGGGCCATAAGGCGCAAAGTTGCCAAAAGCCGCCGAAGTGCATAATATGCGCGGAGAAAGGGAAACCTCCTACCAACCACATGGCAGGTGGCCCGCGCTGCCCGTGGGCCAAGAGCAATGCTCAGCCATGTTCGAGGTAGCGCAGTTGAACCTGAACCATTGCGCGGCTGCCAAGCAACTGTTGTGGCAATCGGCAGTGGAATGGGGAGTGGATGTCGCAATCATCTTCGACCCGTACCGGGTCCCATCCGGCAACGGGAATTGGGTCATGGATGCGTTGGGGATGGCGGTGATATGCACGACGGGGAGCTTCCCTGTTCAGGAGGTGGTCTCGTCCAGCTCGAGCGAGGGATTCGTGATCGCCAGGGTCAACGGAGTATATCTAAGTAGCTGTTATGCTCCACCCAGATGGTCCATCGAGCAGTTCTCGCAGATGGTGGACAAACTCACTGCGGTACTTGTCGGCCTAAGACCGGTGGTCATTGTGGGCGACTTTAACGCATGGGCGGTGGAGTGGGGCAGCCACCACACCAACCAGAGAGGATGTATCCTATTGGAGGTAATGGCCAAACTGGACGTTGTACCAGCCAACACCGGTTCGGTCAGTACCTACAGAAGGAACGGTGCAGAATCCGTCATTGATGTGACGTACTCCAGCCCGTGTTTGGAGGGCAACCTAGACTGGAGGGTCGATAAGGGTTACACCCACAGCGACCATCAGACGATTCGCTACAGTTTGGGGCAAGGTGAGAGGCGAGTGGCAGGAGGGAATCCTTCCTGCGCTCGAGGCTGGCGGACGTCGTTCTTCGATGAAGAGGTCTTCACCGAAGTACTGAGGCAGGTGCGAATAACCCTCGATCCAACGGGGGAGAGCTGATAGCATCGCTGTGAAGGGCGAGCGATACAACCATGCCTAGGAGAGCCTATCTCAGACATGGCCATAGACCGGTGTACTGGTAGAGCGAGTCGATTGCTATCCTCAGGGCGTCTTGCTTCCAGGCGAGAAGGAGGATGCAACGGGCTCGTACGGCCAAAACTCGAGAGGAACACCGCGTCGCTCTTCGAGTGGCTAAGGCAGCCCTCAAAAAAGAGATGACCAGACGCAAGCGCGCGTGCTTTGACAGCTTATGCCAAAGCGCTAACACGAACCTTTGGGGGATGCCTACAAAGTGGTCATTGCCAAGACCCGTGACGTGGCAGCACCCCCGGAGAGATCGTCGGCGATGCTGGCGTCGATCGTAGGGACGTTGACTCCTGGCCGCGGGGTAGTGACTAGAGTGACTAAAAGTGAACTGATCGACATTGTCAAGTCGCTGGTGGTGGACAAGGCCCCGGGCCCGGATGAGATCCCGGTTGTGGTTCTGAGAGCGGCCGTTGCAGAAAATCCAGACATGTTCAAGTCTGTATTTCAGACCTGTCTGGACGAAGGCATCTTCCAAGATGCATGGAAGCGGCAGAGGCTGGTGCTTCTCTCGAAGTCAGGAAAACCCCCTGGGGACCCGTCAGCATACAGGCTTATTTGTTTGCTGGACACCACTGGTAAACTGCTTGAGAGGGTCATCCTTAACAGGCTGTCGGCCTACACCAGTCAAGCAGCCAGTACGGGTTTCGAAAAGGCAGATCCACGGTGGAAGCCATCCGTGACGTCATCCAGACGGCAGAGGTGGTCCATCGGAAAAGAAGGGGTATTCGTTACTGCGCGGTGGTAACACTAGACGTGAAGAATGCGTTCAATAGCGCGTGCTGGGGGGGCGATAGCCCGTTCGCTACACCAACTCCGAATCCCCGGAGGGCTGTACAAGATTCTGGAAAGCTACTTCCAGAATCGTGTGTTGAAGTATGACACAGAAGATGGCGAAAAATGCGTTAGAGTCACCGCAGGAGTGCCACAAGGCTCCATCCTGGGCCCGGTGTTATGGAACGTAATGTTCGATGGAGTGCTGAGTATAAGATTCCCAGTAGGCGTGAAAATTGTTGGTTTTGTCGACGTTGTCACGCTGGTAGTCTACGGGGAATCCCTCGAGGAGGTAGAGCTGACAGCGGCTCACTCCGTTAAACTTGTGGAGGAATGGATGAGATCCAGGAAACTGGAGCTTGCCCACCACAAGACGGAGGTGGTCGTAGTCAACAATCGCATGTCGGTGCAGCATGCGACGTTGATAGTGGGCGAGTGCACAACTAAATCCGTGCGCTCTATGAAACTCCTGGGGGTTATGCTCGATGATAAGCTCAGCTTTGGCTGTCACGTCGAGTACGCCTGCCAGAGAGCGTCTACGGCTGTGGGGGCATTATCCCGCATGATGTCCAACAGCTCGGCTGTTAGTGCCAGCAAGCGCAGGCACCTCGCCGGGGTCGTAGTATCTATCCTCATATACGGAGACCCTGCGTGGGCTGCGGTATTGGATACCGACTGCCACAGGCGGAAACTAGGCTAATGTGCTTGAGGGTGGCCAGTGCATATCGCGCCATCTCGAGGGAGGCAATTTGTGTCATAGCAGGATTGATGTCAATTGGTCTCGTCATTAAGGAGGATGTGGAGTGCTATGACACGAGGAGCGTTCGAAGGCGCGCAACAACGTGGGAGTGGGAAAATTCCACAAAGGGGAGGTGGACCTACCGCTTGATACCTTCCGTATTAAGCTGGGGCCAATAGGCGCCATGGGGAAGTAAACTTCCACCTGACACAGTTCCTGTCAGGCCATGGCTGCTTTAGAAGTTACTTGCATAGGTTAGGACATGCAAGTACTCCCACCTGCCCCGCGTCCGCTGGTGTCGAAGAGACGGCGGAACACACCTGGCCACGCTTCGAGCCAGTAATGAGCGTTATGCTAGCGATATGCGGAGCGGACACCTGTCCGGTTAACATCGTCCCTAGGATGTGTGCTACTACGAGATCTGGAGCGCTCTGGTGACTGCGGTCACCCACATAGTTTCGGAGCTACAAAGAGTGTGGCGTGCCGAGCAGCAGTTGACTACTGCCCGACTAGAGCGTTAGAGTACGGCTAGAGGAGCGCTATAGCGTTCAAGGTCAAGGGCCAAGGTAGGGTTTAGTGGGTAGGGAGTGCAATTCTCCCATCCCCACACCCTGAGTTACTTTCTCAGGTGTCTGTAAGCAGATTCCCCCCGTCACATTAAACTCTAACATCAGACAAACAAAGGAATTTGTAGATCGCCTGCATGTAGGGAAGATCACGGGCAGTGCTGGTAAATATCACGGCCGTCATGTGACCATGAGAAAACAGGTTTTCTCACTATCACGAGACGAAGCTACCTATCATGAGATTTCTTGTCACTGCCCAATGATCAAACACTCGTGATACGGTGATACGGTTTTTAAATCAAAAATTATTACTGATTTAGAGAGCTTTAAGCAAGCAACAATGTGTAATTGGTAGAGTGAACATATGTCTAAGATTTCCGCGTTACAAGCAACAATAATATCAATAAATGAGCTAGTAATTATAATATTCACAACACTGTCACGTTCTGTCATGACAAAAACATCGATGAGATTTTAAAGAAAATCTCTATCATCGTTTTCTCATCCGATGATAGTGACAGAAGCATTTCTGTAAAAATTGCGGGTAACCTTTCATTGAAAATGACATTTGCTAGTCCTGATCACGGGTTCCCAATACATCTCTTACTTCACGGAAGGGTTGTCTACCTCGGGCCACTAGGGTATCCAATTGACGTGCTCTGGAGGCGTCATTTCCCGGCCAATGCCAAACTGCATGATCGATGTCATTATAGCCGGTTCTGCACCTACATATATTACTGTAAACGAGGTTTATTCTGTAGAGATGTGCGTCTAGCGAGTAGTGGTTGGACATAAGTCTTGACATCACGCGAATGTATCCCCGACTTACATCCAGACCTTTCAACCACACTCTCGAAGAAACATTTGGAATAATGGAATGTAACCACCGCCCAAGAGAATTACTTGCGGAAGAGGAAGCGAGTCTGGTAAGGGAGGTGATCCGGGACGATACAACGTCCATTGCTGCAATAGAGGTGCTCTGACCCCTGTTGATAATACTGCCATGCAATGAAAACACTGGAAGCGGATCCCATTCTGGTGGAGGAGGCTTATTGGATAGCGGAAGATAAAGTGTTTATTGTGTTGTACCTTTTGACTTCAGTTTTAAGATGTATTGTATAGTTACCAAGAATCCTTGGCACTGTAAAGTTAATTTGATTGAGCCTTATCAAATAAATTAATAAACAACTAATTAACATGCGTGATGGTCGTTAAAATTTAAGCTTGCTAGTATTTTTCTGAATTTACGCGTTGTGAGATAATATCATTAACAAAGGAAAACATGGAAATTTCTCTTCGTTTCTTAAGTGTTTCAATGTTTATCAACATGCAATGGGATTCATAAGAAGGAAGGGGAAAAGAAGTCCAGCCTAGTTGCCTAAGAGCAAATAATAAAAACTGGTTTTGAACTGATTCTATACGATTTATATAAGAATTACATAAATATAATATTGCATTTTTAGCATTTCTTCTTTCCTTTATTTAACGTTGGTCTCTGTTCTGCAATCTAGTGCCAATCACCCACGGACATTGATTGCCATCCATTGACGGCAATCAAATGTGCAGGAAGGCAGCTCCCATACCTGCGTAGGATATCGCTTTACTTCCCTTCCTTTTTAAACCTTAGAAAAATCACACCGACCTCGGCTGGGATTGAACCCAGACCCATTGGGGTGAGAAAGCAGTCACGCTTTCCACTACACCACCGGCGCCAGCTTTTTAACTAAAGTTTTTTTTTTCTAAATTTCTAGAACTTTTGTGCTTCCGCAATTTTCATGGAATTAGAAAATAATAATTAATAAAGTTCTATAATTTTCACTGAAGTCTTCAAAATGTCATGAAACTTCCTTTAAATCATTGACACCAATTTAAAAGTTCTTCAAGAGTCTAGACATTCCTGGTGTTATTGAAACTGACTAAAAGATTAAAGTTCTCTAGACTGTCCTGAATTTATCAGTATTTTTAAGAGCCCGCAACTTTACTGAAATTAATTGATTTGCCTTGAAGTTGCGACATTTTTTCATAAGTATTATAGCCATTAAAAACGCTCACTAGTTTTCCCTGAACTTAAATATCTATGCTTACCTGAAGTTCTCTAAAATATGTTTAATAAACCAGCAAGTTTTCTGAAAAATATTCATAATTCTCTGCTTACGGAGCAATCATAGAATTCTTGGAATACCCCATAATTTCACGAAACTCCTTGTAAGTCGCTGCAAATTTGCTTAAGTTAATAGGATTATTCTGAAGCTATCTAATAGATATCGCTGCTTGCTAAAAGTTCTCGCATTTTTGACGTAGGACTACGTCTTTCATTTCTATACTGGGGGTACGCTTTGTGAAAACCAAAAATGGAACATGAAACAAAATGTGAAAGATTTTGAACATTAATAACTCAAAATTTAATTCTGAACAAGAAAACCTAGACATCCAAATTTGATGATAACTGGTTAGAGTTATTTCCCACGCCAGTTTGAAAAACCCCGTTTCGAGATAAACGCGTTTAAAGATAAAATTGCTCTCTCAGCGCGCCGGTACATGTTTTAGAAAATCGCTTCGTAAAGCGGTAAGGAATATTCTGTCGGACTTGGAGTCTTTTCTAAATTGAAGTATACATCCCAAGGAACATTTTAAGCCAAAAAAATGCATTTTTTTTAAAATCAAAGTGTACTTCCCCCTTAACCTAAATAGATATAAAACAGTGCTGCTGTATGGCAACAGCTCATTTTCGCTTCGGACTAGTGGTTAGTAATAGCCGCAGTAGGAAGGTGGTGGCTAGTCCACTCTTCCACACCCAACAAGCAACAAGTGACTGGTCGTGGCAAAGGAGGAAAAGGTGCCGAGATAATCATCATCCGTCGTCTGGCTCGCCGTGGCAGTTTTAAACGTATCTACGGTCTGATCTACGATGTGTGCTGAAGGTGTTCCTGGAAAATGAGATCCGTGATGCTGTTACCTATACTAAACACGCCAAGCGTAAGCGGCCATGTATGTCATCTACGATTTGAAGCGACAGAGACGCACTCTGTTCGGTTTCGGAGGTTAAATCATCACCAACTTTGGCAACAAAACGGCCCTTTTCAAGGCCACCATGCTTATTACGGTAAAGAGTAGGAATAGAATTCATCTGCCTGTTTGTCCATATTCAGAACCACACGCCCCCAACGACCACACAAAATGCTCATGTAACCTTACTTGGACAAATGACTTTGATCGATTCTCTTCATTAACTTTTCCTTTGAATCGCCACGACTGGATATTTTCGAGGGAAGAAGCAACAATCTAGCATCTAATTCGACGAAGACGGCCATTTTTGAAGCCGTCTTATTTACGAAAGACAATCGATCAATGTAGATAGAACAGATTGAAAAGTGACGCGAGATTTGTTTTCCGTGCTGAGCACCAATGCTACCGACGCCAGGGAGGCAGCTGCCACACATGGACCCTACCTATCGACCCATCAACTCAACCGGGGACCAACGGCTTTACTTCCCCAAGGAAGGCGTAATCAGAGATGTTATGCCTTAGAACATGCCGGTGGCGCCGACTGCGATTGAACCCAGGCCTGCTGGTGTGAGGTGTTGCCATTGGCAAACTGCGCAAATGGAGAGGAGCCAGTATCGCTACTTGATAGCAAACTACTCATGATGGGAGGAGTCTTTGTAGCTTTTATACCACTTGGTTGCACATCATTCTGATTTAACCTGAAAAGATATTAAACAGCGCTGCTGTCTAGTATCAACTAATTTTTGCTTCGGACAGCAATAGCAGCAGTAGGAAGATGGTGGCTAGTCAACTTTTCTTCATCAAACAAGTAACAATTGGCAGGCTGGTCGTGGCAAAGGAGGAAAAGGTCTTGGTTAAAAGAGACACCAAGCGTCATCGCAAAGTTCTTCGAGACCACCATCCGTCGTCTGGCTCGCCGTGGTGGTGTCAAGCGTATCTTCGGTCTGATCTTCGAGAAAACACAAGACGTTCCTGGAAAATGTGATCCGTGATGCTGTCACCTACTCTGAACACGCCAAGCGTAAGCGGCTATGGATGTCGTCTACAATAAAAGGGCCAACAAGCTTATAACAGTAAAGAGTTGGAATAGAATTATGTTTGTCCATATTCAGAACCACAGGCCCCCAACGACCACACAAAATGCTCTCCAGAGTTGTAATCTTGTAATTAAACTTGGAAGCAGGGGTGCAAGTGATTTTGATTGATTCTCTTCATCAACTTTCTCTTTGAAAAAAAAAATACTACAAATTTGTTCCGTCCACTAGCGGTCCTACGTCAAGCTTTCGTTCGTGCCCATAAGCACAGACCCTTCTACTTTTTTTAATTAAAGGAACTTCGTTGATGTTCTTTAATCGACTAAGCTAAATTTTCACATATTTTAAGTTTTTGAAATCTCAATAATATAACATCCTTAAATTACTTTCACGTTTTCCCGATGTTTATATTATTTTTATAACGTTCCAGAAATTCTCTTGGAGCTTAGCTGAAGTTTCTGGAAATTCCCTGAGCTTCTCGATTCTTTTCCTTGACTTGATTTCCATCGATCTTGTTTTCCGTTCTGAGTACAAATGCTACCGACACCAGGGAGGTAGCCCTGGACCCTACATATTGACCTATCAACTCATAGACCGGGGTCCAACGGATTTACCTCTCTTCCAAAGGAAGGCGTGATCAGAGATGTTATGGCTCAGAAAATCCCAGCGGCGCCGACTGGGATTGAACCTAGGCCTTTTGGGGAGAGAGGCAATCACGCTTACCACTACACAACCGGTACCGGTCTTCTCAAAACTTCTTTAAGGTTTATACATTTTCCTTGAAATTATTTGAACTGCCCTTTGATTCTCTGATCTGTCTTTATGTTCTCCAAGCTTGCCTGAAGCTCTCAGTTATATTGAAAATCTCGGTTCTGCTCGGAAATAAATGGATTTCCCGTAAACACTTTTATATTTCCCTGAAATTTTCTGGATTTCTGTGAAGTATCTGAAGTTTTCATAAATTATCTGTGCTTCCCTGACATTCTCGGAACATCTTATCACATCATGGAACAATCCTGAATTTTTCTTAATTTACGATTATAGATCTTTAAACTGCTCCAAAAGTCGGTACTGAAGTTACGGGAACTGCCCTAAGATCTGAAGTTTCAAGTTTTCTATATTTCTCATGTTCGCTTGACACCTGTGAAGTTCTCTGAAATTCTAGGAACTTCATAAAAGCTCCTGAAATTTTTCGGATGCTAAAGGAACCTCTTTGAATTTCTTAAAGCTTCCAGTAAGTTCCCTATATTTTCAACGTGTTGACTTCCCTCATGTTCCAGCAGTTTGTTTATGGAGTTTCACTGAAATTCTCAGCATTTCCCTTCATTCCTCAGAACTTCTCCAAAGTTCCTACAATTGCTATGAAGTTTATGGGGCTGCAATGAAGATCTCACGAACTTTAAATGAATCATTTATTTTTTCCTTAATTCTGGCAGTTTGGAAAGGTTCAATATCTTGAACTTGTATATGGAATACGAAACTTCAAGACACTGAATACTTTTAGATCTTGTACTTACTCAAATTAAGTTAGTCTTTTTTTTTAACTTTGTTAAAGTGATAAATTAAGTAAATGATAAACTTTATCATTCAATGGATTTGATTGTAAAGCTGTTTCTTTAAAACTGATTGCCATGTCTTAAAAACGTTTGGGTTAATTACTGTTGTTTTTATCTAAAAAAAATATATATTTTTAACGCATTTAAAAAATAGCTCTCTTATTATAAACCTGGAATTTATCCGTTAAAGTTCTGGAAAAACCTGGAGAACTCAGGTAATTTTATTAAGAAAAATGAGTATACATCCTGTAGATAGAGAAAGACGATTAAACGTCACAAAGCAAATAATGCTCAATCCATGCTAAAAAAAAGTTGAAAATAGTGACTAATTACAATTAACAGTGACTAACGGCGCCGGTGGTGTAGTGGTAAGCGTGATTACTTCTCACCCCAGCAGGCCTGGGTTCAATACCAGTCGGCGCCGCCGGGATGTTCTGAGGCATAACATCTCTGATCGCGCCTTCCTTCGGATGGGAAGTAAAGCCGTTGGTCCCCGGTTCATGAGTTGATGGGTCGATAGGTAGGGTCCAGGTGTGGGAGCTGCCTTCCTGGCACGTCGGTAGCATTGGTGCTCAGCACGGAAAACAAGATCGACGGAAAAAACAAACCAAAGGAAAAAAAATTAACAGTGACTGTAGTGACTTGGCCTTTAAAAAAGAGAATTTTTAGTGACTGGCTTGAAAACAGTGACCAAGTCACTAAAAAGTGACTTGCTATCCGCCATGCAATGGTTTAACAAAACTAGTTGCTTTTTTTTCTATAAAAATGGAAGTAGGGTTAACTACCCCATTTCCGGCCGATTAAGCACAACCCGCACTTAGTCTTTCTTAATCTAGCACAGTTCAGCACCAAACGGAATGTTATTATTACTGATGGCTTCCAAACTTATTTACCTTTCCGTACGTACCGTAAGATTTGATAAAGAGAAACCAATCGTTGAGATATTGTCAAAAGTCTAACACTGCTTCTTGACGCCAAACTCGGCCTACAGATTCTAAACTCGGCCTAACACATTGAAACGCCATTGAAACGCCAATGAATTCACTTCGGCCTATCGGATGAAGATAAAAATTGATTCGGTCGGAGCGCTTCTTTTGTTTTGGGGAATAATGGGTGCAAACCTTCATATCACGCGTTCTCATGGACTTCGTTTCGTAGCTTATTAACTAAAGTATCGTACCAAACGCATAATTGACTTGTTAACTCTGATATCATGGATTTATTTGAAGTTTTCTGCTCGATAGGCCCAAAATGGGCGATTAGGCCGAACTAATTCTCTACCCTATTTCATCAGGACCAGGTCTTTTGCCGGCATTGAGACTTTCAAGAGTTATAAAAATTTCTTGAACAGTGATATTATTAACTGTGACGGCATTTTCCCCTTCATGCAGGTAAGAAAAATAGTTCAAATCTTATTTTTTTCGTTCGCGAAGTTAAAGAACGTTTTGGAATCAGATTTCATATTCTGACCACCAGATATCACCACACACGGTGATTGAAACTGACTCCGATCAGTGGTTGTGGGCAGGCTTTCGTTGTGTACTAGAGAACACCACCACTCACCACGCGGTGGTGGAATTCAATTTGGAAATCTGTGTTAGGAAAATCACTTTTCGTAGATAATCGGTGACAATTGTAATCAACATAGCAATAGTTGCACATTCGTCCAATTTTCAATAGTGACATTTTGAAAAATTATAAAATCTTAAATTTAACAGATGCGTAGAAATTTTTCTGATCGATTGGTGATAAAATAATTGATATTGGTCTAGGGGCAGCTGAGTTATTAACGTTCAAAATCTTTCATAATTTTGTCACATGTTCCATTTTCGGTTTCACAAAGTGTACCCCTATATAGAAATCACAGACGTAGTCCTACGTCAAAATAAATGGTCTAAGGAGTTCTGAAAAATTCTCTGAAGTTCATGAAACTGTTCTGATTTTATCGGAAATTTCGCTTACAGATCTTCAAACTTCCCCGAAATTTGGAACTATTCTCTGAAATCCCCAGAAGATCTCAAGACCTAGCTTCTCTGAGGTATATACTTGGAACGTCTTTAAAGCTTCCACCGTTTTAACCTTGATAAAGTTTAAATAATCATGCAAACACATCAATAGGGAGGAGCTGGCCAAATTGAAAGAGCACTGCCTATGATTTGATTGTCTTGCTGATGTCTAATTCCTCACAATCCTTCAGGAAATAAATTTTGCAAAAATGGCATGGGACAAGTTTGTCCTGAAGATTCATCAACCAGTCTCACTACGTACGTTTTGATTCAGCAGTAGTCCTTCGCTGATTCCACCACTACCGAATCGAAAAATCCCGTCAGTCAAAATCGTTCCGCTGACTGACGGCCGACTATTGTTTGGCCATATGTGCAAACATTCAACCTTATAGGAGGCAACCGCGCACTCGCAGTAGCTAGCTGTAGGCAAAAACACCCCTGGAGTCCCTAATAAAAGCCGAAACAAGCTATGTATGTACTTACCTAAGCCTATGTACCTTCAATAAAAATCACAAAGCTCTCGCTCTCGCACCCAGTAGGGAGGGATCCTATCATATAGCACACTCAGCGCGCACAGATGTCGGAATTCACATGGCACAAGGGGTCCTGTACGATATTGGATTCAGGTTTTCATTCCAGGCTCCGCTGGCATAAATTAAATCATATTCTTTGAATGTGTGATTTCCATGACAATTCCGCTCATCGTCTGTGCGCGCACCGATGAAGGGTTCGAATTTCAGACCTGCGACCTTTGTTGCTGTCGGAGGGGCTGCGCTCGGGAGGAGCTGGCTTCTTCGCGACTGAGAGTCAAGTCGATTTTTTTTCCTCTTCAGACATTCAATCATTGCAGGGTGGGTACTGGATTTGCAGCATTCCTAGCAGGAGGTCCTGTCAAGTGTCTGAAAGGGTTTCGAGGTGCTTTGTTCCTCCGTTCGTTATTAGCTCGAAGAATTGGCAAAGCTTTATCCTTGAGTGAAGGATCCTCCCGGCGAGGGACATTGTTCTCCAGAAACAGGTAGAACAATGATCCGTTGTTGGAAAATGTGACGTCCTGGGGAGATGCTCCAGATTCCTTCTGAATACGATCACTCTGACATCATGAATATAACAAAAAACAGGCTGCTATCGAAATTAAGCCTAAAATTTATGAAAAATCACATTTCCATATTATTCCCACAACTCGTCCCGGAGACCGCATCTTTGCTCTGGAAACAGCATTAAGTAGCCTACAAAGAAACGACTTAAGTCTCCCTGCTGCGAGAGTGCTCTTGTATTGTATGATGTCCTAGATTCATTAACATTTTTTGCTGCCGTTTCCACACTCGCTCGCACAAGGCTCTTCCTTCTTGAATTTCAATTAACGATCCACGCAAGGACTTGTGACGA
Source organism: Ochlerotatus camptorhynchus (assembly GCF_037179485.1). Classification (NCBI taxonomy): domain Eukaryota; kingdom Metazoa; phylum Arthropoda; class Insecta; order Diptera; family Culicidae; genus Ochlerotatus; species Ochlerotatus camptorhynchus. The sequence goes on along the minus strand of NW_027040687.1, from coordinate 51,835 downwards.
CGAGCGAGAGACGAAAAAGAAGTGTCCTTTAGAATAACTTTCAGTTTTGCCGTGCTGGCAGCGGTGAAGATGCATGATATTTACGACTTTTCCCAGGTAGAATTTTCTGCCGTGAATCGAAACGTTCCATCGCACATAAATAATCGGAAAAGGACGAACGAGAATGGGTGTTTTCTTCTTACGTTTCTTCTCGGCAATCGAAAGCGATCGCTTCCCAGCGGAGCGTGCGACGATCATGAATCACACACAAATTCAATAAAGCTGCGGGCGAACAATGGTTCCAAAGGATCGAAGCGTCCTGATTCCTGATATGCAGCGTTCCTTTGGCCGAGGGGAGTAGGTTTTCGGGATGGTTCGGGATCGGCAAGGGGAAGGGCGAACAGCGGTGAGAGAGAAGTGGGTTTTATTTATCAAATGCCGTACATTGTGCAAAATCCTGAAAAACGTGTTTTCTCTACGATCGATTCGGATCGGTCGGTTTGTCGATCTACGAAGTTTTGGGGTGTTGATTTAGGAAGCTGCTCCGAACCGGTATGGATTTATGCGATGTGCTCCGATCGATTTTCGAATCGATTGACTGCGAGAGCAATGTTTGGGCAACGGATTAGAGTTTAGAACATTGATTGGTTGAAGAAATTGAACTTTCAATAAATTGTTTAAAAATAAAAAAATAAGTAGACTACTTAGGGAATTCTGCTGCATTCTGAAAAAAATGAGTGTTCGAAAATATACTGCATTGAACATATTTTTTCGTTAATTCTCTTACGCTCGTTTCGTAAAAATGGGTTTCGTAGATGAAGCACATTTTTCGTAGATTGTACGACACATTCGTATTGACTGCTATCTGGCAAAATGCTAATATTTCGTCTATTTCGTACAATAGACGAAATGAATCTCGTACTGACAGACAAATAGCTGCTTTTTTTTTTTGCTACTGTTGCTGATGCTGTCATGCTACTCACATTTTTTACGAGTGATGCTGATGTGAAGCTGGTGTCCATGAAGGTGAAATCGCCAATTTGATGTTGGTGATGGGAATAAGGGATAGACTTTAATCTGGTGCTAGGGAATCATTCCTAACGGAATGAAATGGAGGCTGGTTGCCTCCTATGTGAAGTTGATCGTACGAAATGCCTTCGTACATTTATTTTTGAATCGAAGTTTTCGTTGCCCTTTCCATTATTTTCGTACAATGCAAGTATATTATTATTTGAGTATACGAATGTTTCTTACTTTTGACGTAGGATTACGTCTTTCGGCAACATATTGGGGGTGCAGTTTCAAAAAACCAAAATCGACCGCATTACGAAAAGTGGTCAGGTTTTGAGCACATATAACTCTGTCAATAGCGGATGGATTTGAATGCTAAACAAGCCAATCAATTGGAATTTTTTCTACGAATCTTCCAAAATGAACACTTTATTAATTTTCAATAGATCTCTAGTGAAAATTACACAAATGTAAAACTGTTGCTATAATAATGAAAATTATCAACGATTGCTTGCAAAAAGCGCTTTCCATAATACAGATTTAAAAATCGAATTTCATCCGGTCTCACTGTACGGTGCTTATTCAATCACCGTGTGTGGTGGTGTCCGGTCAGTCGTCATCAGCAGCAGCAGCAGCAGCAGCAGCAGTAGTGCTTTCACGCGTCACCCTCGTTCCAAACAGTATACAGCTCGCCAGCCTCATCTGTGTTGAACACCCTTATAGCTCAGTATTACTCAGCCATCATGACAAAACGGTCATTTTCAGGAGCACCATAGATTAGTTAAAGAGTATTTTCTGGACACTTGTCAAGGTCATCAATCGGAAGTCTGTTCCCATAAGTTTAAATATAATATACCATGTATTTTTAAGGCAACATTGGTGGGTGCAATTTCAAAAACCAAAGTCGGTCACGGCATGAAAGTGGTCTGGTTTTGATCCAGAGATAATGGAATTTTATTCTTAATACGCCAATCGATAGGAAATTTTTCTAAGAATCTATTAAAATTAGGACTTTATCATTTTTCAAAATTCCGCTTTTGAAAATGGAACTAATGTGCAACTGTTGCTATGATAATTAAAATTATCACCGAAGAATGAGGAAGAAGCTATCATCTCCAAGATCATCGAGGGAAAAATTCCACAGCATTGTTCTAAAATTAATGACTTCCAAGCTTCCAACTAATCGGTCTTTTTCAGGACCACAAATAACTGATAAAAGAGTTAACTATAGAGTTCAAGTAAGAGCTTGTCTCCAAAACTTATCGTCCAAGATTGGCTTGTACTACATGGATAGAACTCTTTAAACTTGCTTTAGAATTCATCTTAGAACTTTCTCTCTAGTATTAATTCGCTTATTAATTGCTCTATATTACATGTGTGTCATCCTCTATCCCTCACCTAGCCGGAGGCGTTGGACAAGTAGAACTGCGAATAATTTGGTCAAATCTCATGCTCCGTAATGGTTCCCTTAATGTTTATGATGATGATGATGGTTTCACCTCTTACCCCTGCAAAGGTTTGAGCAATACATGACGATTTATCTTTAAGATAATTAAATATGACATTTTAACCAGGTTGGCAAACAAAATCGAACTGGTTTCAGTTACAGATAAAAATTCCCTCAAGAGTTTACAATAGCTTCACAGCGATATAAATGTGGAAAAGCTCAGGCGTCTACCTCTTAGTTCGCCGTTTTGTCCACCTAAAATATTCATAAGTATTACAAGCAATCAAGAGTTAATGAACAATCAACAAAGCGTCCTATTACACAAGCAACCCCGCAATCTGATGCTATCATAATTTTCAGCAATGTCAGGAATGCTCACGAACCCCCAACATTTGCGAGAAAACTTACTACTAACTAAAGGTATCTTCCAAATAAGCTTCAAAATTGCTTTTTTTCATCAAATGTTAAATTCAGTCCTCTATATCCGTTATTCGCGCGCGAGGCTCAAACCTTTGTAGACTACTATTTATTTATCTTTTTACTTCTACTATTAAATCAAATATCAAAAATCCATCATCACCATCGTGGCGAAAAAAATAGTTTTTGCAGTGCTACAATAATTATTAAAAAGTCGTTATAACAGCTATCCATATAAAATAATCCGTTAAAAATAACTTCGTCAAGATACATAATTTGTCAATTCATAAAAAAAAATCACTGGATAACCGTTCAAAAGACAGTTTTAACGTGTGAAATGCAATGTCTCTTAAATTCTGCTAATGTTGTTGAACGTTTAATGTGTCTAGGCATCGAATTGAAAACATTTATTCTTTTAAAAAATAATGAATTCTGTGAAGCACAAGTCAAGAAATGTGGTGTTCTTATTTCATCCGCGTTTTTAGTATTATATCTATGATAGTCACTTCCTCTTTCACACAAATATCGAGGCAGCAAACCGTTAACTACTTTAAAAATGAACACCATAGTCAAATATACAATTCTTTGCTTCACCGACAACCATTGTAAGGCGTCTAGCATCAAAGTTGAGGAAATGAATCTATTACATCTCAAAATCAAACGCATTATTTTATTCTGCAAGCGCTGTAATCTCGATATTTGTGTTGCATTGGACAGAAATAAAATGGATGGACAAAAGTCTAGATGAGGAGAGATGATTGATTTGTATAGCTGTATTTTACTGGCAATAGTTAAATCGTTTTTCAGTCGACATAGAATTCCATACTTCTCGGCAATTTTCTTGATGACATTGTCAATGTGAGAGTTGAACTTAAGTGTGTCATCAATAATCACGCCAAGATATTTAATCTCCCGAACGCGATCAATGGTCTCATAATCAATTACAACAGAGACGTTCTCATTTACTCGATTCCGCGAAATTACCATACATTTAGTTTTATTTGTATTCAATTTCAACTGCTTATACTTCAACCATCTACTTAGAGAACGCAAATCTTCATTCAAGTGTAAAACGGCATCATCTAAATCCTTAGCTGCAATGAATAACACAGTATCATCTGCAAAAAGATTAATGTCGCAAAATCGTAAAACACGTCGCAAGTCATTAATATACATAATAAATAACAGGGGCCCTAATACACTTCCAAGGGTATTCCCCACGGGACTGGAAACAGAATCACTAAAAACAGTCCGTTGAGTTCTGTCAGACAAATAGCTTTCAAACCATTTATATGCAGTACTCGTAATTCCAAAGCGCTTGATTGATCTTAACAATAAGGGCCTAGAAATTGTTTCAAAAGCGCGTTTAAGATTCAAAAAAACAGCAACAATCGTATCTTTACAATCCAAGTTATTTTTCCACTTCGCTTATACCAAATTCAACGCGGTTTCGCAAGAATGACCTTCCCGATATCCCGATTGTTCTGGTATCAACAAACTATTACTATTTAAATACTCCAACAGCTGGCCTTTAACAACAAGTTCTAAAATTTTATCTAATGTGTGCAACATGTTGATGGGACGAAACCCTTCGGCTTTAATTGTTCCAGAAACTTTTTGAATAGGACCACTAAGGATTCCTTCCAAATTTGTGGCACATGTCCAGTTTGTAATGATTCATCAATAAGGTCCAGCAAGATGTGGCCAATGACATGAAAGCAATCTTGAATAACTCTAGCATTAACATTATCTACTCCAGCCGATTTTCGATTCATTGGATTGGTTAATCAATGAAACACGGTCGACAAAATAATCATTAAACATAGCTGCAATTACTTGTTCTGACTGTTCTAATGTGCCATTAAAAGTTGTGGACCGCGGTTTGCAATTACTTGGTTTTAATAAAGATTTCAAAATTTTCTATAACTCTTTGCTGTTGTTTTGATGCTGATCAATCTTCCTTTGAACATATTCACAACGAGTTTTCTTTATCGATTGTGAATACTTATTACGCGCGTTTGTGTACCTAGTCCAATGATTGTCATTATTAGATCTACAAAACTTTGTGTACCATTTGTCCCTTTTCCGTTTAAGACGCAAAAGATCCAAATTGTACCAGCTGTTCGAGTTTTTGCAAAGAAACAAACTTTTGCTCAACTAGTTGATTAGTACACGTTTTCAAAGCGTTATTAAGGGGAAGCAGACCGCTCCGAAAAAAAAATTACGTTTTGATTTTTCTAAAAATATTGAAAAAAAAAGTATCAAAAATCTAAAAAAATCATATTTTTTCTAATTTTTTAAAGAAAATTCACGTGCAAAAACATGTTTTATAAGTCATTATGGCATAAAGTTGGACTCAAAAAACCACAAAACATCAACTTTTCGGTTTTTCTGAGAGTCCAATTTTTTTGCATGTAATTTTTGACAAAAATCTAAGAAAGAAACTGATTTTCTTGGATTTTTGATAATTTTTCCCAATATTTTTAGAAAAATAAAAACGTACCGAAAATATTTTTTTATTTTTGGGCCGGTGAGCTTCCCCTTAAGAACAGCTGTATTCATCTAAGTTACCGGCTGCGAATGGAAAATCCAAGCTCCTCTCAACAAGATTTGAAACAGCTTGCTTCGAATATTTCCTCCACCACTTCAATTTTACAAAATTATCGTTATCTTTACCATGGTCTAAGACATTAATCACTAAGGTCTCATGATCGGTTATTTTCAAATCAGTATCCGTAACTGAACAAATGGAATCAACATTGGAATAAACGTGGTCAATTAAAGTTCTACTGTGCCTGGAAATACGCGTATACTCATTTACCGTTTGCTTTTAATTAAAAAACTCAGCTAAACGCTTCAAATGATTCGAATTATGGTTATCACGCCAATTAATATTAAAATCACCAGCCAATATATTTAATTTACTAGAATCAAGGAATGTCTCAAACCAGTTCTCTAAAACTTCAACAAAACGCTGGTCACTAGAACTGGGAGAATGATACAAAACACCATAATTACCCATCTTCATGCCACGTACAACTGTAATGCCCAAGAACCAGTTGCCATCAATAACTTCGTTGGTACAAAGGTTGAATTGAACTGATTCTTTGACATAAATAGCAACACCGACAGTGCGTCTAGAATGTGATAAACAAGCAGAGCAATTCTCTACAGATTGACGAATTTTTCATTTTTTTTTAATTTGTCGGCTCCGATTTTGTTGAAAATATGCACAGTTGTTCTTTTTTAGTAAAGATGCCAATTTGTGTTATTAGTTCTTCAAACTGAATCACGACTACTTTTCTAACAGGGCCTGTGTAAAAATAGTACTAATGAGTTAAAAAATATATATTGCCGAAACATGTTTTTGGATTGATTTGGTGGCTTCAGCAAAGTTGTAGATTTTATTTTGGCAATAATGTTAAAAATAAACACTGTAAAAAATTTCGTTTGTTTCAATGAAAAAAAAAATATATTTGTTATTAAAAAAAAATTAATTAGTACATTTTTTAAAATATTCGTTTTAAGCCTCATTGAAGCTCATAACGTTTGCTACTAACTGGAAAAGTTTGGTGATGATAAACTCAAAAACATAAAAGTTATGATTTTTTGAAAATTTCACGATTTTTACATTTTTATTAAAAACACATGTTTTTCAACCGTGTATATTTTTTCAAGAATTGCATTTTAATTTTGCACAACTTTCCCCAAGACACCATAGCAATCAAGCAAGCTGTTTTTGCAATGTATGTATGTTTATTCCATTAGTGTTTTTCTACACAGGCCCTATTGAAAAGTTAGGATTCATTACATCTGATACCATGAAAAGGTATCGTTATTACCATCTAGGTTATCGAATATTACCATCCAGAAATTAAAATCGATTGGATATTCTGAAGCATCAGGATTGAATACTGGTTTTCGCATTTGCACGTCCTGCCGTCTTCGTGTTGATAAACAAGCTCTTTTCATTTCAAACGAGAAACAGCATGTTGCCGGAAGCTCAAAGATGCCAACTACAGTGATAGTACCTGTCGTACCGAGCTATGAAAGCCTTACAACTGTACCACCAATGACATCAGTTACTTCAGTTCAATCGTACCAAGAATTCACTCAACCAGTCAACATCGAGATATTCAACCGAGGCATTGCATGAATCCAGGTATCACCGATAGACGTGGGAAAACTCAACTACATCCACTACCCCGAAAAGAAGCACCGTGAAATCAACGAAGGTATTAGCCTGAGGCTGACGAAGTGAATGAACTCAAAGAAGTTTTAGAAAACATGAAGGAAAAGTTTGCCAATGCATCCACTGCAAGAAGTGAAAAATTATTAAATTTATCGTTATTGCCTTATTCATGGTCAACACAAAAAGTTATGGATCAATTTAATGCTAGTAGATATATTGCAACAGAGGCTAAGTTGATAAAGGAAGGTCATTCGTCAAAAACCGCAAAATATGGCACAGCCTTAAGTGATGAAACAAAATTGGCAGTCATAAATTTTTTTGAAGATGATGATATAAGCCGGACAATGCCTGGTCAAAAAGATTATGTGTCTGTGCAGAAAGAAGGAAAACGACAAGCCATTCAAAAAAGATTACTAATGATGACTTTGAGAGAAGCTTATAAACGATTCAATTAAATTCACTGCAATGTAAAAATTGGATTCTCTTCATTTGCAAAACTCCGCCCTAAGCAATGTAAACTTTTAACCAGCTCTGGAACCCACAATGTTTGCGTGTGCACAACGCATGAAAACATCAATCTAATTTTACACAGTTTGAAAAAACTTAACCATTTAAATGATGTAAAAACGTTCACTGACAGCCTATTTTGTGAAAACAAGACAACATATTGCTATCTACGGTGTTGTGAAGATTGTCCAGACTCTTCCGCATTAGAAAACATTTTATTAAAACAATTAGAGGAAAAATGCATTGATCAGTTTTCATTTGAACAGTGGGTTACCACGGATAGATGTGATTTAGAAACTATTGTAAAGCCTGCAGATGAGTTTGTTTCATTTTTCTGCTTGAAATTGACAAGTTTGATTCCACATGATTTCATAAAAACACAGCAATCTAATTTTTTGAAAAATACGCGAAATAATTTGCAAGAAGGTGAATTTTTAGTTACTTGCGATTTTTCCGAAAACTACAGCTTTGTGTTACAGGATGAAGTTCAGTCTCATCACTGGAATGTCCAACAAACTACCATTCATCCATTTGTTATATATTTTAGAGAAAATATGCAAGTTAAACATTTAAGTTTTATTATAATTTCTGAAGAGTTAAGGCATGATTCAGTGGCTGTTAACTTATTTATTTCTAACATGATAAGTTTTTTACGCATTAACCAAAGTAAAAATATCAACAAGATTTATTTTATGTCCGATGGAGCCACGTCACAGTACAAGAACCGAAAAAAATTCGCTAGCCTTTGTAAATTTAAATCAAAGTATGGAATTGAAGCCGAATGGCATTTCTTTGCAACATCACATGAGAAAGGTCCTTGTGACGCTATTGGAGGTACAATAAAACGTATGGCTACTAGAGCAAGTTTGGCCAAAGAACGTGAACATTCAATAAAAAATGCAAGAGAGCTTTATAATTGGGCAAATAATCGAAAGGAGAAGAATCAACAAAATCATCATTTAGTTTTGCCACAACAGAGGAATACGAATGTATGGCTTCACACCTCAACGAGCAATATAATAATGCAATAATAATTCAAGGAACTCAAAAGTTTCATTCTTTCATTCCTGTTTCAGAAAATAAAATTAAAGCCAAACGTTACTCAAACTGTAATGATAATGATGCCAAAATATTCGATGTATTTAAGAAGTGATGTAAATAAAAAAGAAAGTAAGTGTATTACAATGAAAATAAATTATGTATCATTTGTCCATAAGGTTTCCGAATAAAAAAAGTAAAAAAGAGCAGAAAAATGTATTTTGTGGATTTAAGTTGAAATTTGAAAATAAAAAAGTAGTCGGGATTCGCTATTACAAATTGTAATAGCGAACCCCGACTACTTTTCCAATAGGGCCTGTGTAGAAAAGCGCTTATAAAATAAACATTTTAATACATTGCAAAAACGGCTTGCTTGGTTGCTATCGTGTCTTGCGGAAAGTTGTGCAAAATTAAAATGCGATTCTTGAAAAAATATACACGGTTAAAAAAAATGTGTTTTTAATGAAAATGTAAAAATCGTAAAATTTTCAAAAAACCGTAGCTTTTGTATTTTTGAGTTTACCATCACCAAACTTTGCCAGTTAGTAGCAAACATTATGAGCATCAATGAGGTATAAAAAGAAAATTTTCAAAAATGTACTTTTAGATAAATTAACTTTTTTAATAATAAATATAATTTTTTTTTTTATTGATTCAAACAAAAATTTTTACATTTTTTTAACACAATTGCCAAAATAACATCTATAACTTTGCTCAAGACACCAAATCAATCGAACAAAGCGTTTCGGCAATGTATATTTTTAAACTCATTAGTACTATTTTTACACAGGCCCTTTTCAAAAAGTAGTCGTGATTCAATATGAAAAACTGAGAGAACAAAATGGCGCCTTTACTAAAAAGGAACAACTGTGCAAAGTTTCAGCGTAATTTTAAATGATCGGTCAGGATCGATTTGCGAACCTTCGTGGAATGCCTCAGCAGCAACAATATATCCCGGAATACTATACAGATCAAAAGCTTCAGTTTCTACAATATGAGTTTCAGATAAGAAAACTAAAAGAGGACGTTTTTTCTCAACAATCTGACGTAATGTTACGTAGTTTGTTGACAACCCCGCAATATTCAAGTATAAAAAATCGAATTGATTCACATTCCTGGAACTTGGCTGCTATTTATTGAAACGCAAGCTGCTTTTCTTCTGATCAAAAAGTCTTTTATAGAGCAAACATTCCGAGCTAAATGCGGCATGGTTGACGTCCAAGTTCATTTTTCGTTCTTTGTTCGTTTTCAAACAATTAATACATTTCAATACAGTTGACGTACACTCCGACGTTTTGTGTTGTTGGCTGCACCTAGAGCATCTATCACAATTTTTGCAATCCATGCTCTTGTGCCCAAATTCTCCACATTTGAAACATCTCAACACATTAATCGCGGGAACTATCGAGCACCGATCAAACCCTACATTTACTTTTTTCAAACATTTATAAGTATCGACATCGACTTCAATTACAACACTAAACTTGTTATAAGTGAAGTGTGGATTTTCAAACATGTTCACTACTTTTACATCATTAATAGCGATGTCTTCATTTTGACTTTTTAAGTAGTCAATAAAGACATCCGAGGAAAACTGATCGCTCATGCCCACTATTTTTAATCTTGGCACCGAAGTGGGAACAACAGCACTATATTTTTCACCCAGATTGCTTTCAATACCATTTTTTACATCACTTACGTTTGCTCCTGTTGCACACTCAACAATAATAGAGCCATCTTTACCATTCCTAAAATTACTGATTTTGTGTGTTTTTGGATCCAACTGAGTTATCAAAAACTTACGAGTATCTTCGCAAGCTTGTTTGGACTCTTTTGGTTTGATCACAATGACCGGACGAGTCTTACTATTACTCTGTTTGTTACTGTTACTGTTAATGTTACTGTTACTGTCAATGTTACTGTTGCTGTTACTAATATTTTTACTTTTACTTGCATCACTAGATCCTTTTACAACATCCGCAAAACTCGCATTTTCTTGAAAAACATCATCAGTCGAATCGTTATCACTTTTTTGAAATTTACGTTTTTTGCGTCTGGGATTTCGGTCCGATTCAGAATGAACCGTCCTAGATGCACCATTCGTTGCAGCTAAATTTTTGACGTAGGACTACGTCTGTGATTTCTATATGGGGGTACACTTTATGAAAACCGAAAATGCAACATGTAACAAAATTATGAAAGATTTTGAATGTTAATAGCTCAGCTACCTCTGGACCAATTTCAATAATTTTAACACCAATCGATCAGAAATATTCCAATGCATCTTTAAAATTTAAGACCTTATCGTTTTTAAAAAAAATCACTGATGGAAATTGCACGAATGTGCAACTGTTGCTTTGATAGTTAAAATAATCACCGATTGCCTGCGAAAAGCGATTTCCCTAACACAGATTTCAAAGTTGAATTCCATCCGGTCTCACCAAACGTTGTTTATTCAATCACCGCGTGGTGAGTGGTGGTGTTCTCGAGTACACAACGAAATTATAACCGCAAGCAACTAGCTATCAAGGTTGCCCACAACCGCTAATCGGCTTCAGTTCCAATCACCATGTGTGGTGGTGTCCGGTTGTCGACATCAACAGCAGCAGCAGCAGCAACAGTGCTTTCGGCGCGTAGCGTTGAACATTGTTCCCCAGTACACAACAAAAGGCTGCCTGCAAGCAGTGAGCTGCAGCCCACATTAGCATCCATAGAAGGAAGAAGAAGCCACACCGCTATTGATCGGAATCAGTAGCTCTTCGTGAGTCGCTGTGGGCCATCTATGCCAAGCGCGTCATAGAGTATAAACAGAGAGAACCGCGCTCAAATTCCTATTCCTACACAAAACACAAGCCCCTATGTATGTATAAAACCACGTAGTCCTACGTCACCATTGCGTACAACCCCATAGGGCTGTCCATTCCCTTTTTTCCATACTAATTTCAAAACATGAACTAGTCATCGTATTCCATTTCTCACTAATTAATTTTTCAAAGCAATTTAACATATTTTGTTGCATTTTTTCCATGCCAATTCTCAACGCGTTGTCTATCTGAGCAGCAACGTTGTTTCGTATATCAGTGATAGAGTCAGCAACAGAAGACAATTGCTTCGTTGATTCCCCCAGCATTTTGGTATCCGAAACCGATACATTCTCTTCGTCACAACTCTGATCTGACAGACAATTACTACACTTGAATAGAACATTTGCATTATCTGTGATAAGCTTTGCCTGAGTCCGCGTGAGTGTAGTGCACTTGCAATGATTATAGATTATAGAAGAGAGGTCGTGTTTGTTATCTAAAATGAATAAAAACTAAATATCTTAAATGTATTCAGCTTAGTGAGTGCGCTTTTGGAACATAGCCGGAACGACCCGAGATTTCACATTCCCCTTGGAGGTCATCATTACAATGTACCATGTACAAGACGGCGATAAGACCGGTAGTTCTCTACGGGCACGAGACGTGGGCGATGCTCGAGGAGGACCTGCAAGCACCGGGTGTTTTCGAACGACGAGTGCTTAGGACCATCTTTGGCGGGGTATGTGAGAACGGTGTATGGAGGCGAAGGATGAACCACGAGCTGGCGGAACTCTATGGCTAACCCAGTATCCAGAAAGTTGCGAAAGCTGGACGGGTACGATGGACGAGACACGTTTTAAGAATGCCGGACAACAATCCCGCAAAAATGGTGTTTGACTCGAATCCGGCCGGTACAAGACGAAGAGGAGCACAGCGAGCAAGGTGGTTAGACCAAGTGGAGCAGGATCTTGGAAGTGTGGGATGGTCAAGAAATTGGAGACAAGCAGCCACGGACCGAGTGTTATGGCGTAACATTGTGATGCAGGTGCAATCCTGAGGGATGTCGGACCAGGATGAGTAAGTAAGTAAGTAAGTAAGTAAGTAAGTAAGTAAGTAAGTAAGTAAGTAAGTAAGTAAGTAAGTAAGTAAGTAAGTAAGTAAGTAAGTAAGTAAGTAAGTAAGTAAGTAAGTAAGTAAGTAAGTAAGTAAGTAAGTAAGTAAGTAAGTAAGTAAGTAAGTAAGTAAGTAAGTAAGTAAGTAAGTAAGTAAGTAAGTAAGTAAGTAAGTAAGTAAGTAAGTAAGTAAGTAAGTAAGTAAGTAAGTAAGTAAGTAAGTAAGTAAGTAAGTAAGTAAGTAAGTAAGTAAGTAAGTAAGTAAGTAAGTAAGTAAGTAAGTAAGTAAGTAAGTAAGTAAGTAAGTAAGTAAGTAAGTAAGTAAGTAAGTAAGTAAGTAAGTAAGTAAGTAAGTAAGTAAGTAAGTAAGTAAGTAAGTAAGTAAGTAAGTAAGTAAGTAAGTAAGTAAGTAAGTAAGTAAGTAAGTAAGTAAGTAAGTAAGTAAGTAAGTAAGTAAGTAAGTAAGTAAGTAAGTAAGTAAGTAAGTAAGTAAGTAAGTAAGTAAGTAAGTAAGTAAGTAAGTAAGTAAGTAAGTAAGTAAGTAAGTAAGTAAGTAAGTAAGTAAGTAAGTAAGTAAGTAAGTAAGTAAGTAAGTAAGTAAGTAAGTAAGTAAGTAAGTAAGTAAGTAAGTAAGTAAGTAAGTAAGTAAGTAAGTAAGTAAGTAAGTAAGTAAGTAAGTAAGTAAGTAAGTAAGTAAGTAAGTAAGTAAGTAAGTAAGTAAGTAAGTAAGTAAGTAAGTAAGTAAGTAAGTAAGTAAGTAAGTAAGTAAGTAAGTAAGTAAGTAAGTAAGTAAGTAAGTAAGTAAGTAAGTAAGTAAGTAAGTAAGTAAGTAAGTAAGTAAGTAAGTAAGTAAATAAGTAAGTAAGTAAGCAAGTAAGTAAGTAAGTAAGTAAGTAAGTAAGTAAGTAAGTAAGTAAGTAAGTAAGTAAGTAAGTAAGTAAGTAAGTAAGTAAGTAAGAAAGTAAGTAAGAAACATCTGTGCTCCGACGAGAAAACTCCAATCAGGGCTGGATGTTCTGTCCGACTATTTCAAAAGCTGGAAGATTTGTATCAATGCAGTCCACCTTGATAATACTCCCATTGAATGGTCAAGTGAAGTCATCTACCTTGGTCTCACCCTTGATAGCAAGTTGCTGTTCCGTTCTCATGTGGACCAAGTGCAAAATCTTGATTAGGTCGCTCTATCCACTTATCAACATAAAGTCCACCCTTTCCATTAAAAACAAGCTTGCCGTCCACAAGCAAATCATCCGCCCCACCTTTGAGTACGGAACGCCAATATGGGAGAGCTGTGCTAAATGCCATCACCTCAAACCCCAAAGGATCCAGAGCAAGATCCTTAGGATGATCCTCAAGAGTCTCCCGTGGACTCGAAATTCTGAGATCCACCACCTGGCTGGTCTTCAGACACTGGAGTAGCAGATAAAGGTTCAGAAACGCCTGTCTGAGATCAAATCACGAGATCATACGCAATCTTGCTAATTAGGTTGAATTATTTATATTTAGTTAGGTAGGCTATCAAATTATTATTTTTTTCAATTCAACAAGGGGATATTCTGTAGACTAGTTGAAAAACGTGAATACGTAAATTAGAATAACAAATTAAATAAAGATGTAAAGCCTGATAGGCTAATCAATTAAAATGTTAACCATTTTGAAAATCATGGAAATTATATGGAGAAAAAATGGCATGGCATTTGTCCACCATGCGTTCTCAAAAAGACATTTTTTTGTAAAAATGTCTCTTTACCACCTCTGCTCCTGACCTGTTGAAAACACATTATCTCCTACATTGCAAGTTGAAAGTTTCATCCAAATTGGAGAGGGCATAGTTGGGTCGTTTGCTCATTTGGCAGAGAATTGCTGGCAGTTGGTTAGAATGGGTCAATCAAGGAGAGTTCGAGAGCCCCTTATCCAAACAGATTACACGCTGCAAGTCCCAACTAATGCATGTCCGTCAGACTTGAGCTCGACGCAATCCGATAAACTTACTACCTTCCATTCCCTCTGCTACCTAGTCTTCTTCACGTGGCTTATTTCTACCACAACGCAACTAGTTAAGCACAGATGTTGGCTCGTGTCACGGCCCAATCAAATGCTTAGCTTTCGAGTTACACCTGCATGAAATTAAACAACTACGGCGACGACGACGACGAGGGTAACAGAATCCACTCCCGATAAAGTAAGTGGTGCGGAGAAGCGTGGATAAAGAATGAGCATAATTCTCGATCTACATAATGCTTTCCACTGTAGGAAGGTCGCCTTAGCGAGTCGCGGGAAGAGGAAGTCGTCAACCGAAGTTCAAGTGAGGAAGCGTGTGCCTTCAGTGCTCTCCATCCACGCATGGTTCTATTCATTCCTGAAAAATCTTCTATTTTGACAGGTTCCTCCCTGAAGGATAATTGAGGGTTCTCCAGACGGCGACGACGGTGAACCTGAACTTGAATTCAATTCATTTTGCGCTGATTATAGTATTCGAACAAAACAAAAATTGAAAATAGAGCACGATTCCTGTAATTAATATCTACCCCCAATATTTTTGCGCAGTTACACGTGCGCTCCACATCCCCATCTCCGGTTAAACGGTTTTTAAATGAGTCTTAACGGATTATACACCTGCTGCTTAAGGGCGGCCTCCACCGGCAGGAATCATTAATAACGTCAGTTCAGCTGGCTGCCCGGTTATTTTTATTGTTTTTTATTATTATTATCGTTATTTCGCTGTAGGTCGCTGGACGGTTCTGTTTCCCCAAATTAACCGCACACCACTGCTGCGGGTTTTCGGTCGATCGGTTGATGGGCACACGACCACGACGACCTGTTGTGGCCAAAAGTATGTAGCGTTAAAACGGCGTCGCGTGGCACAAATTGACGTGTGCTGGTGAAACCGATTCCAAGATGAGGGCGATAATCGTATAATATCTGCTACTGGCTGCTACGTAACCGTCTGCCAGCTTCTAGGGACTAGGTGATAAATGGATTGCGGTGGTTTAATTACCGGAGTTGTTTTTCAGTTGTTCATTATGTCGCAATATGTGTGGGGGAATTTTTTTTACGTTTATGAGCAGCAGTATAAGACGACAAATCCTATAAACGAAAGGGTCCAACTCCGGGCAATTGTTTCTAGCAGCCATACAGTCTGCCACATTCCGAAACTTCTTCGACACATGTCCAGAATGTGTGATTCCAGAAATTGTTCATCTTCTCAAGAGCACGTGACAATTCTGGAAACAGATAAAGTGATACTCTGAGCTTAAATTTCAAACAACAAAAACATTCGATGACAGATTGTGATCATTATTCATCTGTTACAATTCCAGCAGCACCCACCAGTGGAAACGCAGATGGGCGTAGGAAAAGAGTTGAACGCGTCCCAAAATCCTAGCATATTGCAAATCCTTTGTCTCCGCCGGAACGATCCTAGTGGAACAGATTTCTCCTTTCAGGAAAGTGCCAAAAAATGACCCGACATTTGATAGTTTCACATGCTCTTTTCGCCACCCTTCACCGACGATGATGATCACCATGAAAAGAGTCAACCAAACTCGATCCACCTCCTCCTCCCATGACAGAGGATCGTCGGGATTCACACGGACACGGACTCAATTTGAAATGCAAACAATCCTCGGCACCACTGTTTTTCACCCTCCGAGATCGTCGATCCGATCCTGCGCCTAAGATATGCATGTTTCTGTTGTTTGGATCCATTATCCTTGAATTGTGATGCTCGATCGCTGCACACCTTTCGTTCGGAATTTGAATAAAAATCCCAAATCCTTTCGGTCCTGGCAACTATGAGCCGGGATCGTGGTTTGGGTGATGAATAGGCAGTTTTAGTGTTTTTTTTTTTCCTCGATCGAAAAGGTGAAAAAGGATACCGTCGTCGTCGTGGTCGTCGTCGTTCTAGTCAGTCGCACGCACCGTCTGCAGCTGGAAAGGGTGAAATCGAAATCATTATGCGCATGTTTTTGGATTCTATTCTGGAAGGGATGATTTTTCGGTGTGTGTATGTGTTTTTTTTTTGCGGTTTCGGCTTTGTTTGGAACCGTCGTCATTGTTTCGCTTATTTGGGTTTCTAGGACAAAGATATTCTGTTCGATGAAAGAGGAATACCACGGCGGCAAAAGGATACGTGATGGGAATGACTCGGATTTGGCTTAGTCGGTCTGGGGATCTTTGAATTGGTCGGTATGACATTCAGAGCATTGTAAACCGTCCACGAATCTCAAGGAACGATTGCTTGACGGATTACATCAAAACTAGTTGAGATGCTCAGCTGTGCTTGGGA
Source organism: Ochlerotatus camptorhynchus (assembly GCF_037179485.1). Lineage (NCBI taxonomy): Eukaryota > Metazoa > Arthropoda > Insecta > Diptera > Culicidae > Ochlerotatus > Ochlerotatus camptorhynchus. The sequence continues at coordinate 35,040 of NW_027040687.1, read as the reverse complement.
ATTTAAATATTGATTGCAATGATTTTTTCCAGTATTTTCAAAATTGAAGCTTTGTTAGCCATTCCAAATCATGGAAAAATGCATCCGGAGCACAATTCCTGACAGACAGACAGACAGACAGACAGACAGACAGACAGACAGACAGACAGACAGACAGACAGACAGACAGACAGACAGACAGACAGACAGACAGACAGACAGACAGACAGACAGACAGACAGACAGACAGACAGACAGACAGACAGACAGACAGACAGACAGACAGACAGACAGACAGACAGACAGACAGACAGACAGACAGACAGACAGACAGACAGACAGACAGACAGACAGACAGACAGACAGACAGACAGACAGACAGACAGACAGACAGACAGACAGACAGACAGACAGACAGACAGACAGACAGACAGACAGACAGACAGACAGACAGACAGACAGACAGACAGACAGACAGACAGACAGACAGACAGACAGACAGACAGACAGACAGACAGACAGACAGACAGACAGACAGACAGACAGACAGACAGACAGACAGACAGACAGACAGACAGACAGACAGACAGACAGACAGACAGACAGACAGACAGACAGACAGACAGACAGACAGACAGACAGACAGACAGACAGACAGACAGACAGACAGACAGACAGACAGACAGACAGACAGACAGACAGACAGACAGACAGACAGACAGACAGACAGACAGACAGACAGACAGACAGACAGACAGACAGACAGACAGACAGACAGACAGACAGACAGACAGACAGACAGACAGACAGACAGACAGACAGACAGACAGACAGACAGACAGACAGACAGACAGACAGACAGACAGACAGACAGACAGACAGACAGACAGACAGACAGACAGACAGACAGACAGACAGACAGACAGACAGACAGACAGACAGACAGACAGACAGACAGACAGACAGACAGACAGACAGACAGACAGACAGACAGACAGACAGACAGACAGACAGACAGACAGACAGACAGACAGACAGACAGACAGACAGACAGACAGACAGACAGACAGACAGACAGACAGACAGACAGACAGACAGACAGACAGACAGACAGACAGACAGACAGACAGACAGACAGACAGACAGACAGACAGACAGACAGACAGACAGACAGACAGACAGACAGACAGACAGACAGACAGACAGACAGACAGACAGACAGACAGACAGACAGACAGACAGACAGACAGACAGACAGACAGACAGACAGACAGACAGACAGACAGACAGACAGACAGACAGACAGACAGACAGACAGACAGACAGACAGACAGACAGACAGACAGACAGACAGACAGACAGACAGACAGACAGACAGACAGACAGACATTTGGGAGAATACCTTGTAGTTGCAGCAATCCAACTTGTCGCCCGTTTTGTAAATTGGACATACGACACCTTCCATCCACTCATCCGGTAATATCTCCTCCTCCCAAATCTTGGCAATTACCCAGTGCAGCGCTCTAGCCAGTGCTTCACCACCGTATTTCAATAGCTCACTTGGTAGTTGATCTACACCAGTTGCTTTGTTGTTCTTCAGCCGACCGATCTCCTCCTCAACTTCTTGAAGATTAGGAGCCGGTAGCCTGTCGTCTTCTGCGCGTGCTCCAAGGTCTGTTGCCGTGCCACCTTCGTTTTCTGCTGCTTCACCGTTGAGGTGCTCGTCTTCATTCTCGTGAGGTATTTTGGGAAGTTCGCCTGCACCATCTTATGATATTCCTCCGGCGTCGTCTTTCAGTGGAGGAACTACTGTAGGCCTTTTCTTCATGATTTTGGCCACCTTCCAGAACGGCCTCGAATAGTCGCTCAGTTGTTCGATGCTGCTGGAGAACTGCTGGTTCCTGATCAACATCATTTGATCCCTAATCAGGCAATTGAAAAGAGAGACTTGTTGTTTTTTCAGGAGGCATCTGGTTCGCTGGAATATTCGCCTGACTGTGTTTCGTTGCTGGATAAGCTACCGGGTGTAGGTATCAATCATGGTGAATTGTCGTCTCACCGGTACCCAGCGGATGCTAGCTTCTTCTGCAGTGTGCACCAGGCGTCTGAAGACCACCCAGTTGGCTCGTCACCTGCGCTGTTGTTGGGTTGAAATTTAGTTCACACACTACCGGGTAGTAGTCAGAGCTCAGTTCGTTGTAGGTGACTGGTTTCGAGAGTGCCAGGTCGGACAGGAACACGTCGAGGGTGGATGTTATTCCAGCTGGGGAGAGGAACGTTGGTTCGTTCGGAAAGTGGATGCTACACGTACCTGAGCTGAGGTTTCAGGAGGGCACCGTTTTTGTTGCAGTTGTGATTTCGCCACAGGATATGGCGCGCGTTAAGGTCACCGGCCACCACAAAGCCGGTTCTGTTGTTGGTGAGCTTTTGGAGATCTTCCGCGAAGAGTTTGGATGTGCAATTACTGTCTACACATTGCCGAGGTATGTAGACGGCAAACAGCGTGATGTGTCCATGAAGAGAAAACGCCGATTGCTTCAATGATGCTTGGTTTCGGATGTGGTAGGATTTCATAGCGAATGCCATGCTTGATGATGACAGCCACTCCGCCACCACTTGAGTTGAGGCAATCTAGCCGGATAATGATGTGAGCTGGGAGTGAGACATTTGTTGCTGGGTTAAGCCGGGTTTCGGTGATAACTCCCACGTCGATGCTTTGTTGGGCAAGGAAGTTACTCAACTCAATCTTTTTCGCCCTTATAGAGCGAGCGTTCCAATTGGAAATTCGGATGCTGTGGGGCACCTTGACCTGGGCCGAACGGGTCTTGCACTGCTTCAAACGATTGCAGAACTCGGTAAAGATGGACCACAGCTGGACAGAACTGTAGAGAACCTCTTCGCTTTCCTCGGGAGATGAACCCGCTGATGGAACATTTATACCCGCTCTGGTGCGAGGATCGATACTACGTTCATGCTTATGTTGGTTGATCCCGACGTTGACTGCGGACTGCGAGCCCGCAAAATGTGATGCTTCGGCGTTTACCGAGCTATTCGGTAGCGCAGGAAAATCCTTCATAGTCAGTGCAGGTGCAGCAGAACCCTTTCTGACTTCCTTCCGACCCGGCTTGTTCGAGGTTGCTGCTTGTTGTCGAGTTCGAACGTATTAGGGATGCTTGAGGCAGCTACGATCTGTAGCCGGATGAGCGCCGTCGCAGTTGGCACATCGTTTCGCTGATGAACTCTTTGTCGAGCACTTCTCAGCAGCGTGAGTTTCGCCACAGTTGTTACATTTGCTCTTCAGGTGGCAATTTCGGGTTCCGTTGCCGTGATAAAGACAGTTCATTCACTGCGTTACGTCGGCTCGCTTGTTGCGTTAGGCTTCCCACTGTACGATGATGTGCCAAACGTGCTTCACGTCTCTCAGCTGCTTGAGGTTGGTGTACCCCTTGGCAACGTGCACCAAGCAGAACGATTCATCGAGGTTTGTACAGTCCCTCTTCCTTTTGATGATGTGAGCCGCCTGGCCGATGAGGTTGTGTTCCTTCTTCAAACGTTCCAGGAGCTCTTTTGGGTCAACCAGCGGAAGACCACGAAGCACAACCCGGTAATATCTCCTCCTCCCAAATCTTGGAAATTACCCAGTGCAGCGCTCTAGCCTTCAGTGCTTCACCACCGTATTTAAATGGCTCACTTGGTAGTTGATCTACATCAGTTGATTTGTTTTTTCAGCCGACCGATCTCCTCCTCATCTTCTTGAAGATCAGGAGCCGGTAGCGTTTCGTCTTCTGCGCGTGCTCCAAGGTTTGTTGCCGTGCCACCTTCGTTTTCTGCTGCTTCGTCGATGAGGTGCTCGTCACCATTCTCGTGAGGTATTTTGGTTCATTTGATTTGTCATACGTGTAATATTCATACTCGCACCGCTTCAGATGTTTTTGTACCTGTTTGAAATCCTCTGCACCGGTGCAGTTAATTTTTGTACCAAATCGGGTGATTTTGTACGTCGGCGTGACGTTGTACGAACGCATTTTTTCGACGACGATTGCAAAATCAATGTTCTTAACCACCAGGGGTGGTTACTTTCCATTTCCGGGGGCATTTTCCGAAGTTGAAACCACCGGGGTCGGCTGACTTTTGGTGGTCTGGGGTTGAAGCTCCAGCGTGATGAATGAGTTGTTATTCAACAACTGCTGCTGCAACTTGTCTTTGTCTACAACAGATTGCATTTCGGTTTCTTCCACTTGGGCTTAGTGCCCGCGTCGGAAACCAGCCGTGTCGAGCGCCGTCTTATCTATGTCCATCTCCTTCCGATGCGCGCGAAGTTTTCAGAGCGGGCGAAAAACACGTCCGAACGTGCCGCTTGTTTGACAATGTTGATGCAGTATCTGCCAATCCAGGTTCTTCCAATATGCTTGCTGCCGTTTCCGTAGTCTTGCTTGTAGTAGATGCGTACGGTCAAGAGCGCATCGCCCGTGTCTTGTTGGATACTGAATCCCAACCGAATGCGATTAGCGAACGTCTTTGTCAGCAACTTCACCTGAACCGTAGGTTTGTTGACGTGCCGATCGCTGGCGTAGATGGAACCGTCACGAACGCCAAGCACGAAGTATCTGCCGAGGTTCGATCGCGTGTGTCCGACTTCCGTGAGGTGATTGATTTGCTGGTATTGCGGAAAGTGACTAGCGACACTCCATCCGTACCATTCAACGCATCTGAACTGAAGCTTTTCGACGATCGTCCACTGGCGGATCCCGACTTTGGCAACTTGGTGGACATGATCATTGAAGCTGCTCACTTCTTTTCATTTTTACGGAATAGACGGTTCCGGTTCCCAAGTCTCCTATTCGACGAAACCGTGTTTGGGTGGATTGCCTCTGGAAAGATCGATGAGTTGTACCGCGGCTCAAATTACTCCGTAGATGAGCAGAATTGCGAGGATTTCTTTCAGCAGACTGTTTCCCGAGATCCTACCGAACGATATATCGTTCGGATGCCCAAACATCCCAAATTTGACCAGATGATCGGGGAATCAAGAGCCATGGCAATGCGACGTCTACAGTGGTTGGACAAGAGGTTGGAAAACGACGGTTAAATGAAGGCTAAGTATCACAAGTTGATGATAGAGTATATCAGTCTCGGCCATATGGCTCTCGCTCTCGATGACGACGGATAATGGATCAACGAATTGCTACCTCCCGCACCATCCCGTGGTTAAACAGTCGAGCACGACGACCAAGGTTCGATGACTCAGCGAAAACTAGCACCGGACAGTCTCTCAACGATTCGGACGACATTATGGACATTCATCTTCGTTTCCGGATGGTCAAGAACGCAGTAATAGTAGAAGCCGAGAAGATGTACCGGCAGGTACTGATGCACCATACAGATCGGCCATTGCAGAAGATTCTGTGGCCACCTAGTAGAAGCGGAGCCGTTCAAGCTTATTATCTGTCACCATTACGTATGGACTCGCGCCGTCTTCGTTTCTAGCCTCGAGAACCCTGCTGCAGTTTTAGCTGAAGATCATGGAAGCGGATACTCGAAGGCAAGTAAGACGACTTCATTACCGGTGACAACACAATCGATGGTGCAATCCAGTTGCGCACGGAGTTGACTCATCTTCTGCAGAAGGATGGTTTTCTTTTGGGTTTTCTTTTGCGGCCCCCAAGAGACCATCAAAACCCTCGGCATCAGAGTTGGTTGGAAATGCTATCTAACATGAAGCTTTAGTGTGATAAATTATTAGCTAGAGAATGGTCTTAGAAGATGGTAGGTAGATAGTTCCGTCCCTCTTATAAGACCATTCTCTAGCTAATAAATTATCACACTAAAGCTTCATGTTAGATAGCATTTCCAACCAACTCTGAAAATCGCAAACTTAGCGTATGAAGTAACACAAAAATACTTTGAATGCCACAGCATCAGTTGGGAGCCTGAGGCAGACGTTTTCAAGTTCGATACGTCAATCATCGTCAACATCCAAACGCCTACGAAGCGCACCATTCTTTCGACCATAGCCCAACTCTTCGACCCTCTCGGAATCATTTCTCCAGTCGTTGTTAAAACGAAAATCCTCATGCAGCATCTGTGGCTGCTGGTACTGGAGTGGGATGCCGAAGTTCCATCAGAAATCCGTCAGAAATCCGTCAGCAGTAGATGGAAGCAACCCCGAACGCATACTGTCTTCGGTTCTGCAACAATACTCGCCGTAATAAGGAGCAACGGCAGTCCAGTAGCATCTTGCCCGTCACCGAATTAAAGCACTCCAAATTAGCTCTCGTGCTGCTAGTTCAAGCTGAAACGTTCCCCGAAGATTTGAAGCAGCTGAAGAAGGGGCAAATGGTATCAGGCGCATTGGTGGCCGGCAGGCTTGATGGAGATGAACTCGCGAGTTTGAAATGAGCCGAGCGTAGTATTATTCTAAGGAGTAGAATGCCTACTACCAAATCATTCCACTGAGCTTCAGAGATTGTGAGCGAAGGGGGATAAAATAAGAATGAGGTTTGCTGCCATTTATGTTCATGTTTTCTATCACACGCTCTTATGCTGGGTTTAGACAGGGAAAGTCAATTGATCAAGTCAGTTGAATTCAACTGACTTGAACGCGAATTGAACGTGTAAACCATGCCATTCAACTGACTTGATCAACTCACTTGACAAGCCAATTGAATTCAACTGAGTTAATCATTTGACTTGCCCTGACTAAACCCAGCTTTACTCTCACTCTGGGTGAACTCTGAGCTTCTTGCGTCGAACAAAAAAGTCATCCGGAGTCTCGGAAAGCGCACCTCACGCCAAATCATCCTCTCGCTGAATTTCACTCTCCCTCTCTCTCGAGGAGTTTTTGTTTACTTCTTCCATATTCCTGCCGCCACTCACTCGAGGTGAGGGCTAGCTAAACTCGCAGGACAAGAGTATTTTAAAACCTCTAGTGAGTTTGAGGAGTTTCAGTAAGCCTGGTGGCCGGTTACACTTATCCGATGCACCATATGACGTGAAACATCAGATCTTTATTCGCGGATTTCATCCCTTCACGCAACTTCTGCTGAAGCACCAGCATCGTAAACTCGTGCACGGTGGAATTACGCTGACCCTCGCTGTCTTCCGTGAACAGTTCTGGCCGCTGAAGGGTCGAAAATCAGACCTTAGTGTCATTAGGATATGCTACGAGTGCAGCAGATCGACCCCGCAACCCATCCGGCAACCGATTGGTCAGCTGTCCGTCGCAAGAGTTATCGGCAACGAAGCTTTCGTTTGCACAGGCGTGGATTATTGTGGTCCCATCTTCCTCAAGCCAACCCGCAAATCCTACATTTGTGTCTTCGTGTGCTTGAGCTGGAGCTGGCGAGCGGCCCCTTTCCTGATGGCCTTCGATCCTTTCTTGTGTAGGAGGAATAAGCCACAGCATCTTTACTCCGACAACGGCACAAACTTTATCGGTGCGAAGAATGCCTAGCACGAACTCTACGCCATGCTCCAACCCGGACCAGACAACAACAGGATCTTCAAGCACCTCGCCGAAGACAGCATCCAATGGGATCTGATCACTTCTCGAGCTCCCAACTTCGGTGGCCTCCAACTTGGATCTTCACTACTTTCTTTCGAAGAGTTCACCACGGTGCTGATCAAAATCGAAGGGTGCATGAATTCCCGTTTACTGCTGCCACTTTCGCGCGAATCGAACAATTTTTCTGCGCTCACCCCGGCGTACTTCCTAGTGAAGAGCATGATCCGTCCCCTTCCCGAGGCCGACGTTCGTGGTGTACCCTTTAACCGTTTCAGTCATTACCAAAAGCTCAAACTTTCTGGCATCGCTGGCTCAATGACTACCTGAAAGAACTGAACCTTCAGTACAATTCCAACCCGAAGCGCTACCAAATCAACGTAGGACACATCGTCATCGTGAAGGATGCATCCTTGCCGCAAGCCCACTGGCCACTGGCCTGCATCTCCGAACTGCATCCTGGAACCGATGGCGTCATCCGAGTCGTAGCCGTCCGTTCCGCAAATCTAGATTGTTACCGAACTCGGATTGCTGGATCTGTTCTCCATGACAGTGGTTTGTCGTTTTCTGCCATTTCTGAATCAAGTGAGTGCCTAGGTGGCACAGAATTGGTTCAAAATGTGTTGGTCCGCACCAGTGGGCATCGAAAATGGTGAATTTGTTCCAGTTGAAAAACATTCTGGCAAACTTTTAATAATTGTTGTTGATTTCTGTCCGTTCCCGGCGAGATGGCCTCGATCGCGCGAGATTTATTGTTCGGTGAGTTTAGCCTTTGCTCATTTTGAAACATAATTCGGAATTCCGGAGAGCATGTTCCTCAAAGTACGTTTCAAGATCGAAAGAAAGCTGGTTCCATTTTGTTTCGTTGAGACCACACTACTGGATTTATAATACTTAATTGAAAATATTCAAATTGATTATCAAAAATCAATGAAAATTATGACTTCTGTTCCCATCTTATGTAAAGATTAAACCAAAATAATGAACATCGCTTAAAATTAAAGCTTAGTGAAGGAATAAGTGCTTTTCGGTAGCTTCATGTCTCCAGGTTTGAAAGACAGCCGGTTTTTCAAACTGAGCAGAAAATCGTGGGATCAAATCCAGGCCTCAGATCATATTAAAGAGTTTCACAGTAACATTACTTGCTCATCGTGGCTTTGAATAGCTACAACAACTCGATCATAAGTGGAGTGCTGTGATATGAGGGGCTCGGTGGCTTTAGAGCGACTGTTTTTGCTTACTGGGCAGAACATCATGAGTCTAATCTCATGCCCCTGTATATTCAAGATTCGTTAGAGTTGTCAACCATTTTTGTCCAACATCCCAGTGATTTCTCGTGGAAGTGCAGAGGACCCCTCGGCTTCCAACAAAGCGAGTATCACGTCAACACATTCCTACCCAATCGTTTCTTGAAGCAGCCGTCGCTGGTATTGCCTGATTTTTGATCATCAGTTTTTACAAATTGAGATGATTGCTAGTCCCAACCATCATCTGATGGTTCTGGCAATAACGGAGAAGCATCCGCGGGCGGTCAATCATGCTCATGCTCAAATCCTGATCGCACCCGAATTCGTTCAAATTTGGCACAACTCTTGGAGATCTCAATATCAGATAGAAAAAGCAATGATGAACAAGTGGTTGTGACCCGCATTACAAACTTGACCCACCCTAATGCCCACCTTCACTGCCTGTGTGTCCAATAAATAGATAGAAATAGATAACTAAGCAATCGAGCTGCAGTTCCACGTACCGTTATGGGCCACCTGAGAATTCCATTCCCCGTTCGGTTGACCAACAGCAGCATGAACCGATGATGCTCTTTCAGAAAGCAAAAGTGAGCAAAAAGGGCGGCACCACATGCATTAGTGCAAATGCAACCATCGCATTTCAGACGGACAGGCAACCAGCCGAACCGAGCCGTTTAGGGTCCGGTAATAGGTGCTAAACGTTCTCCCTTCGAGACATCAATCTTCCATCCATCCATCCACCCAGATGAGTGCACCCTTTTTGAAGAAGATCCGAAAGGCAGCAATTTTACGGAATCCTATCTTGGCATTTAAAATAATTGCGATAATTGATTTCCGAAGCGAAGATTTGGTCTTCTTGATTTTCGAGCCCAAGCGTCTTAAGTCCGGAGCAGAGGATTGCGATTTTGAACCAGTTAGAAAAGGGAATTCTCGGAAATTTAGGTCAATCCCTGAGGGGTGTGGGCAAAAAATAACCCCGAAAAATATGATAGCTTAAAGGGTGCGTAACATTTAATTACTTTCGAATGATGAGATCGACGCCAGAGTTTCGCAATCCTTTCCCGTTCAACCTTTTTCGTTTCACACATAAATAAAAGCAGGATCAAAAAGGATCTCCTGTCGGATGGGAGGAGGAAGAGGACGGGGCATGAATTCCGATAAAAGTGCGTGAGAATGTTGAATCCTTCTTCTGTGTATCCTTCGGTGTAAGAAGTTGATCCTGTAATTTATTTCGTCCTTCTTCGATTCTTCCCATCGAAAACCACAAACTCATTCGAAGGAACCACTAAACGTTCCAATTTAAAACAATCCTTCAATTATCCGCCGGTTCCACCCTGGGTTCGGTATCCTTTAATTTAGCAATTAAAATTAGAAAACATGATTCAAATATTTCTATTGCTTCATTTTACCCCGACTTTCAGGATGCCTGACCGCACGGTGGTCGATCTATTTCGCGCCCTCCCAAAACGTTTCCATTTCTAAGCCTAAGGTCGTCGGGATCGGGGAGACCATTGAAATGGGTTTCCTGCACAGGTTTTCGATCAAGTGGAAAATTTTAATTAGTTCATCGATAACGAGTTGAAGCGCAGGATGATCGTCCTCGTGCTGCAAATCGAAATCCTTTTGTTTCACTAAGCGGGTGGCACCGAGCGGCCTGCGGTTGATTGATGATCGAATCATGAAATTTAAGATGTCCCTGCCGGGCGCATTCTGGAGGTTGTGTTTGAATTGACGTTGGCGTCGTGTTGTTTGATGTTTGATAGGATGAATTTGGGTTGGATTACGAGATTAGGAAGAAATAGGACCTAGCTGGGTGCGTGACAAGAAGGTTTCGTTCGGCGGTTGAATCTTATCACTGTTAACGAATAATTGGTACCTTGCATCATTATTTACTCAAACATATTCCCGGATACCAATGTTCTCAACGATCGTTTTCAAATCTCCTTTCCATGGAAAAAATTGATTCCAAATAATTAAAAACAAACTATTCCAAAGCCCATTGAAAGCAAATTCCCGCTTACAAACACCCCAGGAGGTCCCTCCGAAAGAGTATCGATTCCCCCTATTTCCCCCGATTCCCTCCGACCGTAGCAAATCGGCACTAATCCATTCGGTTCGAGTTTGTTTTGACTGTCGGGACATTGTTCTTCGCATGTAATTACTGCTCTTTTCACGTTTTCCGGCAAAATTTGACCTGCTTCTGATTATGGAAAGTGCAGATTATCTTTCCTCTCTGCCCTGGTTGATGCTCATTTCAACCGGCCGGAATTGTACCGAAAATATTCATTAGAAATGTAAACAGAAATTTTCCGCTTCTGAACGCAGACAAGCAAAGCCGATGGCTAATCCGCTTTCGTCGGAGAAAGCTTTGTTTCATTGTCTCCCAGGCGGAAACGGTAAAAAATTGATCCTCATACACCATAATTTGGGTGCCTATGCGTAGGTCCGAATCCGAATGCACAGCACTGCTACCACGTCCTGCCAAGACGTAGAATAAAGATTTTGAGAAAATTGCATACCAGTCTTATTCAAATGCATCTTTTGTTCTGTGCCGAACTTTGAAGCAAGAAGATTGGTTGTGCAAGGATCAGTCCGTCTTTTTCAACTTATTCTAGATTGCAAAAAAAAAATCTTAATATTCTCAAGGGTCCATTCAGCAACCTCCGGAGGTAGTTCCGGTACATAAATCGCTTCCACCCCTATCCATTTGCATCATCATCATCATCATCGTCGTCACTATTTCCACCAGTAGACTCACCTGAGGGTTTTGGTTGAACAGACAGAACAATAGCGACATTTGTGAGATGCTGTGCGAAGGCGGCCAGGGGAGAAGAAGACTACCGATTACTTCCTTACTTCCTAACTGATGATGAATCTGTTTTACAAATTGTTCGGAAAAGTGTTATTCCTCTTTTGTATTTGGCCGCATTTGTTGATTAATCATCGCTTACCTGAGCTGCTGGTTAATGCGAAAAATAGAAATGAACCACGAATTGTAATTGCTTTCAGTTGTGCTCGTTTGAGATTGCATGTAACCCTCTATTCATTTTTCGTATGCGAGAATCCTAATGTGTTAGTCGATGTTCGATTAACTTAGATAATAGAGCAAGTCCGACAGCTTTCTGGATGTTTATTTTACAATTCAAGTGAGTTGAATGCTGAATTCAATTATCTGAACCGGGCTTAAGGCAATCCGGAAGAGAATTCTTTGATCATCCAGAATCGAAAACAGCTCAAAAAGTGTCCACGTAATTCATGGACAATCCCTTACAAAATAAGAGTGGGAGTGTAAAGATCGTACTCTGAAAACACAGTTTCGTTTATACAACGAAATCACTCGTTTGTTCTACGAATCCAGCTCTTCTGGAAGTATTGAAGTAAATTTTGTGAGATGCCATCCAATTCAAATTCGTTCGGGATTGTCCTGGTGCTCTTTGGTTGTACCTAATTTGCCGGAATACTATCGATTTCGATCATTCTACAGCCAAATTTTCGTTCAGCCTTATCATGGAGCGAATTTCGTCCATCATACGCCTGATTAAACTTACTTACTTACTTAAGGGTCCTGTACACCACCGGAGGTGCAAAGGGCCAACGTGAAAGATTTCCATATTCCTATCGACTTGCATAATTTCATTGTTGAGGCTCCACCGCCATGAGCCCCTCAGTCTGCCTCTGCTGCGGTGTCCTGCCAGATTCCAATCCAGCGCTTGCTTGCAGATTTCTGTTGCTATCGGCCTCGATGACATCGACGATGAAGCTCAGCATTCGTGATCCATTTGTGAGGCCACCAGGTACGAATTATATACCTGCAGCTTCTGAGTGTTCTCCGCTGATACACACCACGTTTCGCTGGCGTATAACAACACAGATTTCACGTTCGAGTTGAAAATTCGGATTTTGGTGCGTTGAATTATTTGGTTTGATCTCCATACGTTTCGTAAACTCGCAAAGGCAGCCTATGTCGCTCTTGGTCCCCCGTGGGACGCTGTTTGGCTGCCAAGATTTTGGGTACCTTCGACCTTCTCTTCTGCTTACCCGTGTTGACATCCAACGATTTGGTCTTATTGACGTTGATGGTGACCCCCGCCGCAGAGGAGCGTCCAGGTATGTCATTGAGCTTACTCTGCATATCAAAGCACCGTTTTGAAGATAGGCTGCCAAAGCAGCCCACGGTTCGGTACACGGTCAATTGCACCCATCATGATAGTGATAGTATACATCCTTGTCTTACACCAGCGATTACCCGAGGTGTGGAGTTGTTCGCCTCCTCGTGGTGTACCCTGAAAACGATGGACCAAATTTTGGGAGGCTAATCAGGGCCCAATTTAGAACCGTTTGAGCACTGTGGAGCGAAAATCAAATTTTGCATCAGTCTATTAGGCACCCATGGGGATCAAACAGCGACTATTCCAGTTGCACGGTTAGGATAGCGGTCTAAGGGGGACCCAATAGTCAGGATGATGGATAATCATCAAATCAGCTCAAAACCCAAACCCAACCCAGAGAACAAGTCGCCAAGGAGGCGACCGCGAACCCGCGAAGGGTGGTCTTACGAGATCTCCCCCACCCAGTGATCCGAACAAGGACACCAAGTGGCCGAAACCTCTGCAGGGCGCAGAGCTAACCGATGGGACCGGTGGACAGCCAGAGGAACAACCTATGGATGGGCCCAGGCTAATAAAAGTCATGAGTGGCTTTGGGGCCCTCCCAAGGATGCTGGCTATCGAGTTCACTAGCACGCGGAACAATATCGCGAATGACCTATAGCAGGCCTTGCGACAGCTCCGCGCAACGGTGGACGAGGCTCAGGATGACCACGAGTGGCTAAAGAAGCGACTGGAAGCCGCCGAGAGGGCGGAAAAGAGGGAACCGAAGTCTACCCAGATGGACGCCTTCAACTTCGCAGGCAACAGTACGAAGGCCAGTGAGGCCCTACACTTTGCCGTGACGCAAGGGCAGAAGCGCGACCGGCCCTCGCCAGTAAAGGGTGCGGCACGCTCTAAGAGACGGAAAACCTCTGTCCAGGTAGAGTGTGTGACCGTGGTCGAGCAGTCCAAGGCAGCAGTGGACGAGCCGCAGAAGTGGCCCACAATAAGTACTAGAGCGATTGAGAAAAGTGGTGGTTCCAAGCAGGGTGGCAATAAGGGCGCTCCCCCAAAACCCCCGAAACCCCCGAAACCTCCGGAAAAAACTGCCCCTAAGAGCAGCACTGCCCGGAACAAACACAAGACGAAGGGTGAGGCTCTCATCATCAAGACGGAAGCGTCGAAATACGCGGAAGTTTTGAGGAAGATGTGAGCGGACGAGCGTCTTGTGGAGATGAGCAATAACGTGAGGAGCATCAGGCATGGGGTGCAGGTAAGATCGCTACGCTCGGCGATCACCATCCAGGTTAAGGACTTGGATGAAGTGACAGAGGCGACCGAACTAGCCAAATCCCTGATTTACCCTGAGGAAGGGACTGTTCTCCACCCAGGTGGCTACCATCAAGCTCCCGGCAGCTCATGCCAGAAAGACGGCAGCCACAGGGAGGGTACGAGTGGGCTGGTCGGTTTGCCCCGTGAGCATTCCCCGATCGGTTACGGCTTGCTTCAGGTGCTTCGGTCATTGCCATCTGGCTCGTGACTGCAAGAACACCAACAGAAGAAGCTGTGCAGACGGTGTGGTTCGGAGGGCCATAAGGCGCAAAGTTACCAAAAGCCGCCGAAGTGCATAATATGCGCGGGGAAAGGGAAATCCCCTACCAACCACATGGCAGGTGGCCCGTGAGCCAAGAGCAATGCTCAGCCATGTTCGAGGTAGCGCAGTTGAACCTGAACCACTGCGCGGCTGCCCAGCAACTGTTGCGGCAATCGGCAGTGGAATGGGGAGTGGATGTCGCAATCATCTTCGACCCATCTGGCAACGGAAATTGGGTCATGGATGCGTTGGGGATGGCGGCGATATGCACGACGGGGAGCTTCCCTGTTCAGGAGGTAGTCTCGTCCAACTCGAGCGAGGGATTCGTGACCACCAGGGTCAATGGACTATATCTAAGTAGCTGTCATGCTCCACCCGGGTGGTTCATCGAGCAGTTCTCGCAGATGGTGGACAGACTCACTGCGGTACTTGTCGGCCTAAGACCGGTGGTCATTGCGGGCGATTTTAACGCATGGGCAGTGGAGTGGGGCAGCCACCACACCAACCAGAGAGGATGCATCCTACTGTAGGCAATGGCCAAACTGGACGTTGTACTATCCAACACCGGTTCGGTCAGTACCTACAGAAGGAATGGTGCAGAATCCGCCATTGATGTGACGTACTGCAGCCCGTGTTTGAAGGGCAATCTGCACTGGAGGGTCGATGAGGGTTACACCCACAACGACCATCAGGCGATTCGCTACAGTGTGGGGCCAGGTGAGCGGTGAGTGGCAGGAGAGAGCCCCCCTCCTGCGGTCGAGGCTGGCGGACGTCGTTCTTCGATGAAAAGGTCTTCAGCGAAGCACTGAGGCGGAAGCGAATAATCCTCGTTCCTTCGGGGGAAGAGCTGATAGCATCGCTGTCAAGGACGTGCGATAAAAACATGCCTAGGAGAGCCTATCCCAGGCATGGCCATAGACCGGTGTACTGGTGGAGCGAGTCGATTGCTATCCTCAGGGCGTCTTTCCTCTACGCGAGAAGGAGGATGCAACGGGCTCGTACGGCCGAATCTCGAGAGGAACGCCGCGTCGCTCTTCGAGCAGCTAAGGCGGCCCTCAATAAAGAGATCGCCAGACGCAAGCGTGCGTGCTTCGACAGCTTATGCCAAAGTGCTAACACGAACCCCTGGGGGGATGCCTACAAAGTGGTCATGGCCAAGACCCGTGGCTTGGCGGCACCCCCGGAGAGATCGCCGGCGATGCTAGCGCAAATCGTGCAGTTCTTGTTTCCACGTAGGGACGTTGACTCCTGGCCGCGGGGTATCCCAGCCGCGGAACAGGGAGAAGTGTCTAGAGTGATGAAGTAATGAAATTCGTTTGTTGGCGGAATGCTTAAATAAAACAGCAAAAAAGGGGTTATCTTCCATTTAATTCCACTTATTTAATTTTGGTATGCATGACAGATACATATTTCGACTACAATATGCAGTCTTCATCAGTGTCATTCCCACTAAAGAACTTATCAAAATCTAACCCCCTTAAGTACTCATCCCCTAAGTAAAAAAGTCAAGATTATAGGTAAAAAATGAAACAGCAAAAAAGGGGTTAGGCCCTAAGTACTGTCATGGATACCAAAATTAATTAAGTGGAACTAAATGAAAGATAACCCCTTTTTTGCTGTTTTATATGTCTAGAGTGACTAACAGTGAACTGACAAACATTGCCAAGTCGCTGGTGGTGGACAAGGCCCCGGGCCCGGATGGGATCCCGGCTGTGGCCCTGAGGGCAGCCGTTGCGGAAAATCCAGACTTGTTCAGGTCTGTATTTCAGACCTGTCTGGACGACGGCATCTTCCAAGACGCGTGGAAGCGGCAGAGGCTGGTGCTTCTCTCGAAGTCAGGAAAACCCCCTGGGGACCCGTCCAGGTCCATTTGTTTGCTGGACACCACTGGTAAATTGTTGAGACGGTCATGCTGAACAGGCTGTCGGCCTACACCGAAGGTGTAGACGGCCTGTCAAGCAGCCAGTGCGGGTTCCGCAAGGGCAGATCTACGGTGGAAGCCATCCGCGACGTCATTTAGACGGCAGAAGTGGTCCATCGGCAACGAAGGGGTATTCGTTACCGCGCGGTGGTAACTCTAGACGTGAAGAACGCGTTCAACAACGCGTGCTGGGGGGCGATAGCCCGCTCGCTACACCAACTCCGAATCCCCGGAGGGCTGTACAAGATTCTGGAAAGCTACTTCCAGAATCGTGTGTTGAAGTACGACACAGAAGATGGCGAAAAATGCGTTAGAGTCACCGCAGGAGTGCCACAAGCCTCCATCCTGGGCCCGGTGCTATGGAACGTCATGTACGACGGAGTGTTGAGGATAAGATTCCCAGTAGGCGTAAAAATCGTTGGTTTTGCCGACGATGTCACGCTGGTAGTTTACGGTGAATCCCTCGAAGAGGTAGAGCTGACAGCGGCTCACTCCGTTAAGCTTGTGGAGGAATGGATGAGATCCAGGAAACTGGAGCTCGCCAATCACAAGACGGAGGTGGTCGTAGTCAACAATCGCATGTCTGTACAGCATGCGACGTTGACAGTGGGCGAGAGCACAATTAGATCTGTACGCTCTCTGAAACTCTTGGGGGTTATGCGCGATATGCGGAGCGGATACCAGTCCGGATAACATCGTCCCTAGGATGTGTGGTACCACCTTGATCTGGAGCGCGGTGGTGACTGCAGTCACCCACATAGTTTCGGAACTTCAACGAGTGTGGCGTGCCGAGCAGCAGTTGCCTACTGCCCGACTAGAGCGTTAGAGTATGGTTAGAGGAGCGCTATAGCGCACAGACCCCTCCCACGAAGTAATGCCTTCAGGCGGTTCCGGGGAGGCCAAGGGCCAAGCGCACAGGTTGGGGTTAAGTGGGTCAGGAGTGCAATTCTCCCATCCCCACACCTTGAGTTACTTTCACAGGTGTCTGTGAGCAAATTAACCCCTGTATAAAAAAACGCACCAGCGACTACCCGTATAGGGTCAGACAAAGCTCCGTTATCCAGAAGTCTACACGTGAAAGCCTGATACTGCGGCTTCGATGAGGTTGACGATTTTATCCGAGACGTCTTAGGGCGCCCCACAGATTCTCGTGATTGAGTCGGTCGAAAGCTTTTTCGTAGTCAATGAATACCAAATAAAGGGACTCATGGAATTCATTGACCTGCGCCAGGATGATGCGGAGCGTGACAATATGGTCCTCACAAGATCTTCAGCTACCGCCGAAGAGTCACGCCGATCTTCTTCTGTAGCCGATTCAGGATAACTTTGCACAGAACTTTGAGAACAATACACAGTAACATGATGCCTCGCCAATTGTCGCACACAGTCAGATCCCCTTCTTTGGGACCTTCACTAAGATGCCCTGCATCCAGTCGGCCGGAAAAGTCGTGGTATCCCAGATATTACTGAATAGTTGATGCAACATTTGTGCGGATAGCATGGGGTCAGCTTTGAGCATCTCTGCTGATATGCGATCGACCCCTGGAGCCTTGTTGGATTTCATGCTTCGGATAGCTGCTTCAATCTCCTGCAGTGATGGGGCCTCGGAATTGACGCGAGTGATGCGCCGCACCCTAGGCGGATCATGCCGAGATGTTGATGGCTGGTTGGCCGTCAAAACTTGAAGAAGTTGTTTGAAGTGCTCAAACCAGCGTTTCAGCTGGTCAGTGGGGTCGGTAAGCAATTGTCCAGTCGTGTCCTTCACTGGCATCCTCGGGTTCATCCTTGCTCCACTCAGGCGTCGTGAGATATCGTAGAGAAGGTGTATATCGCCAATGTTTGCGGCGTTCTCCCCTTCGTCGCCCAGGGAGTTCACCCACGTTCGCTTGTCCCGTCTGCAAGAGCACTTGACTTCCTTTTCTAGAGCCGAGTACCGTTGACGGGCTTCGTTCTTGGCTCCTCTGGTTCTCGTCCGCTCTATCGCGGTTTTTGTTTCTCTACGCTCCTCAATCATCCGTCAGATTTCATCAGTGATCTACTCTTTCCTCTGGGTGCGCAGCCCACCCAGGTTGTTCTCGCTTGTTTCTATAAAGGCTATGATGGCCGTCCATTGTTCTTCTACGCTGCCACCTTCTGGAACGTCTGGCAGCTCTCAAGTTCTTCATCGAAAGACCTTTTTACCGCTGGATCTTCAAGTCGGCGTGTGTTGAACCACCGCCCGAGTCTCTCCTCCCGTCGTTGAATCCGCGCCATGCGTAGGCGGATATCGCCGATTAGAAGGTGATGGTCAGACGCGATGTCGGCGCTGCGTTTATTCCGGACATCAATAAGGCTCAGTCTCCATTTTCGGCTGATGCAGATGTGGTCGATCTGATTTTGGAACCCCCGATTACTATGCCGTCATTGACAGCTCACTGTTTTCGCTTATTTCGCCGAGACCATGGCGTCCCATTACACGCTCATAGTCCGTGTTGTCGGAGCCGATCTTTGCATTGTAGTCGCCCGTGTAGATCTTAGTGTCACCCTTTGGCACCTTATCCACGACGGCATTCAGTTTGCTGTAAAAATTCTCCTTGTCCTGTAGCTCGGCAGCATCGGTTGGCTCATAACATTGGATTATGGTAAGGTTACGAACCCGTGTTCTAAATCTGGCAACGGTTATCCTCTCATTAATAGGCTTCCACTTGATGAGCGCAGAACTGGCCTGGACGCTAAGTAGGAGACCAACTCTACAATGGCGGGGAGCGTTTTCACATTGAATACCTGTCCCGACGGCAGTTTGTGTTCTCCAAAGTTTGGCCAACGAACTTCACTCAGTCCCATGATGTCTAGCTTCATGCGTCGCGCTTCGTTGGCGAGTTGTGCCAGTTTACCCTGCTGGGCTAACGTCAATACATTCCATGATCCAATTCGTGTCCGATGTTTTGCGCTAAAAGTCGTTGCCGTTAAATCAGTTCGCTGTCTTTCTCTGTTGGTTTCTTGAACAATTATAAAGGTTTCAGAGACAGTAGGTGTTTAGCCTAAGGTCTCCTATCCGCCGTGATAGGGCTGTCATCTTAGGTGTAGCTTCCGAAGAAGAACATTTCTTATTCAGCCGCTGGATGCTAGTCAGCCGCTGTTTGAGCCGCACCTCCATGGTGAACAGATGCTCGGGTTGGCGAAGCATTTCCTCTATCGCCGTGCTATGGTTACCGCGCCAGTGTTCGCGTTGCACCACCTCACTCTGCTATTGTCGGATTAACAACATTGCCCAGACTACACCAACCAGCTGTGTCCATGTTTCAGCTGGCAGTATTTTGTGGTCATATGACTCGTGGAGGTGTGAGGTAGGAACTTGTGAGGACCGGAGCTAGGTACATCGCTCCTTCCAGATTGTCACGCACCATTTTGTAGCCCGCCTGATTGGACGATAGATTAAAATCACACAGGACAAGATCCTAGTCATCCGAATAATTCATCCGTACATGATGGCCACAGCAAGGATCACAGCCGTAACTTCGTGGAGTAATTGGACAAACTGCAATTTCATTTTACAAATGAGTTCAATTCTCTTGCTGACGTCGCCGATCAAAACTCTCGGAGCAGTCAGAATCGTTCCAGCAGCCTGTCTTCAGTGCTAACGTCGTGCAACGTTAGACAAGAGCGGTTCTTGTCACTACCATTGATGCTATTATACCACCGACGAACTGCTGTTATACCAGCGACGAACCGACATGCCAGTGGAGCACTTCGTTTTACACAATTCGATTTGTCAAACGAACGATTCGATCTGTCGAACGGGTGATCAGATCTGTCAAACGAGGCGAGACGCAATTTCATTCCGTTGTCAACCGTTAACTTCTGCTGCTAGAGCTTTGTATCCTTCAAAATACTAGTTTTCGCTAACCCAGTTTTCACTTACACCATCACCAAAATTATATTCTGGCCCACTTTAGTCAGCGTTGCCCTCTTCGAGCCCCGCCTTCGGAAGTAGCAATCAGCTACTGAGCTTGATTTTCAAAGAATTGCACAAATTGTATATGTTCTGCCGGAGCAGGAAATGATCACTACACTACCGTACAAAGTCGCTCGTCAATTTCAGTCACTCCCAGCCATGATGACTCTAATGAAAACAAACCGTAACGCATCCAGGATTCAGGAAGATGAAATATTACTGTATTACCACAACGTTGGAGCCATGAAAAGTTTCGCTAGCAGTTCGATCTACTTTTAACTCTTGATTACTTCATCCACCTAATTGCTCAAATGTGTCGAACGTTTGAAGTGTTCTTGATTTGTGTGTTGTATTTACTCCCGGACCGACTTGGCGATTCTGAATTGATCGATCAACACATTGATACACTTTTTTGGGTTGTATCGAAGATGAATGCGACTGACAAGATCCTTGTTGTTGATGATTTAAACTTTGCTTCAACTGGTTATCGAATAGAGCAGAGTTCTTTCATCCTTGCTCTAACGACTCATATACTAAACCTCTAGTAGCATCTCTCATAGACTGCTACAATATTGCTGATCTTCTGCAACGGAGCGGGATCTCCAATGAAAATCAGTGACTGCTTGATATACTTTTCCTTAGCCGTGAACTCACCTCTAATTGCTCGGTCCAAGAGGCACTCGAAACCACTAGTTAAACGTTGTAGACACCATCCACATATGCAGTTATCATTACACTTGAATCATGCTTGCACTCTTCGGGTTACCGTGGACATACCATCCTTTTTCGAAAACATCAGCTGGGACAAGGAACTCCGAAATCATGACGCGAATGCAGGCTCTATGTCATTTATGCGATCGATCAGTTTATACCCGTCACAAGTCCACGCACCCCCGACTCTAGCGTCTGAAGTCATCCAAACGAGCTGCATTGAAGAAATTTTGTAAACATCGAACGGAGGCGTCGCAGAGGAACTCAATAAAGGCTCAATGAACAGTTTTATCAAGCCCATCAGCGCCATCTACATACTAAACTCAAATTAAATCCCAAGAGTTTCTGGAATCATGTGAATCGGGCTTACCTTCTACCATGTTCAATACGAATTAAGAGGAGTCTGATATGGAGGGAATCGTTGACCTGTTCATCTTATAATTCAGCAGTGTCTTCGTCAAAGAAAATTTACGACCACATCGTAGCCGCCGTAAGCGAGGCTCCCGTACTTTCTGCTGCTCGACCGCATCCGCCTATCTCGAGTAATGATGTTCGTATAGCAGGCTTTCGTTTGAAATTCTGTCAGTATTGGCCCTAACGGAATCCCTTCCGTGGTTATTAAGAACTGTATTGAAGTCCTGGCCGCATCTTTATCCAAGCAACACACTTCCATCGAAATGCTTGTGACTGGAATAAGTTGCACAAAAGTAACCACAATTGTTCAGTGACAAGTGTGCTGCTAGGGTAGCATCCATCTTCAACTTCACTTTCGATTCTGGTATCTTTCCCGACGGCTGGAAGGATTCTTTTGTTTTCCCTGTCAAGACAATAAAGGGTACAACGGTCAAAAATTGATCGATTTGCTTTGAACTGTTTCTCATGTCCAAATGTTTCCTGAGCTTTCTTGAGGTTCCGCTTAACGATTGCCCAATAAATTTCAATTGGGCGCAGCTCCGGCGAGTTTGGAGGGTTTTTGTCCATGGCTACGACGTGCACGTTGTAGGCGGTGTACCGTTCCTGAGCCATTTCCCCGTAGTGACACACCACGGAACAACTGTGTTTCTTCAAAATAGGCTACAATCGTTTTTGCAAACATTTCTTATCATAAATATCTTGGTTGACAATGACAGTTCTACGAAAATTTCGCTTTTCAGCCCACAGATGCAAATCTTTGACAACTTGTTCTGATTAAACTTATCTTGAACCTTTCATTTTCCGGTAGCCGTGTAAACTATTGACCTGGGAGCTGCTTGAAATCCATCTTGACGTATTTTTCATCGTTCATTATAACGCAATCAAATTTCTGACGCAATCAATCTGCGTGGGAATAATTTGGATGTCGCTTATGCGCGAGTAAAATTTTGATAAGCTGTTCCTAATGCTTTGGTGCCATTTTGACAACTGAATGCAAAAACAAAATAGAGGCAACATTCCGTACGTACAGACCTACAAAATGAGGGGTGTTCAAGTTTTTTAAAATGCAATTTGAGTCGAGCATTTTTTTACCGTTCCACCCTTTAGAGAGTCGAGCTACCGTGGCATCGCTGCTTTATGTGTAGTCTCAAAAGTTTTTGAACTATTGGTGCTAGATTATTTAAAAAAAAACACTTGCTCCAGTTACATCGCGACCGAACAACAAGCATTTATGACGAAGTGGGTCGACCGGTACAAATCTCATTCAATACACATCATTAAAGGCTGACTAAAAGAAAATTGGTACGCCCCTCGCGTGCCGCTACCACACCTCTAGTGTTGGGAATAGAAAATCTTTGACAGTGGTTTGTTTACACTTCTATAGAGAACAATTGGTACAAGTTTGATCAAAGTAGTCGATCACGTTCAGAAAAAAAAACGTCAAATGGAACTCGAAAAACACCTGGAAAATCCGGAGGGGTCCGGTTAAAAGCTGGCTAAAGTACTGAAGATGCCGAAAACAACAGTTTGTCGAGTGCTCAAAACCTACAAGGAAACCCTGAGTGTGGAAAGGAATCAGCAGACCTATGAAAAAACTGGAACCAGAGATCGTTAGCTGCGCGGTAAGGTTTTGCGGTGCGTTAAAGCCAACCCCGGTCTTTCGATCCGAGATGTGGCCAGAAGGATACATGGTCAAAAATCGTGCAAGGCTCTTGTACGACCGTGTTTTGGCGAAACACAAGGGCTGCACTTTGATCGATGACGAAACATACGTCAAACTCGATTTGAAGCAGCTTCCCGGTCAAAAGTTTTACATCGCGACTAGACGTGGGGATGTACCGGGAAGATTAAAGTTCGTGTTTGCCGACAAGTTCGCGAAGAAGGCCATAATTTGGCAAGCGATTTGCAGTTGTGGCCTCAAAACGGAACCATTCGTCTCATCCTCGACGATGGCATTCCAAGTTTACATCGAAGAATGCCTGAAAAAGCGTGTATTGCCGTTCATCCGCAAGCATATGGAGCAAAGTCATCTTTTGGCCCGATTTGGCCAGCTGCCACTACTGCAAGGTGGTTCTGGAGCAGTATGATGCCAACAAGAGCGATTTTGTCCCGAAGCTAATGAATCCTCCGAATTGCCCGGAATTTCGACCAATCGAAAAATACTGAGCAAAGTGGCCATAACCAAAGAGATAAGATCGTTTCTCCTATGGAGACTCCCTAGTCAAAGATGAGTCTTGTAAACTGGCTTCTTATTTTTTCTACATATAATCGTTTTATTGTTCTTCTTCGCGATCGCATTGAATCACATAGGCTGGTTCGTGTTTGACAGATAAGTTTTTCATTTTCGGAGACGTATTGGCAGTTCTTGGTCTTATAGTCAAAGGTCAGCTGTATTTTAAAAATGGCAGTCGCTCGATCTGAGTTTGTGAATCTCCTGATCGCCGGGAAGAAAGCGAAAGTATTACTTGATTTTGTAATACAACGAGTGAAAAACGTAGATGTTGAGAAACAATTACAATTCTCCATCGCAAAATTCAGAGCGAAGTGGATCAGCAGCAGAAGAAAACGCAACGTGTTGCAGCTCCGTCATGCGGAATGGTTGAAAGGAGTGGAGTTGTTTCCGACGGTTAAAATTCGAAGCAAGAAATCATTCTCCGCAGCATGTAGACGAATGAAGCTCAGCCGAGTTAAAGAGCTCAGATCGAAGTTTTCGGCCGAGGAAGTTAATTTCGCCGCATATGCTAATGTTTCCAGCTTCGGGTTCCGGCGAGCAGCAAGGGGAATTCAAAAGCTTATCTCGAGCCCTGGAGCCACCATCGATGTGGAGCCTGCATCATCGATTTCACCGTACACTGCAGAAGAAGCAGTGGCATTCATTGACCAAAATAACTTCTCCAAAGCGCAATATTCGGACATACGGAAGATGTTGCTGAGGAAGAAAGTGGATCTGCAACCGGCATACAACCACACTACTGAGGCCAAATTAGGGTGTTATCCACCGGGTAAAATTATTGATCACTATTTTTTTTAAAGCTTCCAATATGCAGGAATCACTATTCAATCATCCTCTGCAAAGTTTGGTAGACCACTCGGTTCAGCGGCTGTTCAGTCCCCTGAATATCACTCCCAGCCCTTCGTTCAAATTTACTGTGCTGTTCAAGTGGGGTTGAGATGGTACAAGTAACCATGCACGGTATGTATATCAACATTACTTTAAATGTGCCTTTTAAATTTATAATTTTGAATTAGCTACAAGCAAACTTTCGTGGACATAAGTGAGTCTGGGGAGATGGTGGAATGCCAAGATTCACACATGTTTCCTACTTGCATCGTCCCACTAAGAGTTGAATGCCGCGAAGAATCACGACGATCACGTGGAATAACGAGTTACCATCTTCGGTTACATTATGCAGACCAAAAGAGTTGGTGTACGCCAAGGAGAGCCAGAAACTGACAAGATTAACTATTGGCAAGATGAATGTGAATGTTGGTGACACCGACAGTTCAGTTGATTCCAAAATAATACTCTCTATGGTAGATACACACTTAGAAAAAATTACCGACTTCGGTAATTCATTTACCGAATTCTCAACAGCTGAACGGTCGGTAAGGTGTTCGGTAATCGAGAACATTACCGAAAAATCTGTAAACTGAATCAGCAAAACTATCTGTCAAATTTACCGAACGATCGGTATCGTTTACCGAAAAAACAAGCTTGGTTTGTAATTGATTTTACCGGAGAACTGTAATTTTGGAAAATGAAAATTACCGAAAGATCTGTAATTTTTAAAAAAGTTTACCGACTCAAATTTAATTCGCTTTAATATTATTTCAAGGTGTTTTCTTGGTTTTATCAATTATTTAAATTAAATACATTTTTCCTTAGTCATTATTTTATTTCATTCTTTCGGACATTTTTTATGTAAATCGAATAGCACAAAACTTACACGTAGCGCTGGCAGTTATTGCAATCCATGCAAAAATTTGGCTCCAGTTGTGGTCAATGTGTTTATGTTCAAAACTGCTCCACCGATGAACAAAAAAAAGTTTTTGTCGGAAGGATTCAGTGCTACACCGAAAACAGGGAAGCATTGGATGAAGATCCCAAATGCTGTTTTTAGATCGTCGCCAACGGGAATAGCAATGGTACCCCAGCATACTGCACATCCATCCGTCACATCAGGGAAATTTCCGCGCACTACCAATAGTGGAATGCTTCCACTATCCTGCGGAAAATCATCTTCGGGCTAGAACAAAAAAATATTATTAAAGCAACTAATTTTGATTATACCATACGTCTCACCTGTATCCATTTTACAACACCTGATAGGGGATTGTTCAGTACAGCGTCATCAGTCTTGGCTCGTTTGGAACCACGCGATGAATTTTTGAATCTCACAATAGCGAGGGCCCGAACGAAATCTATAGTAGGCAGGAAAATGGACATTATAAACAAAACATAAATCAAGCTGAGCATTGCATTAGGTCCTAAGTAACATTGATCGATTCTCTTCATCGACTTTCTCTTTCATTAATAACTTGAGCACATAACCATTTCTTGATGTGTTTGTCATATTAGATGCTAGATAAAAGCTTCTTTTATCGATTTTTGTGCTGAAAATACCTGGGAATGTGAATGACCGTGGGAATGCAAAAAGAAAGTCGACAAATAGAATCTGTCAATGTTACTTAGGACCTAATGCAATTTTCAGCTTGAAATATCAGTGTACACCCTAAGAGGAAGAGGAGGCAACTGGCTTCTTACTCTTTTATCTCTATCTCTAGCACTATCTATAATATTCTGTTCATCGACTTTCTCTTTTGATAACCACTGCTATGCAAACAGATTTCGCGCTAATTTTACAACATAGTTTGATGAAGAAAATTCTTATCTAGCATCCAAATCGTCAAATACAATAGGGAAAGGTTTTGCAGCTAAGTTATTAACGGAAGAGAAAGTCGATGAAGAGAATCGATCAATGCAGATATGACCTTTTGAAATGTGTATCTAGATATCTCATGAGCTGGTTCGCGTTTGACAGTAAAGTGGTTCCTTTTCACCCCCGTATTGTCTCCTCTTCCCTAGTGTACACCTAACTGCCAAAATTACCATTAGTGAGTTCCCTGTACATTGCTCGATGTACAGTCAGAATTCTACCTTCAAGTTTGTTCCACTCGTCAGCAAAGGACGTCGCAGCAGGTTTCAAAATTTGGAAGTCAAATGTTATCTGAAAATATTGATTATTTATCTTAACATGTGATAAGCACGTTTGGATGTACCTACCAATTCACCATCATAGGCTGTAGAAACAGGAAAAGCTTGCAAGTACTGTTGAAATTCATCAGCATCCCGAGATTGTTGTCGCTTAGAGAAAGTAGTCTTCCAGAGCTCAAGAACACGATGTTTATTATGTTGATTGGGAACGATGTATTGCAACTCGAGTATCTATAAACCTTGTTAAATTAGAAGTCATTTATACAACATGTTGTATTTTTAGGCCTACCAATTCCTCGATGTTGGAAGGAGGCCCATCCTCCGTACGAGTAGCATCCGAGCCTACGATTGCCTGCGGTTCAGTTTGCTGTTCTTCGGTACGCCGACGTTTAATAACGCGTTCTCCAGAGGTCCTTGCCAAATACTCCATACGGTAATGGATGCGCCCAGCATGTCGATTCGGTCCTCTAGCATGAGCATGGAACTACAACGCCTACATAAAAGACACTACTATTATATGCAAGCCTTAGTGGGCAAATGTAATGTCAAATGCGTCGCGCGTCGTGTGTATATGGCAGTACCCTAAGTGGTGAACGCTTGATAGATGAAAATAAGTTGCCACCCACAACCAGTCATGCATTCCATATATAATATTGCGTAAAGTACTACACCCAAAGTTGTATTAATTTGTTGCGGATTTCTCATCATTAGTGAACTAACAAATGCAGGTACGATTGCGACAAATTTTCATGGATGTTCAGTGCATAGACTCATGAAGATTAAGTTCACCAAGGGCACCAAATGAACGCGATATAATGATGCATTCTGATCACGCTTTGAAGACGTCATATAGAATGCATTTAGAATTACAATAAGCATTATCCGAAAATTTTAAAAAGCGAGATGAATGTTACATGTTGCATCTAATTGCGTGGGAGTGTTGTTTGATACCGTGAAAAATGTACACAACCGAACACTTGATGATTATTGTCGGTCAAGTTAGACACCGGAAAAACCCACACGTGACATTCAATTTTACTCTTGTTCTGTACATCAAACACAACATTTCCGAGTTTTCAACTGTACCAATAATATTAAAGTTATTAGGTGCACTTCTTAATATTTCATTGGCGTATCACCTATACATAGGTTTCTCTTGTCCCATTTAACATTGTTTAACGGTACCTGCGGAACTTTCGCATCCTTGGCTGCAAGAATTGGATAGGATTTCACAAGGGAAATGGCAATCTGGTCTTTGTAGAAACGGTTGGGGCGACTAGGAAGAAAAATAACAAAATTCATTTTCAGTAGACATACAAGCAAAAATATGTCACATTTACTTACCAACCATACACGGATTTCAAGCAGTCGCATAGCATGTCATTAATTTTTTTGAATGTAGATTCTTTTGGTCGCAATCCTTCTTTCAATACCTCCATGATGGTGATTCCTTCATTAGTTTTCTCAAAGATGGTGTCAATATCAATCACCTGGAATACATTAAAAAAGTAATGAAATATAGTGACATAAGTTTAAGCATAGAATTTAAACACATTTTGACCTAGAAAAGTTAGACCGTAGGGTAAATTGGTAAAGCTTTTTGTAAACCTGAATGCTTAAGTGTGGGTACGATAAAACGAAAAACTTTAGAGAGCCAATGACGTAATCTGCTGATGACATTGGCTTTGTTGAGTTTTCCATTTAAACATTCAAATTTACAATAGCTTTACCCACTTACCCCACGGTTTTACTTACTCCGGTATACCTCAACTACAATGTCTGCTTTGTATGAACAGCTAACACGTTGAATACTCACATTGTCCAAGCTTATGCCTTTGTACGGATCGTTAGGATCAACGTTTTGTGGTGTATCATCAGCATTGACAGTTTGCGTATTGGTCGGAGATATCTCTACTTCTTCAACGATCCATTCTTCGTTGCAGTCTTGGAGATGATTTTGTAGTTTTTGGACAATCTTAATCATTTTGGTAGTCATTTTAAGTCGAGTGAAATCATTTTCGTCCAAAGAGAGAAAAGTTTCTATGTCGTCGATTTCTTCTTTTCCTAGAAAAATATGATAATATTTTAATATGATCAACAGTTGTAGTTAATAATAAATAATGATAATTACAGATAGATGTCTATTAATTATCGCGATTATAAAATCGACGCGAAATGTATTTTGTTGTACTTCCACATGGGGACCAAAATGAAAATACAGCATGGGTGAAGCATTCTTCAAAGGGTGTTAATTCATGTTTTCTGCTCACTTCAACTTCGTAAGCTTCGAAAAATTCATTGTACGAGTTTGTTTCACACAAACGTAGCAGGACTGATAATTTGCCGTCAGATATTACTATTTCGTGTATAATGCCATAGGTAGGGAAGTATTCGTTTTTATGTTGCTTCATTCCAATCAGTTGGTTTTTTCTAAAAACGATTCCGTTGAGCGTTACAGTTTTTGGAGTGTAAACGAACTCTATGCCCTCATCCAGATATTGTTCACTCAAGCAATCAGATCGTGGCACGAGCTTTCCGGAACAGAATTTGATATTATCGTGCCATGGGTTATCGAGGACATTGACAATCATTTTGAAACATTGTCTTTTAGCTAAGCTCGAACAAATATTTTTGAAATTCCTACATGTGTTTGCTTGAGTTTTTAAAACTTTATTTGTTTGTTCGAACTGTAAACAGTTGAATTGCTTCATTGCTCCACTTTTGCGAATACAAGTTGTATAATGCTTCAGATGATGCAGCTTATTTATACGTCGTTCGAAATTAGCGTAAAATATTTGTTCAAAGAATTCAATGTGTTCTTCCAGTTGGAATAGCAAGTTTTCCGATACAACCGGTGACACTATTATTCGAACAATATTGATAAGGTGGCCAATCATTTTCATCAACTCACATTCCTCAGGAACCAGATGGCCAAACAAGAACGGAAAAGCGCGTAGTAGCAAAAGTGATTGAGATGATGTTTGTCGCATCCTGTGTTTAGCAGGGTATTTGATCATCTCGTCCGTGAAATTAGGAGAGGGCTTATTACAACGATCCGAGTACCCATACGAAAATGTATTAATACGATTATTAACGTATTTGGTGTTCATTTTTAAATCATTTCGCTTACAATATCGTGCAAGGACCAGTTGTAGGGCTAATGGAACCACGCCTTCCGCTAGGTCATGCATACTATCTAGGCAGAAGTTGTCTGTGATGTGATAGTATTTTAAGTCATTAAGAATACATCCTGTATTTTTCAGCCCACACTCTTTAGGGGTAATTGAACCGTTTCGAACATTTTCAAGCTGTTGTTCATACCAATCGCGATTTCGTCCAGGAAATTCTTGTAATGGATTTTCATGGAATTCTTGTCTCGAAATTTTACAGATTCGGCAGAAATATTTTGCACTTGGTCCAAGCAAACCAAAAATCTCATGAGCTGCTAATGTGTCCCCACAGAAAATTGTAACCACAGCTCGTATGACATATCTCTCCTGAGCATAATAAACATCAATACCTTCTTCTAGTCGTTTCAAATCAGCAATAAGAGGTTGCAATATTTTTCGGTATCCTTGTTTTTTCGCGTCAACAGTAGTACAATATACAAGTGGAAATACTGTTCGAGGTGAACTGTTCCACTTATCGGGAAAATTCTGAATCTTGAAGCTGAAATTCGAAATCTTGTTTATACCCGCTCTCGAGCTGAATGCGTTTCCCAACTCTACATCGTCCTGATAGAGACTGATTCTAACCGTATCAGGATAATCCAGAAATATTGCTTTGTCATTAAACGTTTGGCCTGATCGAAAAGAGCTGTATTCATTAACGCAATGAGTCTTCGCCGCATCCATATCAGTTTCTTTCAACAACTTTCTTGTTTTGGGATCCCGTAGAATAAATTTCAAGCTGTCTATGATACTGATGTATGACGCCGTTTCGTTCACCAGAATCTTTTTTGGAATTGCGTTTACGTGTCGCACATCCTCTCGACGATTCAAGAGAATTTCTCTAGGGATAGGTGTCGAAACCGCGAGCTCCTTTAGGTATTTGGACTGTTTAGGGAAGGTATTGACTTTGTTGAACAGCTGAACCAGTTTAAATTTGTTCCGAAGAGCAATTTCAACTTCTGGAGAAAAAACTTCGACATGGGAATTGATAAAACGCAATGTTTCGTTTTCCAAGTAGTTGCAAATGTGCTGTACGATTACTTCGCAAAGTTTTATGAACTCAGAAATTTTAGTTTGTGGCAGTCCAACGTCTGAGGTCATACGACAAATACTCAGATGAATAATTTTTTTGAGTTCATTCATTGATGTCTCTGATTCACGGGTAGAACTTGCTTCATCGCATTGAGTAGGCATTTCATGGCCGATGAAAAGAGTTTCCCCGAGTAGATCGTTTCCCTTCGTAGTACTGCCGACTGGAACAAAGCTTACAAGTGGATGCTTCTCAATGATATGGCGTTTTAAAGAATAGAAGTTTCCATATCTTGCATCACATTTCTGATATGTACAATCAAAAATTGTGTTTGCCGGTATAAAATCTTTCTTTTTTATATGGTCGTTGATGTGTCGGTGCAGTCCGGTAACATAACCTGGAACTTGCAACCGACAGAAAAAACAAGCAACAGCATCGGCCATCTGTAACAATGGGTATTTATTTAGATATTGAAATATCATTACTTACGGAAAATATCTACGATTCGCTCGTCTTGGTGTTGCAGCTGATCCATAATAGGCTCCATCATTGCACTTTTAATTTTTCACCAGTTTCCACTTACAAACTTTTTTTAAGAAGGTCGAAAATCACAATATGGCGAATTTGACGTTTCTCGCTGTGAAAATTACCGAACTCGGTAATGGAACGGTTTGTTTACCGAAACTTCAGTAAAATATTTCACCGAAGTCAGTGATGAAGCTGATTTACAAATCTGCCGGTAATTTTTTTACCGTTTTCGTTGAATTGAAATGAAGTTACCGAAATTCGGTAATTTTATTTACAGTTTTCAGCAATAGAGCGAGAAAATACCGAAACATCTGTAATTTTTAGGATTACCGATCTAAAACGGTAATTTTTTTTACCGAACTCAGGATCTCTGTTTAAGTGTGTACGAAGGTTGTCAACGATATAACCGGAACCAGCTCGCAGAAATGTTTCACCTGCTTGAGATCTGGGAAAAGGTTGAACGAAGCTGTACTGCCGTCGAAGACTTACGATTTGGGCATTTGTGCACAAGTGTTTTCCCCGTTACATGCAAAGATCCGCACTATGGAGCTACTTCTCAACGTGTCATACATGATGAGCTGGCGCGTGAACAGAGGAAATCTGATCGTGGGAGATCGCCAAGAAACGATCCGCCTAGGTCTACGACAGGAAGTGGGGCTTCACATAAGCGAACCGTTGCCGTCAGGATGTAACACCAACCATGGAAATTCATCTGACACATTTTTTGAAAATGTCGAAGCCGTTGCACGAATCACAGGTTTGGACCGAAACCTTCTGGAAAGGTTTCGTGTACTACTGGTGGTTCTAAATAGCAAGGAGGAGATCGACCACGAAGCATACCAGGTGTATGCTGAGGAAACGCGCCTACTATATGTAGAACTACAAGGTTGATATCCCCTGTCACCATTTGTGCATAAAATGCTACTACATGGGGCAAGCATAATCAAAAACTCGTTGTTACCAGTCGGTATTATTATTATTATTATTATTATTATTCATTTCCAGCTTCCATTCAAATAGGAAGAATTATGCCAAACTCGTTGATTGTTGTTGCTGTAATTGTTGTTCAATTTTGTTTTAGTTCATTTTATTGATAAGCTTGATCGTTATTTAAAAAAATAAACATTAAATAATTGCTCAATCACAGCCGCTAATTTCCTTTAATTTGGTTGTATCCAAAATTTCAGCTCAGAACGAGTTGTTAAAACATTTTTTGTGAGCAAACTGCTTAGACTAGTTGACACTTTTATTTTACAATAGCTTTTAGCAGTTTTTAGGAGGAATGACCGGTTATTGCCACTTTTATTCATGTTCTATGGCTTTTTTCTTTAAATTTGACAATTTTATAATTCAAATATCTCGAGTTTTTCCAGCAAATATAGAACGAAATTTCTTCTTTCCATTCATTTAAATAGATTTGAAGTTGGTTTGCGCGTTTTAAAGTTATATTAGTTTGAAAAATACTTGTTTCTTACCTTAATATGACAATATTTTTTGATTCAGGGGTCCAAACGTCATATTTAGTTGATCAAAATGTGTGTTTTTTAAAGTTCTAAAAGTGTTTTTAAAAACAGTTTTCTCTAAATACAAAGCAAAAAAGGTTATGGTCAAAAAACTGTTTTTTCATTAATCAGCCTAACCTTCTAGTTGTTTCAGTTCGTAGAATGCGTAGATCTATATATATATAAATGAATTTCTGTCTGTCTGTCTGTCTGTCTGACCCTTATAGACTCGGAAACTACTGAACCGATTGGCTTGAAAATTTGTATACAGGGGTTTTTGGGGCCGTGAAAGGTTCTTATGATGGTTCGAGACCCCTCCCCCTTCTGTAAGGGGGGGCTCCCATACAAATGAAACAGAAATTTCTGCATAACTCGAGAACTAATCAAGCAAATGGAACCAAATTAGGCATGTGGGGGCGAGTGTGAGGGTATAAGGAGATAATCATAGGAGGTAGCCCCTTAGATAATAGGGGGGGGGGGGCTACGTACAATATAGCATGCTTTTTTTTTTAATCGACGCATAAACTCAAGCTAATATTGAACCCCGAGCAAGACCGGGCACACTCAGTTAGTGATGAGATAAAAATTTGACGTCTTGTACAAAGTTGCTTGGTTTTACATCCTCTACAACTTTGAAGAAGTAAAAAAAATCCCAAATATTTCCCTGAAGAGTTAGATTTTGAATTCACCCTAAAACTGAACCACCTTTATGACTGATCCAATGAAAAGGTGCGCTTTTTCATTACCAACAACTCTTTTGCAGACATCAAAACGCTAAAGGCCTACGCACATTAGATCCGGATCGGACGCGTTGCGGCAAAGTGACAGCTAAATCTATTGTCTAACTGTCAAATTTACGTCAACGCAACGCAAATGGATCTAATGTGGGTGGCCCTTAAAACCAGTAGATTTTGCGGAAAACCCAATTTCAATTGATTTTAACGTTCTGGTATGTATGGGATTTGACATTTTGGTACAGAGGCATATTCTGATTCAATGGAAAAAATAACAGGTTGCTTCGATATTCCATGAATATGTAGGTTTCAAATGCGACTAAGTCATACCCGCTCATGGCAAGTCCGTCCCATAGCACAAATCAGCAAGCCGAGAAAAACGCGTTTCAAGTTTGCTCCTCACCATTGCTTCTTATGTAATAGGATAATCCTTTAGGCTATTTTTCCAAACTATTCCAACGTTGTTGAGTTCATCTAGTACAATTAAAATTTCCTCATTTTCCGGCAGATTTTTTAGGTTTTCCACAGAAAAGTATGAGACAAATTTACTCATCGCTGAGTTCCTGCACTTTTGGCGATTATGAGTGAACTAAACTCAAATTTGGGTAGTTCTCATTCACCGTGTATG
This sequence comes from Ochlerotatus camptorhynchus, assembly GCF_037179485.1. Taxonomy (NCBI): domain Eukaryota; kingdom Metazoa; phylum Arthropoda; class Insecta; order Diptera; family Culicidae; genus Ochlerotatus; species Ochlerotatus camptorhynchus. The sequence continues at coordinate 844 of NW_027040687.1, read as the reverse complement.
CATTGATTTTTTTTTTTAAACTTATGCTGCCCCCTCGGTAGAGCTGAAGTTTACCGCTATTTTTATTCACCCAAAATCAGAGATATCTTAATTTTTAATTACTCGATCAATAACTAACCAATTACAGTATGCAAAAAAAGTTTATCCACCCCCCTCCCAATTTACAATTGTTTTTGTTTTTCTGGTGAAAATCAGTTTAATTTTATAAGTGTTCCTCCATGATTTATCAATTTATGTTTATTTATCACATTGCCATTGAAAATACGGCGTTTATATCTTTTCTTGAGATTTCATGTGATAAATTATGAAAATTGGTAAAAAATTACGCAAAAAAAGTTTATCCACCCCCAAACGGATACTATGATTTAAGTGTGTTTTACATAGTTTTAGTGTGTATTCTGCAACTTTATCGAATGTAAACATTGTGCTTATCTGTCATTTAGTGCTCTTGAAGCTTTCGGGCTCAAAATTTCAGTTTTGTGTTCAAAATTGGAAGTTATTTGTTTCAAAATGCCCAAAAAAGACCAAATTTCGATCAGTATCCGAAATTTGATTATTGAACATCACAAAACTGACAAAAGCTACCGTGATATTGCTGATATTGTCCAGCTTCACAAAGATACGGTCGCTAGAATTGTGCAGATGTACAAAAAGCGTGGTTCTATCTCGCCAGCTAAGCGATCGGAACGTCCTTCAAAGACAACTGACCGAATTGACAGAGCTATCGTGAAGAAGGCGGAGCTGGACTGGGGACTATCAGCTCCGAAAATTGCGAAACAGATTGAAAGCGAGTTTTCCATTCAACTGACATCACAATCCGTACGAAATCGTCTTCATAAGAAAA